>NC_138908.1:54353530-55553530 GCF_965231255.1 Vanellus vanellus
GGTAGCTGATGGCAGTTGATGCTTGCAGCTTCACAGAGTAGATTAAACAGACACCTCTTTTGGCAGCCTGAAAAGTCCTTTCCTCGTTTACTTTACAAGGTGGCTTTTATTGTAAACTTTAAATCACAGCCACATGGCCAAGATTCACGGACTTTCTTAATTACCAACACCAATCAAAGAATAAATTAGATGCACAATCCTACAATATCTAGACCATAAGGGAGTCTGTGTTTAAATTTCATTCATGTCTTTGAGAGTAGTGTCATATTTAAAACAGGACTCTTAGAATCTACTCCACATTGAATCTTACCAGTATGAGCAAATGATAACCAAACCAATCTTAATTATCTTTGTGGGGCATAAGCTATGACTAAGGCAATTATGGAAAGCTACTGAGCCTGTATTTTTAACACTCAACCACATTAGTGCGTTCATATGATTAAGCAATAATAATAATTATATTATTAATTTTTATATTTAAAGAAAGAGGTCACCTTATTATACAAAAAAAAAGTAATAGCTTTTTTTTTTTATGTTATACTGTGCTGCTCTAAATCTACAGCATTTACATAGACACAGTACAGAATTGAACAGTTCTTGATTTGGGATCCAAGTCCCATATAATTAGTATAACACTTCAAATCCCTCTTACTTCAAGTTCTGCATGTGCATACATTAGCATGAGTTCATGTGAAATTATTGTCTAGGCAAGATTACATGTAGGTTAGGGAAAATTTAGATAGCTAAGATTATATAAAGAGGCAGTAGCACACTGAGTTACAAACAGAAAGAAATGATACACAAACAAAAGGGAAATACCTAAAGAATCTGATCAACACCTGTTAGACTAAGGAGAATTTTACTAGAGATCAGTAGAAACATATTTGAATCAATGCACCTTGAAAAATCATGGTCGCACATTCCTTTTTTAAAGGATTTTTATGTTTTTTTAACACATGCTTTGAGACATTTTCTTCTTGCCTTAGTTAGGCTAAATTGTTAGCTATACATAGGATATGTGCAATGAAAAGTTACCTAGAAAGAACAACAGTTCTTTAAATACTTAAACTGATAATGGTCTGAGAATTCTATTCCCATCTTTATTTTAGGTAAAAGGTAGAAATACTCAAGCCTTGGAGCTTCAAAGGAACAGCAAAATTTCTGAACTGTGTGAAATTTTTGGCAGTACCTATGGTCTCAAAAATAAAATTATTCATTATAATTTTTAAGTTCTTTGGTTTTGTGTTGGTTTTCGCAGAGTTTGTTAAGATGTGCAGGCCAATAGGACAATCTTAGATGAAATTGACACTTTATCTATCAGATAGTAATGGCTAAATATAGTAACATTCTGAACTAAATTTCAGTCAACGAAATAATGCCAATTTATCTCAAGGCAAAATCTGTTCTCCAGTGTTAATCTATAATAACTAAGCATTAAACTGGAATAGAAACATTAAATAAATCCAGATTTAGGAACTGTCAATTTACACTAAAGTAAACAAAGTTGTCATAAGCTTTTTTACTCTGAAACTGTTCACTGAGGAACCACATCTTGAGGGCTGTTGGAGATAAAGGGGGTGGTAACAGAGATCCCAAAAGTATGAGCACAAGATGAAAGCAAAGGCTTTGGAAATGTAAGCAGAAACAGCAGGTCTGTAAGCTTAAGTCACAGATGGTTGATTACTGGTTTATTAAAGGAAAGTAACCTTTGGATCAGTGTACAACCAACTTTAAAAGCAAGAAAGAAAACTAAGAGTAAGTCTCCTTCACAAGTAAAATCATGTACCCTAAATCCGGTTATAATGGGGAAGCAGGAATCTTTGAAGAAAGAGCTGGTAAACAGACTGTGTTGCAAACATATGAAAGTGATCCCAGAAAGAGGAGGAAGAAGACGCATCATCAGCATCACACTCCCCTAATGGAGAACTTGCATTTCTAAAATCACATCAAAATTACCTTCTGCATCCCAGTCTTCTTCCTGAAAAAGACTGATACCATTGACATTAGGACCCAGAGCAACAGTATAAAGTATAATTGATATTATATAATTGGAAAACGTGGACTGTAATTCTTGGTTTCTTTACCGAACAAATAATTCTTAGACTGTTAAGACTATAGTTTGACTCACAATAAACTTTTGTCTTCTCGTTTTACTTCACTGTACTTCTTTAATCTAGAAAAATTAAGAGAGTAATCTGATGCCCCTGTTCTTGGTGATTAGTTGTTAAAATTTAATTTCAACAACTGTGGGGAATATGGGCAATCTAGGTGATAATTTGCAAAGTAACATTCTTTCTAACTCTTCTAATTGTAACTCTTCTAATTGTATTATCCAGTTGTTCCCATATACCATGCTCTGTTTTGCATTGTGGAGTGGTCTTGGAGCACATGACTAAAATACTTGTGGATGAAAATACACCAGAAGACATGCGCCAGGACTGCGTGTACACAGTGCACTCCAGCTCGTGTCAGGAACTTGGTCCATGGGGACAAAGGGTCCATGGGAACTCAAGCTACAGCTTGAGCCAAACCCTTCAGATATGGTGTCAGGTAGACAGCACATTCTCAACAGCTAGCAGTTTACTCCACAGGTCAGCACCCATCATGCTACGGTAATTACTAAGATAAACACAGTCAATGAGTTCAGAGATATTTTGTCTTTTCCATTGTCTCAACGAAATTAGAAAAAAAAACAAATCAACTCTAGTCATCAAATTATCTCCTTTGCGCTGCTGTTCTGATTACTGAAATTCCTTTTAAAATATTATGATAACAAATACATTAATAAAGATTTGAATTTTTAGAATTATTGTTTTTTCATGCCTCAGTTAACTAAAAATAACTGAGAGTTTAATGGGAAAAAATAGTTATTTGTTTATCATTTTCTCTCAAAATTATGTAGCATTTTCTAACTGGCTTGAGAAGCAACATATTTAAAGGCAAATTTCTGTAATGTTGTTCCAGAAAGTTTGTTGCACTTGTCTAGAATGATGTCCCACTTTGCAGTTAGAGGCAAGCTTCATTTCACTACAAAAACACTGATTACTCTTTTATAAGAACAATGTTATGAATAAAATGCTTGGGAAAATAGCCTAGTTTAGTTTTTATTTGCCAAACTCTATGCCTTTTACTGCAATTTGCCACAAGCACAGGGCAGACATACTAAATGTTACTTCAGGGGGACATAAGTTACACAACCTTTGCTTGATGGTTGACCATGTTCCCCAAAATCCCTCTTGCACTGAAAGGTGTGGCTAAAAATTTGTTTTCATTTCTTTAAACCTAGAAAACTATATGCTGGCATAACTTCTGCATAGCAATATAAAATTCCTTAGTCATGCAGAGACTTTTTATTTTAGCAACTGATTTTTATAGATGTGATTATTGTCCCTTTCAATGTGTTTAAACCGAGAACAAGGGTTCTACTCACTATCATAAAATGTGTGATAATAACAAGAAACATACAAAGAGAGTAAAATCCATGAATTGTAAACTGTAATCTTTCTTTCTTCCTCTCCAAGGGTATTGTTCGTCATTTATTAAATAAAGAGAGCATGTATCTTTTCATGAAATATTTACACCATGTAAAAGGATACTCAATTTAATGTAGAAAATATATACTCATAAACCTCAAAACCTATCAGTTATGATATTGGGAAATGAAATGTCCCTAAGACTACTAATATCTTAATTTTAAATAACATGTGACAAACAGTCTCTAACATGAAGCACTGAGGGCTTTTAACAATAATGTATCGTTTAGAGATTTGCATTAATCTCTAAATGGTAGGTAGAGAAAATGCAGCAATTTAGATGGAGACCTTCTCATCAGAAAGTAGGAGCTTAGCAGGAAAGCAAAAGGATTCCAGGATGACAAGTTTAGTGTCTGGATTTCCCAGCTAACTTGCCATTTTTACTGTATTTTTTTCTTAGCATTCTCAGGGAACTCAGAAGGCTGGGAAAAAG
Source organism: Vanellus vanellus (assembly GCF_965231255.1). NCBI lineage: Eukaryota > Metazoa > Chordata > Aves > Charadriiformes > Charadriidae > Vanellus > Vanellus vanellus. Next base: position 54,357,497 of record NC_138908.1, read on the forward strand.
GGAAGGCTCTTTCCTAAGATTTGGACTGTGTATTTTTTATCAGTGTGGAAGCCAAAACAGAGGAAAACATTATCGTAAATATATATTGTTGTTGATTGGATGAGTTATAGGGTTGTATTTTCAAAGATCTGTATCATTTCAAGTCTTAATTACCAATGTAAATCAAGTATAGGCCAGGAGCAAGCAAAGGTCATAAATATTTTTCTCTCATTAGTTTACATAAAACAAGTTACTGTTTTCAGTCTAGCTTCTAGTGGAAAGACATCTGTATTACAGAAGTTGCCTTGAAAATTGACACCTTAGTTCAGATCATCAGTGTAGAGAAGAGAATGACATGAAACTTGTTTCTGAAACAATAAAAACTCTGCTGAGAAATAAACTCTGCCTATAACTTTTCTTTCAAGGAAGTTCACCACTTCTACCAGTTCCAGAACTAATGAAACAGTCCTTGGTTTCAATCAGAAGCGTTGTCATAGATCTTCTTCAATAATATATAAATAACTACAAGGAAAAGATTATGTGAAATGTGCTGTTAGTCACTTTATGTCTTGGAAACAATCATTCTTTAATGTGGTTAATTTAAGTCAGGCCAATTTCAGGTTATTGCTTATCTAACCTGTATATAATTATGATAAAAATGTGCAAAGGCTGGCTTTTATGTGGCTTTTGATTTTTCACATTGAGGTTCTCAGACAGTCTCAACCAACTTCAACTGAGCTTTTTTCTCAGTTTTCATCTTTTTGTTTTATCTTTTAATTTCTTTTATCTCTACAGAATGATCTCATGAGTTTAAATTACGATTATCACCTTACACTTATTCTTTCTCTTGGAGACAGGCATCATTATAGGTATTTTTCTCAATATTATACTGTATTTGCAGCTTGTCAGGGTACAGGTAGTGTATTATTTTTCCACATAAACATAATTGACAGAGAGACATAAATTTATCACATTCATATTGAGTCTTTGTTGATGATATCTTAAATAAATCAACAGATACTTATCAATGACTAAAATATTTTTTATAAGAAGATATTGTATGATGGCAAAACTTATGGTAGATGAGTACAGGGATATATATGTCCCACTACCCCTCTTTTCTAGAAAGGGTGTGCCATGTGCTACAATGTTCAAAATGTGAGGACAGGATAATCTTGAATTCTGGCAACTGACACACATGTGCATGACTTAAGATAGCCTGAGTTGGTCCATGGCCCACTCCCAAGCATAAACAACTCTTGCAAAAGTCTTCAGTCTGGTCTGTTTGGCATTCACAGCTGCAGCACTCTGTCTCAGGATCGTACCTTCCTATTGGCAGCTCTCTTTGAAAAACTGAGTGCCTCATTGCTACCCAGGACTACCACAGCACAATGCTCAGTCCAGCAACTCCACTTCCCACAGAAAAGAAGTCCTCCAGCACTGCCTCTGACATGACCTTCCTTTAACTTAGCTGGTTTCTCAGAGCCACCACCTTTTGCATGCCAGCTCCGTGCCAGATTTTGTTCTTCTTTAACTAGAGGAGTTGGAAGCAGAGTCGGAGATTGCCCAGCAAGAAACCACATCTTCTGGCAGCTAAGCACTGTGGTTTGTGGTTTGTAAGAAGCGACTGATGACTGAAGATTTCTCCCATCTCCTCTCACACTCATTCAAAGAAATTGATGGTTTTATACTGCTGCCAATCCAGCTGCGATGCGATTTAACACCTGGATAGAGAAGGAAAGGGCATTTTACTCCTCTTTACATGGCCTTTTCAGTTATCCTGAACTAGAAAGAAATGCATTCATTTGCATTGATATTTCTTTAAACTTTTTCCCTACACTCATGCTTCTTACACACAAGCACACATATATTTATTAATATATGTACCAATACACATATATTTCTCAGGGATAATTTTGAGATGAAGATGTCTTGTCTGTTTGACATGAAGTTAAAAAGTTGAAAGTTTAGAAATTACAAGCTAGAAGTTTTGAACACCAGCAATCTGAAGATTTTACTTCAGATCAGAGAAAACATTTATCCTCCCATAAAATTCCTGTAAGATGATGTACTGCATTCTCACATAACATCTTAAATTCAGTAATGAAACATCCATAGCTCATAGCTTAATTAAAATGCAATAAGTATATTATTAACTGTTATGTTGTGATTTCCAGTGGGAGTGACTGATATCTTGTTTTTCATTTATATTTCTTCTTTTTTAATCCCACTCATAAAGTAGCAGTATAACTCACTAATGCCTGAACTACTTTATCTTATTAGTTATACAGGCTTGCTTGTTTTCAGTTTGATTGAAAATCTGTAGTTATGGCTTATCTAGCCTCCCTGCGTAATTACAAAGAGCTTAGAAAGCAGCAGTAAGACTTACAAGCACTAGATTGTTTGTTTCAATCTACAGGAGGCTACATCTTCATTCAGAATGTTTCAGACTATCACATGTTAAGGGAACATGAAATAACATTATGACAACAATATTGATACTTACACTTCTTATGTTTGTCTGTTATCTGGCATCAGTATACTTATCAGTTGTTTACCAAGTAAACCTCCAGAGAGGTGACTGAATACACAGTTTGAATATTTCTGAATAATTGATTGTTACCTAAATATGTGAATAACTACAGAATCAGTTATCTTTCCTGAGGACACAGCTCAGTGATCCATGCCCTTCCCAAATGTGCCATGCCCAGCACACAGATCTAAAAGAAGTAATTTACAAGGGATTGTATTATGTGTAATCACCTTTCATGTAGGCTTAATGAAAGCAAAAGTCCCACTCATTTCAGCTTTATTCCAAGAGGTTTTGCTGACATAGGGAGTGAAACAGTCAGTGGTAATGGTCTTTCTAAGCTGAGACATGCTATTATGCTTTTTTTTTCCTTCCTTGAAAGAACACTTTTTCTTGTTAATTCTGTCACAGGCACCCCTCTCTGCTGATTCAAACCTTTGTTTCACATGCTGATTTTACATCTAGTGTCAATGTGGATTCTGAGTTATATTTGCTGTTTTATGTTATGATTGACCCAAAACCTCAGAAGAAAACAAAGTATGAATTGTTGAATGTATGTTGGTTTTAACACCAGACCATATATCATTCAGGATCTCTCACAGTGTGACACTAATTTTAATTTTCTTGGCCTTTACATGCATTTTTTTTCTTTTAAAATTATATTAAGCCAGTTTTGCCTGATCAGATTGAGAAGAACAAACAAACAAACAAACCTCAAGGGCTTGACTACTTTAATCCTCCCAAGTTGTCAAAATTCTGAAAAAGGATGTAGATTTGTATGAGGCAAAAATGCAGTTCGTTAGTAAGACCCACAGCAAGTCCAGGACAGTCAGTGGAAGCTGGCCATTGAACTAGTAAATGATATAGTTACCTACGGAATAGAAACAGTGATTGTGATCGCATTCTTCACAGCACTGTATTAGGAACAATCCATTTCTAAATAATTTGTGAATCTCAGTGCATCTGAGACATGTACAGAAACCAAGAACAACTATTTTTCTGTATGCTTGTACAGCACGATGAACAATGAAGCACGGACCTGTTCCAGCAGTATGGAATGATAACAGTGTCAAAAGTTGTGGGTTTTTTTATTATTATCTAGAGTTTTCCTCTTTTTTTTGTATTTCTTTTGTATTTGTAATATATGAAACCAAAATAGTTCTGAATAATTCTATTTAGCCACTTTTTGCTAAAGGTTGGAATGTATTATTCTTTTTCATTGATCTATACTGAAGCCTTAATGTAAAGGAAAAGAAAAGCAAGATATAGTTATTCCTCTGTACATTGATCTTCTACCCTAGTTACATCTTGAATATACTAAACCAAATTAGAAAAGTAAAAGCGTGATTTTTTCTTCCTGTTTGTAAGCAAGGTATTCATCAAGTTTTGATGTAAATCTGTTGAAGAGCAAGTCCACTGTAAGTAATCAGAACATCTCAGAAATACACGGCAAGAAACAGGATCCACCTGACCATGTGGGACAGAAACATCTTTGGCAACAGACTGGCCAATCTTTAGTAGGTTTAAACTAAGAATGATAGGGGAAGACTTTCAACTCTGTCTCCCATAATATCTTCATAGACAAACTGATGAAGTATAGGCTAGTTAAGTGAACAGTCAGTTGGACTAAAAAGTTGCTGAACAGCCAGTTTCAAAGTACTGTGATCAGTGGTATTTGTAATGATTCTCACTGGACACTAGTCACTAGTGTCTAGTATATCTCAGAGGTCAATACAAGCTCTAATGATATTTAACATCTTCATTAATGATCTGGATGCTAGGGCAGAGTATACCCTCAGCAAATTTTCAAATGATACTAAACAGGGAGGAGAGGTTGATGCATCAGATGGATGAGCTGACAGGAACCTCAAGCAGTTCAACAAAGGTAAGTGCAAAGTCCCATACGTGGGGAGGAATAATCCCCCACACCAGTACGGGCTGTGGGCCAACCAACTGGAAAGCAACTTTGCAGAAAAGGACCTGAGAGTTCTGGTGAACACCAAGTTGAACAAGAGACAGCAATGTGCCATTGTGGCAAAGAGGGCTAATATTTTCCTGAGCTGCCATAGGTGGAGACAGCAGGTTGAAGGAGGTGATCTTTACCCTCTACTGAACACAGGCGAAGCCACCTTGAGAGTACTGTATCCAGTTCTGGGCTCTTCAGTACAAGTGAGACATAGACGTACTGGAGAGAGCCCAGTGAAGGGCCAAGACGATTTATGGACTGGAGCATCACTTATATAAAGAGAGTCTGAAACAGTTGGGACTGTTCAGCCTGTAGAAAAGAAAGCTCAGGTGGATCTTTTCTGTGTGTATGAATACCTGATGGGGAGGAAGTAAAGAAGACAGAACCTGACACTTCTTGGTGGTACTCAATGACAGGACAAAAAACAATGGGCACAAACTAAGATGCGGAAAATTCTGGTTTAGTGAAACAAAAAAGCTTTATTTTTATTTTTATTTTTTATATTGCAGGTGGCACAGATTACCCTAAGAGGTTGTAGAGTCTCCACTCTTTAGACGTATTTCAACCTGCCTGAAGATGGCCCTGAGCAACCCAGCTCCAAGCAGGAGTGATACTGGATGACCTCCAGAGCTGCTGAGCAGCTCCAGCCACTTTGTACTTCTGCCACACTGAAATGCTGTGGAGATGTGTGTTAATAAGACAGATTGGAAAGACTCAAGTGCTCCAATACACTGTGTTTGTTAGTATTCAGGAATGTTTATTTGCGGGAACATATTAACATAAATACACAAGCTGATATGTGAACATAGAAGATGTCACAATTTTACTGATTACGAAAGTTCACTTGTGGCAAGTATCACAAACTGAACAGGAATCCTGCTAACTGAACCATTTCAAACAAAAGGCCTTCTAAAAGAGTATACCTGTTAATTTACCTCAGATTATATATTATGGTGAGGAACTGGATTTGCGGCTGATGAATAGGCATCTGCTTTCTGGTAAGAAAGTTGTGTTGTTTTATAATGACTGAGAATCCGGCCTGTTATTCCACTTTTTTGTTTGTTAATTCAGATTTTTATTTTAATTTATTTTTCTCTTTTGCTTTTAGTTTTATTACAGTTATGCATAACATTTCATAAATGATATGAATACTAACTCACCCTCCTGAGGTATTAATCAACACTTCAAGCTAAGAAATCATTCAATATGTGAAGGGACTATATCATATGAGATGGAAAAGGATCAAAATTATATCATATTACTTGCAAAATATTGATAAAAGTGAGTTTAAGTAGTCTCCAAAGAAATTCAGAAAGTAGGGTGACAGACTGACTCAGAAAAGGACAGATCAATTTAAATTCCATGATCTTCTACCGTGATGGTTTTGGATATTACTATAACTTTTCAGAAAGGGGTCTAAGGCAGCATGTGCAGAAAATAGTCAGAAACAACCCAGATAGACAGTGTTGTGGATATTACCACTTAATACTGGAAGTAAGAGTCTTGTTTCTTTCTGTCTTTTTTAATAATCCCTTTTGTTATAAAGTACTTTAAGTCTTTATTTGACAAAGTGTTACCAGATCTAAACTGAGAGTATTCAAAAAAATCTTGAAAACAAGAGATGTTTTCAATGCTAACACGTAATTTTTGTTGCACGTATTTAATGTTAGTATTTTAACTGTATGTGGCTAAAAATCTAGTTGGGCAAATATATTTACATTTCCAAATGATAATTTGCTATGGAAAATTTTCTGCCAAGTTAGGAAAAATTGTAAATCTCTTTCAATATCTTTGAAGAATGAGAGCCTAGATACGACATATCCTTAGCTGTAAAAAGTTATTTATTTCCTCTACATGGATCTGCACAGTTCTTAGCATGTGGGTTTGTGCCTATTTCCTCCAATATTTATTTTACAATGTCTTTTAGAAGATCCTTATAAGTGCCTGCTTGGTATTCCACTTCACAGTCTCTACGGAAGAGCTAAATACATAGAAGTCTTCAGTTTCAAGTTGTAAATGCTCTGCAAATGCTAGAACCATGTGGACAAAAGTCAAAGAGCCAATAAAACAGAATACTTCTCCCATTGTACAATAACACAAATTATAAAAAGACATGATCGTCATCTCAGGAAAAGTGGCCTTGTAACGTATGTATATTCTCAGGACCCCAGCCTGAGAAAGAGTATGCACAGCTGTTTTATAACTTAGTTTTTTAGTAAGATATTTCAAAGATGAGGAATTCTACAGAATGAATCAGAGCTATATATTGTCATTGAAAGGGACTGACTTTTCCTTCTTCCTTGCAAAGAGAATCAGTTTACAAAGTCATTATTTTCTTTTCCTTTAACAGAGGTGTCACATAAAACATGGGAAAAAAAAACACCATGTGACTAGGACACGAGAGTCACACTTCTGAACTGTCATTCTGTGACAGTTATTAAAAGATCCTTTCTTGTTCTAAAGACCACTTTTTTTTTTTGAATTGTATGACTTGATGTTCAACACTTTAAATTTCACCTTTTTAACTTGAAAAAAATGTGAAAATAATACAGAACAAAGTTCTTCTGAAGTCTGAGATCTACAAATGAGCTTGTTTTTCTCTAAAAACAGTTGTGAGAGAGAGCTGTAAAAGAAAAGAAAAAAAAATAAGACTATAGAATTCCAGGCTATATTCAAAGGAGACGGGGATCTGCTTTTCCATATTACCGACGTTTCATACCATAATAGATTGTTGTGATTTTAACAGAACTATATTTGGAAAGCTGCTACATAGTGTGCCAAGTGGCTATTCTTCACTGTTGTGTTTAAAGGTAGTCTTATTTTCAGAAAATGAAGATTAAGTACAGGATAAACTTATGTTCCTTAGGAAAGAAATGCATTGCTTCGGCTCAGAGCCACTGGATATTGTGAATATATACGGCAACTCAAATTGCAAGGTGTAGCTTTTGAGGGTATTTTTCTGTTGGAGTGGGTCCAGGAAGGACACAAAAATGGTCAGAGGTGTGGAGTACCCCTCCTATGAAAACAGGCTGAGAGAGTTAGGGTTGTTCAGTCTGGAGAAGAGAACATTCTGGGGAGACTTTATAGCAGCATTCCAGTATCTGAAGGGGGCCTACAAGAAAGCTGGAGAGGGACTTTTTATAAAGGCATGTAGCAATAGAATGAGGGGTAATGGCTTCACACTGGAAGACAGTAGATTTAGATTAGATATCAGGAAGAACAAAATTTTTCCCTATGAGGGTGGTGAGGCACTGGAACAGGTTGCCCAGGGAAGTTGATGCTGTTGCATCCGTAAACAGAAGTTCTAAATGTGATGATAGAAAAAATTCTCCTAGTTAGACCCTTATATGCAAATTCACTGCTTTACAACACTGGAAAAGGGAACATTCTAGTGCTACCTGTAGAAAAAATCATTTTTATGGCCATTGTTCTTATTATATTATCACTACTAATGATAATCATGGAGAATACTCATTGTAAGGCAACACCAAACTGATCAACATAATCAACACTAAACCTTCTATCTTTCAAAAGAATGAAAAAATAACTTCCAGTTTATCTTGTAAAAGAAACAGAAAATGGATTGTTTCATATATTCTTGGGGTCTTTGACGTCCCCCTCTATTATCACATATTTACTGTCCTGCAGTAAGAGCATCAGGTTCCTACTTTACAATGCAGTTGCAATCAAAAGCATTTAGAATGTAAAAAAAAATTCTTTGAACTTGCTAATTGTGAAGTAGTTTTAGAGATGGAGCTCATTCTTCCACGAACGATTTGTGGGCAGTAGGGTATGAGACTTCTCATTCAACCTCTTTTGAGTTTTTGAGGTTTTTTGTTTTGTTTTGTTTTGTTTTTTGGTGCCAAATTTATGCATTTTGTCTTCCATGGCACAAACAGTTCCAGCTTTGTCCATCATGCTGGCACTCATTTGTCATTTTCTCCATTATTAACAACATTCACTTAAGCCTGCTTCATAGCGTCAAAGGTTGCTTTATGTGTTATAAGCAAGGCATATTCCTCAGAAAAGTTTCTTTCTACTGTCTCACTGGTTTTCTAGATTCACCTAGACACCTTCTCTTCTTTGTCCTTGGAGTGGGCTATGCTGTAGCTTCAGGTCAGTCCATGACTATGCAAAGTTTCCGTGGAGCTTGCAGCCTTGCAAACACTAGTCCTTCAGATGACCTAGGTGTAATGCTGTTGTTATCTTTGTTTCTTCAGCTGGTTAGTAATTGCTTGCTAGTTTACTCCAGTACTACAAATTATATCACTTCCCTGTAATATCAACTTGACAAACTCCTAAACTAAACCTTGTCTACACATCTTCTGACAAGATCTGGATTTACACAGCTAGGAACATAAGGGAGAACTCAGCCCCAGGCAGAATTCAACCCCTGGCTTTAAAAATAGTGTTGCTTTTAAACAAACTACCTTGCTCACTATTTAATGAGTCATCACACCACTGAGGAACATAAGTGAAAAGAAAAAAACTTTGGCTTTCTAAATTATGCCAGTACCCTGTTTGATATTTTTGAAAGAATGTAATTTCATGATTTAGGTCCTCCTTTTTAATTTTCATTAGAATAAAATTTAACAACATAATGGGTATTTTTTGCACAGCATTGGCTTACAAATAATGACAAAGGCAATTTGAATTATTTTCTTCCTTCAGTCAGTGGGGTTCTACACATTTTAAATAAGATCAATTAAAAGAGAAAGCTTTATAATAACTATTTGCAAGGGGTTCTTAGAAAATGTCTGAAAGTGACTATAGATTACAAAGCATTTATGATAGCTATTTCTGCTTTGGTTCCTATGAAAAGGTCACCTTAGTTGAATCCTGCATAAAGTGAAACTTTTAGCTAATGAGCATCTGAGAACTTGTCCTTGTTTTTTCAATTAGTATTTTTATCCACTGGTCAGCACCTATATACGAGTCCCTACAGGTATTTTGCAAAATTTTCAGTAAAATAAATGACTTGTGATTTCACATGAACTAGCAATTCCCTTGAACTGTTTATGTATCTCAAGCAGTTTTAATAATCTGTCTTGGGAAAACTCTAATTGGTTTTGAATATATCAGAATGAAGTTAACATTTATGTTTCAATCTAATGCAGTGCATTTAATTTCACATCCTTTTATTATAATCTGCATAGCTAGGACAGAGTAGAAATGCATGCTTTCATATTTGCGCTTGCTGAAAGAAGTCAGTGGAGTATAATCAGTTCAGAGTTTCGAAGCTGTGTGAAGTCTGAGTTCCTGCCTTGCCTTGCCTTCTTTTCCAATCTCTTTCCCTTATGGACACAAATGTATTGTTTAATAGAAAATGTATAACAGTTGTTTTCCCTAGGCACAAACCCAGTTCTCTAGCAGACTGTGATCTGAAGAGGCACTTGCAAAATCTAAGGGGAAATAAGAATATTTTCCCCAAGGATGTCAAAGAGTATCAAGACATAGGTTCTTCATAAATTTAGAGTCCTGAATAGTAGTATACTCTACTGTGACATAACGCCACACTTCAGCTAAATGTTGAATGTGGGAAAAGACCAGTAAAATATTAACTAATGTAGAGCAAAGTTGATAGGCAGGAATAATCTAGAGAAGATTCTTTGTCTGTATTATTGCCATCATCATTTATTTTTCATAATCTCTCTTTCTCTGATATCGCCTGTCACTGCCTTAAATGAAAAAAACAAAACAAACAAACAAACAAAAACAACCCCCAAAACCCACCATCTTGTTCATCTTTCCCTCTAAACTGTGCCATTTTACTAGGTATATCTGTAGAGACAATGCCAGGCAAACCTGAGTCATTAATTTTGAAACCTAAGGGTTATTTCTGACTCCCTCTCATCTCTTATTGATTTGAGGAATTATTTCCAAATCCTGTTGCTTCCTTTGTTGCAACAGCATGTGACAACAGCAAAATCAAAGTGAAGAAAGTATCTAGAATATAGTGGATAGAGAAGTTGAGTTATATAAAGAGCAAATATATAAGAAGAGAATTAAAAAAAAAAATAAGAAACACAAAGAGAGAACTTATATTCGTAAAGAAACCAATAAAATTACCCCCTGCCCAACATCAACAAAAAAACCCAAACCCCAAAATAAACCGACAAACAGAAGAGGATTGACTTAGAATTCACTTTATTGTGCTCCAAAGAAGCAGAAGGATTGCTGTAATTGTAGTGTTTTAGATAATATAGGAAAGAAAGGAAAAATTCAGGGGACAAAAGGGGATGATTTCACTGTGTTCAGATGTTGACCACTACTCAAAAATTATGTAATTGTTTTTCAGAAGTTATTTGTAATAGCGAATAGATGAGTGTAAAAAACTGCCAGGATGGAGGAAAATTAGAATTACCATGAACTGGTGAAGACTTGGGTATAAGGGAACAAAATGGGGAGAAAGTGAAAGTCATAGAAGGTTTCAAATTGTCAGGTGAAAGGTTACTGCTTTTTCTGAGATTGCTGCATCAAGTCTAATTGAGAACGAACAGTCCAGAACATGTAGTCACAGTTCAAATGTATCTGTAAATGGTAAGTTTTCTTGGACTCCATAGCATTTTATTCTAACAGAGATTCCTTCACCTGTGAATCTACAAGTATAATACCTTAGCCACAGTAATTTCTGGGAAAGTTTTCCTGTGCTATTTTGCAAACTCTGCCTGGAAGTAAAATTTACATTTTAAACCTTATACTCAGAGTTCAGACAATTTCTAACTGTAAAGTACTAATGCTTGAGGTATGGAAACAGAGCTAGCAGAAGATCACACAAAACAATGCTGTCTCACCAGTTTGACATAATTTGTTTTAAAACGAGAACAAATATCTCACCTTTGAAATTTATTTGCACTACGAAAAATGTGTTTCCAGTGGACACGGATGTTCAGGATAGCATGTAATGAAGTGTTCAACCTAAGATGTAGTGACATCCTACAATACATACCAGTTTCACATCATTTTAAATGCGATACAATTTTTGGTTTTGCTGTGTAGTTCAAATGGCAAAGCTGGATTCTTGCCTGATAGAGGTTAAAGTCATTCAGTTAAGGTCAAGAGAGCCAGACATTATTCATGAAAAAAATCACTAGGGCCTAGAATCACTACCCCAAGTTTGTGGAAGACAGTAATTCTCTTGGCAGATTTTTTTTTTTTTTTCATAAAAAAATAGGTTGTATTCCCAAAACAGAAGTGCCTTATTGTCAATAAAAGAAATATTCAAAAACTGAGAGGTTTCTAATCAGATTGGATAATCAAAACTGAGAACATGAAAGTACCAAATTAATTTTGCTTTACAGTTTTTTGGCATTCAATGAAGATTACTGGGTTGAGTGTATAAGCAAGGGAGATTTACTTCCAGGGAATAAAAAAGAAGTATTTTGTTTTGTTTGGGGGTTTTTGTTTGTTGTCGTTTTTTGGTTTGGCTTTGTTATTTTTTTTTTAATTTATCTTCATCATCCCCAGCATTATGATGGTAGAGAATGAATGTGTATAATTGCAGCCATGAAAAGTCACAGAAGTAACTGTGGAGTTCAAAGAAGAATGTGAAACATAGACTTATTGAAGACTTTTGATTGATAATAAATTAAATTAATTTCCTCAAGTCAAGTCTGCTCTGCCCGTAACGGTAGTTGGTTCGTGATCTCCATGTCCTTATCTCAGCCTATGAACCTTGCATCATATTTTTCTCCCCCTGTCCAGCTGAGGAGGCAGAGTGACAGAGTGGCTTGGTGTGCACCTGGTATCCAGCCAGGATTGACACACCACACGATCATATTCCATTATGTCTTTTTCACTATACAACACCACAGAAATATATATATACATCCAGTTGTATGTTTCTCAAGGTACCTCCTGAATTATGTTCAGCATTGATTTGTTTGGAACAGAGATCACAAGCAGCCATGTTCAGCAGTCAAGTGGACAGAAATTCTGAAAGAAAATCACGGTCCCAACTCCATACATTAAGAATTAGCTTTGGATTCCCATTTTACAAATAGAGAAAAAAAAATAGGAAATTTTTGTCACTTCTTGGTTAAAAATCTAATTTACATTTCAAGTTTAAGACTACAGATTTTTTTTTTTTAAAGCTAGTCTGAAATGGGCTGCTTAACTTTGCATATATGATACTGCACTTTTTTTTGATTCATGTGAAAAGGTTTGGCCAATATTGAAGACTACTTACAAAAGGACTGACGTTTAAGATAAATCGCTTAGAGTAATGTAGTGAGTTCTCTTGAATACTACCTAACATTTCAACAGTATGGTGATTTTACACAGCGACGCTATAATTTTCTAGGTCATAGATAATCGCTGTCATAAATAGATGTTTCTAGGTCATAGATAATCACCGTCATAAATAGATATTTCTTAAGACAGAAAAATACTGTACATTTCTAACTGTAAGAACTCTGAATGTGAGACTACAGTTGTATACAAATATTATTTTAATACAGCAAGTAATTATAATAAGGACAAGCAGAGAAAAATCCTCAAATGAGAATAAATTTAAAGTTTCATTGGGTACCATTCACAAAAAGAAAATATTTCAGGTCAGAAGGAAGACATAGTAGTGTCTGCAAGGAGCCCAAGAAGGAAAAGCAAGAGAGGAAATTCAGTGACAGAGAAGCAAGCATGGTTCATCTTTGCCTTTAGCAAGAGAGAGGGCTTTTTTATTTGTCAAATTAAGTTCCTCTATAACATTGTTGTAGACACTTATTATGCGTTCCATTATGCAACTCCAATGTTTGTCTTTTTTATTATTATAATCGTTACAGTGAGTGCAATTATGTTAAATATTCCACCTGTACTCTGCTGCTTGTAATCCAGAAGTCAATATGAGTTCGGTTAATATGTGACTGCTGCCACACACCTCGGAACTGGGGATGCAAAGGTGACGAATAGCCAACAGCCATGGAAGAAGTGCGTGCAACCAAAACTCTCTACTGACTCACAAAAGAGTCAGAAGAATGTTTTGCTGATGTATATTTGGAATCAATGCCAGGTTGCCCGTTATTAGTTATTAACAAATAACAGGACAAATGAAAAATGTAATGATTTTTTTTTTTTCTTTCACAAAATCCTAACTTTTTGTCTATTTTTATACTTATACTCCTGTGGGAAAGAGAAAGAGGAAAATGGGAGGGTTTTCAAAGGAAGAGGTATTATCTTGCATGATTTTTATTTCTCTTCCTTTGGTCAGGGGAGAAAAGGGACTTTGCAAGTCTGTGAAAAGTGGGACCGTAGGATCTTCCTGAATATCCATCTGTTTGACAAGAGGTTCTGTATTTCCACAGAGCCTTGCTTCTCTGCCCACTCCCACGTCACTTCCCTTGCACACCATCTAATATACTGTACTACAGTAGAGTGAGGCCTCCAGGGGACTGATAATACATAGATGCCTACATTTGTTATCTGTGATCTTACAGAAGCAGAGAACTAATTATAGTTAATGTTTTATTACATTATCCTACATTTTTCCTTATATTTCAGGTAGATATTGACGTGTCTCCTCCTCTCCTTAAGCTAAAATTTTTAAAGAAAACCTTTTCCCAGCTTTCTATTCCCCAGGTGAAATTTTCTGAGCGAATTCTGTTCATAGCAGAAACTATCTTCATGCATTCACTTAGTTTCATTTTTTAACCATTGTGGTTTTCTTTGTTACTGAGTGTTGCATTATTGGCTTCTTTTTTAAAGACAGAACATATCAGCCCAATGGATAAATTTATTGAACTCCTAATCTTGTGATTCTGTCGTTATATCACCTGTCAATAGGGGATAACACTTAAAGATGGAACTCAGTTTTCCCAAATCCCATTGTGTTTTCAGACTCTAATTTACAAGTATAGAATTTAATGGAGAAGCATGAGAGGGAGCTGAAGCGATTACTTCATGCTTTTAGGTCTGTTGCTCTGGCAAAAGAATGGGGCAGGAGAGCACAATTCATGATAGTTCAGCTGAGCACGATGCAGGTAAGCAGTAACTATGAAAGCAGCCTTTAGCCATCTTGCACCGACACTCCCAATAGGAGTTTTTCCTCAGAAAATTGAAAATGATTGGAGGGGGTAGGTGAAAAAAATGAAAGAGGCAAAAGTGACTAAGAAAAAGGAGAAAGGTGTTACATAAGCAAAGGTTACATCTTAGAGCTACTGGGTCATCAGCATAGGTCTATTTTACTCCATCTGCCTTGACATCCGTTGAAAGGCAGAGACACGTGTAGCTTGTATTTAAGTGTAAAAGCCTCATGGTAACTGCTGATCTCTCTACATCATTATTTTAAAAGGCTAAAACAAGATACAAAACAGAAAAAGGGCAAAGAAAATAGAATGAACTTCAAAACTGGGTCCTTCTCTTCCATTTGTTTTTTTCTCTGGCTAGTTACTGGTAAATCCCTTTCTATCTCCTTTCTGTTTCATAAGTGATTCCTTATTTTTTCTGTGTTGATGCATGTAACTCTAATAGCATAGTTTCCAATAGCCTCTGACACATTCCCACTTTCATTTATTAGAGATAAATGTTCCAGCATACACATAATTGAAAATTAATTTCATCTAAATTCTCTTAGGCTCACTATTTGAAAATGTAAATACTCCTATTGTAAATCTTGATCCAGCTGACTTTTCGTTTAAGCAGTACCTTGAGCTTATTGTGGGAGAGCAGGTGCATGTGTATATGTATGTGTATACATGTATGTACATGTACATGTGTTTGTGTATGTATATGTATATGCATATGTGTATGTACATGTATATGCACATGCACATGCATACGTGTACTGCAGATTGTTTTGAGCAAATAAGAAACCTTACAAATGAACCAGAAGACAGATTTATTTTTTTTTTCCTTCTGGAACTGGTATTATGCAAGACTTGGTTAGAGCTCTAGACAGCAAATAGTGGTTTTGGGGGGGGGAGTGGGAGGAAACCAAACGTAACAAGATTAAAAGAGAAAGAGTGAAGTTTCAGAGTCCCACCAACACCGATGAAGTGGAAGGATTGTTACAACTCCATCACCACCCCAACCCCCACTGCTGTAATTAGATAGATATTAGGAAAAGGAGTTGAGAAAAAAATGTATGTATACATATATACGTATACATATATCCATAGAGATACGTGCTTTTAAACCTCATTGTGTAAAGTAATGTCCCAGTAAACTGAGGCTAAGCCTGTCGATAACAATGACCTGTCAGAGACACAGCAGAGGCCCCTGAGAGCACAGGGTGACAGAGGTCTGGAAAGCCCAAGAACAAGAGGGTACTAGGAGCCTCGGGGCCAGTCACACAAATGCCTGCTGACATACAGCTGTGTAACAACCTGATGAAGCTGCACATAAATAATAGCACAGGTGAACCTGTCTTTAAAGTATGTATAAGACAACAAAAAAGCATAGCTAGGTACAATGGCCCCATTGCTTCAGAATTGGGTATGAAGAACTGATACCTATACTGTCCTGTACTGTACTGTTGTGTGTATAAACAATGTCTCACTTGTTACAGTGGTAGTTATTTAGTCCACAGTCAGCACCAGAAGTAATTGTAAACCATTATCTTTTCTAAAAGAAAAGTTATTTTCTGCCTTTTGTTTCTACCTCTGTAATTCTCCCCAATTCCCAGATATTGACTAGGTTTAAAATAACAGGACTGGAATCAATGGACAACAAAGACCATTTTCTGCATGTTGACAGACATATAGGAATAGAGACAGTTTACTCAGGAACATTGATAATCAGCCCTAGTGGTAGTGTCCAAGCTATCATCAGCCTAGTATAAATATTGAACACTGGTAATAGCTATGGTGTGATAAATTCCAATTCCACTTCTTGTCACAGAAGAAAGCTCCAACAGAAACTAGGATCTTCTTTTGTAGAGTGTTTAAGCTGCAGTTTTGTAAATCAGGCTCACACGACTACCTAGCAGTGGGATTAAAATCAACTGGAGTTAGAGAATAGCAGCTTTTAGTCACAGGTTTGGATAAGCAGTGCTTTTACATAGTTCCCTCACCCTTTCTCATTGTCTCAAAACAACATGTTTGACTACTGGCAATACGTAAGTAAAAGTCAAGGGGAAGCTAAGGAGAAAAATAAATCAAAGACCAAGACAAAACAATAGTGAGTTCTCAGAAAGAATACACCATTTGTCCCCAAACAGTTCTCTCTTTAAGTTTTCTCAGTGAAGGTGAAAGCAGTAAGAAATTGATCCCCCTATTCTTCCCACTACTGCTCTGATTTCTCACCTCTCCTGCCTATTGATCTTAGATACTCTATCAGCAGTTTTGGGAAACTACAAGACAGACTGAGATGAATGCATATTTGAGAGATGGTAAAGACGAAGTAATCGTTCTTGTACACTCACCATATAGCCTGGGAGTACTTTCTCTTGCTTACTCTTTGAATTTTGAACACTATTATCCAGTAAAGAGCTTCCTAGTCTTAAACCCCTTGTATTATACATCAATTAAGTAATTAACTTACTTTCAGTTCTTAAACAGGAGTCTATTGAGTTTCAGCTGAATTTCACAAATGTGCTTTGACACTTAAGCATCACAGGGTGTATTCTCATTTCTGTCTCTTCTGCTAAAATACAAATATTGAAAAAAAGTCTTCCCTGGAACTCCATAGAAAGCTGAGAGCCTTTTAAGAGATGAAACAGTGGTTTAAATCCTTACGCACATGTCATAAATCTACTGAAGTATATTCAGGTAGTAAAGGCTGTCATTCTTATTCGGGGTTACCTTTGTGATGTTTAGAACATCAGAGTAATTTACCACTGACATTTACCAATTAACACTTAAAATTATGTCAAATGTCTGAACCACAGAAAGGAAAGTTGCCCACTGCATTTGTATTCTGTAAGGGTGAAAATTAAATGCTATTATCTTGTGTACAACAGAGGTGCAGTGAGCTGCTCTCACCCCTCCCACATGAGCCACAGCAACCTTTCTCACCTAGGGCCAGGGTCTCACCAGGTATCTGATTGGTTCACAGATACCAGCAGGTACCAATTAAGCTTGATACCTTCAAGCATATTTTTTATATTTCTAAATATGTTTGATAACTGTGTAAGTATATTCAGTTATATTTAGCCTGCATACAGTGTAGTACAACCTGCACTTCCAGTAAGCTACAGGTACAAGATACGAGTTATTCTTGGCATTGGTTTGAAGGAGAGCAGGCAGGCTGAGAGAAGGCTAAATCTCACAGAGAAGGAATAGAAGGATAGACCAGGGACTCTGAAACTATATAAAAAAAATCACTTAAAACAGTAAGTATTAGGAGAAAATGAAGAAAGAAACAAAGAAACAAAGAAATGAGATCTTCGGACTCGTAGACCAAAATCTTGGAACTTTAAAAAAAAACCAAGCAAACAAACAACAACAGCAACAACAAAATGACAACATCAACAACAACAACAAAACAAAAACAAACAAACCACAACAAAATATGGGAACACTGACAGCCAAAAGCTAGAGTTTAGCCTGCTCAATGGGTGGCCCATGGACACCAGTCAGAAGCTGAGGAGGTAAGGCCAGAGGCACCTGCTCTCATACATGTGTTGCTGAGGCAGGGCCTGGTGACCCTGAGCTGAAATGCGGCTCCTGGACCCATGGGCAGGGGTACCAGAAGGCCAAGATGGGGTTGTTCAGGGCTAATAAGATCCATTAATGCCCTCAGGGACCAGGCAAATAAAGTCTTAGGGAGCTTGGCAGGTTTACCTCAGAAAAAGGATAGCTTCCGGGAGACGGTATAGGTGTCTACAACTACCTGGTTGAAGAACCCAGAAAAGATGGAGCCAGATTCCAATTGGAACCTCATGGTGATAGGACAAAAGGCAATGGGCAGGCATCTGATCCTGAGAAATTCCAGTGAGATGCAAGGAAGACACTTTTTGCCATGAGGTTAATCAAATATGAGAACTAGGACCCAGAGAGATTGTGAGATCTACATCGCTGGAGGTATTCAAGACTTAGAGGTACAAGGCCTAGAGCAATCTTGTTGAATTAGACCAGCTTTGAACAAAGGATTAGGTGATCTCTGGAGGTCCCTTCCAACCTGTTACTCTGAATCCATGGTTAGAAGCAGCATTATCTTCCTATGGGAGCATGTCAAAAGAAAAAGCATTTTCAGCAGTTTCATGGCTGCAGAATACAGAGTGAGCCTGCAGCTATAGATTGAATACAGAATTTGTACTTTGAGAGAGATGCACAGATAACTGGTCATATGTAATGCTATGTTTAGCAGGGAGGTCAGTCACCTTTTCACATAGAAAAATGTTGTAAGGTAAGTTGGATTCATCTGAACCTGGGACTGTTCAGCCTGAGGTTCAGTATTTACACGTCTACAGAAGGCAATCGCTCTAGAGCAAAATTGACCTTTTTGTAGAAACATGAATGAAAACAATTGTCACATCTGTAAAATTCAGATAAATTACTCATTACCAATCCAATTGATTTCTCAAAGAACTTTGTAGTTTTAAACCATCATATCAAACCTTTGCATTTACCTATTGCAAATAGTAATTCCGAGATAGCACTTGCAAAAGCTGGCATTTCATGGAGTACAGCTTTACCAGGGAAGTGAGTTAGCCTGCTTCAGCATTTCCATTAGGTGGCATTTAGAAGGGCTCAAAAGTTTTTGATCTGGCAGAAGTCATGGACTCCTATACTCTGTTAATTCTATCACTTCTCTCCAAATTTCTTTGAGTTTTGTAACTTTCTTTTAAGCAGTAATAATTATTTTTAATTTCAGGTGTGCTCCCTCTGCACTTTATGATGAGATAGTTTGTCTATGCCTATTCGGAACGGAAACCTGACCTTGACTTTGAGTATCAGCAGGATCTGCCTTTAACAGTGATAAGAACTCGTCATGGCTCTGACCCAGATCACAGTGCAATGACCGTCCTCAACAGTATCAAGAAAGATGGCCTATGAAATAAGTCATATATTTTAGTAGCTTTTGATTTCCTTTCAACACTGGATGACCATTGCTAAATATTTTCCATGCTATTAAAAGGGGAGAAAAATGCATCATTTTGCTTGTGCCTTGAATGCCTCTCTCTGGACTGTTCATTGTATTTGCTCATCCTTTTGTGGCTTGCTTGTTTGGTCTAGGCATTTCACAGCTTGCTGTGGTTTCTCTGACCTGTTTCACTTTTCTGTTTCTCTGATCCTTTCTGCTATATAAGTAAAACTGATCTTCATAACCTTGTTTTCTAATTTTTATCATCTTGATCTTCTGTATGGCAATTGGTGTGCTGCTCCTAAAACTATCAGTTATAACACCTTCCCTACCATATTCAAATCCCCCCATCAAATGACACCTGCTATCTGTTCCTCCATAACTGAAGGAGGTGCAAAGACTTTAATTGTACAACCCCCCTCAAAATCACTAGTGTATGCCCTTGATGATGTATTGTATCATTTTTTGCTTCCCCACATTCTCCTTCTCAGTTATTTCCCTTTTTAAACTGTTTTATTGTCAAACTTTAATTATACTATCTTTGTAAGAGAAATTATTTCTGATGACTGTATTTCTGAAGAAAAATATTCATTTTTAAATTTTGACCCCTTTTGCCATTATTAATGATATCAGAATTGTTAGTGTGTTTACTAATACAGGAGAAAATGTTATTTAAAAATGTACATCACAGGAGAGAGAGATGGGGGAAATTTAGACACATATTTTGTGCCTCTTTATGCAGTGCAGTTAGTTTGCATACAAGGATGTTTCTGAAATATAATCTTTTTGTTATGGACACTTCCTGACAATTCTGACATCAGCACAGCTGGATATCTGACAAGCAGGAGGATTAAGAAAAAGATCAGTTTAGGCATTGCAATATGTGTGATAGACAATATGTCTTAGACCAATGGCAAATGAAGTATCTCTGTGTTTGAAGGCGGAAGGAGGTGAGTATTGTAGTTGTCTGTGATTTGTTCCCGGCAAGGAAAATGACACAAGGTACAGCTAGAATGAGATGCCTTAGCAAAATAAACTTTACTCGGAGAGGTAATTCCATTGAAATGGGTACGTTTCCTTTTGATAAGTATTCCAGAATCTAGCTGAAGATCAAAGCCAATATACAGGGTTTCTGTGACTTAGTCTGGCTGACTTACATTACAGACTGAAAGAGATAATGGCAAGGCTATTGTCCTGAATAAACACACGGGCAAACTTTCAGTTCTTCACTTGCATTGCATACAATAACTTACTGATTTCCTATGGACTCGTAAACTTTTACTGGCCTTTTTCATTGCTCATTGTAATTCTGGTTAACTTTTAGAAAGCAATTTCATACTGTAAATGTTTCTCCCATCCACAGGAACTTTAAACAAAGGAGGTCTGTCATTCACATAAAATAGCTACAATATACTGTATAAAATTTGCAGCAGCACTGCTGGCTATGCTGCTTTCCAACATGTACTATCGCACATATTCATTACAGTTTTAAATTAGCATGTAGGGAGTTTCAGCTACTGCGCCTGTTTAAAAGGCTAGCCCAAATAACTTATGCTGTAATCCAGTTTCAGGGTTCATTGGCACAAAAGGCTGCTCATGGGGGCTAATATCACTTTCAGTGAACCCAGAGACAACATTTCCAGTGATTTTTACAGGAGTGAGATCTGGTTCATTGCTTTTCAATGCTTGTATCTCTACCACAGCAATAATCATTTTCTAAAGGCATGTGATCTCTATGAGGGGCTGAAAAACAGTTTCAGTCAAAGCATAAACTGAAAGAGATAGAAACTATTGAAACATATTTGAGTTTCCTTAAACTTCGGCACAAAGTAAACCTGTGTCTGCAGCCAGTCCTCCCAGAGAGAGAGCAAATTTTTCATTACCTTGTCAAATGTTAATACCATATAGTATCCCTGTACTGCTGCTTTTAAAGAAAAGTGTCATTGTGACGCTTTTGAACTAATCGTTGGATGTTGTTCTTTGTACTGTACAGAAGATACCTTTTTTTTTTTTTCTTCCTCCATTCCATTTGTAGTGGTTGAGAGCAACCAGGAATACAAGGTGGGAATACAAACTCAACATGATTCTCACATTTTTTTGGTTTATACACGAAATAGAAATGTTTTCTTACAGTTGTTTTTAGAATCTAAGCTAATAACAAAACGCTGGCTTGATACCTAAATAGTGAAAGTTATGGTAGCACTCTAAAGTTACAGTGATCTTTCAGTATTAAACATTTAAAATGATTGCATGCCTCTTCTTTTTCAACAATAACTATATATCATTATCTGTTTTCTTATAACAGGTTTTCTGATCTTTCCACATATAGTACAAAAATAATAAAAAGGTGGATCACTTCTTGAAAAATTTCCATTCTAAATATCTCTTTCAGTACCTGATCCTCTGCAGTGCCCCATAACAACAGTTGAATATTTTCATTTTATGAAGTACTATAACCAAAGCAGCTTTATAATACGACAGCATCAACATCCATAAAAATAGGTTAATAAGTATAGGTTATCAAATAATGGATCCATGAGGTGATGCTGAAAAGAAGCCATACTTTCTGTCCTTTGTCCTAATATTTTTAAAATCTAAGCCAGGCTTTAAAAGAGCCAGTAAAAATGATCAATATAATTTCAGTTTAATCCAACATGAAATCCAAATTTAAGGTAATAAATAACCCTTTAAATAAAATACAGTGGAGAAGGATAATTTAATCCAAGATGGACACAAAGAGGACATAGAACTGTTTTACTTACTCAGATACATATGTAGAGACACTGTCATTATTAATCTACAAACATTAGCCAATAAATAACACTAAAATTACACACAATGTACTGCAAAATAGCTCTAGTAATCACTTTATTTCACAGACATACTCATATTACAGACAGCGATAAATGTGCCTTTGCTATTTTAAGGAATTTCCATGCAAAAAAATATAGGTACCCCCACTCTTTGTATGCTAGCTATTGCTTCAAGGAAAGTATATTTTCCTATTTTTGCAGAAAAAAAAGAAGCTAAACCATTTGTTAATCAAATTGTAATAACAATTATATGTAAAGAACTATATTGAGGCTGCCTTGTAATTTAAATTACGGATTCCTTGGGGTACCTACTGGCCCTTTCCCTTCTGTTCCATCTTGTCCTTTTTGCACAGTAGCTGGAATAGTAAGCCTTAGACACCCAAGTTCAGGGTAGTACGGTGCAGTGCAATGTGCTGCGATATAGGAAGTCATACATGGCATGAATTTAATGTCTTAGGTAATTGTTAACTAATGAAAAAACAGTGAATAAATCCTTCTTTCTGTAAATTATATTAAGCTGTCCCAGTTAGACATGTGTGCATACCTCCCCCAGCTTCAAAAACTGCTCTTTTCAAGGGTTCATGCAGGACAACTACAAAGAATGTCAGAGATGATCATCAAAGCAGGGAAAGCAGACACCAGTCTTTGCTGCTGCTGTGGAATGGAATATGAAACAGCTGCTTGAGTTACATCTTTTTTGCCCATTCAGAAATGTCATTGGAGTCTTCAGAGAGGCTGAAACCTGAGCTTGAAGTATCCTGAGCTTCAAGTATCTACAGGAAGTGCGCAAAACATGTAGCAGCTGTAGCAATTCAAGGTTGGTGCAGCAATTCAGGCTGCAGAATTCAAGGATTTCCTGGCCTTTCAGCACAGATAAATGGGTTGATGGGGATCTGAAACATACAATGGGTGTGGAAAATAATGTCTGGTATAAAACCATTGCCATGATTTCTTTAGAGACAAATCTAATAGAAGAAAAGTAATGCACAATGTTTGAATTCCTGGACTGCAATTGAGTAAAAAAGCACAGTGAATATGAATGGCATGGACTGTTATCTGTGTTTATTTAATGCTATACAAAAATGGTTACAGGACAAGGGCTGATGTTTTTCTGACCATAAGACACTTTGCTGTAATACTGATCTTGTCAGTCTCTATTGTTTTGTTTCTTTACCAAATGGGATCTGATATTCTAAAGCCCTTGTAGTCATACAGTTTATTTTCCTGACCCTCTGTCAGAACTTGCATGAACCAGAGCAAATGAGTCTGTCCAATCATCGCATCATACGAAATGTCTCTATAAATCCATCAGCTAGCTAGAAAATCTACTCTGAAGGGCTACATAGCCTTCAGTGATCTAATATATTAAAAAGAACCATGGTAAATCAGAAATCACTATCAAATGATTTTGCCTTTGCAGAGATTCTCCTTTCCAGTATACCTAGTAGGCAACCAGAACATAAGCAAGGAAAAAGAAAGCACGGGGTGGAGTATGTCTACAGAAGTGGACTGAGGATTAGGCTTGTTTTTCTACATGTGCCTGGAATAAGAAGGATCATTAATCATTGTTATATTTTCTGTGCATATCTATTCCCCAGTGAAAAGAGGACTGTAGATCTGATAATGATCCTGCATTAATTTATTACTTAGCTATCTTGAGAACTCATATGTTTATTTGCCTGATTTTACACACACGGGGTTATCCTCCCTCCATTTTCACCGTTAGTATTCCCCTTTCATAAATGGAATATTTGTTTTATTCAGAGAATTGACATCTGTAGCTGAGAAATGTTGTGACTTTTATTTCATTTTTATAGTTGGTTTTACATAGTGGTTTTACTTAACCGCTTGCAGGACCATCCCTATTTCTTCCCCATAATATACCCATCACTATAATCTACTTTTCCGTATATAAAACAATATTCGGTGTTTTGTACCTGAGTCCTACTTGGAAAGATTATCTTAGGGGAAAAAACCAAAAAACAAAACAAAAACAACAACAACAAAAAAACACAACAAAACAAAGCAAACCAAAACCAAACAAACGAAAACCCCCAAATCCTCACCAAAACCAAAAAACAATGAAAAATCCCCACTAAGCTTTCTCCAAACATTTGTTATTGTCTAAGATATGTGTGAATGTACACTTTGTACTTCTTATTACAAGCAGCAAAAGACTCTTCAGAGCATGTTGCTGTTGTCCTGTCCTCAATATGCACTTTAGAACCGATTAAAGCATCACTGATCTTCATTACTGGTGTTCCAGTCCTCCTGATGCTTAATCACACACGTCGAACATATGCCAGACAATGTTGGATGTCAAGAAAGTCAACATTCATATTTTCTGTACTTCCTCAAATACTTCAGCTAATATATTCCCTCCATCTGTTGCAGAAAAGCAAAGATAATGATAACACAGTGATGCTGAAGTTATCTGCTAAATCCATTCTGTCAAATCTATTACTGTCCAAGGTTGAGACTTTTTAAATACTATTAGGTGGTAGTGATCAACTCAGTCCCCTGAGCAGCTTTGAAAATCTCAGCCAAGATTTCTGCATTTTGCCTTTGGCCGCAAGAGGAAACTGAATTTCCCATTGTGCCTTTCTCACCTTGTGCAGCTACCCTGCTGCATCCAACTGCATGATTCTTAGGAATTTTCCCTTCTTACTCATAATCTGCTCTTATTCAACAACCTGGTCTTAGTTTGTGAGCAATCAGACACATATCATGCCATTATGCAACCTCTTTTTACTTTCCTCATACACAAAACCTTTCTCATCAGCAGGTCCCAGCCTTACTGTGCCAGCTCTCTGTATACCTAATGGCATGGCTGACCTCACTTAGATATTCTGGTCCCTAAAAGAACAGGGAATGGCGTGTATGTAATGATAAGGGAATGGGAGAAATTCACTGTTAGCTGTCAAGGAGGATTTCCACCATCAGCATTAACCATATAATATAGTGGCAGTGGAGGGCAATGAATGTGGAGAGAAGTGAGAGCAATCAGCAAGCTTTCATTCAGTGAGATGGAAGAGCTTGTCAAAGACACAAACAACTAATCAGTTGCCAGCACTGATTGATGTCCCAGCCTGCATTCAAATCTATCATCGTGACCAAGTAGTGCCTATCGTTTACCCAGTGGATGGATAAACTAGAAGTAATATATGGCATCTAAGCAAATAGATCATTAATTCCGCTTAATATGTGCGGGCTAAAGTTTAAATCTTTTTCTAAACAGCAATCTTTCCCTTCAGGGAGGAAAAAAATAAAATGCTAAAAAAAAAATATCTACCGTAGTTGACTAGGCAATAAAGATTTTTTTTTTTTGCAAGTTACAAATTTGCTGCATTGGATTTTATTTCAGTTTATGCCTCACAATTGTCACTGAGTATTAAATCTATCAGGAAATTTATTAACATCTTAATTAAAACGGTTAAAGAAGATGAGAAATGATATGCCAACAGAGACAGAGGACTGCTGTTCTGCATTTCCTTCTTGTACTTTACACTTTTTTATTCCCTAGAGTGTTCCCAGGCTCAGCCCTGCTATACTATTACCCTTGACTTTGTATTCTTTTTTCTGACTATGAGATGAAAATTTTAAATGCAGACATACAGTTAATAGGATTTTATTATTGCTTGACTACTTCTTAATTGCAGGGCATGACTTCCAATGATTTCTTAATGGTTTGTAAATTCCACGTTTTGCACCAATCAGCATCAAAGTCAGTGGATTTTGGCACATGCTTTTGTAAATTGTTATTTTAATTCATAATTACTGGAAATATTGAGGTCTGCATTGATATAAACTAGAACTGCCTTAGGACTGGACAGGAGGAGGTTAGCAGTCTGCAGTTCTCCAAACTGAGGCTTGGTTTCTATCTTCTGTTAGTCATCAATAGGGAAAACTGTAGGTGTTAATAATTAAGAAATGGTACCTCAATTTGCTGCATATAAAATAATGAAATAAAACTATAATCTCTGATGCAGAAACACCCAGGATTATGTTTTCTATGGTTTTGCAGTTTATTAAGATATACTCTGGCTTGTTTCAAACATTGCCGTTAGCCTCTCATCAGTAGGGTACTGTTAATAAATAATTAATGGTTTCATTTGTGATTTGTATCATCTGAGGTTATAAATTATTAATATTGAGCAACTACAATAGGCATAAATATTGATATATTCTATTTTGCTTAATACACTTCATTTTAAGACTGTAAAAGAGATCAAAAGTACTATTAAAGTATTTGACTAAAGCACAAGCCTACTGAATTTGTTACTAAGTAGTATGTTTAGAATGTTAAGGCTGGCTGATAAAGAAAATATTTTTCTTTCTTAACTTTCAGAATTTTTTTCTAAAAACAAAAAGCCTTCCTGTACAGTTTACAAAATGATCTTACAACCTAAACCTGGTGACGTAAAGGTGGGTGGCAAACCTGGAAACTGTTCAGCCATGTAGATATTCCCAAAGTCAGTGTGTCAGTCAACTGAAACATAGACTTACAACAGGGTCTGACAGTAGATTCCTGAGACACCTCTCACTCATCCTGAGATTCTAAATCCCTTGAGAATCCCTGACAAAGCCCAATTTACAGTCAGTAGAGACTAAACATTTCAAAAATATTCCATGCAGTGCTAATATTAGTCAGGATGCCGTGTTGGAAAGATTCCTGTTCTCTCTGAATGGTTACCTTTTTCTCACTGATCCATTTACCTGGAAACTGTAATATCACAATACTTTACTAATTGCTGTGATAGCGTTTCAGCAACATAAGCAGTAGGAATTCTTCACAAAAGTATTTTTAAGAGGTTGAATTTAATGGGCTGCATGCTTGGTTTAATAAAACTTGTTTAACCACAATGACTTCAAAGCACCTACTTTAAAAAACGTTCACTGGGTCTTTGCTTTGAGAACTGAAATATGCATTATTTACAAAGTATTAATCCATATATTTGTTCAGAAGAAGCTATTCTCTTTAAGACGAATATTTTCCATCATAAATAGAGTACTTGGTCTTTAAAAATTCTCAGCATCAAAAAATGCTTTAGTTTTTCTTATAACTGTTGAATAAACCTTAAAAAATATTTGAAAAAGAAGTAAAATATATTACAATGAAAATACTATAAACCTGCCTTTGCTCTTTACTACAAAACTTTGTTTTTAAAATAGCCATTTTATAGCCTCTTTGAGACCTATAAAAACTAAATAATCAACTCAAATTTCATGAAATAGGCCCAAGAGGACTGAAATACAATTCTGCCCTGGGAAATTTTACTGAGCACGTAATACTTGTAAATGGTGTTTATTGCCCTTGGCCCCCGTTTTCCAGTGAAATCTTGTGCCTAAACACCAAACTGCAGTTTCAGTTACAGGGAATAACTCAGTGTTGTAGCAGTTTTTCTCTCCATTTCTGAGCATGCTCGTTCTGTCAGCAGCTTGGTTAACCCTTAGCATTTTTTGGTCTAGATCAGAGACTGGTGGCAAGAATGTTATAGTGAGTTATAGTCAAACTTCTGATTCTATGGCTTCTTCTAGACGTAGTGGTCTTAGAGTGCTCCTGTGCATATTGCAGGGTTCTTTGATCCCATCACTTTTAGGATAAAACTACATTACATCTGAGTCCTGCAGTTCTTCACAGAATGAACGTGCCTTAAAATACATGGTTTGGTTTGGTTTGGTTTTCAACTTGAAAAAGTTGAGAGCAAATGTTGTTCCTAAAACCAAAATGATAAAAAATCCTAAAAAATCCTTGGTAGTCAAGTATCAGTGGGAGTCCTGGCTGAAAATAAATAATGGCTGGATAGAATTTGAGCTATGCCTGTCCAGGTCTGTCTATTAGGCAGATAAGTATATAATCACTCCTAAAAAAAAAAAATAAAAAAAAAAA
This sequence comes from Vanellus vanellus, assembly GCF_965231255.1. Lineage (NCBI taxonomy): Eukaryota > Metazoa > Chordata > Aves > Charadriiformes > Charadriidae > Vanellus > Vanellus vanellus. Next base: position 54,385,633 of record NC_138908.1, read on the forward strand.
ATCTATACTGTAAGGAGATTAGATGGTTAGTTTGAGTTTTCACCTACACAGCCATGGGTCTCTAATATATATAAATTAGAGTGGAAGCTGATGTGGACTACGACTAAGACTCATTTACATAAAGGTCCCTGTTCTGCCTCCAGGAGAATTCCCGGGAGTACTACAGTTCTGAAGAGACAAAAGCACCTGAAGGTAGACAGTGGCTTGAAGTCTCTGACTCAGAAACCATACTACATTAATTGTTAAGAAAGGTGTTCACAGTTCAGGTAACTTTCAAATGAACCAGACATCTGAGGTATAAAAAACGAACACACAGTTCAGCTCACAAGATCTTGGTCTCTGTGCCACAGGAATATTGCCAAAATTGCAAGTTATATATTTCTAAAGTGTAAGTCACTGTTTGCATATTTGACTATATCTTGTTCCATCATCGGTTCCATTGAGGCCACTGCGATTATAGATAGAAGAAGATACTATTACACATCAAGAAATGGATTGGCATATTGCCCTCAGTGTATTTTAATTGTCTTTTTTGGCTCAAGATATCTAACTGCAGCTGTTCACAGCATTCCAAACTTCTGAACTCTGTCTTGAATTTCATAAACTTCTATTCCCATTAAACTCTGCTTACATTTCAACAAAGTTTTCCTGTGGGAGTACTGGTTGCACAGATATGACAAATTTTTGAGTATTTGGAAGTATGTTTAAACAAGTCTCTCTTTTTTTTTTTTTTTTTTTAATTTTTGTACATGTCCAGGTGTGTCAGTTAAATATATATAAAGAAAAGTACTTAACAAAGCATCAGAAATATGCAGCTGGTAAATTACAGAGGTCATACAGCAAGTGCTATTATTACATAGGTTTGATTTTCATAAATGTTGCTGTTATTAATTTTTAAAATTATGCTGTGTGGTTTTTTGGTGTTTAGTATGGTAATTACATGCTTGCTGTGAGAGCATGTCAATGGGGTCTTTATAATCAACACTTTGAAATAATATTTTAAAATGTGGTTTGTAATTTTTTCCTTTTCTAAACCTTCATGGAACTAATCTGCACTCACAACTATGAGATTATGGAACTGCTGTTCAGTTAAACCTATGCCAGTGAGTCATGAGACAAGTAAGAAACATCAGGATGTGTCTTTTGATTACACTGGGAGAACTAGCACTATCTAGTTTAACTTTACCTTAATTTTAGTAAGGAACAAAGTTGCTTTAGAAGTGATGATGTTGCAGGCTCTTACATTATTGTTCTGAAAATAAATTCACCAAATTTGAGTTACTTGATATCTAAGTTAAATTTAACGGTATCTGAGTTTCAGCTACTCACTTGCCTCCATTCTTCTATATTCCCCTCTTTCAGTCAGAAAATGTCAATCACAAAGTAGTAGAGTTTCCTCTAAGTACGCTTGTTGCTAAAAGGAAGTTTATAGCTGATGCTAAACGAAGTTCTGTTCCTCTTCAGGTTGTCCCGTGGGAAAACGTAAACCAAGTCAAGATTTGGTTCAGTACACTCGCAGATTCTCTTGAGGACACATACTGTTCTGCCTATGAAGTTTAAGCAAGCATATTTACCTTTCTGTGCAAACCAGATTGGGAGATGGACGAAAATTGCCTGTCCTTTTATAGTGCAGCCCATCCATACAGATATCATTGATACAACCACTATGTCACTATTCCACTCTGTACCCAAAGACTGCTTTTTTCAGTTAATAAAATACAGTCATAAATTCTAAATACTCAGATATTAAGACATTGAGAGGTCATAAAAGACGTCACCTTCTTTTGCTCTACCTTAAGAAAGAATATTCGTCCCATGTAATATTCATCAAATCAAGGGTCTACCTTGATTTAACGAATACCAAAACTTCCAAGACTTCCAAGGTGTTTCTTGTACACATGACACCTTTCCCCCCAAGATGGGTTATTGTGACTCAGCCCCTTGCTCAGTCTGGCATTGCTCACCACGGTTACATCAATCCAAATCTGTGTCTTGCTTTTCCTTAATTTCCTGAGCTGTTGCTTTAGTTGAATTCAGGTGATTTAGTTGTGTTTTAATTCCATATGGCTTTTCAAAAGGGAAACATTTCTGATCTGCTGGAAATGGCAGTATGAAAACACCAAACAGGTGTATATTAATTGTTCTTTATTAAGTTACATTTTCTTCACAATAAGTTTCATAGTTATCTGTTATGTGCCAGAATAATTTTACATTATTTTTTTGCATTAAAATACTTTTAAGGATTACACATATCTAGCATAACTGTGGAAAAAGAACAAAACGAAAAAGAAGTGCAAGCTGCCTCGCAGTTTAGACACTACATCCCATTTTCAAAAAAAAATTATGTTAGAAACTTCAAGAGGACTTAGACTATGAAGGACTTCAGACCCTTTTGAAGATGGGATTTACTCATAACCATACGACCCAAAACAAAACAGTGCAAAAAGCGCTTCAGGTGTCTCTGGTAGTCAGAGTAGAGTGCTGCTCTAACATAGATAATCTATTTTCAGTGTCTGGGCTAACTCATCCTGAGACATTTCAGATGTCCTTGCACAGCTATGCAGTATGCTGGAAGACACACCTTTTGAAACACCTTCATGCTGTATTCTCACATGCAAATCTTAATTAGACAAAATTATTTTGCCCCAGAATAAAGAGCTCTCTGGCCAACCATTATAGGTTTTTGTTTTGTATTGGTTTATTTTGAGTGGGTTTTTTGTTGTTTTGTTTAGTTTTGTGTTATTTATTTATTTATTTATTTTATTTTCCTATAAACATTTTATCCAAGTTAATGGAATCTGAAAGAAAACCCTGCATTTATTTCACTCTGCAGATTTTAACACACCTGTTTGATACAGTACCCAAATTTCCTAATCATAAATATAAATTTTCTTTCATAAAAATGAGGGGAAGTGTTCAGATTGACCTAAATGGCAACAGAGGGAGGTCATATGTTCCACATCTATTTCTTAGGAGCACTGGGTCTGATTCTCCTTGTTATCTATGGCTAAGCTTAAGGGAAGAATGACACAAGTATTTACCACAGAAGTTGAGAGTGTGAAGTGAAGAAGAAAAAGTCAATGTGAATTGTGTCAGGACCTTAGAAAACAGAATTATTTTCTTTTTTTTTTTGTTTTTTAACCAAACCAAACCAAACTAAACCAAACCAAACCAAAACAAAACAAAACACAACTATACTTACCAGGATTGGTTCTTTCAGCTCAGTGGATGTATATGTGTTAGGAAAAATAAGAAACTTTTCTTCAGTAGTAAGGTTACATTTTATATACACGACGGGGTTTTTTGTTTTCCCCATAGCAATTTTTAGAACACCTAGGATTTCATGTCTTAATGGCACAATCATTAAGCACGTGGGGTCTCTTTACATCAATAGTAGTAAAGTGAGTGAAAGCTGCTTTCCCTTCCAGTATTGTAGTCCAATGACTGCAATGACTCAGTGACATTCATCCTCTCCCAAATGTCTACAATCCCAGATGCAGCTGAGTCCTTGAATTTTATTCCTTCCCCAGAAGTGCATTCTGTAGCAAAATAAGGATAACTACAACCTTAAGCATATCCACAGGCACAGCTCAGATGTTAAAAAAAAGCCTCTAACAGATGCTGACACTGCAATCTGAGATCCCCCAAAATAACTTGGATCAACGGGTGTCCTTCTTAGTCAGTTCTTGTTCATTTGCCTCTTCCCCTTCCAGCTCCCTTCTCTTTTATTGAATTGCTGGCACCACATCATATAGTTAGGCCGTGGTTCTCTGGAGCTCTACCGTTCATACTTGATGTTTTTTTTTACTTCGTGTTGATTACTTCGAGAGGCGGACCAGACCTCAGCTGGAGGTGATACCAGCGTAATAAAATTTTTAAATATTTACACAAACATATGACTTTTTCTTGTAACATCTTTTCTAGGATAATATTTGCCTTAGGAATAACATGTTTTCATGAAATATGTGTGACTCCACAGCCCACTGAGAAAAGCCATAAACTTGCAATAACACAGGGACAATGCGGTAGTATGCCGTACCCGTAATTTGCCTGCTTCGTTGTTCTCCATTTATAGACACTGAGTAAGGAACAAATAAACTTGGAGAACAAATAAAATTGGCATAGATTGACCCTTAAGTCTTTACTGGCATGTTAATTATCTCTTGCCCTGGCTGCAAAGGTAAAGTGACCTCTGCCTCTTGAGAGACTTGACAGAGTGGTTAACTCTTTTCCTGCCTATTATACAGTCATCTGCAGCTGACCAGCTTTTAGGATCCCAGTGGGAGAAACTTTGATGCACAGTACAGGGTTTTTGGTGATTTTTTTTCTGGCTTACTAATTCTCATGTGTAAATAGGTATCAGGCAGCTGGCATTTCTTGGACTCCAGAGACCAGAATGCTTGGACAGAGGGGAAATCAACTGCTATTTTTGCTCAAGCTTTAAAAAAACACCTAAACCTCTCAGTCTGCAATCTAATCAAAATCTAAATGACCCTTGCAGATTAGATTTATTGGCTTGCTTTATACTTTAGGACTAGTGACATTTTGTCAAAGAATACACAATGCATACTTTCTTTCAAATCTGTTATAATGTTCTGCTGATAGCTGCCAGAAAGCAACAGGTGCATGAGCAGTCATTAATCTACAGGATGTTGTTAATTATTTATACATTGACAATATCCATTTTTAACTAAACATTTCATGCCTTATACTTTCACACTTCATGCCAAAAGGTGGCAGAACTCAACCCTGCAAAACTTTGGCAAGGAAGGTTAATTTTCCATAGTTTCATCATGTATGAGTGCCACTTAGCATCATTTTAAATGCCATTAAGCAGCAGAACATTACTTGTAAAACAGTTTCTTTCTAGTGGTTTCAGAGCTGACAGAAAACACTAGCTCAACACTCCAGTGGACTGCAGTAGAACAGGTACAACTCACTCAGCAGCAACGAGAATCACCACCTCACTACCACCTCCCCTTCCAGATAATTTAGTATGAGTAATTCCTTTTCAGAGAAGAATTCTGAAGTTCAGCTAAATCCTGGTTTAAGCCTGACAAGAAAAAGGGTGCCAAATAGAGCTAATAATGATGCTTTTGTTTTGTGGACATCTGCCTACAAAGAACTCTCCATCAAGTCATTTAACACAACCCACTAAGGAATTAACAGCTCTTAATGACATTCTGTGGGTGCCAGCTTACACTGGATGTAAACTGGTTGCATAAAGACATGCAATCTTCTCTCCCTGTACAAGAAAGGATATTTTTGAGCACAAGGTTTAGAAGACCTAAAGTGAAGTCTATATATAAATATATAGACATATATAAAGTGTAAAATGGTGAGAGTACTATTATTCTTTTCATTTTTTTTTTCTCTTTTTCTTTCATCCATTTTCATTTGTGTCAGCTCAGTTCCTGAGCTCCTAACCAGAGAGGCTCATGATCACCTAGGAGTTCCAACATAACCTGTGTGCTCTAATAATACAAGCAATTAGCAGGGCTACTGAAAATAGTATTAATCAGATACTCGTGTGTGACTGCATCGTGTACCTACCCTTATGCTCACCAGGGTTTTGTGGCTGCTTTCTCTCAGAAGTAATTGGATTGACTTAAACTGGACCACCTGTGGGATAATTACTCAATTACCTGTTGAAGAGTAAAAAAAAAAAAATCTAGTCTTCAGCTAGCACTGGCAATTACAGATCATTACCAAACCAACCCCAAAAGGCGTGTGAATGTTATAGATGTAATTTATGTTATGGTGTACTATATTAAATACCTACATAAACATATGCATACATGTACATGAACCTATATGTAAATAACTATAAATGACATTGATGTCAGGAAACACAGCAGTCATGAAATATAGTTGTGGAGTTGTTTACAATATTTGATATTAACGTATTGTAAAGGATTCTGTTCCAGAAACCTTCAGACATACATAGATGTAAGCAACTGCTTTCAGCCACCTTTGAAAAGAGTGTTCTTCATGGGGTTTTTTGCTTCTTCACTAGTGTTGCTTAATGGCAGGAGTGTCACTGTTGCATGCTGTGCCTGGTTATTATGAATGATGCTTCTAATTATACTAATACTATAAACAATATAAACAGAAATATTTATGCCATCAGCTGTCACTTTTGATACTCATAGTCATAAATGAAAGTCAAGGAAAGAAAAGGGAAATACTTCATTGATTCCAGAGGTGTGCCTAGCTATTCAGAAATAATTATACAACTTGATGAACCATGGTACTGTCTGCTGTTGTCTTCCTGTTTGATTACAGATCAGATACTAGCACTTAATGGGTAAGTGATCTGCCAGTAAGCCTTCCTTCATGCTATGTTTCAGAATACATTATAACAATTCATGTGATGAAATGCAGCTTTCTACCATATGCTGACATATCACAATGCAAGATGTTGAAGTGTCATAACCAACACGTTGCAATGTGATCTGCCACCCATGAAATGGAATGCTTCAGAAAAACAACATGCCAGTTCTCGAATAAACTCTGACTCCAGTATGTACTGCAGCCAGTAGACTGTGTAAAATGCCTTAAAGTTATCCATAGATTGCTCAGCTCTTCTGCCAATATAAAACCAACAGTCTAATTTTAGCTCCACATTGGGAAGAACGCCGTTAACCTTACTACACTGCAGCACTACATGAGCAAGATTTTATTTTAGCCACTACAGCAAATGCTGACTTTTAACTTTTATAAGGTTATTTATTAAGACATGCAGTTACCTCCCAGTACACACAATTCCTCTATGGCTGTGAATGGATAGAAAATGTCAGAGCATTTATTAAGGCTGACTACAAATCAAGTCTACTGAAATAATCAAAATGTATTCTATTAGTAAACGTAAAATATATATGCAATATTATGTCAGCCTTTCAGCATACCAGCAGCCAGATTTGTGCTGTAGTTCACTATGGTGATCCTGAGTCAGCACTTACAGAACAGGAAGCAGAAATTAAAGGTAACCCAGATAATAAGCTATAAGGAAATAGTAATGCTGTTCTTCACTCCCAATAATGGTTTAACTGAAGAAATGCAGTCTGACTGTACTTGTCTAGCCTGAGCATCTTCTTGCTGGGCTGGTAAAGATACAAGCATGCTGTTTTAGATTGTTATTGTAGGTATTTAATGCAGTGTTACGTTCTTGGGGGGAGGAAGGAACGAGGAGTTCAGCTGGGTTCATCTGTCAACCTCTCACCCATCTGTCATGGTTTAACCCCAGCCAGCAACTAGGACCACGTAACTACTCACTTCCTCCCTCCAGCTGGGATGGGGGATAGAATCAGAAGAGTTAAAGTGAGAAAATTCTTGTAGGCTGAGACAAAGACAGTTTAATAGGTAAAGCAAAAGCCACACATGCAAACAAAACAAAACAATTCACTGCTTCCCATCGGCAGGCAGGTGTTCAGCCATTTCCAGGAGACCAGGGCTCCATCACGCATAATGGTTACTTGGGAAAACAAATGTCATAACTCTGAATATCCCCCCCTGCCTTCCTCTTCCCCCAGCTTTATATACTGGCCATGATGTCATATAGCGTGGAATACTCCTATGGTCACTTGGGGTCAGCTGTACAGCTGTATCTCCCCCCAGCTTTTTGTGCCCTCCCAGCCTACTTGCTGGCAGGGCAGTATGAAAAGCAGAAAAGACCTCTACTGCTTTGCAACAACCAAAACCATTATTGCGCTACCAACACTATTTTCATCCCAAATCCAAAACATAACACTACACCAACTGCTAGCAAGAAAGTCAACACCATCCCAGCTGAAACCATGAAACCTACTTAGCTGGCAGGTAATGTATTTAGTGTGAAGACCGCTGAATTTGTTTGCTTGGAAAGATATTCTCAAGTCATAACAGGAGAATCTCAAAATACCACAACATTGCTGTAAAAAGAAGAGATAACTGTCTTAGAATCATAGAATTGTCTAGGTTGGAAGAGACCCTTGGGATCATCGAGTCCAACCATCTACCCTACTCTACAAAGTTCTCCCCTACCCCATATCCCCCAACACCACAGCTAAACGTCTCTTGAACACATCCAGGGATGGTGACTCAACCACCTCCCTGGGCAGTCTATTCCAATGCCCGACCACTCTTTCTGTGAAAAATTCTTTCCTAATGTTCAGTCTAAATCTACCCTGTTGGAGCTTGAAGCCATTCCCTCTTGTTCTGTCATTAATTACCTGTGAGAAGAGACCAGCACCAACCTCTCTGCAGTGTCCTTTCAAATAGTTGTAGAGAGTGATGAGGTCTCCTCTCAGCCTCCTCCTCCTCAAACTAAACAGTCCCAGCTCCTTCAACCACTCTTCATATGACTTGTTTGCTCGGCCCTTCACCAGCTTCGTTGCCCTCCTCTGCACTCACTCCAGCACCTCGATATCTCTCTTGTATTGAGGTGCCCAAAACTGGACACAATACTCGAGGTGTGGCCTCACCAGTGCTGAGTACAGGGGCATAATCACCTCCCTACTTCTGCTGGCCACGCTATTTCTAATACAGGCCAGGATGCCGTTGGCTTTCTTGGCCACCTGGGCACACTGCTGGCTCATATTCAGCCGCTTGTCAATTAGAACCCCCAGGTCTCTTTCTGCCAGGCAGCTTTCCAGCCACACTTCCCCAGGCCTGTAACGCTGCATGGGGTTATTGTGGCCCAAGTGCAGAACCTGGCACTTGCCCTTGTTGAAACTCATACCATTGATGTTGGCCCAATGATCCAATCTATCCAAGTCCCTCTGTAGAGCTTTCCTATCCTCCTGGGAACCAACACTCCTGCTTAACTTGGTGTCACCTGCAAACTTGCTGATGATACACCCTATGTTCTTATCAAGATCATCAATAAAGACATTAAACAGAAATGGTCCCAACACTGAGCCCTGAGGCACACCACTTGTGACCGGCCACCAGATGGATTTAAATCCATTGAGCACCACTCTCTGGGACCTTCTAGGACCAGCCAGTGCTTGATCCAGCAGGTCGTATGCTCATCCAGGCCGTGCAAAGCCAGTTTTTCCACGAGAATTGTATGGGGGACAGTATCGAATGCTTTTTGAAAGTCCAGGTATACGATATCAACAGCCTTTCCCTCATCCAATATTCTGGTTATCTTGTCATAGAAGGAGATGATCGGGTTCATCTGGCAGGACCTGCCTTCCATAAACCCATGCTGACTAGGCCTGATCCCCTGGTTGCCCATTATGTGGGTTTTGATGGCACTCAAGATGACCTGCTCCATGACCTTCCCTGGTATCGAGGTTAGACTGACAGGTCTATAGTTACCTGGATCCTCCTTTTTGCCTTTCTTATAGATGGGTGTTACATTTGCCACCCTCCAGCCCATTGGGACCTCCCCAGTTAGCCATGATTTCCTGTAAATGATGGAAAGCGGTTTGGCGAGCACATCTGCCAACTCTTTCAGCACTCTTGGGTGTAGCCCATCCGGTCCCATAGACTTGTGTGCATCCAAACAGCATAGCAGGTCACTGATCTCTTCCTCTTTAATCGTGATGCTCTCATTCTGCTTCCCCTCCCCGTCTCCTAGCTCTTGAGGCTGGGTGTCCAGGGAACAGCTAGTTCCACTGCTAAGGACTGACGCAAAGTAGGCATTGAGCACCTCAGCCTTTTCCTCATCCTTTGTAACTATGTTTCCCTCTGCATCCAATAAAGGAGGGAGATTTTCCTTAATCCTCTTTTTGTTATTAATGAGTTTATAGAAACATTTTTTATTATCTTTAACAGCTGCAGCCAGGTTGAGCTCTAGCTGCGCTTTGGATCTCCTTATTTTCTCCCTGCATAGCTTTGCTACATCTTTATAGTCTTCATGAGAGACTTGCCCCCTCTTCCAAAGGTTGTAGACTCTCTTGACTCTCTTTTTTTTTTTTTTTTTTTTTTTTTTTTTGGGATCCAGCAAGAAATCCCTATTATAGCCAGGCTGGCCTCCTTCCCTGCCTACTTGTTTTTCAGCACATGGGAACAACCTGCTCCTGTGCTTTTAAGACTTCTTTCTTGAAGTACGTCCATCCTTCCTGGACTCCTGTACCCATCAGGGCATCCTCCCAAGGGATTCTGTCTATCAGTCTTCTGAACAGACTAAAATTTGCCCTCCGGAAGTGGCAGTTTTGGTAACCCTTCTCCTTGTTTCTCCAAGGATCGAGAACTCAATCATCTCATGATCACTGTGCCCTAGACAGCCTCCAACCTTTACTTCCCCCACAAGTTCTTCCCTGTTCACAAGGAGCAAGAGTCTTCTGAGCAAACTGCAAGGAAGTCTCACATTGTAACTTAGCTGGTCACTGGGTCATGGGGGGCTAATGCTTGGTATTTAGTTGGAAAGTACTAAAGTAAAATTTGGTTAAATCTTGACTATACCAGAAAATGTAGACACATTGCTTCATCCTAAAAGAACAGTTATCCCAGCCTCTTTAAAACAAAAAACATTTGTACTTACTGGTCTAAGCCAATGGTCAGCAGCAAATATTACCAGCAAACCATCACCAAGATATAGCAGATGCCATTCTGGTCACAGTTCAAGGACACAGGGAAGCCACCTTGCAACTGACAGAAGAGTAGAAACCCTGTCATGATTATGTCGATGCTCTCAATCCCTCTGGGGACACCATCATCTGATTTTGTCACTCAGGATGAGACACAGTGGCACTTCCAGAAACTGCCATATAAATACTACACTACAAAGATTTCAGTGTTGTGTGAAACACTAATCCAAGAACAAATATGTCAGGACTGTCTGAGGGGGACTCCTGACTACTCATGGTGCTGTGGAGGATACAAACTGATTACTTCGTGTACTTAAGTACCTCAACATATTCTAACTGAAGAGATTAGTAACTCTGTGTGTTCTAAAACCTCCCTGGCCTGTTCTTCTGTAATGCCGTTACTATAGATGAATTGTTAATCTGTCAAAAGCTGTGTTTTTTCATGGATACTTCAACAAACTAATTGCAAAAAGAGAATTATAGGTAAAAAAAAAAAAAAAAAAAAAAAAAAAAAACAAAACAAAAAAAAAAAACCAAAAAACCAAACCCAAAACCAAACAAAATGTTGGAACAGACAAGGGTTTCACTTATAAATTAGTTCTTTCTTGTGTTCTTATAAAGTCCCAGAAGACAATATAATCCCTTCCCACACTCCCAAATACTGTTTGGACATGAGTTTTTCATATTTTATTTTCTCATATGGTCATATGAACAGTCCAATAGAGCTAACTTTATGCAATCATTAGTATCATATAGATGATTTGTGTTGTCTTTCAAGAAACTGCTGATCATAATTTCCCTTACAATTTCTAAAACATTTCCTCTGGCTTGATTTAAGGCATAAAATATGTAATGATATCTTCAGCTAAATTCACTATAATTTACAGCAATCTCTTTTCCTCTCTGTTATATTAACTTTGCCATGAATGTTTATCATATTTTTTTGTGAACACCACAATTACTGTGTTTATATATATGATGTGTATATATGTTTTTAAAACAGTTTCTTATTTATTTTCTGTTCTTAACATATTGTTTTCACCCAGAGAATAAATCACTGTGGACTAGCGATTAGCAAAGAAAATTTTGTAAGGTACATACAATTTTCTTAATTGACTGTTCCCTGAAAAAGATTTTAAGATAATTTCTATACAAGTAGCTGCAAAACCACATGATCTCGCCCTCCTTCAAGCCACAGCAGCTGAAGCAGTGTAAATCAGGAAGCTGTACAGCCACACTGTTGAAGTACCAAGTTAACATTTCCTTCAAGAGCTCTTCTAGCTGTCCGAGAGAGAGATACTGATGTTACAGAGGAATAATTTCTCATTGAACTTCCTGGTGTTCCTGTTATTGTTAGCATTTAAGACAGCTGCACAGCTTGCTTCAGTGATGTGAGGTCATTATCAAGCTTAACACCAGTAGCCTGAGAAAATGGGGTTTATTTGTTTGGTTTTTCTCCATTGTGTGCGCTTCTCTACCTTGTTTTCAACTTCCAAAAAACAGAAGACTTGTAGCTGTGATCCACCTCTCTGAGCAGAAGTAACCCTTCAACAAAAGAATCCTGCTCTGACTAAGTTACAATCTACTCCACCCTTGGCAAAAATAATGTGAATTAACATTAAACACACAGAGCAACTGACTTTCTTAGGGAATATATCTGAATGGCCTGAAGCATTGCAGACATTTTATCCCAGGCAATTCTGGTGGGAAGCAGAACTGTGAGAAAGAGATGAGATGACACTGAAAGTCACTTGCCTTCTGTGAGAAACTGACTGTGACTTCTGTCTGGTTTTTGCTATGTCTAGTTATAAAATTTTATTTTAAACCTCACATGCTCTTTTACAGAAATTAGCATAGAACATTCTGCTCACAAAAAGACCAGTGGTGCCATGAGTGGGCAAAACTACATGAAAATTAAAACTACATGAAAATTGTTCAGTAGCTGCTGCAGGCTGTGGAAAACAGCAGAAGACAGCATCACAGACTTTGTCACAGCTCTAAAGAAAAAAAAAAAAAAAAAAAAAAGGCTTACACTGACTATATGGCTACCCCACCAAGATAGCAGCATGAGAAGCTCCAAGATGCTCCTGATATCACAGAAAAGGTAAAGTCCCAACAGACAGCTAACCTTAGTCACCTAGTTACACTAACAAGCTAATGGTGTGATTTTACAAGAAAAGGGGCAGGACCTTAGCAGGCCAGTAGCTAAGTGGAGAATACTAAGGCAACTGTAAGTTCCAAAAAAATGGTATCAAGTCAGCTGAAGAGGTAAAAATAAATAGGATGGATTAATTATTTGGCAAATGATATTAGTAAAGATGAAGAATTTGTGGAAGAATAAAGAGTGAAAAAGGATATATAATGGATACCAGAACATATGATCAGGAGGTCAGCTCTGGTCTTGATCACTACAGTTTTGTACAGGACTATAAACCCTTGCTTATTTTGAACATGTTCATGTCAGACTTCTAAAGTCAGGAAAGTCAGGCATGTTTTCCCCCAGTGCTGCTGGGGGCACACTGGAGTGCTCTGCCAAACTTCAACAGGGGAACACCCAGAGGATGTCTTGTAATAACATCACCTCTTTCTACCAGAAATGGTCATGATGGATTTGAAATTCTGGAGTGCGGAAAAAAAGCTGTGAAAGGAAAAAAATAACTACTATGAGGACTTTGGTGAGCCAAAGTGCCTGGCAACACTCTGAGAAAATATGCAGCAGACAAATGACTAACAAAGTAGTTAGAAATCCCATAGAAAACATGTGAAAGAAAAACTACAAAATGCAGAGAATCCAAGTTGTCTCAAAATGTTGAGCTACAAAAGATGTATCTTGAAATATATTCCTCTTAAAAATGGAGATATCTGTAGCAGTTTGCTTGTGATGCCTCCTTAGTTGAGTTTATACTTGCTATAAACTTGTGCTATAGTGCCTGGGCTTTTCTTAGTTTATGAAATACATAGTATATATTAGGAGACGTCTGGTTTTATTGTTTTGCAACATTGCAGCCTATTCTTAAAGGGAAACGTACAAGTGTGTTTATAGAAATAGCAACAGCAAGAAGAAGATAATAAGTAAAGAAAGAAAGGGCAACAGTAAAATGATCATGTCTTTTCACAGGTTACATAGTACGCAATTTAAGGTGTTTAAGCAAACAGTTCTCAGCCTCTTGTCAGTTCCAATTTTAAAAAGCAATTATGTATCTCTTTTTTCAAACGGTTATTGGAAAGGTCATGGCAGGGACAGATTTGTTGGCAGTTGGTTACTATTTAACTTCTGATTTAACTTGTGATAGGATAGTTTCTACTTTGGGGATGAGGAAGTTGCAGACAGCATCTCTGCTGTGGTTGTAGTTTTAAATATGTCAGTAGCACTGAAGATAGATTTTTTTTTTTTCCCCCCTATTTTCATAAGATACTATTGTCCTAGTATAGGTACTATTTTCATAGATATTATGGATTAGACATTGTTAAAAGTAAATAATAAAAAATATGACAGATATGGAAATGTAAGGAGAGGAAATTAGATTTTATATTTCATTACAAGGGAAAAGAATACACTCTCATATGTATATGTCATGTACCTATCCTTGGGAGAGGCAAGAAAGGCAGGGGCATTCCCCCAAACCATTTTGAAGTGAGGAAGCCCTTGTAGTTTCAACTTACTTTCACTTTTCCTGAAGACGGAAATCACCTATTGTCATGCAGTAGCTACATAGGTTCTTGTTCCTGACTGAGGGCATCTGGTATCTATCTGGGAAGAAAATGCAAAGGACAATCTCTGTCCTTACCTCATATCTTTGGGAAGATTTTCAAGATTAGGAGAGTTTGTCTGGACAGCATAGAGCACACTTAAATTAAAGTGGATGACTACTTAACACCATATGACCAGGTTTATATACTGTATCAACCAGGTCTCTCATTCAATATATTTGCAGAAAACATTTTCCAAGAAATCCATCTTTCCATCACTACCTTTGGATTAATGACATTTAATCTGTGAAAATATAAGCAAAATTCTCAACACTTTAATTTTATCAGATTTTTAGCTGTAATTATTTAGTAACAAGAATGTGGCACAATATAAACTGAACTTCTATAGTTAGCAAATTAAGCTGCTTAAAACAACACTGATACTATCAAAACTCATTGGCTCAGGTACCATAAACAACATTATGGAGACAGATTTAAGAATTTTCTAGAAATGGAAATAGCACTATTCTTTCATATGATGATGATGATAACCTATGTCTATGGTTTACCTTTTCATTATTGGTTTCATGCCTTTGTCTTTCTTTGCTCACATACTTCAGCTACCACTGTTAAACTTTAGTGTGGGCCTCCTTCACATTTGCAGATTGGATCTTCACTCTGTATTCTAAATAGAGGCCTGAAATTAGCAGGAGAGGCTTGAAGTTAGCAGGAGTGTTTATGATAACAGAGTTAAGCAGTGTGTTTAGGGGACTCTGGATTTAAGTAACCAAGACAGACATAAAGCAGGACCAAAATTGGAGTTAGCAAAACTAAGAAAAGTAAATTATGTGCCTGAATTCAGCAGAGAAAGCCAAAGACAGAAATTGGCCTCAGAAAATAAAACTGCAAGTTATGAGCATTAACAGCAGATCTTTCTACATGACTATAATGAACTTCTTACCCTAATTTTCTGTAAAGACCATTAAATGCTTTCACAAAGCAACTTCTGTAGTTACGTGAAAGTGGAAAAACCTATGGAATAGGTCAGTGCAATTTCATGGCAATTTAAACATCTTCTATTGTAATTTTAAGGTTTCTAGCTGGTTCTTGTATCTCTCACCGTGGGACACTGAAGGAGTGTTGCATGTAGTGAGACCAATTATTGCCATGACTATATGCCTGACACCGGATACACTAACAGCCTATTTGCTGTAGGTCCAGCTGCATTCAACAGAAGCAGTCAGGTGCACGAATAACATGGTTTATTTTTTCTGCAACTTGTACTGATTCTTTAAGATTGCCAGTGATAAATGCACTAAACTGCAGTATAGCTATACAGTTTTAAAGACAGGATTGCAATCACAAGCTTGATTTCCAGGGTAAGCACTCAACATGGCCGAGGTCACAAATCTTACCAAAAGGCGTCCTTTTTGCTGGGGGCAAGGAGGACAAACCTGTTGATCTGTCCCTACGATTTAATGTCGAATTCTTGTCCCTAATTTAGGTACAAAATCGGGATAATATTTATATCTCTATTGTACAAAGTGAGTGGGTGGACTGTGGTCAAGCCATCGTTACTTGTGGTTGTTGCACAAAACATAAGAAATTCTTTGTGGTTGTACTGTTAGCCATTGCACAAAACATGTCTCATGGCAAGTAGAAGAACAAGATCGCACAGCCTCCACACTGCTTCTCATTCCTTCTTGATGCTGTGGCAACACAAACCACTGGATCTCCACCCAGTTTTTGTCTGTTCTGGGCACCAGGTGTTTATAGCTTTGCTGTTCTTTTATGCTTCCAACAACAATTTTTTGTGTGTGTGTGGTTTTTTTTTTTTTCATTTTCTCCTCTTCCCCTTCCCCTTCCCCTTCCTCTTCCCCTTCCCCTTCCCCTTCCCTTTCCCTTTCCCCTTCCCCTTCCTCTTCCTCCTTCCCTTTCCCTCTTCCCTACCTTTTCCTTCACTTGAGGTGAAGGATGTCTCTACTTATTGATTGCTACAAGAAGTGTACCAGACAGCATAAGTGTCCCAGTTTGGCTGGGATAGAGCTAGTTTTTTTCATATGAGATCACGGGGTGGTGTATTTTGGTTTTGTGACCAAAACAGTGTTGATAACACATCCATGTTTTTAGCTGTTGCTGAACAGTGCTTGCAAAACATCATAACATTCTGTTTCTCACTCTGTTCCACTAGCAAGTAGGACAGGGGTGGGCAGGAAGCTAGGAGGGGACACAGCTAGTACAACTAACTCGAATACACCAAAGGGATATTCTGTACCATACGATATTCTGTTCAGAAGTAAAACTGATAAAACTGACGGGGGGGGGGGGGGGGGGGGGGAGGGGGGTTGGGGAGGTTAGATTACAAATTAGCTGCTCAGGGACTTGCACGACATCACTCATTTAATAGGAAGTGATTTCCTCTGTGTCACTTCTCCTCCACTCTTTCTCTCTCCCACCCCCCCCCTCCATCCCCCCTTCATTTATTAAATTGTCTTATCTTGACCCACAAGTTTCCTCCCTTTTTCTCTTCCAATTCTTTCCCCCATCCAGCTATAAGGGAGTGTGTGTGCTACTAGATGGGAGCTTACCTGCCAGGTGGGGTCAAACCACCACAGAGATTTGTATCTCTTCTTCTGACACAAGAAAGTAAACATAAGAAACAAAGCATTATTGTGGCACCGGTCACCTTATCCTGTAATTCATTTTTGTGGGTTTAAGCCTTAGGTTGCATTATCTCTATGCTCTGATGTAATGTGTTTGACTGTTTTCTTGGATAATGCTCCTACTGCTGACTTCTACAAATCTTCCAATCTCCCATGTGGTTTTTGTGTGTTTATAATACTCCATAAGTACGGAAAGTGGCATTTTGATTTGTTGCAAAAGGGAAGACTGATCAGTGATTGTCCTCCCTCAATACAGCAGATCACCCTTGAATTTGAGGTTTAAATTTTCCACATCAGCCTGTAACAAAACATTTTTAATATGACAGTTAAAAAGTATTTCTTCAAAACAAACTTCTTTTTCAGAAGGAACATTCAGAATACGAATATGAATGTGTCTTCAAAATGTTGTCAATTTTCAAATATGTCGTAAATCTAAATACACCGTTAAAATTTAGCATTGACTTAAATAATTTCCAAAAATCACATCAAGCAATTCATCATCTTATAAAGTATATTTATAATGGTATATTTTATTTATTTATCTAAATAATATAAGGTGGAAAGGGACCTCTGGAGGCCATCTGGTCCAAGTCCCCCGCTCACACAGGACCTCCTAGAGCTGATTCCCCAGGACCATGTCCAGACGACTTTTGAACATCTCCAAGAATGGATACTCCACAACCTCCTACAACTAGGCAACCTGTGCCAGGGCTCAGTCACTCTTACAGTGAAAAAGATTTTCCTTATGTTCAGAGGGAACCTCCCGTGTTTCATTTTGTGCTCAAAAGGTCCTCTTCTGCAAAGCTGTTTTCCAGCCCGGAGGCCCATAGATGATTAATGAAGTTAAACAGGACTGAACCCACTACTGTCCCCTGGGGTGTGCTGCTAGTTACCAACCTCAGAAATTCAGTTATCTGCTATTTATTGACCACTGTCTAAGTGACCACTAGTTACTGATGTCAACTTAATGTAATAAAACTTTAGCTCTCCAGACTTTATAAATATAATGTGTAATCTTTATTCTTCCTTTCCTTTTAGTAATTTTTATTGTCTTTTTTTTTTTTTCTTCTGTTTTAATATGTTTTGTTCTGGTGGTGGGGTTTGTTTGTTTGTCTGTTTGTTGTTCTTTTATTTTTATTTTTATTCTGACCTTACCAGTTTTGCCTAGAAATGCTGCTAGGGAAGAAGAATTGTGGACCTATTCCTTTACCACAGATTTTGCTGTGTAATAGAAGCATTTAATTTTTCACTAGAAGTGTGTAAGATTGTCAGAGCTGTTATTTTAGGAATTTATACCACAATGTTTCACTCACACTCACTATTAGTTTTCCTGTAAACTAGCTTTTCTATTTTAATATCAAAGTTACTATTTCTTATTTCAGCAAGATTTTCCTTTGAAATAGTTCTATCTTCAAGCAACAAAACAACAAACCCTTGGATTTCCTTGGATAAATAAGGTCATTCTTGAGTTTACGGTTTTCATAGAAGTAAATCATACTAGTTCTCACAGTTTCATTCTTGACTTGCATTTATTTTTGCTGTATTTCTGCCCTGTAGATAGAAATATAACACACTTAGATCATCATTGGAACTCCTATTCTTTTAGCATAACCTCAAACAGTTGTGAAGCAACTTTGAAGCTTCATAATTCTCTTCTGTGTTTATTTAAAAAATAATTTTTATTAAAAAAATCTTCATTGAATTGCTTTCTTCTGTATATATGTGCTCATGGGAATTCACATAGAACATCTAATTTCCTTTGAAAATCCTTGCTTTGTGTCTTATTTATTGTTTTTATTTATTGTTTTCAGATATATTTTTAAGGTTCCCCAAGGCAAATGAATGAATAAAAATATGAAAGCAGAAAAAAAAAAAAAAAGAAAATAGACATAAATTTACAATTTCAACCGCTACTGTTTCAGTTAATTTTGGTGGTAAGTCTGAACTTCATAATATTTAAAACCACCACATGCTAAAGTACACTTCTGGTAAAAATAACTTCAAGTGGGCATTTCCGTTTCTTTTCAGTCTTCATCATGATCCAGGATCCATTTTTTTCCTAACTCTTTTGTAATATGTTTTCAAATTAATTGCCTTCTAAGAACAATGGCCATTGTCTGAAGACAATGCATTTTATGTTTTACCCAAAGGCTACTTTTCAGGACAAGGACTTTAAGTTTCTTGAATGAAGCCTGGGAATTTTATTTTTGGTTTGGTTTTTGTTTTTGTTTTGGGGTTTTTTTTTTAGAACATTTTTAAGCAATTTGTTCTGTGTGAAAAATATTGATATTTAAAAATGCACTTTTGAAACACTTCCAAACCCAAATGAGTAGAGTCAAATGCTATTGTAAAAAGTATGGATTATTTTGTTTGTTTATTTCTGGTGACATATAGATGCCAATTGTTTAGCAGAAATACCTGACGTGAGGTTAACTGGGAGTATAACTTGCTGCATGGATTGATCCCTTGTGAGATCTTATAGTAATTTCACTGACATACCTGTTTGAAGTGTCTTAGTGGATGAAATTCCTACTTTCTCAGACAATATGCTTTGTTTTGGCTAAATAATTTCAGCCTGGCAGACTTTGACTCAAAGGCTCACAAAGAGAACCTTCTATCACCCTGGAAGCGTGCAGCAAAACTGCAATTACTGTTGATCATAAAGAAGGGATTCAAATAATACCCGCTGTTTTTACCAAAGCTGCCAGACTTTTACTTGAAAGCTTACTGAGGCAATGCTATACAATCCCAAAAGAGCATAGCATCACTGCTAGTGTTAAGTGATGCAGAGACAAGACTCGGTTAATAATTTTCAAAACTCCATTTCCATAGCGTGGATCACATAGATTCAGCAAGGTTGGAGCTAATGATCCTTGGCAATCACATTGGTTCTCATCTGGCACATTGAATCGTATCTGTTGTGGACAGATTAGTCTGATTTTTAAGAGTACTTCGCACAACCCTATTATCTTTATCATTTCAGCTAACTACTCATCTTTTATTGTACCCCCAACTTGTATCACAAGGACAAAGCTACTATGAGTACAGACAAATATATAAATAATAGGGACTACATCTGCAATTAATTATGGATGCAGCATGGCATCTAAGGAATTCAGATCTGCAATGAAAATTTGAATCCTAGAGTAAATGCTTTTCTGAGAACACTGCACAGTAGTTAGACAGCTTGCAGCCACTGTTTACTGTGTTAATTCATTGTTTGTTCATTGTTGTTTTGTGCCTCCCTCTTTTTTTGCCATATCCACCCATTTTCCTTCATTTCTAATTTAGACTGAAGTTTCCTTTGGCAAGAGCATTTTACCTCAATAATGGTGCTCTGTGAGCTTCCAGGAAGCTCGCATCCTCTCCTCTGGCCAAATTCTACCATTTTGGCTCCTTGAGATACTTCTATGCGATTTCAGATGAGCAAGGCTGTCAGCATATATCCTCTTCCAGTTACATCTATGCCAACTGAAGAAGTTACTGCCCACAGTTGCTTACTACCAGTGCCTCAGACCTGCCAGCTATGAAGCTTGGTTGGACCACAGCATTGCTTTTCCCCCTGAAGCCAAAGCATTGCCTCACAAAGGTTAAAGGAGGTTTTGTGATATTTGCACTTATTTTAAGGGTACCATTTCTGTCATAGAGTGCTTTATATTCAAGAGTAAGCAAACTGAGCCCTATATAGTTTTATCGTTTAAAACATGTCTAAGGCTTTAGCTCAAAGGTCCACAATAGAAATAAATATTATTTAACATTGATACCTAACTGTGTTGTGTGCAACTAAGTGAAATGAGGTATATAAATAGTGATGCTTAGAGCTCAGATTAGAGCTTCCAAACTCTGTCAATAACTAGGCCCTCAGAAAGTGAAAGAAAAGTATTCATTGATGGATAAATACTGAGAGAATGTCTTCATATGTAACATTACATTTGTTTCTTTGTTTTTACTGCATGCACATCTCTGACAATGTTTTAACACACCAGAACAACTGTTTTTTAATATCTACTTGGAGCAAACAACTTACATTTGGTGGTTGACAAAATTCTGAAATTACAGAAAAATTGGACCTCTTGAAGTTTTCAATTATTTTTGTTTTGCTGACACTAGTTACTGAAAATATATTTGATAGCTCTTAAAACAGAATAGAGGGGACATTCTGCAACTCTTGACAAAAAACATATGTAAGACACAGATGGAGAATCAACAGTTTTCAGAACTAAAACTATTTTGTCCCCAAATAATTGTTTTTCTCTTGCATGATTTTTTTTCACAAAAAAAAAAAAAAAAAGATATATATGGAAAACAAACACCCACCAAAAAAAAAAAAAAACCAAACCAAAACCCAAAAAACTTGTGGGTGCTCATATCTCACTTTTTTTTAGATGTTTAAAGTTATTTTCCTCAATTAAGGTTAACTGAATTGACTTTCTTTGCCTCGCTTTGCCTTGTCTTCCCTGCTCTGCCCTTCCCTGTCCATTCTTTCCCTTCCCTTCTCCTCCCTTTCACCCACAATTCCTATGTAATGTGACCTTGCAGTATTTCTGGCTATAGATGCACTATGAAATCTTTTATTCACTTCCTACGTTCTAACCATGTAATGAGGTGCTTTTCTAAATAGCAAGCAGGAAAAGGGAGCATTAAAATAAATCAAAACCTTACAGTGACCTCATATTTTCTCTGGTCAGATAAGCAACACAGAACTGCCTCTTTGTGGAATAATATTTGGTGTTGGCTGATGTATTGCTGTTTGAGCAACTCAGAACACGCTACTCTTTTATTGTCCAGGTTGTTAGTGGTATAGTAGATTAAACATTACTAATGAAGTGTCTGCAGATCTGAATACTGCATGAACCTTTAGAGATTCACGTATACCTAATACTGGCTTTTTCTATTCTGATCGAAATACTTGAATTCCACACAGGTGTTTATTTCACAAATTAGGAGGAAAAAG
Source organism: Vanellus vanellus (assembly GCF_965231255.1). Lineage (NCBI taxonomy): Eukaryota > Metazoa > Chordata > Aves > Charadriiformes > Charadriidae > Vanellus > Vanellus vanellus. The sequence continues at coordinate 54,407,457 of NC_138908.1, forward strand.
AAAGTTGTTTCTAGACAAGTTACATGACTATCATAAAACTACAGAATGACTATTTGAATTGAGCTAGTATGGGTAAAAGGAGAACATAAAGTTACAGGGCTTCTTTTATCCTTTAAGCATAGAATTAATTTTTCTTCCCATTTATAAAAGCAATAATTTCCAAGGCCTCCTTTCAAGTCATGAATATTTTACCCAGAGCTCTCCCTGAGAGGGAGAGAAACAGCTTTTCAACCAGCTGGTGCAGGGTTATATTTGGCATATGGAGCCTGGATTCAGTTATTGACTTAGAAGCCCATAAATACCCCCTTAACAACAGTGCTGTGTGTAATACACATCGTTGGGGAACTCCTTAACACAGATTTCTAAGGTATCCAGCCTGCTTGTCTACTAACAACACAATGCACAGCAAAGCAGACGACTTGAATTCAGATCAGGTGTATAAAATCCTGAGGCTGGCTGAAGCTGGGGAGTCTTCAGAAACAAAATAAACTCTGGGAATTTGTTTAATGAAGAAGGAAGCTAAAACCTTTTCACTAGTCCATAGATCCATTTTCAACTCATTTTGCATGGTGTATTACTGAAAGATATTGAATTAATAATGCTGAGAAATGATATATGCTTTATGCAAGTCACATATACAATACAACCAGCAACACTACAAGCTTTCTCATAACACCAGTTGGGCTGCCATGGAAGTCTATTTTCTTTACAGCTCCAAGTTTTGATATGATCTGGTTTCAATTAAATATTTTAATATTTTTTTCTTGATGAGTCAATTAAAATGATTCTTGAGGGTTAGTCAATTCACACTTTCTGGTAAAATTACTTATAAGATTACCTTTTTTTTAATATTTGCAAATTCTCTTGTTCATTTGCCTAACAAAAATAATATAACATTTGTATATGCTGAATAGTTCAATGCATGTGTTATGCAGGCATATAACAGCTGGGATCTATCACTGCCAAGTGATAATTAAACAAAGTTGGCAACAGAACTCTGGGAAAAGTTTTGTATGCAAAATAGAATCATATATCTTCTGTTAGGAAGTTTCTTGTGGGTGTGTGAAAAATGCATTCAGATGACTTTCTGGGGTTTTTTATTTAATCATTTACTAGAAGTAAAAACCATTTCAATCAATTTAAAATGTGGAGGTTTACTCTGAAAACCATTAAAATCAAAAAGCTCAGTCAAGTAGCAGAATTCCCCCCAAATTACCTTATTTAGAGAATTAGAGCAAAATATGATTTTTAACAGTATCAATTCTGCTTAATTTCCAGGCTGGAAAGAGAGTTGTGTAAATTTTATATTAAGCTTTGCTTAAAGGGAATATTGTAGACTCATTATGCAAAGTGTACACATATCATTAATTATTTGAATCTAAATTCTGGCTTTAAGGATGATATACATTGAGTCAGGCAAAACAACCTGGCAGGATGACCGTGGTTTTAAAAATGCTTACCTGTATATTTTTACACTCTAGGCATTTATCTTACCATGGCCTTAAATGTAGCTACTCATAGTATGAAACTCAAACGTATGTGATTCTTTTTTGGCAGGAATTCATTAAACTTGCTGTTATCTCCACAAATAGACATCATAAAAGGAAGACTGTGGGAAGTTACTTTCACGTGACAAGTACTTACAATGAAATGACAAATATATCATTCTCCTGAAGTAAAAGAAGGAAATGAAACTTTCTGAAGAAGCTGCTGTGAATAGTTTGGTCATCTCCAGTTTGGTCATCTCCAGTTAGTAACTATGAATCTTATTGACACTGCATGGGATCATAGGGCTGGAATTAATACTCCAGTTCAGCAGTCTGTACTGCGGATTGCTGCACTGCAATGCTTTCAACCAGAATTACTTACTTGAGAAGAAGTTAGAATTTGTGACAGTGAGATCTTATTACTTGCTGATTGCAGTTGGCAATGGATAAAGCTGTTCTAGAGCTATGCTAGCTCTTTGGGGAAAGGGCCTGAAGATTATTGTGATGATGTCCTGTGTTCTTGACTATCATGCAACTTTTATCCCTGTAAATCACCTCAACCTGTCTTAAAGTATTCATTTAGTAAGAGCCAAATGGATTTCTCCTTCAGCCAGACACATTATACAGGAGCTATATCTGTGAATAAACTGAAAGCTTTCACTTCTCTGATTCTCAAGTTATCCGTCCCTCTGCAAACTGGTAATCTTTTTAACTCATCTTGTCTTTTTTATTTAATTACAGCTAGCCATCTGGAACCCAGGGAATATCTAGGGCAGTGGGTCTCTCATTTCATTTTCTCCTTTCCTTTGTTCCTGGTCACTTAGTCCTTCATCTAGTATTGACTTTATCCATTCTTCGTATCTCTTCGTAATTGTCATCAAACATACTTGCCACTATTAGGTCTGCAGTAACGTGGAGGATAAACCTTTCACTTGTACTTTCTTATAATATAATGTAATATGATATAAGGTAATGTCCTGGTTTGAGGTAAAACAGAACCAATTTTGTTCAGTAACTTCGCTTCTTAGCTGGGCCTCTTCTAACTTCTGAAATTAACTGCATATTCTGCAGACAATGTTCACTTTCTCAGAGTGATAAGACCAATGTTTATAGTTGATGCCCCCGCATGGGATGCAGAGAGGCTCCTGCTTACACTTATTGCTATCACACCCAAGGCCAACCAACTTTGTTATTTGCCCCGTTGGAGGGTCGGAAGCGGAAAAGCATAGTGGGGTCCCACCTGCAGGGAGGAGCGGACAGGACAGGTGACCCAAAACTGACCAACAGGGTATTCTATCCCATCTGCCTCATGCTCAGTATAAAAGCTGAGGGATCAAAGGGTCACGGGCTCTTCCTTCAATGGCCGACGTCTGAGGAGGACTCTGTTTGTCTGCCTGTGATCCCGATCCAGATCCAGAATCCAGTTCCCGTCCGTCACTGAGTCCAGCCTGGGACTGCCCCAGTGCCAGCCGGTGACACAATTGTCATCTCAGGAGCTTGATACGGTTTTGTATATATTTCATTATTTCTTTTTATTTTACTATTAATATTTTATTAAAGTAGTTTGGTTTCTTCTAAACTCATAAGTCTCTTTTTCCTCCTCTGCCTCTCTCTTTGTAGAGGGGTAGAGGGGAGCATCTGTCGGTCCCGTCTGGGGTCCCTCGGGTCCCCAGTGGTGGATTTGGCCTAAACCACGACAGGTAATTAATATAATATAATATAATATAATATAATATAATATAATATAATATAATATAATATAATATAATATAATATAATATAATATAATATAATATAATATAATATAATATAATATAATATAATATAATATAATATAATATAATATAATATAATATAATATGCATATACATATACATATACATATACATATGGAAAAGGAGACAATAAACAAGTATAAATCCCCTTTGAATTTAGAATATTAGAAAGGTTATTAGAAATCCTTCAGATTTCCAGGTTCTTAAAACAGCAGTTTTGAGACTGGCTATCATAACCAAGAAACGTTATAGACTATAGTGGTTATATATTGTAATGTTGCAGATCTTGGAATACAGCTTGAAAGTTTTTCAGCCAGGTATGTGTTCTGTAAATGCATCACGAAAGAGTATCACAGTCTGTAAAGTATTGTATTTAAAGCTTCTGTCTGCCACTAAGTATAAAAATGTTTCCTGAGGAAATGTAACTGGTTATTATTGTGGGAATACAGCGGTCACTGAGGTGACATTAGGTAGGAACTTTTCAATGCAGATCAATACTGGCAATTCATTTGGGTGGGTATGAAATTTCCAGTGTTAGTCCATTAATGTTGAAAAAAAGTAATGGAAGACAGGATGCAGAAACAGAAGCAAAGGGAAAGCAATGATAAAAGCAAATGAACTGTTATATATTAAAATGGGAAGGGAGAAGGAGCAGGCAAAAAAGCTTACAGCATGTGACTAATTTACTCAGTCACATGGTAGTCTACCAAAGCAAGGTCCTGCTGTTAAAATAGGTGTGTACTGAGTTCCCTGATGTGACAATGATACCATGTGAGATCCTTAAAACAATTATTACTGTAATTTTGCGCCCTTTTGCTCTGGCATATACACTAGCGAAGTGGCTAGACACCATTTTGAAACAAATATGCCAAGTGAAAAAAAGAATAATTATGTCCCCATTTGCCGTAAGATAAAGACATATATCTTTTCTATATATAGAAGAAGCCTGTGATCACCTCTCATATTGCTGTAGGTTATTTTTGGTGTTAAAAGACAAGCCTGAGCGCTTATGCAAGTATTTGCAGTTAATGGGATTAGTAGTTTTCAGCAGTGGGAAAAGTGAGCATTCCAGCAAATGGAAGTAGGAAGTATCCACAGTACCAAAGATAATGCAGTAAGAATCAGGTACTGAAAGCAATAGTATGTCATTATCGTCCCGAAATCCCTGGGTTATTTCTGTTAGTTATTATAACTTCATTATAGGCAGATGATTCATGTTTTTATATTAAATAGACTACAATCATATTTTAACAATTCTCATAAAAATTGTGGGTTATTTCTTGCTCACTTTTCTACTACTCAATATTTGTGAATCTCACTAATGAAGAAATTACAAGCAGGGAACTTTTGTGTAGGAACAATGAGGATCTCCAAAAAGGCTAAACCAAGTCAAAGCAAACCAGATGTATCATTATGTTTTATCTTAAAACAGTGTTTAAAATTGAAGAATTAGATTATATGGTTGTTCATACCTAGGAGGCACAGCCTTTATAATGATCAGCAGAAGAAGCAGTGTAGTGAGGATAACACTGCAATGGAAGATTAGCTCTTTAAACATGGGCCCCCTTCAGTACTTAAGCAAGTCTGTCTTTATCATGTGATGTGGCAAGGTGTCCATCATTTCTTATGAATTCTGCTTTTTAGAGAAGTTAAAGCAGTTTTAAACCATTTTGTTAATCCATTAAAATCATGAAGTTTAATTTAATTTATTAAACCGGCCATGGAAGATGAAAAGCTTTGTAAGTTGGAAGACTGTTCTGAAAAAAAAAATAAAAAAAATCAAATTGTACCTTTTTCACTTGATCTTGCCTTATTCCACTGACTGTAAAAGGAAGATTTCTTGTGAATTTCAATAGGAAAAAAAAAGTATAAAAAAAACCCCACACATTTGAGCAATTTAGCAAAATCTTGTCCACATGTAGAACTGGCTGGTAATAAATCAGGACACACAACCAAATTTACATTCAGAGTGAAAACAAACTCTAGATGGGTTCAGGCTTAGTCCTTTAACAGCATTGCTGGATGAGATATCCAGCTCTTTTTTTTAAGGCCCACTATGTTTAGTGACAATTGGAAAAATCTGTAGAAACATGGATATCTGAGGAACGAGAGTGACTACAGACCACTTTATTGTCCTCAAATATTTTTTCAAGTGTTACTTCAGATGATGGAAGAATGACACTACTTGTACTGTTTCATGGAGGTTTCTCATAGGTTGTTCTGCGCATACCTTGAAGTGCCAAGCCTAATAATAAAACTTTGATTCTTTAATGAAATCTAATTGGATGCAAATGATTTTTTGGTGCACTGTTTGTTAACATAGAGATCGCAATTGTGTGAACTGCTGCAACGAGACATTAGTTAGCCTGTGAAGTACAAAAGTGATGGAGCAACTTTAAAAGAAAACAAACCGAGAAAAAACAGTCTTGCAGAGTATAGAGTGTGCCAGGTGCAGTACAGTGGACTCTTGCCTGTATTCCTCTGCTTTCAAGGACTGTGGATACGAAGCATAAAGTAGTGACACTAGTTTCTTTCCATCTTGTTATAGTAACTCATCATTACACAACACAGCAGTGCCACTTCCTCCAGTAATGAGCTGTTAGTAAGGACAGTTTGCAGTGCTGCAGTGGTACATAGGATTGACGTTCACTATGCCCCCTCTGTACGTCTTCTGATGAAGGTCATACAGGGACACATGAAAGAGTCTGTGAACCTGCTGATTGCCTGTGAGATAAAGAAAACTCTCCAACACATAGGAGCCATTAAAAACAAGGTCAACACTATGCAAAAGTAGCAATTTAAAAGCAATATTTTATGGCTACACACAACATTTAAAATATTTAAAAGATCTTCTTTCTCCTTTGAAGCACTGTAAACTTCTAAAGAAGAAAAATCTATACTGTCAAGGTAAGTAAAAGATGTATGTGAATTATTAAGACTGAATATGTAAAACCAGTTCTGGTTTTATAAAAGCAAATATTTGCCAAAGTGAAAACTTCTTACTTAGTTTTCTAGAATTCCTTTCCCTTTCCTTTTTCTTTGTTGAAAGAATTCTTTCCCTTTAAATCTTCCAGGTTTTTGGAGGCATTTAAATATTTTTTACTCAAATCTGACTAGCCCATGAATGACGCTTTCATACCAAAATATTAATATTTTTGTTCATATTTAATTAATTGTTGTAAGAATAAAACTTTCTTAGGACTCTGAAAATTGAGTTGGTGTACACTTGAATAAGAAGAGTGAGCATTATTTAAAATGAGCATACAGGCTATCAGGTGCATATTCTATGCAACTGAATGCATTTGTTCCATTCTGAGGAAAATATTTATTGTAAAGCTCCCTTAATTTACAAGATCTTATTAAGGGGAGGCATCTAATCTCCCCCTGAAATACAGAAAGATGAAGTGATACAAACCATATTCTCTTGAACCATTCTGTTAAATTTGGCTAAATGCTTTTATTTCAAAATCACCTACAAAACTGCAATATCTTCCTTCTGTATTATACTGTGCAAACTGATTTGGCAGAGATAAGTTGCCAGATATTGTATGTAACCTGTGGGATGTAATTATTTCTTAATTTTGGAGGGACTATATTACACTGTAGTAATTTGCTTTGTGAATTTTTATTACCCTGTGATAACTCTTTCTTTATATTACTGTAGTTTGTATCACAAAGGTATAGTTTCTGTTACTTTGATGTAAAGGACAAATAAACCCAAAGGAGCTAAATCTGCAGTATATAGGTGTTGATTATATTAGTTTTATATTTGACTGTATTTGCCTTATATTTGGACTACATGATGCTCAATGGCTTTGTATTGTTTCACTGTAACTTGAAGTGCATTTGGAATTCATAGTTAAAACCTGCAAACTTTTTTCAGAATTAAATTATGAGTAATTAAATATATATTGGTTGGCCTTACACCACTTTCACAAGATATATTGGCATGCATTCTCAACTTACAGTATTTATAGGCGTTACAATATATTTCATTGCAGCTTTATTTTTTTGATTAAAGTCTTTAGAATTATCCCACTAAAGTAGCCATGGTTTTTCAATACTTTTTGATGGCATCATACAAAATCAAATATTAAATGTACATTTCAATAGAAAAATAAGACATATCTTAAAATAAATGGTCTGTGTGAGAAAAAATTACCATGCAAATAGAATGTAAATGAGTAGAAGAGAGACAGGAACTATGGTAGAATATGCTTGTAAAATAGATGGGAAAAAGTAGGTCACAGAGAGGGAAAAGAATAGACACTGGCTTTATGTGATAGACAATCTTATAATTTATTTAGTTTATAATTTATTTACAAGAGCATTCATGCATCAAAGACAGTATAGGCTTGTTCAAAAATGAATGGAGACTCAATCTGCCTGCACTCCAGAAACTGTGTTACAAGATCATTCAAAAATCCTACAGTATTAGCAGCTCAATTTCGACCCGTGAAGCAAGAACCCCTTTCAGAGCAATGTGTAGGGAAAAATGAGTTAAGCTGACATGGGACGTGGCTATTCCTGAGCTGCCATGCCCCATGAATCACTTTTTGATTCTGAGAAGCATTACTGAGTAGTGACAAACTTACAAATCACACGAAACAGAAAAGGGCCAAATATTTGGTTGCCAGATGCTTGCTTCTATATTGAGGTTATGTGTGTGACAAACATATTTTAGACTTTTTTTTATGTTGTTTCATAGTCCTTAGTTCAGCCAAGCACTTTGAGCAGACATAAATCCCTTTAATGTCAGCAGTACTTGATTATATGTTAACAGATATGAGTGTGCCTAAATGTTTTTCCTGCCAGGACTAAGCATTGTGTCATTATCTGTGGTAGGAAAGATATGATATGACTATAGATAGTTCTGAAATTAAGTTCCAAATTGTAAGTGTACCAGATGTCTGCCATTTATATCTTTTCATGAATATTTCCATTTTGAACTTAAGGCTGACTTATCTGAAATCTTCTATTGTCCACAAAATACATAATTCTGGTCACAAGTCAAATCACGGTACTCCATCGTGCAGTCAAGAATTTGCTTACCAGAATGTTTCTAGAATAAAAGCAGAAAGAGACATGCTTTAAATAAGCAGAGCTTATTTTAGTGGGAAGGGAAAAAAAAAAAAAAGGCCTAAAATGGCTTATTTTTTAAATATTAAAAATGAAGTTATTTCCCACAGTGTTTGAGGCAAATATTCTATTCCTAAACATATTGTTGTCATTTGGTTCCTATCATAGTTATATTCCATATAAATAACTTGAAAATTACATTGCAGTGCTTGACTGGTAAATAAGAAATAAATAATAGAAATAATAATGAATAACAAAAAATGGAAAATAGTATGATGTTTTAAAAAAAAATCAAATAATTCTTTTAAATTTTTACATTAACTCCGTTATTTTAAAGAGAAACTGTAGCTAAGATGCAGCAAATTATATCCATTTCCTTTTTGGTGTAGCCAAAGAACTGCAGTAGCAACACCATAACTCATCATCAAGCCAAACTGCTCTCGTAAATCTGGTTGCTGATCTAGGATCAGCATTTGGTTGCTTAGTCCTTTGATTCTTATTCCTAGAATTGAAGAAAGCAAATAAATTGACATTCATTGTATTTAATTCGTTGTGTAAAAGGCAAACCCAGATTGGAGTCTTCACGTCAAGAGGCACATAGGAGGTCATTCAGGAAAAAACAGATGGGGATGACACAAGTAAACAGGCCTAGCCAAAACTGCATCCTCCCTGGTAAAGTATATTTCGTATTATTATGGGAAACTATTTTCAGATCAGTCTGAGATTTTCAAATGTTACAGTCTCACACATGAGGTTGTAGTGAAATCCAGCCCGATGCACCAACCAGCCCACTAAGGTTAGGTTTTCTTTCAAAGGATTATTCATCAAGAAAGATCTGACACTGAAACTGCGGCCCGAACAGTAATGGAGTCTGACAACATGTTAAAAACCAAACCTTTATTGAGGCAGTAAGAAAGTTAAGTAACAATGTACCCATACTGTGATCCCTGATAGCAAACGCAGGATCATAAGTGATGCCATGGCTCTGGCAGACTGCCAGGGACACTTAATGTCCTGGGTTATCTGACAGCAATAGTCAGTCATCCAAAAAAAGAATTTTTGAATGCAGGTAAGAGTTATGTCACCTCTTGGCTCCAGCAACAGCAGTGTGATTTGAGAGAATCGTTCGTACCTTACAAGAACAGTGTGGGCAGCATCTTGCCTCTGCTGATGATGTCAGTCAGGGGACTGGGTGTCAGGAGGAACAGTGTTGGTAGTCTGTCTGTGCTGCTGATACTGATCAAATGCAGGGTGTTGGGAGACAGGGTATCATAATGTTAGAAGTTGGGCATTAATACAATATTTACCTGTGCTTCATGACTTCACTTAAATGGCTTATGTTTTTCCTTATCTTCATTGAAACTCTGTGTAAAAGTCTTGGAGATACACGTGCAAATCTTGTTCTTGGGTATCAGAGCTGATCTTTAAAGATAAGGAATTAGAGCTATCCATTTTACTTCAGTTATTGTCTCATTCAATTATTGGTTGGTCAGGAAAATAATTTTGATTATTTAGAGAAGGGAGACTTGCACACCTTCAGGTGTTACTCCTTGGTGAAAAAAAAAGAAAAACAATACATTAAGCTTACATTGCTGAATGAACATGCTCAATTCTAACTGACTTGTCTTCCACAAAACACATACAGATGGAGTAACTGTCTTTATTAAAGTATCTTCATTTAGTTTTGTCATTGTAAGCTTGTTTACTCCAACAGGATACAATCAGAACTGTTGGACATACATCACTGCTGTTTCAAATGACTTATCTTCGCATGGCCTATCCTTTCAATAATTGTAAAGTATCAATTAAACCTAATAGATGTTGAACTTCACTGTTTTTCTTATTAATTTCTCAGAGAACAGTCTATTACATTTTCATTAAGAATAATTGGTTTAGAACATGGCTTTGATGATTACCTTAATATTTTTTCCATATTTTCAACATAACACTTCTGTTCTCTGTGCAATTGTGCATCTGTTTGTCACAATAGAATAAATGTTTTTCTTCTGTTTAACATTTTTTGTACAGCGTCTCACTACAGGATTGTTTTTCCATTCCTTCCTGCACCCTGTATATTACCACTACTGGTGTGTAAAATCAATCCCTTCTGTTGGTTTGAGTTCCTCATATTATTTGTTAGAAAAGCTCCCTTAGGAGTACTCCATCCTTACAACCCCTTTTCTCACTTCTGTTCCATGCTTAGCAGATCAACACTTGTGATTATCCACTAATAGCTGTCAAAGGTAGAACTACTTCTTTAATTTAAAGAAAGATGCAACATCCCTCACCTTCTCACTTAAGTTTCAAATTGATGACTGGGGACGAGCGGTAGCTTCTGGTTTGATTATTTATTTTCTTTTTGGTGAGAAAGTATTTAAATTTTAATATCATAGGTGAATGAGGAATTGGACGCATACATTTTTAGCCTATCATTTCAAAGACTGTGAATCTCCACCCCAGCAGACACAAATGCCTTTCAACTACATTTTGAAATCTTATTGTTTTGGTTTATAATTTTAAACAAAGAATGCAAACTGTCATACCCAGAAATGGAATAATGATAGTTAAATATTTTCTCTCAGTAGTGAACCAAAAAAATCAAAAAGCACTCAAACAGAAAAACTTCTGTAAATGTCTTAATTTTAAAAATTATTTGCTTCAGACACATATTCATTTTAGTGGTGCTTTAAAAAAATCTGAAAATTTATTTTTACTGTATAAAATTCATCCCACAGACACACACACAATATTTTTTTCATCTTTATTGTACTTCAAGGATTTGTCACCTTCTTCTTGTTTGATTATTTGTAATTAAGACATACAGTTCTAAACTCAGAACGCATGTAGTGAATAATTGTAATAAATGATCTCTAGTCAAACCTTAGGCAGGAAAAAAAAAATTATATTAGTTTAAGTTCTCCATAGTAATTAATTCAAGAGTTTTCAACAATAATGAAATTCTTTTCTATTCTGCAAAATGTTAGATTCACTGGATAACTCATATATAATGAATAATTAACTTCTATATTTTTGAGTAATTATGGCATTGATATATTTGTTCCAAATTGCAATGTTTAGGAATCCTAAATCTGAAAATGTTTTTTGGTATTACTGCTGAGGAAAAAGTACTTTTCAATGCGAAACTCATAAAGAAAGTAATGTAGGTAATAGTTTTTTAAGGGAATTTTTAAAACAAAAGCAGTAGTTGTGGCTTCATTGACTTTAATATTCCAAGACTAAAACCAAAATAGAACTCTTACAGTAAATGAAAAGCAGGCAAGCAATGAAACAGGAGTATGTTATGAGTGAAAATTTACTGAGATTTGCATCTTTATCTTTCAGTTTTATGTGTTGATATCTAAACAAATGTGCAGATATGCATTTAAATGCTTGCTAATTTACTTGAATTTTTCTGCACAGACTTTTTAGCTTTTTTAATTTATTTATTTCTGTTTCATTTCATTCCTGCTGCACTAGATGCCTTAGATAACTCTTCTTTCTCCTTGATATCATTTGAATTTTGCACTGCTCTTAACTCTTAAAGATTAGGCATTAAGTCCTGGACAGTTGAAGATATAGTTACCTCATGTTAAGTAGATCAAAACCCAAGGTACCAAATCACAAAGATAATTTTAAAAAATGTATTTTCATTACGCAAACCATTGGGTTTCCTGACCAGTCAGAACAAGCTGAAGGTTTTACTAATGAAATATTGATTGTTGCCAGTCCTATGACAGTGGCATCACTTAAGACAGTGTAAATAAGCAGCAGCTCAAGGGCCAGACTCACCAATATTGAAACAGGGATGTCACAACCATTGATCTGGGGCTCATTAAGGTGCAGACTGAACATTACTGTGCAATCGTGCCAGTGAGATGGATCACCATTTGCAGATGGAACATGCAGAGTGATTTTACTGTCTTTTACTGAGAAACGTATGCAGTTTTCCAACTAAAGGGAGATTTGTGGGTACACAAATCAAGTCTATTATGGAAAGGATATTTGTCTTGGAGCTCTGGCTTGCTTTTACAGACTCTTTGATAATAAACCCTGAAGCAAGACCGAGGCAACATGGTTGCAGTTTCAATCTGCAAAGCCAGAAGTTGAAAGACAAAGCCATTGAAGGATTTGAGACTTTTCTGCTTTCTGTAATAACTGCTAGGATAGTGTTTCTGTGGCATGAGAACTTTCAGGAAGTCATAATATAAGGTAATTCCTGAATGCCCAACATTTATAGAGGAAAGTTAAGCTCATTAATTTATTCCTATTGATTAGACAGAAAGATAATGGTCCCAGACCGCTCTGGAGGAGTATAGGGATGCACAACTAAAAATGTTGCAAACCACTTCTCTAAGAAGCCTGTTAGACTGTGAAAATATTGAAGAAGATCAGTTGAAAGGCAGAGCCTGTAGGATGGTCTCAGTGAAGACAAGATTTAGCTAGCAGGCTGGCCCTACACCTTTTACAAGGGGCATAGCAGATTACCCTTTAACATCTAATTTGGGTGAAAAGTATGAAGAAGGCAGCCTTTACATCATCCGTGATCAAAATATTACTGCATTCAGGATACTCCTGAGTTTGCGACACTTACAGATTTATCTTTTTTTCTTTCTGATAGAGCTTATACTTCCTTGTAAGTGTGCCATAGATGGCCTCAGGGGGTTCTTTATTGAATCTTTGACTACAGGAAACAATTCATTCCCAATGGAAAAAAAAATAATAGCCTGCCTGAAGTTCAAGCTATGCATTTCTACAACGAAGCTGGATCCTGATCACAGTATTTCAGCCTAGAATGTTCAAATCTATTACACTGGATCTGGTACAAAATATTCAATAATTCATTTATATAAAATCCTTATGGTTTTGGAGTTTTTCAGTCTTTCACTTAAACCATGGTAACAAGTCTCTTGATGACTAATTGGAACTAATTACTTTTTAGAACAAATTAAAGAGGGTGATATGGGAGGGGTAAATCCAAAAAAAATCCCTTCTGTAGAATATGTGAGTGGGTGTGTTGTGCGTGAGCAGCTGTGTTGCTAAGTACTTTGAATGCTCTCTGTGATCTTACAATCCTAAAAATTCTGAACAAAATACCCATACATGTAATTTGAAACATACTGTTGTGCATGAAGTTTAGTAGGATTAACATATAGTGTAGTGTTCCATCATGAAGTCACTTAATTTAATCATTACTTTATATAACTGATTATTGGAGGGCAATAAAACTCTCCAAATCAAAAAATAATGGGAAAAAAAGAAGGATGTGGGTGGATGATATCTGATAAAATTGATTTTTCCAATTGATTTTTTCACAGAAAAACTAATCACACACTTCAAAGACTTCCTATTAAAGTGTTTTCTCCTAATCTGTTTTAAAAGTGACTGGCTATTTTGGTCCTTTGTACTGATTGCTATATATGTATTTAAAAGATACCACTCTCCAGTTGAATGTCTGCCTGAATGACAAGATTCACCAAAAGATTCTAAATCATGTATAATTACCTGAAATCTGTGAGACATTATCTAATTCAGATGTTATTCTTCTCTGTTCTTGAAATCTTTCTAAAATAATCACATTTTCTTTGAAACTCATAATGGCAATAATGAGATTGGAATGAAAGACCTATATGTAATAGAAATTTAGTGGTTTTTTTTAAATTTTATTTTAGATCAAATTCTAGATTTTTACACATACATGAGTAGAAAATATCTCCTGCCTACATTATCACAGAGCAAATTTTTAAAAATAACAAGCCTGAGAGTTCAGAAACTGACATCTTGATTTTCAATGTCAACACTGTCTAATCAAGGAACCAGAAAACAAAATGCAGAATTCTTGGAATGAGAGGGGGGAAAAAAGTTCTTCTTATTATTGTATGACTCATTATCTTCTGGAGCACTGACATTTATGTAAGCAAAACTTTTGTTATATATTTGTCATTCATTTTATACTCTATGACAGTATACATAACTGGGAACAGAAATCAAAAGAAGCCTGACTTTCAGGTAAATTTGTTTAATCCATAATTTGCTAAATATTATCAATTTTACACAGGGATCCTTTGTACAACTTATGTTGTAAGGACAAAGTTTCCTGTGGCCCTTTCAACAGACAAAAGATGCTACAGCTCTATGTTTCTTGAGGCAGGCTGTGGCTTTCCACTTTGCTCTCTTAGCACAACTTGTGCTTGTGCAAAATACTGCCTTTGGGGCTAGAAAGAAGAATTTCTCCTTAACTGTCTTCAATATTCTTTTCTTTTTGTATCTTCACACTCTTGATGGTCTTAGTTGTTGGATGCTTCATTACCTGCAGCATTGCCAGAGTATGAATCCTTCAACTCCATCTTGTTCATGACAGTATTAAATTAAATTCTAGTGGAAGGTGTCTCTGCCTATGGGGGGTTGGAAATCGATGATCTTCAAGGTCCCTTCCAACGTAAACCATTCCATGATTCTATCATAAAGGGGATGTTGTGATCCCATTTTAATCACTATATCTTACAAAGTTTTGGTTCAGTATTGAATTACTAGATATGAAGTAGTAGAGAAGTCATTTCATAGATTTTTAAAACAAATCTCTTCATTACTTTAATCATAACGTTTAACCAAGTACCACTGTTGCTACTGGAATTGACAGTACCACATTTCAAAACCTTCAATTCAGAGTGGGAATCAAGAGGTTCACAAAGCCTTACAAGTCCTGTCTTTTTAGGGATTGTATATTGCAAGAATAAGTGTCACTATATTTAGTTAAGATAGTAAATTTACTTCAGTGGAACACAGGTTCAGAAACGTACATGAAATTCATCCTACATGAATGCAGAGTCACATCAAATTCATTGAGAATTAATTTATTCCTATAGTTACCTCTCAATGTCACTCCAAAGAAGATTCTTTCTTCTCTACAGATCATATTCACGTATACTTGGTGTTAATGGCAATCTCTAAGGAACACTATTGTATTGCACAGTTTCTGCTATTGTTGCATACTCCCTTCCATCTGAACATTCCTTTCTAAAGCAGTGTTTGACTTTATAATAACAGTACTTAGTTAACGTGTGCGTGCACATATTTTACAGCTAAGCTTTAATCACTTTCAAGGCTAGGTTTTTGTTTACTGGTCTTCAGAAATTAATCACTGCCAGTGCATTGTTAAAAGAAAAATAATGAGACATTGATGAAGTGGCTACAATTTGTGTGCTGTGTATAAAAATCAGATTATGCAGAACCAAATCAAGAACTTAAAAGATATTATTAAGGCAAGCTCCTTTCCTAACTTGCATTGCAAATGGTGGTGGTTAAAGGTGCAGTAATTATCTCATGGTAATATCAAAAGAGGGAAACGCTTTAATAAATATTTGAAAAAACTGTTAATCTGTCTGCATGGATAGACCTCGTCCAGTCTTCAAGAAATACTGACTTAACGAGGCAGCTCAGATTTCTACAGCTTTCTTTACTGTTATTATAAATGAGTGATATTCTATCTTCTGTGAGTGAAATGACTCCACAGTTAAAAGCCCGAACCCCACATGGCTGAGGAGGAAGAAATTGTGTATAAAAGAGGTTAAACTACATATACTTAAAAATGTTAGGAATGGTACATCAGGAGAATAGATATTTATGTTAGAGAGAGAGGAGAGAGAAATAGGTGCTGATCTTTATCTGCTTCAGGAGTTATGTGTTTCCAGCAGGTTATAAGAAGAAAAGAAGAAAAAAAATCTGTGGATGTCTTGATCACAATCTCTTTCTCAGAACAGTCATTTCAGAAAATTGATTTCTCCTTCAAATTCTGTAATACTGCTGTTCCAGCAGGGTCAAACCAAAATGTTTGGAAAACAATTTGGTTTGGGGTTTTTTTAGGTTTTATTTTGTTTAGGTTTTTGTTTTGTTTTGTTTTGTTTTGTTTTGCTTTGTTTTCCCCAAAAAAAGTGACAAAACCATTCCTCAGAGTCACAGGTGTCCTCCTCATCTGATTTGTCTTGTCATTGCCCTGGAAGCGTGTCATAGAAGCCTGCAGTCAGCTCTTTTCCAGAGGTAGCACTGAAGATAAGGACAAAAGTTCTGGATCTGGCTTCAAGTTTTAACACAAACAAAGATAAGGGAAAATTGAGAGAAGGCAGGGAGGGTACTGAAATAAAAAGTACTGGAAACTTCCCAGCAAATTAATCTGACATTTTTTGTTTTGATTTGCTTTGTTTTGTTTTGTTTTTGGTTTTGTTTTTATGTTGCCTTTGTTTTCCTTGTGTTGCAAAGAACAGTTGTGTTTTTTTCAAACTGCACACCCGAATAACTGTATTTGTGGTTTTGTTATTACTCTGTCCTCTCTCAGAAAGAGTGTGCTCACAGTAGTCAAAGAATTTTCTCTTGTTCCCTACTGGGATTGTGAGCAGCTTTATCTGTCATTAACTCACACCCTTCCCTGGATGTCTTGCTAGGATCTGCACCAAGCTGAACATAAGTTTGCTCTCTGCCTTCTTTCCTTTAAATAAGCTATTTGTGACAGTCAGGCATTCTAGCTTCCAGTGACAGAGGATGCTAGGTGAATTAGTCACTACATCTTCCATCTGTATATCCTGCATCACTGTTTCTGTGCCAGATATTTTTGTAATGGAGACAGAATAACAGTTCCATGATTCTCCTTCATTTTTCCCAGGGAAATAAACAGATTCTTTTAATTGCATGAAGTACTGGAATACTAAACTGAATCAATTTCTTTCAGTCGTAAAGTATATTTGCACTAAATAAATAATAAATAATAATTTAAAAACAAAAACAAAAAAAAAAAAAAGAGAAAACACCAACTTTAAAAAGCCCACCTCCATTTCAGAGTTGACACTAGTGCATTTTCAGCAATTTTCCTTAGTCTCTTTTCCTAAAGGACTGATGACTCTGCCAGTATGGTAATAGACTACTTGCTTCTGCCTGAACCCACAAGTAGTAGCAAAATTCATTGTACCCACAGGTAATTTTCCTCTTCTACCTGCACTTACAAGAAGCAGTATTTCTTCACATTTGCAGCACATTCATCGTTTTTCACAAAATCACTTTAGGATTAGATCCCTCCATGCAGTGAAATAAAAAATGCTCTGCTCTCAAGGCTGTTGGGTAGACAGATGAGAATCCCGACTGGAGGACTGCAAAAAGGCATACAAGGGGCCAGTTAGGTGGGGAGTATATGACTACTAATGGGATCATTGTGTTTTCTAAGGGCTGTCAGTGGGACCAATGTCCTGTTGGAGTGAGCATTGCAAGTGACACATGCACAGCAAGATGTGCTCTCCAGCTGAATTTGCAGCCTAAATGGACAAAGTAAAAAGTGGACAGGTAGTACCTTGGATTTGTTTACTTCTAGAAATCCCTTCCCATAGAAGGTAGGAGGGACTAAGAGCACCAAGATACTAGTTATTTAACCAAGGCCACATTATGGGTCAATGGAGAAGCTAAGAAAGAAGCCAGTCCAAGTGAGTAAGTTGTTGTGTGTCATTAAATTAAAATCCAGAACTGTGCACATGCTCCAGATCTTGCCTAATACAGGATCTGCAATTTTGTCTGATACTTGTGGGAGGAACTGTGTAGGAAGAGAATATCATTACAATCTTGTTCTCTTTTCCGGTAGCAGTGCCAGTCAGAGTCTGGCCCAGGGCCTATTCTGAGGGAAGAACAGTCTTGGGATCTGGCTTGCTAAAATCATTAATCTTCTTGGTCATACTACTATACATATCTGTAAAATAAAACTGATGAAAGTACTGTAGAGCTTCTTCTTAGGACCCCATGGGACTATTTTGGGGCATTTAGAAGTTACATAATGAAAAATGCTACAGAGGGAACAGATAAATTTTGAGCAAGAAGGCAATAGTGCTCTGTCAGCAGGAATCAAGGGACTAATTTGTGCTGGTTTTTCTTTTTTAGTGGGCAACTAAAGCAATGAGATGCATATGACAGAACAGAAACCTAAAACTACAGTCGCAATACTGGATTACAGCTGTCTTGGACTTGCTTGGACTTTATATACTGTTGTAATTCACAGTTTGCCTGGCATGGTGCAGAGGGAACCATATGGTTGTAATTAGTGGCTATATGTGCTTCGATTACTAATAATAGCCCTAGGTGCCTGAAGGGGTTTTGTGGTTTTAGTTTACAACTATCTACGTTTATCCTCGGTGAAAGGCCTTTGCTGCTTATTCCTCTTTCTTCTTCTTGGTGATTCACACCATGGAATGGATGAACAAGTAGAAAATCATTATCATTGAATCAACCAATACTTCAGAATCTACAGGAAAGTACACGTATTCATATGTAAGCATATATGAAATATATAATTACAGATTTATATTTATGAATAAAATACAGTTATGTACTGATATTTTTGTATAAAAGAATGTAATAAGGAACTGAAGAGAGGAAAAAATGAAGGCTCTTTGGCATAGACAGGAGTGAGCAGGGTCTAAGGAAAGGAAGATAGATGGTTTTAGAGTTAACATTGTGCAACAACACAATGATGTGGAAATGAGAATTAGTTATACTGACTAAAGTGTATATTCCAAAACATGCATTAAAATTATTTGTGCTAATGAAACAAACATGGCATGTGGGAAGGGCAATCAAAAGCTGGGTCAATAAATATCAGCATGAATACATTCTATGTGGAGCATTAACAGATAATGAGCTAGTGCAGTGCAGAAACTGAAACTTGCTAGGACAAAAAAAGGAGCTAGTCCTTTGTAAAATTTCCATACTCTTTAAAAGAAAAAAAAACAAAAACAAAAACAAACAGTTTATCTAGATAATTTAAATTTAGATGATGGGAATCACAGTTATGGAGGAAGAAAGAAAGAATCTTCGTCTAAATTCAGGTACCAAGTGAATTGCTCCTGTGTGGAAGTGATAGACCACACAGGTCTGTTCCTCTGCAAATGCTTATGCCTCTATGCTTCCATCAAGGGTCTGACCTCACTGACACATAAAGCTCACCCCACCTTTGCCTCTTGTCCATTCCCTCTTTATAGTCTGTGACCTTGATTCAAACTATGCTTCCCTCAAGGACTATTGAAATGAGATTGATTGGAAGAGGGAATGGGAAAAGCTTTTTGGTAAGAAAATAAACCGAACACAAACCCAAAAAACAATCAACATTTGGAACAGACCATTGCAGTGTATCTCAACTCATTTGACTAAAGGCCTTTTTGCATTCATGTTTTTATTGCTGTTTTCTTTCCATTCTTCTTCCCTGTTCATGAGTTTGTTGACCCTGTGTTTCATATACCAAGCTCTTCAGTTGCTGGTAGAAGATATTTTCTTATATATATCTGTGTTAATTATTGTGCAATTGATAAACCTCAATAGGTTTAGAGTACAGCCTGACGTCAGAATAGACTTTGAATTGGTGATGAATAAAGCTGTATAATAATTTCACCTTTTGTTTGTGTTGGACAAACGGAAAGCTTTTTGCATTTGATTGGATAATTAGTTTTCTTTGACAAAATGAAAGAAAAAGGCATATTTTAAACTCATTGGTTTTTACTCTTTCAGTTAGCGACAAATAAAACATTTAAAATGGAACATCACTGGAAGTGGAAATGGAACATTTGATAACAGAACAACACTGAAATTCCTCTGATACCTGTTTCTTCTCTGTTTCCTTATTCCAAGCTTCTGACCTTCAGAATACACCTCTGTTAGATCAAAATAAATTTCTTTACAGAATATTTACATTAAAACTACAAATTTTGAAACTGCAATATCTGGTTGTCATATGGTGCCTGCATGGTGATGGTACCATCCTTATATGCATATACAAGGTAAAGATAAATCAGACAACTAAAATTCCATTCCTTCCTTGTCAGTTTGACCATGTCATGCTTTCTACTGAAATCTATTACTTCATTCATCTTCTCTACTGTATCACTGAACCTTTCCTTAAAAGACATGAAAGACCCAGTTTTTTCTAGGTATTTGTCTTTTTGATTCTTGCACCATACTATTCTCAGTCCAGTACAATCAGTCTTTATACTCACTTGTCATTACCTGCTGGTGAACACTAAGACTGTTACTGTTAGAAGCCCAGTGCACCTTGACATGGTCTGCGTGGTGACTGGCCTCGTTCAGTCCAGGATTCATTCTGTATTCCTGACAAGAAATTGAATGTCTAAGCATACCTTCTGGTTTCATTACATTAACACAATTTAATGAGGACATGAGCAATTACAGATTTGCTCACTGTGGTATCTCTCACTGAATTTAACTTAGTGAAATGAGACCTTAGTGCTCTGTTTTTCCAGAAACGTCTTGGACCAGAAAGGTAACAAATAATGAAATTTAACTGAATCATCAAGATGGAAGCATGTGGCATTACATAAAACCAGCTTTTCCTTTAGCTCATTTCTTCTGATTTTGTATAAGTCTTTATTTTTTTTTCCTTGTGATTATAAGATTTTGAAGTCAGTTACACTTGGAAACCTTTGATGAGCCTTTCAGGTAATTCATTTTGAGTTAGTATTTTTATGATTCTCACCCTTCCTTCCTGTGCAGTTTTAATTTTTACCTTGCTTGCTTGATATCCAAAAGCAGCAGCACAAATGAACTATGTAAAATAAAGTACCTCTATTTCCTGGCACTCAAGGAAGCCAGTAGCCCTGAGCTCTGTTGCATAAACAGTTCTAAAGACACTACATTTAAATGCAGGTATTTGACAGTTCACCTACTCTGAGTGAAAAATACATTCTTTCATTTTAGCAACACAGGAAACCAGAGTGTAAACCATGGACTTTTCTTGAGAGTGGGCTTCAACACTCACTTCTGAAAGGTCTTTATAATTAAAAAAAAGCATATCCATGTAATTTAAGAGAAGAAAGTCTAGTACACCCTTCAAGTAAATCGAATTTTCATTTTGACTATAGTAAGAAAGGTTATTTTGCATTCATGTAAAGTGAAGGGGAATGGGGTGTCTGCAACTAGAAGATTCTTTTCTTAGGGAAAAAAGAGAGTATTTGGCCTTACTTTAAAATGATATAGCAGCACACATTGTAAGAAAAGCATGAACGACTTTGAAGATTTCTTTTTTGTCACAGATACTTGGCCTGCTTCTCCATTATTGCAGCTGGATGAGCAGGAATAACTCAACTAAAGCCAGTGAAGTTGCAGTGGTTTTGTTAAAGGGACATTACAGCAAGCTTTGCTGCAAACAAACTTTTTTATTATTATTATTATTTTGGTGCAATTGTTATATTTTTTTTTTTTTGGTTATAACTAATCAAAATATCTTGTTCAGTTATAGCAGTGAAAATACTTTAATTTTAAAAGATCCCATGTTCAGAGGGTTTTGATAAGTTTGTGAAATTTTGACTCTTTCTTAAAAGGACTTTTTTTGTTGTTTTCAAACATACACATTCATACACATTTTAACCCATTTTGTGTCAATCATGATTTTCTAATGCGAGCAGGACTGCTGTCAGTACTTGCAAGTATACATACACTGCATACCCACATGAGACAGTTTTCCACATCTTTGTTAAACTTTTCTTTTTTTGGAGACATTGACCAAAAAGAAAACCTAGGCACAGGAGAGTACTTTGTGTATAATTTCAATACCTAAAATGGACTATTTAACATGACACTTTTGACCTGGCAACTTTTTATAGGAAATAGGAAATAAAATCTTATAGACCCCTTGAAAATATTGAAATCTTGGTAGGGATGATGGAACTACATCATATTAATGATTTTTCCACATACATCAATAAGTGCTGGCTGTGTACTCTAATATCCCTGAATTCAGGTGCAAGCATTGTCAGCTTCTCAAATGGCTATATTGATTTTGTTTTCCTTCCTTGGATTTGAGACTAATAGTTTGAATTGAATGAATGGACTTAAATCAATTTCCCTAAGCTATGGTGGGTCTGGAAAACATTCTCCTCGTATTGGCCTGGTTTGCTCTATAATACACCTGGAGATGTTGGAATCAGTGGGAATCTTTAGAGTGCACCCAGGAGAGAGTTCATTTTACAGTAACACAACTTTTAATCCCACGGTACAGTTTAATACTTGTATTGCAGAACACTGGGAAGGACTCAAATCTTGTGCCCAGGTTATGAGCTACAGGATGAGATCTGCAGGTATCTGTCACTGAAGCGTCTTGATAGGTGCTATCCATTTCTGGTACACATCTCCTTCACCATGTAGGAGGAGGTCAACAGAAATCAGGGGCCCCACTCCAGGAGAGGTTCGGCACACCAGGCTGCCCACATCACCGCAATTTGCTGAGGGAATAAACCTTTCACAAGTGTGCTGCTATCTTGTATATACTGATCACTTCTTGCTATGTATGGCACCACGTTGACTCCTGAATAAAGCATTCAAGGACAAAAAAAATCCCAGCTCTGACTGAAACAACACAGGAGTCTGAGTAGGTTGTGTGCAATTAATTCCAATCTGCTGGACAAATTCCATTCTGGGTAGCATCCATATTTGATACAAAAGCCTCCCGGACCTCCTGGCAGACAAATTCCAGCTACTAACTATTCCAAGATAACTAACTGCCTGTCTCAGCACAACATCCTCACTGTAATGTCTGATACTATTAGTTCATTACTATCACACAGAGAAGAAAACCAAGTACTAAATCACCATTGCCACTTCCTCCGTCATCCTAGCGGAGATTTGCCAGCCAAATAACTGACCTAGTGCAGCTTTATTTAGCTTGTTAGTTCTGCTGGGATAATACTGAAAATATCTTGTCACCAGGCATTTTGGTACATTGCACTTTTACAACAGTAGTTTCAAATTTTCACTTGTCGTCATATTTTTTGAAGACATATGGGAAAAATTCATGAACAACACTGCTAGAGAGATGTTTTCTTATTGTTTGGCATGTTACACAATGAGCATTATTTAATGGTGCTAAAAATAGATACATCACGAAACAAAGAAAATTCTGTAAGTAATAGTTTAAGTTTAGCCATGGTACCTCCCAAATTTTATGCTATTTTCTTCTGTCTGTGCAATTGTTGCAAACAATCCTATATATAATCAGATTCTGGAGAATGAGAAGGAAGAGAAATATATCTGCTGTATCTACGCTTTTTTTCTACTGTTGTTTTTGTGGTTTTCTTTTCCCTGTTTTTAATGTATACACATTACATCTCTGTGGGAAAAAGATTATCTGGGGCTGGAAACATTTCTTCTGTGTTTCTTTCCTGCTAAGAGCAGATTGCATGCTACAGTAAAATCAAAGGAGTTATTATTAAAAAAGTACAAGATAAGCAATTCTGGTAACAAGCAGATGTGTAAATGTTTAATACTCTGCATTGTTACATGCTACAGCAGAAACTAAGGCTGTCTAGTCTTGTGGCAGTGCCCTAGATTCCCTTGCCTTTGTTCTAGCCATGCATCATTTAGAGCTCTCTTGGGTGATGCTGTAATACTGAGGAAATGGGAGAGTGAAAAGGGTGGGGGAAAGAAGAATGAACTCCCATAAAAAAAAAGAGCATAATAAGCGGTGTCATGTGGTATATATCACCTGTATATGTTACATACAAAAGTACAGCGCTTGCACAAAGCAGCATACAGCATTTTGACATACTAAGAAAGTCTTCTCAAGCAAAAGTGGACCATATGTGGTTCTTTTTTTTAAGAGAATTCCAAGCTCACAGTTTAAGGAAAAGCAACGTGCATAGGTATTTTTAGAATGTTGCCATTTTAAGGTATTTTCAGCACTGCCTTTTCTAACCTTTTCCTTTCCATATATAGCAGCCTTCTCCACTGAAAACAGATTCTTGCCTCAGATAATTTATCTATCCTGTTACTCTGTATTTTCGATAATTATATTGCCCAGTTCTTACAGACAGGATGTCCGAGACCAAAATTCCAAACCTTCAGTATATTGCTTTTGATAAGGAGCCAGTAGGTTAGGTATTTCTCTGAAGTATATTGAACAACATAAAGCTCTCTGGACTTAATAGTAACAGTATTAATCGCTAAGTGATAATTAGTGTAATAACACTTCGCAACATTATTGTGGTTATCAGCTGAAGTGATCCTTTAACTATATTAACAAAGTACCTGGTTGTTTTTAATTTAACATTATCAACGAAATATCTTTTTCAGTATGTATAGATTTTCTCAGTTGCTGAAATTGATACATTTAGGCTATGATAGTATACATTTTAAAAGTTAACCAATAGACTCATGGAAAAAAATGGCTTAAAAAATTCATGCATTTACATAAGAAGATGTGAAATGCATCCCAGTTTGTGGGAAGAACTCATAAATGATGATTTCTCTGGTAAAGAGTACATCCTTAAGAACAGAAACCTCAGCCAAAGCTGTCCTTATTCTGAAAAAACAAAACCATTGTATCTCTTGGGATAATTAAGTGTATATAGCCTCATTAAAAGACAGAGGGCGCTGCAGCAGCATAAAACCACATCAGAAAGTTGCTTTTGTAATGCAAAGAATTACACAAGCATCTCTTTTTCCCATGCTTCCAATTTTAACAAAATGCTAACTTGTTTTTTCTCCATTTTTGTACCAAACTTTTTTTATAAGGTCACCTGTTATCTTTTCTGGTCTTGAAATGTTAAGAGGAAAATTCAGTTCACGCTGTGTCAAACTTTCCAGGTTATTATGCTTAGCTCTCTTTGCACAACTGGTATGCCAAAACCCTCTAACAATCACCTCACTGAAAGTTAATTTTGCTTATTAGAGTGAGGGGTAGAGAGCTGCTGTTACAGATGCCTTCAAAACCATAGAAGTTATTAACTAAATGGTCCATTATGTAATGTTTTATTTTATTCTCAGCATATATTAGAATTAATATTTTATGTTAATAGATGAATAGTAAAACAGGAGGCAAATTTAGTGTATAATAAATTAGGTTCAACTTCATCTTCCCAGCTTCGCCCTTAACTAGACAGGTGACTTTGAACAGTTGACTTAACATCCAAGTGCCAGAATGTTCTTTCTTTAAAATAGCTAAAGATATCTACTGGTGAAATAGATAAGACACATAAAGAACTAACAACTTGTGTACCTTCAGGACTCCTGGTGGATTAACTTAAATTCTTCCAGAACAGTAGTTTGAAATACAGAATTGGAGAAAGAATGCAGACAAAAAAAAATTTCTTTGTTTCTTGTTTCTTCTTTCCCTTTTAAGTGGGAATCTGTTATTGATGATTGACCATTGGTTCAGATGAACCAATAAGACTTACAGAGCTTGCTGTCCCTGCATGGTTGTCTCAGGAAGGAGCTGGCATTCTGCTCCTAGAGCATATAGTCCTCCAAGAAACAGAAAACAAGAGGACAAGTCACGCCAGTCTCAGGGGTCTTAGTATTCACATAAATTGAGTTCATATTCATAATATTTGAGAAAGCCATCCCTTATAAACAGTTTATAACATTGTTATGTTTCCATGATATGAAAAAGCAAAAGGGTGGATTTTGTGCAGATCCCATCTCTCTAGCTTTTCAATTGTAAGTTTCTTAAACTCTAAAATAAACTTTAGACCTTTTACAGGGATAAGGGAGGGAAGGAAATTGTGCTTTTGTAGAATACTGCTGCTAGTTATTGTAATAGCTGCTTTCCAGAAGACACTGAGGGCTGTTAGATGTAAAATACAAAGACTAGGCAGGATTTAGGAAAAATAAATTCAAAACTTGAAATTATTTTCTGTTTTCAGGGGAAGGGAAACATTGGGCTCAGTCTGCATTGCATGAGAAACCAGGCAACATATTTTAGAATATGAATCATGTAGGCATCTACAAAGACTGTTTCTGGCAAGATTATTTGTATAAAAAAAAAAAAACAACACAAAAATGAATTTAAAGAAACATTAATGGAAAACAATAGCTTTCAGAAATTTGATCTGCCATTCAGGTAACCTGTTACAAGCCTGAGAAACAAGGGAAATGAATCCAGAGCAAGAGACCAGACTAAGAACCAACTTTAAATAAAGTAGAATTCCTTAGTGATGATGTGTGGGTGTATATATATACACACACAAACACATATATGCACACACACATACATATATATGAGGAGGGAAAATTAACTAGAACTATAGAAATTAGGAACTTTTTTTTCTCATATTCTTCCTCTTCTGGAATAGGAAAAAATTTGAAGCAGATTAGCATTTACATCTAGCCTATAGCTATCTGAATATTTTAAGTTAGTGATCTGCATGCAGTTTTTAGGTAACTGGATAATGCGATGTTGGAAGGTGTTGGTACAATTATAGGACTTCTTCAGAAGACAGCATGGAAAATTTAGTCTAGTATTTCTGGAGAAGCATGTATAGACTGAAAAAAGGTATGAAATATTTCGTGAGACTTAGTCATGTATCTAAAAATAAAATTACACACTGTTGTACAGCTGTGTTACAAAGCCTATCTACCACACATCTTGCAGGTCTATCAAACTTACACATTGCAAATTATGTGACCCAAATGTTTGACATCGCATACCAGGTTGATTTGATCAGAGAAACCAAGCAAACCTACAAACCGTCAAACTGCTTTAAATGACAGCTCCTGCAGGATGGAGCTGATTCTCTGCTATGATATTCCCTGACTAATAGCCCTTAGGAAGGATTGGTGGAGAAAGAGGAATGTTTCTGTCATTTCAAATATATATGTGTGCATATATATATGTGTATATATATATATGAGTGTGCGTGTATATGTATATACTTGCATATATATAAAAGCTTTTACGTTGCAACTGATATTTTAAGCATAAATTTGTATGCATACAGGTTAGTGGTAACGAAAGAGACTTGTTAGACTGGCACAACGTGACAGGACCAGATCCAAACAGGATATAAGTACTTAACATTTAACAAAGTTCAAAGAGGCATCTTATCTGTCTCTGTTCAACTTTGCTTCATTCTGGATGTGTTAGTTTGCGTAGCCTGACAATTTTCAGTTTCTGCCTGTGTGTGCCCAGAAGTGCCCCACTATTGTTGAGAACTAGGTGTCCTCAGGGTTTCATATTGGATAGTTACAGAGGTGTGCACGAGAGAGAAAGCATATTTGTGACAATGTTGTCTTACACAACAAACTATTTTGCACAGTTCTAATGGAGTAAGTAGAGACCCATCAATTCTTCCCTCGATTCCTGGTAAGTATTCCTGACCAAACCTATAGAATGCAAAACTTCACGTACTTTTCCCTTCTTTGTTACTGGTTGTTCTTTTTTATTTGCAAAAGCCTGACCTACCCATTTGTTTTCACCATATTTTTTTGGTGTGCAGAACATGTAGAACCACGTTGACAAAAACGTATAGTTAGTTTGAGCTTCCTCTTGAATCTCAGGATGTTTAGTTCTAGAAACACTAATTTAACATGTTCTCACAGAAAGCATGATTAAGGGCAGTATTAAATTTATTTGTAAACAGTGCATGTATAAGGCTGGTGGAATTATAACAATATTAATAAGAAAAGACTAAATGTATGCAGTTTAATAAAGAATTTGTCAGGTAGGTATTTCTCTACAAAATATTAAAATATTTAAGTAAACTTATTTCTAGATCTGGCTGTAATCATACATTATTGTAGAAGAATTGTATTTAAAGATGTATATTTAGGATAGGATTTTTTTTCTATATATGGCCTCAGAGACCTGGTGGAAGAAAGGGAGTAAAGGAAGAAAATTAATGTATTATACCAAGAGGTGTGTGTTTGTGTTTTAGAGGTAATTAGAGGGATAAGGGTAGGCATGAGGCACTAGGGAGCATCCATAAAATTAATGAGGGGAGCCCCAAGATTTTGTAGAACTTGGCAAATTACATCACTGCTCTGAATTAACTTGAGCAATTTCTCATTGTGCTGAAAATCTTGCCAGGCAAAAGGCAATTAATTAACCCAATTAATTAACCTAATTGCCTCTTAACTGGACTTGGATAAGTCTAAAAGAGACACTTGTGGTCTCTTACTACTGAGTGCCTATCAACTGGAGTTGCTTTTAGGTCCCAAGGCTTTTTGTGGTCTGGCTGTGAGCCACAACAGTCTTGTTTTCTAATTCCACAGCCCTCTCTTCATGCAAAAAGTTGATCTGTTCTTGAGTGTCCATCCACAGTCCTCTTCGTACGGTATCATGCTTCCCTCCCCCCCACCCCCACCCCCCGGGCGTTCAAAGGACCTCCTGCAAGATAGCTGTTGCCCTGGGAGTTTGTGCTACTAAGGAGCTTATCAGGTCTATCACCTTCATATCTGTGCTGTCTTCACTGAGAGCACTTTGTTCCTTCTAATTCTGTCCCCAGTTGTCATTCCCCTCTTTGCAAATGTGTTTATTTCCTCTACCTTTTCCAGGTTTCTCTGCAGGCATATCATGTTTGTTTTGCATTATTTACTGTTGTCATGGCTGGGCTTTTAGACTCAGTTATGTCTTCTAGTAATTAGGAAATGTCCTTGAACCATATAACATGAGTTCTGTAGTCTTGGCTTAGTTTTACTATTTTACCTGGTCAGAATCAAAGTTTTAATTTTACAAGCTTTTGCAAGCCCAGCAGAGGAAGGTGCAAGAAAAGATATGCAATCTGTCCTCAAAAATTATTTAAAATGGAAGCAATGAAATCTTTTAGAGTTTATCCCAGTGTACAAGTTGGGTCAATTGCCTCAGGCTCATTACAGTTGCAACAATATTTTCCACAGAATGCAGTGTGAGAATATTGCTAAAGCATTTGAAATACCATATAGGGATATTTCTGTGAATTTCTGAAGACTGAAAGAGATCGTTATCCAAATTTCCTTAGCTTAAAAAACTTGTGTGCAACAAACTATGAGAGAAAGAATGCTGAAAAGCAAGGAGGTCAAAAGAGAATTTTGTATTCCTGGTAATGCTAGAAATACATCCATACCAAACATTTGATCTTAATTTATCCAAAACCTAATCTGTTTTTATTCAGACTGAGTATTAGTAGCTATCTCTTCTGTATGCAAGAAATAGTGTGTAGAAAGTGGTCAACACAGAGAAACTGTCAAATTCAATGACAGTAAAGGCTGTGCAGTGTTGTTTGCAGGATTTTGTTCCATCTATTTTTATTAACTACTGTTGTGAAAAAGAAACATTTCTGTGTAGATGCCATTTTTGTTAGACGAGTTGAAAATGTAGTTTAAAACTTTGCAATTTGTGATGCAGCCTTAGTCACCATCAACAAATTGAGCAATATGTGAGTGAAAATTTAGGTTCTCCTTGTAGTACTACCCTGTGGCATTTGAAAGATTAGGGACATGCAGCTCTTTTATAAAATCAATCAGTTCTGAAATACTGGAAGGAACTATTATCTGAACCTGCTTCTACTTCTGGGGAAGGTCTCCAAGAGATTACTTCTGCAATGAGATGAATAAAGATTAGAAATTTCCAGACCATATTTTACTGCAACTTTTACCATCACTTGCAGAAATGATCATTTACAGGAGAAGAAAACTTGCTTCATTTTAAGAGAGTCTAGTGAATGTATGAGTAGCATAATGGATTTCACATTCACAATGAACAGTGAGACATAGTCATTGAACAGACTGTCTAAACAAATCATAGAAACCAGATGCTCTATCTTGTTTCTCAGATGCTACGATACTGAGAGCCATATATATATTCAAATCATTGTCTTCAGTTGCAATGAGCGATAGATTTACACCAAATTCCTTAAACACAAGCCAGTGAGCAAATTCAACACTTTTATGGAGTTTGAAACCACATTTCTCTACTTACTTGTGATTTCTTTCTAAGAGAACTTGTATCTAAACTGAATGAACTTTTTGTCTCTAAACAACCAGAAATATTTTGACCTCCATCACTTGTCTCTATGTAATAGAGAAGTCCAAACAAAACTGAACTGCAATGAAAAATCCACCAAATTTCTCCGTAACTCCATCTAGTCCTTTTTAACCGTGGAACCAAAATTTCTCCATAGAAAAGAATAAAAGAAACTGACACCACATGCCAAAACAAAGCAGAGGTATTACAGTAAGGCTTATAAAAACATTATTCCTAGCTACTGAATCACATTGTCTAGTGCTGACATTGTTTAGAAGCATTGAATATAAAAGCTATACACAAAGGGGAAAAGACTTCTTTTTTAAGGAATTAATTGGGGATTTAAATTAGTGCAATTTATACAAAGTTGCTGTGATATTGTGTAACTCTGGGGAAATTCGTACCTTGTAGATCACAGAAAGTAAACTACTAAGGGATTTTAAAAGCTGTCTAAGCTGATAGGATCTGGGGGCAACCCAGGAAATTAACAGAAAGGGACATTCATACATAAAACAACTTAGTCTACAGCCATGAAGAACTGAGAAATGCCACTGCCTTTCTATAACATCTCAGTTCTATACATATGAGAGGAAGGTACCCAGAAAAGAACTGCTACAAAGACTTCTGCCTCAGGGGCACTGAAATGACACTTTTCTCAAGCACTAGGTTGCTTTATGGAGCCAGAATATTATTGGTATGACATACATTAGGTGCATGCACGCTTACCAAGGTGGGCACCCAATAAAGAAGCTCTCAAAATGACTTTGGGTCCTTATGTAACCAACTCCTAAAGGCACACTTGTTGAAAACAGTGAAAAATCACCAAAAAACCTTCAAAACAAACCAAACACCCCAACCCCCCAAAAAAGCCTGGGCAAAAATTAAGCAACTAACCAACAAAACAAAAAAAACCCCAAAAAACAAAAAACAAACACACAAAAAAAAATCAAAAACAAAAAGCAAAAACTAAACACAGCCATTTCAGCATAGATTTATGGGATTTCCAGCTAGGCAAAAATGAACATAGGGTATCAAATACTTGTACAGTCATCGTTGTCTGCGTTGTGGCTGCTACTGGGCACCTGAGTGGACATGCTTGCTAGAAGCATGAAAAGTTGTCTCAACATATTCTTCTCTATGCCTGCTAGTCCTCGACCGCAGGTATCTAAGTGATAGACACTAGTATGTAAGCTGTCAGAGACACACCTTTCAAGGAATAATGACCTCTAGGCTGCAACTATTTCTTCACTCGAAAACTGAATGGAGACGCTGAATTCTCTGCTATATCTCTGCAAAAGGTCCCATTTTCCCTGTCATTAAGCAGATACAGAGGGGATGTTTAATGCTCTTCTTGTACTAAGATCTAAAACATTACTTCCATGCTTTAGCGTAGACACTAAAAGAAAACCTCACCAAACTCTTGTTGTAGTTTAAATGTTCTAGTCTAGTCTCCTTTTTGCCGTTGATGTCCCAGTGACTGGGACATCCCTACTGAACAGTCCTCATTCACCAAGGAGCACGGACAATTGAAGCAACACACATGCTTCACTGCACCATTCCCTGTGATTCTCAATGGTGTATAGTCACCTTTTCCTTTGACATCTGTGTTCCTTAGATACTTATGTATAGACTGAAACGTAGGCTACCTGCAGCATATTTTTTTTGAAGGAATTGAAGATATTTTTTTTATGAAATGACTGAGTTCTACACTCACTACACTATCTCCAGATTGCTTTTTTTTTTTTTTCCCTTGTTTTATTGTCCATATAGCTCTTTGATTTCAAGACAAATCACAGCCCTGATGGAAATTCCTGGTCCTAAATCACTCTTATGGACTCTTGGCACTTCTGAACTACAGTTTGGCATGTGTCCTCATTCTTTTAATAGAACTAAGAAGGTGTATATGGCAGCTATAAGCTGAAATTTTCACTTTCAAAGACAGAAGCATGAGAACTTGTGTGCTGCAGCACACTTAAAATTTCTCTGCCTGTGACAGTGGTAGATGTCAAGACTGAAAGCAGCACAGGGTGCTTTCCATCCTGAACTTGGAGGTTTATAAGCTGTAAATCCACATCTGTCATCCTATCAGAAACTGTCGCTTAGGTAGTCTACTTCTGAAAAGCTGACATAATTTTTTATCAGTGGTCATTATGGTCAACTATGGTGATTGGAGCAATGTCACTTTCCCTCTGTGAACAATACTGATGAATCATAACTTCTATACGAAAGAAGCAAACGTTGAATACCTAAGGGTTTATGCTAAAGTATCTGTAGAACAGAGATAGGCTTTATATAGAGTACATTGAGTGTTCACTGTGGGACAGTCGTGCCACATGTTGTACCTTTCTACCTAGTTGGAAATTCACCTGGACTTTGTCCTTAATGCTGAAACAAGACCTTCTCCCTAAGCATTTCATCATTTCCCTTGGATGCAACCCATGGAATGAGGAAGAAGCCTGGCTAAGAAACACAGCTGAGAGTCTGAACCCTCTAGCCCTCAAGTATTGGACATTATAAAAACAGAGACAATTTCTACTGTCTCTGGTCTCCAGTATGCTATATTTGAGCTGGTATTTAACATGTCTTATGACACTCCTGTGCCTATGCCTGGTTACAGGATTAGTGGCTGAGTGTGGTTAGTGGCTGGGCTATCATGGTTTCCAAAATCCAAAACTGTGAGTGTGTCTTCTGATAGTTGATCTCTAGTCCTTCTTTTCCTAAAACACAAACCTGTTTTAATTTTACAGACAATATTAAAGTATAAGCTATTGAGTAACTATTATTCAGCTTAAAATAAAGAAACCCTCTGTAATCATTCAACATTTCCTTACTTTGTCTGAACGAAGCATCTGCAGGAGACAGACACTTTTTCCATTTTAAGTGCATTTTAAGTGCATTTTTAGTCTTCAGTAAAATACGTGCACATATAATTTCCTTCCTCCTTAAAATCTCTGGGGGAAAAAAAAAAATTAACAAAGGACTGCCAATTAAATGTAAAATAATTACGCTATATTTCCTGGTTCAATACACTGTAAAAAGAACCTAGCCCTAAGACACCTGGTTCGGGTTTGCTATCAGTAGAGAATATTGTTTCTACTGCTGCCTGTTTTTTTTTGTTGTTGTTGTTTTTTCTTTTCTAAATAAAGAATTAAAAGCAAGGCATTTTAAACTTTTCTACTTTTCATCCAGATGTCCTATTTAAACCTTGGCAACCAGCCAAAAACTTAAATAAGGGTGGAAAAACTTCAAAAAATCTCTCCATCACCTTTTATGTCTTACCTTATGAACACTATTTTAGCTTTTTATTGCAGTTTTCTTTTTTTAAATGTTAATATCTGAAGGCCAAAGAACTTCTGCCCCATTATCCATCTGATGTTATTGTTGTGTAGTCATTTTATGTTTTCAGAAAAATAGTATTTCCATATTTTGAAATCTATTCAGGCAAAATAACATTACCCATTCCCCATTTGTCCAACTCTGAGGTGGCCTCAGGTGAACTGCTTGTTGGAACTTTAGGGACAGAAATGACCAGAAAGCTTGTTTTCTGTTTGGTTTGGTTCAGAAAACCAAATCTCATTGAACTGCAATTCCAACTTACAGTTGGTAGCTAGATTTTACCAAAAAGAGTAGAAAACTACAATTTTACATTAAATGGATGGGTAGCATTGTTCAGTGGCCTAAAGAAAACCAGGAGACAGGTGCTTTTCCTTCAGAAATGCCAAGACTGGCTTTTCAGATATAAGTTTATCTGCTCTCTATAGAGAATGCTGAAAAATACTGCCATAGTTCAGGTCATTCCTCAGTTTGGAGTGCTGAATATCCACTGAATGCACAGAACAGCAAAAGTCACCCCCTCAGGACTGAGGAATTTTGAACTTACCAGTTTTAAAATCTGGCATCTGAGAGAACCCTTTTTATTTTTACTCAGATGATATCAAATCATTCAAAGCAGAATCTGATGTAGCTTATTAAAATGCATATGTGTGTCCCATTGCTGAGGGTCTGTATAAACAGATAGATAAACCACAGCAACCCAAGTAGTGACTCACCGATCACGGTTGGTGAACTGTATTTTAGTGTCTGTATGTATGTGCCTAAACCTTTGTAAATGCAGTGGAATGGAAAGTATGCCACAGTAAATAGCCCCAAATTGTTGCTCAAAACATTTGCGTGGCTTAGGTAAACAGGAACTGTGTTGTGGGTTTTTTTTTTACTTCTAAGTAGAGCTATGTGAACATATTTTACTGCCATTTGTGTGAGCTAGGAGCACACAGTCAATTAAGACTGTTGCTTTGTAGCTTTTTTAAACTGCAATAAATCCTTTCTTTTGTAGTCCTATGTCTGTACCCAAAAGTTGGGTGCTGTTTAAACCTTCTTCAGTTGTCCTTTGTGTTTCTGGAGCATTCCAATTCTAGTGAGGTTTTCACAGCTCCATTCCTGTGCTCAAAGTATTTCTCTTCATGTGATTTATTCCTGGCACCATTGGCTCTTCGTGATTACTCAGAGCCAAGGAGTCTAACAGAGTTCTGCTTCCTCCAGTGTTTCACTTCGAACTGATCAGAATTGTAGAACGGGATCCCCTGCACAAGAAAACAGCCCATTTCTAAAGGCTTTTCTGAGAACCTCTTACATACAAGATCTCCTGCACAGCTGGAGAATAGGGCACCATTATCTGTCAGGGAAGAATACCACAGACCTGCAGACTGAGAAACAGATGCAGAAGGGTTACACCAGGATGATTTTACGTTTTGGATGGCTGTACAGGAGAGCATCTTGAGCTGAATAAGGAACTGCTGGATCATCTTCTCTCAGTAAGTGCTGAATAAATACATGTGAAATTTATTATTGGAAATCCTAGCCGTGAGTGTTCTGGGGAGCCTGTGGAGAGTTAGACCCCAAAGGATTTGGGGGCAAATTTTAAAAAGTGTGTAGATGGTCATGAAATTTCAAAACATGGAAGTCTCTAATTCTCAGCACAGTGTTAGGGGGAGTAAGGCAGCTAGGTATGTTAGAAGATCCCACTGGGAACCTGTTGTTGTTCACAGGTGGACAATTTGGAATGAGGGCCTCTGAGCTTGGGGATCTGAAAGTACTGAACTCTAATCCCATCCTCAGCATATTAAGACAGTTATTGTACATTCCACTAGTTCACTTAGTTGATGTTCATGTCTGTGGGAAAGGAAATATGCAGAGGGATATTTTTGGAAATATGTCTGTTATGAATAACCTAGTAACATGGCGGCTTACAATGCATGACTGAGGCAGTCCTCCTTCCACACAAGGACAAGGGCCTAGAAAATAGAACTAAGTCTACAAATATATATATTTGTAAGGGTAGGAGATTTTTACACCCACCCAGTCAATGGTGTCACACATAACTAGAAGTTCTGTCTCTCCCCCAAAATTTTGCAATTTCCATGGCTCAAATAAAAACTCAGAAAGATAATTTTTGCATAAATGGTGGGTTGCTCAGTTAGACATGGTAGGTTTTTGTGCTGTGTTAGGATTTGTATATTATCTTGAGAAAGGTCTTCTCTACTAATTTTTCAGACTTCATAAATGAGTTGCACAAGCCTCTGGCACAATATAGGTACAGATTTTGACTCACCTATAACCGATCAGCAAAAAAGTACACTTCTTTACGATGTTAGACACTGTATGTAGACAACAGAGGTTGTTTCCAGTAGAAAGACTTTTACCGTCAGGCTACAGATATTTATTGAATGCTACTAATATGGTGAAGGAGCTCTAGCTATTACTAAGAAAGCTCTTTATTTTAGTAAACTGTACTGTACTGTACCTGATATCCTAATACAGCCTACATCCATCTAGTTGGAAACTTCAGGAAATTAATATGAAAAGTAGAGGTTGCAAAAAATTGTCTGTCTAATCACACTTTTTCTCATTTCTGTATCCTAATAAATCTACCTCTTTATTCTAAGGAATTTTTAAAGTATTTTCTGCTAAGCCACAAAACAGCTGACTCTTCTCTAAAGAGCCAGGGGTTTCTAATATTCTATTTAACTTGCATTAAGGCAATATGGCCAGCCTAGGTTATGTCCAGAGTGAAAGAAAAAGGTTGTTCAAAAGAAATAATTCATAAAAAAGGGAAAATCTAGCATCTAAATTCCTCAACTGCAAGAATGACACCCTGTGACCATGGGGAGTCAGATACATGCTTTCTTACTTCCAAAGCTCACCCAGGAGCATCTAAACCATCTTAAATTTACCTCTGCACTATCCCTTGCAGAGTATATATTCACCAGACTGTACACAGAACCACAGAACAGATTAATATATCTGTGGAATTACTCTTCTCAATTTCCGCTTGGATTCACCAAAGATGGTAAAAGTATGAGTGGAAAAGTGCACTTCTCTTCAGTGGCTTGTTTTGAAGAAGTCTGCTTCCTAAATCAACAAATCACAGAGCAAGCTGTAGTACACAAACCTGTGGCGTATTTGACCTCAGTGCTCACCAACATACCATCCAGAAGTTCAGCCTTTTTTGACATGGTATTTTAAGTCAGAAAAGAATTTCCAAAGATGAAGTGCTTTGAGGAGCAAATTGAACAACAACTCCAAAGAATACTCATGTTCCAGCAGTAATTGAAAGTAGAGGTGTTAATATCAAATGCTGATATTCTTTATACAGTTTTACATGAAAACCCACATCTTTCTAAACGTACGTAGATCTGTCTCTTTTAACTGCTGGGGTGAGAGTTAAAAGCTTATGATTTCTTATGTTTTTGTAGGTTTGGGGGAAGGGGAGGTTTACTGTCATCATGAACCATGGTCATTAAAAAAAAACACACATGTACCAAACCCATGAAACTTAGACCAGTTTTCAAGCCCATAGGACTATTAAACTCAAAAGAATTATGTACAGTTTCCCCTGATCATTAAAGTAAGCCCTTCCAAACCACCAAATATGGACTTATGTCAGCATAACAAAATAAAGCCAAACCCTTCAAAGTGACACAGTGGGATACATAGCAAAGGGTGATGCAGATGGCAGATTCCCCTTAGTGAAACTGGATGATTATGTAAAATGAAAATAAAAAGTTCCCAGCACATATGGCAGGAGAATTTGAGAACTGGTGTCTGCAAGAGTGAGAGAAAAGATATTCCTCATTTTAGCTGCTGGGTAGAGGGAAAAACAGTCCTGAGCAGCTTAATCATTGACTTCCTGGCTTCAGAAACTGGCTCTGGGTTCAAAAGAAGACCCTTTCCTGCAGTGCAGCCATACCTTCAAAAGGTCTAAATTTTAAGTTGCCTTTTATCAACTTAATAGTTCATATACTTCTCTGACAGTGATTGCTTTAATCACAAGGAAATAAGGACAGTCAGTTATCACAGCTAGGTGCACCCTTCGATGTCACCAATCTATTTAGCATTATTGGTTCAATTTCCTGTTAACAATTTGTATGTGTCCAATGCAAATCTTTTTGCATATTTGAAAAGATTACAAAAAGTTATTTCATTGTTCTATGCACACAAACATTAACCAATGGATTTTTCATGAATTATTTGCTATGTTATTTATAATTTACATTTCCTGATCTCTTTAGTATTGGTATCTGGCAGTATTGTTCTGTTTCCTCGTTGGATATAAGAAACCTTGAGGCAGCATAAAGAACACAAAATAGAAACACTTGTAGGAAATTATATATATTTTTATATATAAAAATATATATACACACATAAAACCATATTTCTAAAAGAGGCTGTGACGACACATACTTTCATTCGACAGACTAAACTGTTGTTGGCATGAACATTTTGGAAAAAAATGAAAAAGACACATGGCTGTCAAAATTGCATGTTGTTTTTGTACCTCAGCCTGTGCTGATGAATACCTATTCCCAATGCCATTATTTTCATTATCGTTGTTTGCTGTTTGCTGTCCTGTTTAGCCCTGAGTGTATAGGTGTTCACTTAAACTAAATAACTTTTGTAAAATGGGGAGTCAATGACTTCCTAAACACACTATAATATGAAAGATTAATGGATTAATTAAAGGCTGGTATAAGTCTCAAGAAGTAACTACAATATTACTGCAGATTAATTTAAAACATGACTAATAAAAGACAAAAATATAACACTCTCAGAACACTTAGAGATTTCCATTATTTTATTTTACTGTTATGGAATGGGTGTCTAATTCTGTCATATTGCCATATATCATGATGATTTTACCATGTGTTTCTTTTTATCATAAAAGCGTGGGCAGATATTTGAGTTTAGCTAAATGAATTACTTTATCTACAAGCTACTGGTAACCTTTTCTTTTAGCATACTTATTTCACAGAATCACAGAATCACAGAATCACAGAGTGACAGAATGGAAGGGCTTGGAAGAGACCTTTGGAGATCATCTAGTCCAATCCCTGCCAAAGCAGGTTCACCAAGAGAATGCATCCAGACAAGTTTTGAAAATCTCCAGAGAAGGAGACGCCGCAACATCTCTGGGCAGCCTGTGCCAGTGCTCTGTCACCGTCAAAGCAAAGAAATTTTTCCTCACGTTGAGATGGAATTTCCTGTGTTCCAGCTTGTGCCTGTTGTCCTTTGTCCAGTCGCCAGGCACGACTGAAAAGAGCCTGGCCCTATCCTCTTGACACCTGCCCTTTAGATATTTATAATCATTGATGAGATCCCTTCTCAGTCTTCTCTTCTCGATGCTAAACAGACCCAGGTGTCTCAGTCTTTCCTCATGAGAGTGATGCTCCAGTCCCTTGAACATCTTTGCAGCCCTCCACTGGACTCTCTCCAGTAGTTGCCTGACCTTCTTGAACTGGGGGGCCCAGAATTGGACACAGTACTACAGATGCGGCCTCAGCAGGGCAGAGTTGGCGAGGGCGGGGTGGTAACATCCTTCAACCTGCTGGCCACACTCTTCAATGCACCCCAGGATACCTCTGCTCTTCTTGGCTACAAGAGTACATTGCTGGCTCATGGTCAACTTGTCCCCAGGACTCCCAGGTCCTTCTCCACAGAGCTGCTTTCCAGCAGGTCAGCCCCTAACCTGTACTGTTGCATGAAGTTATTCCTCCCTAGGTGCAGGACCTTACACTTGCCCATGTTGAACTTTATTAGTTTCCTCTCTGCCCAACTCCCTAGCCTGTCCAGGTTTTGCTGTATGGTGGCACAGCCTTCTGGTGTGTCAGCCATTCCTCCCAGTTTTGTGTCATCTGCAAACTTGCTGAGGGTACACTCTGTCCCCTCATCCAGGTCATTGATGAATATGTTTTCATTCAGTTCATAGTATCACCCATTGGCTTGCCAAAACAGTATTTTCAATAACGGATTACTTGGAATCTTTTGCTGTTTTGAATATGCATAACAGTTTTTGAAATGTGAAATTGCTTTTCAATAGCAGGAAATACCCCTAGCTACCCTTTCTGCCCTGGTTTATTAGACCAGGTAAGAATGGAAGCATGTGAGCTGACAATTTTGGTCTAATAGTAGACTAGCAGCGGATAATCTTGTTGGTCTAAGCACAAAATGCATACATGACCAAAAGAGAACAGAATGTCATGTAGCAGCAGGAAAGATGAAGCTACAGTGCTTATTAATGATTTGCCAAATGGAAAGTATTCTTTGTTCTGGGTGCTGCAAAATCAGTTTGTAGGTGCTAGTAAACATAACCAACCTTCTATCACAGTTGGTTCCTAACGGCTGCACCACTCATGCTTCTTGCCCAACCTCTTCGAAAATGAAATATTGTTAGAGTAAACTATTAAAACTTCATGATAAGACTTACAAAGCAGCCACTATTATGGCAAACAACTTTATTAGATAGTTGTCCATTGTCAGCTTTGCCTTAGGATGGCAAACTAACCTACTAGTTGTTAATTACTTAAAATGGCTGGCTTTTTGGTAAATACAGTTTCAGTAATGCATGACTTAAACACCACACGATGCTATTTATCCCTTACCAAAATTATCTGTTCCTTTCCATTTTTTCTATTCCACAGTTTGGAATACACATTGAGATAAGGTGAGTCCGTACTTAAAAGGAGGTACCACTGGTAACCAGCCAGTTCCTTCAAGATAAATTGCTCATGGGGGGCAGAGAGAAGGAATAGATGGGCTCCACATTTATTGAAAAGAATAACCTACTGCTTTATAAATTTACTTCTTGCTTCTGATTTCTTTTTATATTGCTACCCAGCTGCTATATGAGATACCATTGTGAAAAAGTTATTTTTTAACTAGAAAGGGTCCTATAACCACAAATTCAGCATCATTCTGCCAACTTAGAGGCTTTATAAGATTCTCTTACAAAATATCATGCAACTGATGGAAAAAAAAGGCTATTTTTTATGCAGCTCAAACCAACTATTTTTGCACAGGTCTGTGGCCACTCTTCACCTCAGTATTATTTTTTTAGATGGAGGGAAAACACCATTGACCAATACTAATTGTATTTGTTAAATCACAATTGTTTTCACACACAAAAAAAATCAAAACCAGCAAAATAGGTTTTTTAAGCTTGGGAATCATTAGGCCATCCAGTCACAACACAGAATAAGTACAATGTAACTTTTGAGACCAGCTGCAATGAATATGAAATATTCATATTTAGTAGTTGACAAATCATTTGCAAGACAAAACTATTTTTCTTTTTAATACAAATAAATGGTGAAGTAATTGTGAACAGTAAATGAAGCCATGCCATATTTGTCAACAAATACAGAAGCTGACTAATCAAATAACCTAAAAAAAAAGAATAATTGACTCAGTTCTAATCATGTATAGATAGATTTAACCTCACACTATAATGCCAGCCAACACACTCAAGCTTCTAAGAACGAATTTTCCAGACAGCTATATCCATCATGAGAATTTTACAAAGGTATTGCTTTTTTTAATGTTACATGACAGTTTAGATAAATTTTCCTTTAGGAAAAATCTTGTGTGTTTAACTTGCTCATTTCTTTCTCTCATGTATTGTTAATAAGATAAAGTTGACAAACAATTGTTGTGATTTGCTGGTGTTATGTGTTGTCAAGATATAATTCTGATTTAATTAACTTTTTCAAGGCACATGAAATTAGAAAAAGTAATGATTTCCCTAAATATTATACATTCTCTTTAAATGAAGTATTTGTTTCCAAACCAAAACCTGATTAAAAAGGCAATGATCGTTATATTTGTATTTAATTGCAGAGAGTATGAGAATTGCATGTATGAGTTTCCAAATGCACTCCACATCACACATGAGATTCCAAATGTACTCCACATTTTTATGCCAATACACAAAATGTAACAACACTTCAAAGGGAGCCAGGTAACTTCTCTTGTGGAAGTTGGTAGTGAAAAGATGGTTTGAAAAATAATTATCTGTAAAAATGGATTATTTTCAGAGTCCTCCTGTGGGCTCTGCTAGCTTCTCAAGGGTTCTTGGACTCAGTCTAATGTATCAAGGGTTAAATAACATCTTAGCTACGATACAGGTTTTAGCAATTTTTCCTGACTATGAACTTTTGACTTGCAGTTGATCCTAAGTGTGATCCTCATTCAACTTTCCCACTATTTGATAGCGTTGCATTACAACAGTTGTGCCTTATAGTGGTCAGTTACCTATTACCATTTTCCTCTTAGGAAATGTAAGCTAAATTATCTACTTAATTTGCAAAACAAAATATTATGCACTGGCTCTCAGCCTTTTAAGATGGAGCATTGTTTGTGCTACCTTTGACACAGGTTCCACTGGGTTAAAATTCTAGTTTACTACAGCTGGAATGTCTATAATGCTGTGTTATAATATGTCACCAAAGCATGTGTCCTATACAGATGGAGGCACACTGGTCATGCTTTAGCTGTATGGATAGACAGAGTAGAAAGAAAGATATTTAGTGGTTTTTATCCAAGGAATTAGATGAAGGGGTCTTGGCAATGTGAACAGCAAAATTTTAAACAAACAAAAAAAAACAAACAACAACAACAAAAAAAACCAAACACAAAAAAAACCCCAAACCCTAAATGCAGAAGTACACCTGTATTTACACCTGTATTGCACCTGACACTTTGAAACCATTTATGGTAACAATAATAGGAATTGAATTTAGCAGAGAGAAACATAATATTGTCCACTAGAAATGGAAGGAGGAAAAAAACACATCAGCATAATTTATTCATCTCTTAATTACTGAATAAGTGGCTGCATTTATGGGCAAATTGTAAAGAACAGCCAGGATCTAGCAGACACTGAAACAGCTGTTAGAGTATTCCAGGAGTGCCTACACACATCGTCAAGACCATTTCTGTGGTAGCCCCTCACACTTTAACACAACGTCTCCACATTTGGATCAGCTCTGGAAAGGAAATTTATCTTTTGCTAGACAGGGGCCAAGTGGGACCAATGAGTCATGTGGTTTGTACAAAGTAAGGGCTCTGGCTTCCCCCTCATTTTAAAATGTGTGCAGAAAATGGGAAATAGAACACAAAGCATCCACACGCCCTGCTTTCCTCATTGCCTTATGCCTCACACAAGAAAAAAAAACAACAAACCAAACCAAAACAAACCCTAAACTTGGGTCCTGTGAGGGTGGAATCCGGGGTGGAAATTGCTGTTGCTTAAGGTGCTGGCGTTTCACTTTTTAGTGCGCTTTGGCACTGCCACTCGCTCAGCGAGCCTTTGTTTGAGCCTGAAACCCGGCCGGGGGGGGAAATGGGAACGGCGTTGCTTAGCAACAGCTCTCTTTTTGGTCAGGTAGCACATGGTTATGGGAAAGAGAAATCTGTAAATTCAGTGGGTTTGGGCCCTATCCAGGAATTTAATTTCAATTTCCAGAATCAGGCTTTTCCCTTACAAAAATCTTGGATGGTCTCAATTGCCCAAAATCTAAAGCACAGAGATAGTCAAAAACCAGCATCCTGTAAAGAGCAGGTAATGTTAGCCTAACGGTGCATTTAATTCAGTTCTTCTGCTGTATCTGCCCTTGTATGCACTCCTGTAGGATACTTTCTCAAAATATACAATTAATTTATTTCCTGTTATAAACTGGTTTAATTATATGAGAATATAAACCCACATCTAAAAATTAAAGTCAGCCTCTCTTTTTAAATGGTAGGATATTTAAATATTTTATCCTGTTCGTGTTAATGGGGTTTTGATTCAGCTTTATACATTTATTTATTAATAATGAATAGATAGTGGTAAGGATTCCTATCTGGAGAATAATTCTTCCCTCTACATCTCTTCACTGTCTACATACCTGTAGCAGAGGGGCTAATAATCTTTCTTATGTAAAACATGACATTATTGTATTAATACCACCTTGCAAAAAAAGTAAAAATAAAAAATATATCTGAGTATTGGAGGTAACCATAGCAGCACCAGAATCTGTAAAGTCAATACCGCTAACTCTGGGTGAAGAAAATAATGCAATGTTCTTTAACCCATCTACTCTTAAACAGAAATTGACGTATTTTTCAGCTTTACTGCCATTTTAGAAATCAAAGTAAGAACTTTTGCATCTCCTTTGCTAAACGTGTTCAGTTCTTGAGTCCAATTTAAATTCAATACACAAACAGAAACATTGTACTTCTAAGCATATGGGAGTAACTTCCAACTCTGATTCTGTAAGAAAATTAAAACCAAGTAAAAAACAACAAAAAAACCTACTCTTAGGTGACTTGATCATTTGAAGAGACTGCTAGCAATCAGATAAAGGAGGAAGAAGAAAGCTGCTCAAGAAAGTAGGCAGGCTGAGTTTGTCTACATCTATACTGTGTGAACTAAGTCTCTCTCTGAATGTGTCCTTTGTGAGAATACCGTTTGACGACTAGCTCTCCCAGAGAAAATTATTCAGTTTTTTTTTGCTATGGAGTCA
Organism: Vanellus vanellus; assembly: GCF_965231255.1. Taxonomy (NCBI): domain Eukaryota; kingdom Metazoa; phylum Chordata; class Aves; order Charadriiformes; family Charadriidae; genus Vanellus; species Vanellus vanellus. Next base: position 54,451,384 of record NC_138908.1, read on the forward strand.
TTCCATGCTGGAGTAAAATTTTGAATGACTGAAAAATACATTCTGGGTAGTTCTGTACATATGTGCAATCAACATATGTGTTTACAGTAATGGTCCATATTGTAAGTTATAGTCCTGGTTTTTGGATCTTAGTAAATTTGGATCAATCCACAGGTGGAAAAGATAGGATAGGTACTGTACAATGTTATTAAGATTCTCTACCAACACCCCTTCATCATCCAGTGCCATCTGCTTGTAGACCATGTTGCTACAAATACATATCTCTTAATAAAGGGAAAAAGATTAGTGGAAGTGACTTTGTCTTATTGCCTTGTATATAGCCAACTAGTGGTTATTAGTATAGACAATAGAAATCTTAGGGTTAGGAAATAATATTTTCCCAATTTATTTGGTTGAGGAAACCATGGAAAACATTCATTTTTGTTGAAATGTTTTCTATGTTAACATGGGGATTGTTATGAGTAGACAGAATATTAAGATTATATATGAACAGGCATATCAGCATTGATATAAGCAGACTGAATAGGACAAAAAATTCTCAGGTAGTTACAAACCTGTATATGATACAAATACTGTATCATTATTCCCCCTGCATTTCGTGGCTGTGATAAGTACACTTTTGGAACTGCAGTGTGACAGAGGTGGACCATATGAAATTGATTCACACCTTAAGGCTCAGTGGATGGTTCCAGGGAAATTACACACTTCATTACACTTAAGCACAGAGAGACGAACAATAATGAAATGCTAATATGCAGTGGCCATAGGGTACTGATTATTGACATAAATAGTAGTTCAAGGAAATGGCTTAGTTTTTTTGGATGAGTAAGTAACAATCGACGTAATGAGTTTAGCTGACTCTTGATAGGAAAACAATATAATGGAGTAGTATTAATATAAAGAATAATATGCATGTTGAAAAATCACATCTATTAGAGGTACAGGAAGTTTTGCCTAGAATACGGACAAATAAAGTATAGCACCTCTGCATATTGAAGAGTTGATCTACAAATAAAGTGACAGCATTAATGTGGGTTGTCTTTGTTTTTTCGAACATATTCATTTGCTAGAGCTATATTAAAAAAGTGTTTTGTGTTGAATAAGATCTGATACAATGTGCTTTTTGTTTAATTCCAGTCATTGTAGATGTAGCCCCCCAAGGCAGCTGACAGCACCCTCAGCAATATCCTGCATTAAAATTTCTACATGCACTCTCATTTTTACTTTAATTATCAGATAGCACCAAATTTAATCTGTAACTCAGATATAAAAATATGTTGGTGAATCTAGAATCCAGCAGGCTAAAGTTTTAAGGATGGAATTACCTAAAGAGATTGAAGGATTTAGGTACAAAAATCCAAGCTGAGCAAGACATCTAAGCCATTTTAATCTCCTAGAAATTCTCAATGGAAGTTTATGCTATATAAGTCTATTTAATTGCTTTGTCATGCTATACGCAAGAAAAGTGACACAAGTCTTTTTCTCCATCACCAGTACACCATGGTAAGGAAAAGTAATTCATCACAACCGCATCATCATTTATGCAATTGTCTTATTTCTGGCAGCACATGTTTGACTTCCCTTTGCTGCGTACTATTGTGGTTGTGCCCAGGTTCTGAGGTGTACTGGCTGCAGACATTTTAGCACTCTTAAATGGAGAAAAGCAGAAATGGGACTGAGTCAACACAAAATCAGTTTGGAGGTGTGTTTTCTGCTCCTGAAAATACAATGGTCAAATATTGATCAAGTATGCTGATGGGAGAGTTTTGTATTCTCATTTTAAGTCATGTTTAAATCCTGATGCCTCTTAATTACTGCAGCAAGAAGTAACTTTTTCAGCAAATGTGAACAGACAATCCAATCCTCAAGCACTGAAAATCATCATAGTTTCCACAGAGGTCAATTAAGAAATAGGTATTTTCCCCAATAATTAAACCATTATCCTTCTCCTTCCCTAATTGTTTTGTCTTCTTCCTTTCAGTTTAATAATCATCTTTCTCTTCTGACAAAACTTAAAATTGAGAAATTCCTGGATTTTTTCTCCTTCTGCAGCCTATTAATTTATCTCACACAGACACACAGACTCACAGACACATGGTCCCACAGAGCACAAGATAGCTTATGTGTCGCTCTCCAGAGACTTTTAATACTTTGCGTACGCACGAGGCACCATCTTTGACTAGGTAATATTTATCAGAGCTGTAAGACTGAATTATCTTTGCTTTAGAGGAAAACAAGTCGGCATTTTTCAAAAATCTAGGATATACTTTTTTAAGTATTTTAATATGTATCTACTAGTTTTTTAAAAACTGATGTAGAAGAGGAAGATGAAGACGTACAGACATTCAGCAGGAAAAATGAATCTGTACAGTAATGCAGTAATAAAAGACAAGTGTGAAGTTTCAAAAATTATTTAAAAATGTACCTTGATAAACTGTTGAAATATTTCATTGCATTGCAGACTTGAGTTGAAGTCAGATTCTATATAAGGAATATAACAGACACTGGGTCAGTTATCGGAAGAGTCTCACTGGAAACAGCTGTTATAGTGGATAATCACATGGTTTGGGCCTGTATGTACATGAGCATTTTGGAATTGTGTAGGACAGGACCCATAAAAGGAAGTTCATATATTAGTTATTGTTTATGTTAGTTCAAAATTACTCTCTAATCGGGATTTCAGTACGGCAAAAAAGTTCAGTATTTAAATCACAGTGCCAGATGATTTTACGTCTTACAATAGACTTCACTGTGTTCTCAGAAGTGGTAACCAAAAACTTAGTATAAAGGTGCTACTATTGATTGATTGGTTTCAACTCATTGTGCATTGTGATAATAGAGGAATTTTTCCTTCTCGTTTGCTTCCCAAACCTGCTTCTCCTGGTATTACACTGATCATTTCCCCATGAACAGAAAGGAGTCTTTTTTTTTTTTTTTTTTTCCTTTTTCTTTTTTTTTTTTTTTTGAGGTAGCAGTCAAACCCAATAGTAGATGAGCTTTTTGTTTGTGTTATTTGAAAGTTGATGTTCTTTTTTGAATAAAGTCTGGACTGGCTCACATCAAAGGTCTGGTCACTATTGCACAGCTAGATTACAGGTTTGTGATTGTCCAGACCTGATGTTCATCTCATGTTCATCAGAGGCCAAGCACGCAGTTAAGCAGTGTACCTGAGCAAATGTTCATTTTTAAAATGTAGTTTCTGTCTTGATAACAGTAGAATTAAGCTGCCAAAACTGCACATTACAGGTGCAATGTATTTCCTGAAAGCATTGGGCTGAATGCCTGTCAAAGGCTGGGGTTTCTGGATGTTCACAGTAAATGCTGTGTATGCTCTGCTGCTTAAGGAACTCTATTACAGATTCATGAAGAGGTGATATTAGTTCATTCCACATCCAAAGGTTTAGCGAGTCTCCTGGAGTCCCAGGCAATTCATCTTTCTGCTTTCCCTACAGCCACTGTCTGTTCTCACATCTTAAAATAATGCTTTTTAGAGACAGCGGGAAAAGCCTCCAATTTCAACTCAGCAAGCTTTTGCTTGCTTGAGGCAACCAGAGTGTGTTTGAGGGGGTACTATTTCCTTTTGCATTGGTCTGCTTTTTAATGGATCAGAAAATCCAGAATAGTCTCATAAGTTTGCTGAGACACTGTCTGTTCTTCGTTAAGGGTAAGAAGGAAATTATATTCACTCCCATATTTTACCCAGAAAAAAATGGATACTCTTGATTTTCAGGTGGCTCGTTCATGTTCTGTAGGTAGCCTACATCATGAAAGGACTCAGGATATAGCAGTCATCTTGTGCGCTCATGCAAACTTGAGACTGTTGCCACAGGAAGAACTAAAACCCCAACAAGCTCAGTTTTTCACTGGACATTACTGCCTTATATTGTGTATAGTGAGGGGACTGAACCCAGTGGAAAAAAAAAATGTCCTGAAGTATAAAAATTTCCTCTGTATGAGTAATCACTAGGCAAAAGTAATGCCCTTTGCTTCATCTGTTAACTATCTCCCAAACTCTGAGAGATTAGAATTATTTTTCCACTTTTTCATAAGAGAAGGTAGTTGGAAGTCCAAAAGCTAAGTTAGATCCAAAAGCTGTGTGTCCTTCTTTTTGTCTGTCCATGGAGACAGTGAATGACAAACTTCATTGTCATATGACCGTATTTTCTGTGTTTAGCCATCAGTAATCTGATTCTTCTAATGAGGGTAATTTTTCCATTTGCAAGGTACAGCAGATAGATAATGCTTCTGTGATGGCATCTTTGATCTTCACATGTACCATCGCCATAAATTTTCTAAAATTATTGGCTTTTCCCCTATGATCAGAATAAAGCATATGACACGGGACTCTTATCTGTAAGAGGTAAAGATGGAGAGGTAAGAATTCACCTGTGAAAGCTATGCACCTAATCTGACTGTTAAGCCTAAAAAATGACAGAGAACAACTCTTATGTAAATGCTGCCTTATGTACTTCATTCTTTGGCTTGGTCTTCTCTATTTTCTTTCAGTACTGTGGAATGTGAAATGCTAGCTGAGGCTCAGACTGCTTCTCCAGGCGACTGGCAGTAGTCTCTGCCAATTTGTGAATTTGTACAACATGACAGAAGAAAACTTCAAAAGGAATTAGTGCCGATGCTGCTTCTAGAACCGCCAAGGCTTCAGAGGAGGACCATATGCTGGAAAGAGCAGTCCCAGATCTAGTTCCAAAATCATGTGGAGCTTTGATCATGGAAGGGGTCTTAGCCTCCGTGACATGTTTTCCCTCTGTATGTGTTTCCTAATTGCTAAACTCCTGGACCTTTTGAGGTAGATGTGTTTGTTTCTGTCGCCTTCCTCTTTCATATTTAATCTTACGCACTTCTGGAGCATCTGACCCATAAAAGATCTAAACCATAAATACAGCCATCTCTATTTTGTTGTGATATGTCTACTTTGAAATATATCTGAGAGCGAATGTTTCAGTAGTTAAGACTGATCTTCTGTCCTATGGTTATGCTCTATAGATCAGTAGTCAAGCCATACCCTGCAATATTATAGAACTTTTCCAAATACGTTCTGAAACTTCTGAGATCTTCTCTGTTATGAATTTTTGGTTGTATTCTCCACAGAATACAGCATTACCTTGCGCAGGTGATGGCACAGAAGTTCTGGTATTTCTGCATAGCTGCTAAAGGCTTCTCTCCTTTGCAGTTTGTCTACAGTTGCCAATGCAAAATCAACTGGGGGTCACCAGGTGCATGTCATATCTGCATGCCATGCTCTCTCCCCCTTCCAATTCTGCTTTCTGGAACATCTAAATTTTATGTTTACACCTAACTTTTCAAAAAACTTGCTGAATCTTGTCAGAGGGCTCCCGTATCTTGCAGACGGAAAAATCAATTTCTATTCAATTAGTAGATGAAGATTTTCCTGCTATAAATTGAAACCAATCAACTGCAGCTTTCCAGCTTTTTATTACAGATCTCAAATATGGAAAAGAGGATATTGTATGATCAACACTGATATCACTAATCACAATCAAGGAATACTTTACACTCAGGTTTGCGTGTGAGTAGTTTAACAATCTACATCTCATGAGCACACTTTCTGCCGCCTATAGACATCACGTTTATCATAGCTTTTTATCACCACTACTTTGTTTTCTTAGTGTTTATAGCTTGGCAGTGTGTTTCCAAACAGAGCAGGAAGTCCACAAAAACGATTGAATATTTGGTTGTTTCCAACAGTAGTGGAATCCCTTCTCATCTTCCCCCTTTCCTACCTCCAGGCCTCATGTTTCCTGCAAATAGTACAGGCCTTCATTTTTGCATTCTTTTTTTTAAAGCAGGGAAGGAAGGAAGGAAGGAGGGAGGAAAGGAAGGAAGGAAGGAAGGAAGGAAGGAAGGAAGGAAGGAAGGAAGGAAGGAAGGAAGGAAGGAAGGAAGGAAGGAAGGAAGGAAGGAGTGGAAGAGCCAGCATTGTTTCAACGGGTTTTGGATCCTTACTAAAAAAGAGTAAATGTATCAGTTCAGTTTCTATTGTCAAAAATACTGACTTTCTTTCCCAATTACAGAGTTTGCAATTAAAACTTTTGTTAGTTTGCAAAATACTTGCCTGTGTTAAGATTGCTAGAAAATGTATGTGAAATGATAACCAATGTAGACTTTAAGCAAAAAGCATATATTCACCTCCCATTTTCCCACTTGAATCCTCCTATACTACAGGTTTGGCAAAGGTTTTAAGGAATCCCTTAGAAAAATACAGCAACTGTATTACAGTTCCTGATGTGTAGTTTGCTAGTCTGACCACACTCACTTGACAGTCTTTCTGTAACCCGATATTTGCCCAATATTTGTTGCACATGCATGCAAGAAAATCTCAATCACACCTACTTATCATAGTATGAGGACACGACCAAAGGAAATAAATTTTTAAATTAAAACTGCTGGATAAATTTCCTGGTGTTCAGCCAGCTCCTCGCCAGTGTCCACAAAAAAGAAAATCCCCAGTTTCTTGCAACTCATCAGCTTCTGTGTTTTCTTTCACAAAATCCGCATTCTGAATGGAAGTGCTGAGAAGAAATGACAAGTGGCTAACACCACAGCCCATCAACTTTCATAAATATAGGAAAATATCACTCTGAGAAATTTCTTTTGATGATATAATTGCTTTAATGCATTTCTTACTGTTATAAGAGTTATCCAGTTTGTGTCACTGCCTCTAGTATAGTAGTTTGTTTTATAGCCTTGAATATTATTCATAGAAATGCGTTCTCCAAAGCCAGTCTGATGTCTGAAACATTCCATTAGAAGTGACATTTGTGCAGAGAAACTCAGATTTTTCTTGTTCTGAGACATCACTCCCCAAAGTTTCTGCTTGCGAAAGTGATAATAGAACTTGGAGTTCAAAGTGCTTTTGACTGAGTGCCAGGTATTTTGAGATGCCTGCAGCTAACACATCGTTGCATGACAAATCATTTCCACTAACCCCTTTGGAGCAGTCCGTCAGTTTGTCTACTAAGCTCCTAGTTACTGGGAGATCACTTGAAGTTCTGAAGTGTAAGACATCATCCGCAAGATGTCTGTGGGCAATTACTGGATATTTTTGCACTTGTACATCTCTACAGTTAAGTGTTTCTGTTTGGAAATGGGAGAATTCTCCAATTTGTGAAGAAGAAGTAACATTTATCCATCTTAAACTAGCATGTAATCATTGCTTCTCATTGACTACTATAACTATGTTAAGTGCTACCAAGAAGCATTTGAACAGTACACTTTCCTTTTAGAATGCATTCTGTAGCCCCAGTCCAGTAAGGGCCGAGTCTTAGGAGAAAAAAAAAACACAACAAAACCAAACAAAATACTCACTACAACTGAAAGATTAAGTATACCTTTTTGTTCTGAAAGAAATATTGGAACAATCATTCTTATCATAGAAAATAATTTTTCATGTCCTGACATTATACATTTCATATTAAAGATTCCCTTAATTATCCTGGTCAAAAAAGAAATGCCCAGCATACTCGGCATGTTATTTTCTGGGAAAGATCTACATTCTTGTGTTTCCCTATAGGGAGTGTTGGAAAGCATTTGAGAGAATCAAGATAAAAATATCATGAATTAGTCTTTTAATTCTATAATGCCATATTTAATAATGAGTACTATCCATCTGATGAAAGATACAGTGCCTGGTCTTTCAGTGATCTCATGTTGGTTTTTTTTTGCTGTTTTGTTTAGGTTGTCTTTGTGTTGTGGTTTTTTTTTTTTGGTTTTTTTTTTTTTTAATAACCACTTTATTTTCCTGATTGCAATTCTTTATTTACAAATAGTTATTACTTTTATATAGATACATATCTGCAGGACATCATCTAATTCAAGGGTTTATTTGAAAGCTACTGCACAAAGAACAGCATAAAATGGTGCCTCCAGACGTGTAGGCAATTGCTGAATATCAAGCCGACTCTGCGAGCCAAGTTCTTACCTTCAGGGTTGCACAGGTGCAGCTAATCATGTGGTTCCCTGACTTAGCCAGATACTACATAGCGCTGATGTGTTTTCACAGAAGCAGCCAGTCAGATTTCAAATTAGTTGGGCAAGAACTGGAACAGGTTTTCAGGGTTTTGTTTTTCTTTTCTCATTGAGTTCACTGGATGTAGGATTTCTTTCCCTTTAATTGCCTTTTGCAGGTTTACAGCTGTCATAGGGAAATGTTGAAAAAAATCTGGTAACAAGGTAACAAGAAAGCTCGTTAGAAAATAGAAATCATATCACTTGAAGTTATAACTACATCCAACTATTTTTAATAGGCCCAAGAATAACTATTTAGTAAAATTTTATATGTATGTTAAATAAAATGTTGATAAAAAGATGAAAAATATTAAATGTTATATACAACTAATCATTATTAATTTTTCAAAATTATTGTAAATTATGCTTGAGGTATGATTCTTATGCAAATTATAATGCAAAGCAGAAAAAAATAGAATTGGAAATGCATATGGAATATTAAATATGTCACTCAATATATATTACATATATCAAATACAGAAATCACTAAAATCCCTAAAAATGCTAAAAATGCTGTTATTTGAAAGACATCTATCCAGTCTTTGTACATTGAAAACACATTCTGATCTCACAAGATATCCCACTGTTTGTCATTCACTTTCTGATGGTTCTTCAGACGTAAGTTAAAAACAATACCAACAACAACAAAAAATGGTTACTTGAAACTTTTTAAAGTTACTATAATTTAAGCCGATCCAGAGGTGCATAAAGTTAGGTTTTATCTTTCTACAACCTCAATTCTTTCCAGGTATCATTCATTTAATATAGAAAATGGAGACTTAGAACTATCACGTGCTGATCTCTGTAAGTGCAAAGCACACCTGGAAAGAAGTATCATGTGGCCACCTCATCATGGAGTTAGACTGCATTTTTGCAGAGCAAAACTAAACACGGGGACTATTAATTGCATCTCTTCAATATTTCCTATTAGAAACAAAAAGATGTTACTTCACAACATAACTCCAAGGAGTGAAATAGTTAATAAAATTTCTACTTGCTTTTAGGAGTTGGAGGGGAACGTAATACTCTGTAGATGCATAAGCAAACATTTTGCTTAATCCAAAGTTATCCTGAACATGAAATCTTTAGCAATTTGAAAATGTTAATTTTCAGGCAAATCCTACTATAATTCTGTAAAAGAAATTGCATTAGTTAAGGATTTAGAAATAGTTTAAAATACACATAGATGCTGGTGTGAAGAAATGAACCTTAGGTCATTTAGAAATAAAACATTCAGTCCTTCAGTAAGCATAAACTTTTTTTAAAAATTAGAGTATGCAAATAGGAAGTAGAGTATTTATCTTGAGAAAGGTAAAGTTTTAAAATATAATCAAACTGAAATATTGTAAAATGAGATTTACTGCAACAATAATTTAAGGTAATAGCAAAGATGTCATTTAAGCAATTTACAAATCGTATATTTCCCTGCTGTGTTTGCAAGATTACCTTGTGAATCATCAGGAACTATAACTCAAAAAGCTTTTGATTTACATTTTCCTTAGACCTAAAGGCAAGAAAGGACACTACAGATAAGATGAATAACTTGATGATCTACTAGCTTCAATAAAGAAAAGGCTGCCTTTTCCCAACTGGCTCAAGTTAGCACCTGATACATTCTTGCAACCTATCATATAGATATACTGTATGGTAAAAGACTGCATCTGGCTCAGTTTGTGAGAAGTTTTACTGAGATTTCTACATTATATTTAAGAGTAAACAGATAATTACCGGTCTGAGAGTGCAGAAAAGGAATCTTACAAAAGCTCTGGAGAATGAATGCAGTATTAAAATAACTTTAACAACTGAGGTGGGCTTTTCAAAGTAGCTTTGCCTTAACATTTCTGATTATACCACAGGTTTATTTCTGTGGGAGCCCCACATTTCTGCTGAATGTCTGCCTCATTCCATTCAGGTTCAGTTCTGTCTACAATTACTGAAACATCTGAGTGCCTTCTTGTAGCATATTAAGTAGTGTGACGAACATCTGTTCCGTATTTATTTGTTCTCTTGTTTTTCTTCATAAAGAGAGAAAAATGAACAGTGGAGGGTGGTTTTTAGTTGTTTTTTTTTTGGTTGTGGTGTTGTTGTTTGTTTGTTTTTTTTTTTTCCTATCGCTGTGGAAACTTCCAGAATGTGCTACTATGGATTTACATTAGAAGTCAGGATCAGGAAAGAAATGTATCCTGTGCCTGGAACAGATGACAGTAAAGGTCTTGCTGGTCCTCAGTTCCCAGCAGAATCTCTCTAACTGCATAAGACAGGATTTAATCTTAGAGAGCAAACATACGTTGTGCTAAAGCAACAGAAGTGCTGACACCAGCTTTCACTGTAGGGTAAAAGATTATTTTTTCAGTAGGTTGGGCATAGTCTACTGAGTGCCATGAAGATAAGGAGAGCATCTGTACATTTGTCTATCTTCCATATGGCAACCATGTAAAAAGGGAAAGCCAGGTGTGATGCTTTCAAGTAATCTTTGTTGTAGGGAAATGTGATGATATGTGGGTACATAAACCTCAACAATTTGTTTCAGTTCGTGTAACTTTCTTGCAAGTGTACATGTCATAGAAGAAAATTACTTTATTCTAAAAAATAGTCCAAAGTTATTTTAGATAAAAACCTGCACTTATGAATACAAGCTCTGTGAAATGCTTATGCTAGCAAATATGAATCAGCAGTCTTCTGAAAACAGATTTACTATTGACATTTACAATAGTTCTTACTTCTTCTTGGACTGGAAATAATGCAATGAAACTTGCAACATCTTTGAATAATGTATTCTACCATGGCTGGCTGCTTAGGACACACATACTTTGATGGTGCGTAGTGTTTGTACAATCCCTTCTCATTTTCCTACAATTCAATTTCCTCATTTTTCAATTTCCTACAGTTCCTTCTCATTATTGGGTAGGAAAATACAGTTACAGCATAAACCTAGCTTATCATTCACTGGAAACTAGGAATCTCTGATTCTCATATTCCAGTATGAGTCTCCTCTGCAGAGTCTATAAGGGCTTAGTATTGTTTTCAGATGGTATGATACTCCTGCAGGAACTGAGTATGAGAACAAGTCTCCCCACTTTTATATAAATCTCAAGCTCGCCTTTCTGACCTTGCTTTTTAAAATAGTAATGCATTTAAAACTCCTGGTGTTCCTACTACTCTCTGTCACGGAAGGGAATAAAGCAGAAAAATTTCACTTGACAAATGAGCTGCAGAGGTATTGCAGTGATGGATTTGGTGCAAGAACCTTCTTACTCACATTGGAGTGTAAATGGATATAATTTTGTTACCTACACTTAGAAAGCTCTACATCTTTCAAGCTTTTCCTATCCCTAAATGTACAGCATCCACTTCCCACAAAGCAAAAGCTTTTCTATGCCTGTCCAAACACGAGAAGAAAGCCAGGAGATGGATCCCTCAGTTTAAATACAAGCAATGTGCTGCAAGATGTTCTAATCACCAGAGGACTCTTCAGTGCAGTGATTTTGAAAGAAACTGTGCTGTTAAGAGGTTTCTGGACATGACACCCACATAAAATCTATATCCTTGGATTGAAACCTCCCCAGGAGTGGCCTTTCCTGAGTTTATCTAAACTATATCCAAATACATGAAGGGTCGAAACTTCCCTTTTTAATTGAGTTTCCTCTTCTTCTGACTCCCCTATATGAAGGTATTTCAAGCAGGGAATCACAGGCCAATGTTTGAAAAGAATCTCAAAAAACTTAAGTCTATTGAGTGAAGCACAAACCATCAGTAAACATTGTGAATTACTTTGTCTGCTAAAAAAGGTATTAGCATTTTCCTTCGGAAACACGTACTTGATGGCAACTTGTAACCTAAGTCTTGATGTGGGATTCAGGAACTAGAACAGTGAACTTTCTTGAGTAAATTAATCCTCCACTAGCAGCAAACAAAAAGACAAAACTATTTCTAGTGTATTATGCCAATACTGATAGAACGGGGAAAAAAAACAAAGATGTTCTCTTGTGATAAACATTAATACTTTATTGCTCAAAGTCACTGAGCTCTATTGGCAATAAGATGTTATCAGGTGGCTCTAGACTGTTTAAAAGGAAATACTAATGTTAATTTCACTTGATTAACAAACAATGAGTTGAAAATAAACACAACTGTCCAAGAAATTGAAAAGGAAGAAAATTGCTGAGGGGGGAAAAAAGGATTTGAATTTAAGTTTTCAAAAGATCTTTATAAATGAGATTTTCTTAAACTCTAGGGTACGTATATTGATTAACAGGTTTTTTTTAGTTGTGTTGTGTTTGATTACTTTTTCTTTTTTTTTTTTAATTGCATCTATGTAGGCAGAGAAACTACAATAGTTAACTTTCATATTAACTAATCAGGAATTTCACTTAATTTCACGTAATATATGTCCTATAAATTTCCAGTGAAGGATGTTGTTTTTAAAGTAATTCCGTATTGTAAAATCACCTCGAAATTTTGGTTATTAATCTGAAGGTTGTTTGTTACTTTGCTTTTGTATACATGTTGAATTAATATTTGAATATTGCTTTTTAAAAGCAATTAACTATCCAGTTAATTTTGGGAATAAAGACCTCAGACCTTGCAATCTTTATGAGGTATACATGAGTTTTGAAGTTACAGACCCTATATCTTCATTACTTTTTAAAGAACTTTATATACAAAAAGTTCCAATCCAGGAATAAAATTTACAACACTCTAGAAATAAGGTGCAGATTTCTTAGGTTACTGAGTTCTTTTCCAGAAAACAATAATAAAAAATAAGTGATTAAAAAAATTAATAAAAAAGTAATGTAACCTAATGAAACCGTGAAACAAGTTTAGCTGTCTCTCCCTTTGCGTATTTCCTTTTTTTTATGTGGCTTAAGGACAGTAAATAAAACTAAAAGGAATGTCAGGGAAAGTTCACTGGATTAGTTTCTAGTCAAAAGACTAGGAAAAAAAAAGGCTAGTGTTTTTTTTGTTTTGTTTTGTTTCATGGAAGGTAAGATTTCCAAAGAGGTTTAGTAATAACACACAACCTAATGACAAAATTTTTGCAGGTGAAAAGCTCTCTTTTGTCCACTTTTGAAAAGGAGAAGGTACCGCTATAGAAATCTCCCTTTGCATGGGCAAGCTACCCCTCTTGCAAAGATCAACTGGAGAGATCTCCTATAGCAATTCATTGCCTGAAACTCAGCACTTCCTGAACTCCACAACAGATCATACAGGGGAAAGTGCTCTGCTTCCATGCAAAACACCCTTTTTAATGAAGCCAGGTTTCTGGTTTGAAGTGGTAGGAAAAAGGTACATGCTTTTATCTTAGAATTGAAGTAATATAAAGATATTTTACTCTTTATGTCACTGTTTTAATACTGTTGTCAGGGATCAAGTTCAGAGGCCTATGATATTAGGCAATATAGTTATGGAAGAGCATAAAATGTATTGAAGCTGATGGTAGTAAAAGAACAGACTGGAAATTACAGACTGTGAGCACCATTCTCATCCAGTAACTAGATGGGAAAAAGGTATTTTAATGAAAGCAAGATAAGAGATTTGTAGGGTCCTATCCATTATGACCCTTTTCTCTCCCAAGTGTTCAAAGTATCATACTCATTTTACTGAACCTATTTGTTCTTCCTGTACTTTTCTGAATTTTCTGTATTTAACACTTAGCACAAGACTGATCTTTCTCTTAAATTTTTCAACTTGATTAAAATCTGTAGAGGAAGATTGTTCTCACAGAATTTCCCATGTGGAAAAGAGAGGTTAAAAGGTCATGACTAGACATTGCCAACTAATTTATCTGAGTAAAGGTGCTTAAAAGGCTGGGAAAATTCTTTTTGTTGAGTCACTGATGTAAATGTTTGGAATGTGACAATGTCTATATGGCATCTCTAACCATAGCTGTAATGGTCATTAGTACCAGTTTTACCTTTTAGCTATATTTCTATGAATATTCCAGATAAGATCTCTGTTCTGATACCCTCACTAGTTATCATTATACCTAAAATTTTGTGTGATACTCACCTCTGACAAGCCAACTTGAGAATCTTTACTGTACTACCAGTTAAATTGAAAAAATTGATAGGGAGAGGGGCAAAGAATCTCACATGGTTTCAATACAAAGAATTATTTTCATTTTTGGATCCAGAAAACAGTCACCTGTGGGAGGAGAGGAAGTTTTCCTCCTCTCCCTCTCCCTCTCCCTCTCCCTCTCCCTCTCCCTCTCCCTCTCCCTCTCCCTCTCCCTCTCCCTCTCCCTCTCCCTCTCCCTCTCCCTCTCCCTCTCCCTCTCCCTCTCCCTCTCCCTCTCCCTCTCCCTCTCCCTCTCCCTCTTCTTCTTCCACACCTTCTTATTCTTTCCTCATTATTTCATGGCTTCCTGGTTTAGATTTGTGCTGAAATACTACTGTGGTTTATTGATTGGCAGCTGTTCTGTGTGGGTGATGGCTAAAATGACCTCTGTATACTTTAGCTCTCTGTTATGAAGTTATAAAGCTTAATTAAATTAGGTTTGCAGAGTGTATGAGAAATTGTTTGAGATTCTGGAGATAAAGGGACCCTAGATGTGTCAAAACCTGCATAATTATCACCATTTACTCTTGCAGAATTCTTATGATGACCATGTCCATTAAAGGCAGTTTGGGGAATGTATGCATCACTGTTGCTAACACTGGTATCATTCCACTGTCAATGGCTTTTTTTTAACAAGATTCCTGTGGATACAGATGTCATGTCATTTAGTCTGGGTTTAGACAACATGTCAGTAAACCCCCAGTAGCCGTAGCAGCTTAGCAGTTTTGTCTGTTTTTGTTTATATCACGTGTTATAAAAGGCAAGTTTTGCTGAATTGAACAATGACAGGAAACAAATTAAAATCTTATAGCCTGTGAATTAGATTCACCCATGGGCTATTTCTACTGGGATCATACAGATTTTTTCAGCCATCCCTGAATTCTTTTGTCCTTGGATAATTTGGTTTCCCAAGATTTTTCTCAAGGTCTGAGTAATTAGTTTTCAAACGTGCCTGCCCTTACTGGTCAGAATTCAGAAACTAAGATTGCCTTGCTCATATTTCAGTTACACCCACCTTATTACCTTCAAGGAGGATATTGGGGGTGAGAGATGTTATGGTGGTTTCGTATCTCCTAAAATTCTTCAATGGCCTGAAGTCCACTGTGAAAATTGACAAAACCAATATTTGAAACTCCTTTTGGTGAAGACATACTCTAAGTTGGAAAAAAAACTATGTAGTGTTTCTCAAGCAGCCAGAGAAATTTCAGCAAAGGCAGATGAGTTTTAAAATCATAGTTTTTCAGGAGGCAGCAGGTGGGGCTGCTCTGCAGTGGCACCAGAGCCAAAGGCAACCCCAGCACAGGACAGGGCAGGGCAGGGCAGGGCAGAGCCCGACGGGTGCAGCGCCCCCTCAATGGAGCAGGGCAACCAGGCCAGGTCCCTGATGGTGACCAGGGCCAGTCAGGACTCTCACTGAGACCAAGAGGTCAAACCGGGGAGTTGAGTCTGTGGCACAGAGTCTGGATCATCACAGTATGTCAGCAGGTGCTGGCACAGCTGCAAGGACCCCTGAAAAAGGTGAAGGAGCAGGGGTATTATTCATAGCCCTTTCTCACAGCTGTTACCTGGGTCCAGGCAGCCTTTTCATGCCAAAGCTGTCCTTGAGTGCAGGCAGCAAAACCCTCATGGTCTCTATGCGTGCGTGTGCATGTGTGTACTGAGGGGGGTTCAGGCTCTTTGTGATAACTGTTAGCCTTACCCCAGTCACGAATTAAGCACATCATTGTCACTGTCACTGAGCAAGGTATAAAGCTCTTGTGAGGACAGAATTGACTTCCAAATTTTCTTCAGAATAAAATTGAGGATTTGGTAGTCCCCTAAGACTGTACAGAAGCTCATACTTGTATCAGCAGATCTATACAGAAAGGGAGAATGCAATTTTTCAGCTGATTTTCATAGGTTTACTTGATATTGCAATGACACATTGAGCTTGATTAGTGAGAAGTACCTGCCTGTTCTCACTGTTATTGTCCATCTAGCCTCTCTTTTTTCCTTCCTCTCCTGCAGTCCTCTCTGTCCTCTCTTTCCTCTGTATTTCTTCTGGGCAGCCAGTCCTAAATTATAACCTTTAAAGGCATCATTCATGCCACCTCTCTTCCTTCACCTTTGCAATAGTTACCATGACCAACTTTGATGCTTTATCATTGTAATAATATTCCAGAGGAAAAAAAAAAGTATATAGGGGTGGAGAGTTCATAGTCAGTCCTGAATCTGCTGTTGGCAGGTAGAGGCAAGCTTCGTGGTTTTGTTTTACACTGTGTTCACATCAAGAACTTTCTTTGCTCCTCTAAGATAAAAAAAAAACAACCCTGAACCCACATTTTTTCTTGAACACTTAACCTATTCTTAAACCCTGCTGTCTTGGCTTATAATAGAAGCCAAAGGTCACATCTGCAGCACTAGCAAGAATAGTTGAGTATATTCAGAACAATTTACACATATCGCTCTATGTCACGGCTACTAATTTGCTAAATTTTCTTTCTCCACCTAGGAGTAGAATGACCATAGAGTTGGAGGCGATGGGTAGGAGTGAAGTGGACTGCCTTGGTCAAGGCAATGCTGTAAGTCTACGTCCTTCATAGCCATGAACTTATTTGCAGGTATGAAAGAAGTGTTTGGTTTAAACCCCATTTTCTTTACAAAGCACTTATTTGTAAAGTGCTGCTTCTCTTTACTTTTCATCAGAGTGATAAGTCTTGCTCCTAGTAACATCACTCACTACACAGTCACCATCTTATATCCATGCCATCCATTAGGTGAAATCCTGCTGGATAAAAGAAATAAACCTGTTCAAGGAATAGATTTACTGTATACCAGGGCAATGAATTCAGAAGTCTCCAAACTCTCTAGTGTGTTCTATATTTCCTGGCCATTTAGCAGATCTCTTAGAAAACAAACAAGAAAGATCACTTTTCTCACCCTCACTTGTAAAGGCAAATTGAATCTAAAATAAAAATAGGATGCATAAATTCTTTAAAAAATGCTGAAGTAACTTGACCCTTCCGATTTTTTTCTTTACTTTTTCACTGTCTCCTGGCAAGATAATGCATTCACTGAGGATAGTTTATGATCGTGCACTTTCCCTGAATTTCTGTGCATGCCAAAAGAAGTACTGTGCTAAAATTCTAGAGATGTAGGTTCCATTCCAGGTACTTTGATGGTCTTTTTATGTGACCTTGTACAAAGTGACATGGTAATAGATTTGATACAGTAGTCAGAGTTCGTCACCAAACTTAGATTTTCATAAGATTTGACTTAAACCATTGAGATGTAGAATAAGGAACAAGTTCCTTGTGTGCTGAACTCTGAAAACCAGGCCATACGTTTCACAGAGCAAGCCATTAAAGCCTAATATCTTTGAGTGCTACCAGCCACAGAATCTGGTCTCTTAAAAATCTGTCCCTGGCCTTTTGTGACAAGGCCTTTTTGCCTTTCTTTTGAAGCCTGTGAGAATCTGCTTTTAGCTAAATGCTTTGTTTCCTGTACTCCCATATCTACTATATCTATTGCAATTCTTTCTGTTGTTGCTATTAGAGGCTCCTTTAGTATCAATAGTCATGGCATAAGAAATCTATGATTCTAAAAAAAATTCTATGACACATATTAGTAGCTGCCAAACACAAATATACTCCTCCTGTTGATCATATTGCATACATGAATACTTTAAGCTAACGAAAAAGCAGAGTAATATGTAAGGTTTCCACAGAAAAGAAGTAGGAAGCTATTCTTTTTAGAAATAGGAAATATAACTTGCATTGTCAGAGAAACCTTGACTTTTAAAATTTATTGACTTCTAAGAAAGGCTGGGTGAATTCATATTTATATTTTTCTTTAAAGACAAACTTACTTAACTTAATATGGTATTACAATATTTCCTGGAAATTACTGTTTTCTGAAATGTGTTGATGATAACTTCCTTCTCCAACTGATAAAGGAACCAACAAGGAGAGGTGCCATGCTGGTTCTTATTCTCACCAACAAGCAGGGACTGGTGGTGAACGTGAAGCTCAAGAGCAGCCTTGGCTGCAGTGACCATGGGATGGTAGAGTTCCTTAGGGCAGCAAGGAAGGTGCACAACAAGCTCACTACCCTGGACTTCAGGAGAGCAATCTTTGGCGTCTTCAGGGATCTGGTTGGTAGATAGGTAGGGATAAAGCCCTGGAAGGAAGAGGGGCCCAAGAAAGCTGGCTAATATTCAAGGATCACCTCCTCCAAGCTTAGGAGCGATGCATCCCAGCAAAGAGGAAGTCAGACAAAAAATCCAGGAGGCCTGCATAGATTAACAAGGAGCTCCTGGACAAACTCAAACAGAAAAAGGAAGCCTATGGTGGGTGGAAGCAAAGACAGGTAGCCTGGGAGGAATACAGAGAAATTGTCCAAGCATCCAGGAATCAGGTTAGGAAAGCTTAAGCCCTGATTGAATTAAATCTGGCCAGGGATGTCAAGGGCAACAAGAAAAGCTTCTATAGGTACGTCACTGATAAAAGTAAGACCAGGGAAAATGTGGGCCCTCTCCAGAAGGAAACCGGAGACCTTGTCACCTGGAATATGGAGAAGACTGAGGTACTCAAAGACAACTTTGCCTCATTCTTCACCAACAAGGGCTCTAGCCACACCACCCAAGTCACAGAAGGCAAAGAGGGGGACTGGGAGAATGAGGAACCGACCACTGTAGGAGAAGAACAGGTTCAAGAACCTGACAGCGCACAAGTTTATGGGACATGATGAGATTCATCCACGGATCCTGAGGGAAGTGGCAGATGAAGTTGCCAAGCCATTTACCATCATATTTGAGAAGTCGTGGCAGTCAGTGAAGTTCCCATTGACTGGACAAGTGGAATTACAGGCCAGTCAGTGTCACCTCTGGGCCTGGCAAGATCATGGAGCAGATCCTCCTGGAAATTCTTCTAAGGCACATGGAAAATATAGAGGTGATCAGTGACAGGCAACATGGCTTCTCCAAAGGCAAATTATGTCCGAAAAAATTGGTGGCCTTCTATGACAGTATTACAGCATTGGTGGATAAGGGAAGAGTAACAGATATCATCTACCTGGAACTGTGCAAACCATTTAATACTGTCCTACACGACATCCTTTTCTCTAAATTGGAGAGACATGGATTTGGCCAATGGACCACTTGGTGGATAAGGAATTGGCTGGATGGATGCACTTGAAGAGTTGAAAGTTTTGACCCAGACTGGTAAATCCCTAGAGTTTCGTAACTCTTTTACACACCATATATTTTGTCTGCTATTTTACATTGTTCAAATTATGTTTTTTTCAGACCAATAGTGTGTGAAAGAAAATAAAGACTGAACAGATGTTCTACTAGTAGTTGTGTGTGTGTGTGTGTGTGTGGTCTTTTCTGCTAATTAAAAAAGTCTTAGAGACAAAAAGTGCTGATGAACTTGCCTGTTTTTTTTTTTTTTTGTTTGTTTGTTTGTTTTTTTTTAACTTGGTGTGATATAAAAAGTAGTTCTTGCTGCCTAAGAAAACAGTTGATTTTAGACAGCACGTTTAGGGTTCAGAATCATGCAAAAACAAAGGAAGAGACTTTTGAAACTGCCGGAAGAAATAAGAGATTCAATTCCTTCCTTTGAAGACATTTTAACTTCATCACAGTAAAGAAACCCAGTCATCACAGTGTATGGGTGTCTGAAGTGGGGTTCCCAATTGCTTCCATTCACATTTTATTTCACTTTGCATGGATAATTAAACATTTGTGGATCAGGGAATAAAATCTGACTGTCCCAGCTCCCAGATGAGAGTCAGAACCTCTAGGCTGGAGAATACGTCTTCCTTTTTCGTGGCCACAAACATTTAATTATTTATGTAAAGTGTAAAAGTGGCATAAGGAAAAAGTGAAAATATCCAGTCTTATTGCAAGGTTTTTGGATACTTTCCAGGGAGGTAGGGGAGTTCAGACACAGTAACTGAGACCTTCTTTAGCACATCCAAGCTGATGAGATATGCACTGAATAGTGATAGAATAACTGTCTCTACAGATCAAAGCCTCCAGTGGAGATGGTACACAATGATACCTTTTCCTTTTCAGTGCTTGTTATCAATTGTTTAGTAAATAATAAGGGTCCACATAATAATAATAAAAAAAATTAAAATAGTTTGATGAATGAGAAATCAGTCTTTGTATACCATGTTCTTGGTGTCATTATATGGTCCTTCATGAGGTCTCTTGTTCCCTTTTGGTTCTTCACAGAGTTGTCTTTCACTTTGCTCAGGGCTCTTGGTGTTCATGAACCAATCTTATTTAAGCTTTTTTTTTTCCAGCTGGCTTTCTGGACACATCTCAATGTCCGAGTCTTACTAGGTGAAGATGAATTTTCACTGATCTGTCACTCATTCACTAATTTATTGACAGATGCCTATTTAACATTACCAGTGTCAGCATAAAATAAACCAACCACGGCCTCCTTTATGCAGGCATATTTTATGCCCTCTGATAACCCTTTATGTTTACCGCTTTCACAGGTAGCATTAATTTTTTGCAAAACACGTTTTGTTCGTTGGATGAAAGGTGCATCAGTAAAAATTAGAGAGTTTTATCATCTGAGTTCAGTAGAATGAGAATTAAAAGTGGGTTGGGAAAGTGAACTACACAGCCTGTGAAAAGACTTGTAAATTTTACCTTATTAAAAATAAAGTTATGTCAAAAAAGTTAACTGGAAATAATTTTTTTTCTTTTGCAATTAGCTTTCTGTGTTAGGTCTGCAGCTGGAAGCACTGTATAAAATCTCTTCTACCCCCAGTTACACACCATATGCCAGAATCTGAGAAGTGCTTTTCTCTGTCCTTCTGTTAGGGAAACCCTGTTCAGGCAGCACAACAGGGGGTCCAAAGCTCACTGAACCTCTTTTGAGATGGAAGTTTTTAGTTAATAATAGAACTTAGGGCTTTTCTTTTTACTCATTGAGCATGTATAACCATTAAAATACACCTAATAAAGTAATAACCTGTTTACAGAAATAAACAGACCCTAGTTCAGAGCTGTGTGTTTAAGAGATCTTTATTGCATCTGACACCGGAGTGTCAGATGTTTAATACTTCTAATGATTTAAACACTTGTTCACAAGATGCTAGAGATATGAAGGAAAGTGAGAGGCCACAGTGTGTTTTAAATAATTTAAAATAAACTTTGTAAAAAAATCTCAAAAGGGCAAGCTTGAGAAAGGCCATTGCATAATAAAACATTTCTGTTGCAGGATAATACAGATAATTACTGTAACCGTTCCCTACGCTACGAAAGAAGTATTTTATTAAAAAGTGTTGTCTACTGATTTTGTTACCACTTTACTACTAAGTGAACAAAATTGTGGATTTTGGCAAGAGGTTTTAAGAAAGTTGTCAGGAAATAAGAAAATAACTCTTGTATCCTGCTAGGGTGTCATACTTGTCTTATTTATAAATAAAAGGTGTGTTCACAATAAATAACACAACACAGG
The DNA here is from genome assembly GCF_965231255.1 of Vanellus vanellus. Taxonomy (NCBI): domain Eukaryota; kingdom Metazoa; phylum Chordata; class Aves; order Charadriiformes; family Charadriidae; genus Vanellus; species Vanellus vanellus. The sequence continues at coordinate 54,472,944 of NC_138908.1, forward strand.
GTTTTTTTATCAGGAACTTCAGATATATCTTTCATATGAAAGAAATATATCATTTATAATAATTTTTTCACTTGTCCTATGAAATTCAGGCTTGCAGTGCTTTGCAGGATGGAAGAGATTAGAAGGAGAGAATGGTAAACTTTCCAAAGAGCAAAATAACTACAAAAAGCCTGCTCAGGAAGCAGACCTTTTACTCTTGAGGAAAGGGTAGAAATAAGCACCAAAACATGGGGGCAGGCTGGTATTTTTTTTAATGTGTCATGTAGACTGTTAACCAAAAGTCGTTTCCCAGGTGAATTCTGTAGCCTATAAAAGAGACAATTCTTCCCCCTCAGCTTTGTATTTTCAAACCCCAGACTAATCCATTCCTTCCAAAGAAATATTCCTTTCAAATGACTGAAGAATGGAGGCATCCATCAGCTTCTAAGTAATTGACAACTGGACATTTTAACAGAAGCAATGCATAAAGCAGTATTATAGAAGAGCTGACCAATTCAGTAGCTTGTGCCACTAGTGATAATTAGATGTTACAGCTCAGTGGTGTGCTGCATTGTTCAGCTCCAAAAGGTATTTCACCAATACAATAATTCCAGATGCATATCTCTCATGTGTCCAAATCATTGTCTGCACTTGTCCCTCTAGAAAGGAGCAAAGGCAGAAATGAGCTAGGGAAGAGCCAACAGAATAAACTCAAGAGATTAGGAGTCATTTGCATTTCAGAGGGATTGCCACAGAAACAATTTTTCTCTAAACCCTATATTCTTGTTACTTGCACTGCTCTATTCAAAAGTGTGGGGTGATTGGTCTTACCTGTTCTTCAGTAGAAACGCAGCATGATTTTCCTTGAAATGAGGTATACACTAAAGTATAAACTGATGCTACCTTTATGCTTATCGGATGAAGTTTTTATGTAGCATGTGAAGGAGGAATGATTTTGAGTGTGAGCTATCCAATTATGTCTGTTAAAATATTAAGAGTGGAAGTATATTGGGATTACTAGAGCTAACCATGCAGTCTCTAGCTGACCAAGGGTGAACATATCAGATGATTTCCCATCAGGTAAGCAAGTTAATCTGTTGTCCTATTCCCTATTTTTTGGCAGTAAGCATTTATGAGTAAAACAGTGATAATGAAAATACTGATTTCTTATAAATGTGATTTCTGTGTTTCTTCTGGGAAATATTTTATGCAGATTTAGAGCAATCATTGAAATACCTCTCATTGTCATAATTTGTGTGAGTTCAGGGGGACTTAAAACACCAAAACCATTCAGGTCACTTACAAGATTTGCAGCCTCCACCAAATCACAGTTGCTTCTAGAGCAAGAACCAGTAACTTCATAATATAAAACATTAATATAAGTTGCTTGGGACCTGGAGTGGTAACACAGATTTTGTTTGGACTGAAGGGAAGTTTTTGTAACATGTCCATTTTTCTGAAGGCTATTTACTGAAGTTACTTCATGATTTATTCTTTATTGTACAACACAAAAATTGTGAGGTACAATTTCTTACTGGGGGTGATCCAATAGTTCATTGTGAAAAATAACTTAGCTTTCTGTAGATGTTTTTATTACCTTTCAGAAATCATTCTCTTTCATGGCTATGAGTTTTGTCCCTGATTATTAAGTGAAGTTGTGCAATACTCATGGTTCAAGAATCATAAAATCATAGAATGGTTTGGGTTGGAAGGGACCTTTAAAGATCATCTTGTTCTAACTCCCTTGCCATGGACAAGGACACCTTTCACTAGAATAGGTTGCTTAAAGCCCCATCCAACCTCACTTTGAACACTTCCAATGATGGGGCATCCACAACTTCTCTGGGTAACCCATTCCAGTGTCTCACCACCTTTACTGTGAAAACAGTCTTCCTTATATCTAATCTAAATCTACCCTTTTTCAATTTAAAACTATGACCCCTAGTCAAGTAACTCTAGGCCCTGGTAAAAAGTTATTCCTCATCTTTCTTGTAAGCCCCCTTTATATATTGAAAGGACACACAAACATTGTATATTGAAAAGTTGAACAGCCCCAACTTTCTCAGTCTTTCTTCACAGGAGAGTTGTTCTAGCCCTTTGAACATTTTTGAGGCCTTCATCTGGACCCTGTCTGACAGGTCTATGTTTTTCTGCTGCTGAAAGCCCTAGAGCTGGATGCTATACTCCAGGAGGAATATCACAAGAGAAGAGGAGAGGGGAAGAATCACCTTCCTCGACTTGCTGGCCATGTTTCTTTTGTTGCAGCACAAGGCACGATTGGCTTTCTGGGCTGCAAATGCACTTTGACAGCTCATGTCCAATTTTTTCATCTAGCAATATCCCCAAGTTCTTCTCTGCTCTCAATCCATTCATCCCCCAGCCTGTACTGATACTGGGGGTTGTCCCAAACCAGGTGTAGGACCTTGCACATGGCTTTCTTGTAACTATCATGAGGTTCACCCACTTCTCAAGCTTGTCAAGGTCCCCCTGGATGGCATCCCTTCCCTCTGGTATATCAACTGCATATCAGCTTGGTGTCATCTATAAACTCGTTGAGGATGCAAAGAATCTCACTCTCTATGCCATTAATAAAGATATTGAACAGTACTGACCCTAATACAGACCCCTGAGGGACACCACTCATTACTGATCTCCATATGGTCACTGAGGCATTGACTTCAACTCTTCAGATGTGGCCAGCGAGCCAGCCAATTCCTTATCCATTTAAAAGCCCATCCATCAAACCCATATCTCACCAATTTAGTGACAAGAATGTGTGTGGGACCATGTCAAAGGCCTTGCAGAAGTTCTGATAGATGACATCAGTAGTATCTTTTCCAAGCCACCAATTCAGTCACTCCATCATAGGCCATCAGATTAGTCAGGCATAATTTGACCTTGGTGAAGCCATGTTGGCTGTTTGTCATCGCTTCCCCGTCTTCCACGTGCCTTGACATGCTTCCAGAAGAATCTGTTCTGTAATGTTACTAAGCATGGAGGTGAGGCTGACTGATCAGTAGTTCCCAAGGTCCTCCATTTTACCCCTTTTAAAAATGGGTGTGATATTTCCCTTTTTCCAGTCACTGGGAATTCACCTGACTGCCATGAATTTTCAAATACAATGGAATGATCCTCTTCAGCTAAATTTTCAAAATTTCTGATGATCCTCCAGGGTGTCAGTATGGAAAAAACTAAGGGTAAGTCGGTACTGGCTCTTCACAGAAAGAGAACCTGTAAATGTAACCTGAATATATAGCACTCCTCATGCCCAAGCTTACTCCTATGTCAGTAGGTAGCTGTGTAAGCATTCTACACCATAAGCCTGTTCTTCATCTCCTTGCAAGGCAGCTGTGTACTTGTAGGAACAGGTGGGTTGTACAGCTATTTTTGACATTTTTTGTTGCAGTGTGGGTAGACATAGTCAACAGAACTAAGACGAGCAACTTATTGTTGAAAATAAGACTTAAATGATTCAGGAAAAGATTTACCCTGTTTTTTGTCGCCTGAGGTAAGTGGGCAGTCATCTGAATCACATCTTTCTTCTATTTTCTAATTTGGATGACCCACTAGCAAAGAGGTAAAGAACAGATTTGTTGATGCACACTCATCTCTATTTTCTTGCAAATATAAACCCACCAAAGCTGATAAAGGCTAAAAAAAAAAAAAATATTTTAAAAGAAGGTCAGATAAGTTTAAGTTTCTCAGAATTCAAAATATGTTGTGAATGCTACTTTTCCATTTTTCAACATATTCTTGTCCCTAATAGGCCCCTTCGGAATAACTTAGATCTCCAGGTTAAAAGTTTCTTGGAAATATATTATTTTAGCTTAATTTTTTTTCTGGAACTTCAGTTCAAGGTTCAGTTAGACTCTTGAGGGAAGACTTTCTATTTCAGTCCATCCAGGTGGGCTAGCTTTTGTCCATGTTTTATGTTGCAAATAATTTCAGGTGGAACTTGAGAGTTATATGAAAATTTTAACAGTAAAGTTACTTGGAAATCTACTTCCAAGAAAAATATCACCACTTTCTCAAAAAACGTTTTTCTGTATTCAAAAAGATACATCTTAAATTAAACAGCAACAAAACAATAAACCTCAACATTATTTTCCTTGTTTTAATGTTGCTTTTTTGAATCTATCTGTTTCAATACATTTATTAGTGCTCAAGATTCAGAACTGATTCTTCCCCATATGTTTGTGTAGCGACTAGCTCAGCGGGGGTTCAGCCACAAGGTGATAGCATATTTATTATAAATCTTTAAAAAACTGTTATTAATAGACAAGAAATGTGACTGGTGCTAATGCTGCATTTCTTTTATTTTTTTTCTTAAAGAACATAGACTTCTGGCTTCTGGCTTTGCAAACAGAGGTACTTTGCAAAGGATACTTGTAAAGATGGCAGGTGCTTAGAAACTAAGGGAACTATCCCCACTTCTGAAGTTAAGTTTATGCTTCCAGTCAGGATTTTTCTTATGGATTATTTTGTTGTTGTGAGTCACATGGCAGTGAAATAGTCCTAATCACTTCTTCAGATGAAATGTCCAGAGTTGGAACTGAAGGACTGACTACTTAGTAACTAATAACTGATTCAGGAAGTACCAAAACAAATGTGGAGGGCTTTACCACAGATTAAAGAGCAGGTCTGGCTCTCAACTTGTGATTAAGAACCTAGTTGCCAGTTAGATTCTGATGTACTATGGAAAAACGCAAGTTAGCCCAGACTACTTTTCTTCAATATTTGTGTTTCCTTTTTTGGTTAAATACAGTAAACTTCTATTGCATGAAACCTGATCAATGTAGCTTACACTTCTAGGTTCTTACGACCACACAAGTGATTGATTTCTAGCGTTCTGCTGCTCTGCCAGTTTCTCCAGAACCTATTACTGGGAAAATGTTGGTGTTAGCTCTTTTTGTCTGTATCAGCATATGTTAGGCAAAGAAGCACAAAATTTGCAAATGGTTTCCTTAATTTGAATACACAATTGTAAACTGCACTCTTTTTTTGTCATCTTTCATCCCCCCAGCCCCACCCCATGAAAGTATTCCATTGCATCTCTTAGCTCTAATTGAGAGGAGAACAATTAAAATCAAATATTTAATTTTGATTAATGTTTTTCCATTGCTAAATTTCTGTAAAAGAACAAAAAATACATCACAAATTGTTCAGAAATCAGAGTCCTTTGGGGAACTCTTCACAAAAGAAATATTAAAATATTTACATATTATAAAAAGAGATGGCATAAACCCTACCAAGAATATAGGTACTGTATACAGACAGTGTAAATGGTGTCCTGAAGGCTTGCCTCCAATTTTACATTTCAACAGTTATTCCTGCAATGAAGTAATGTTCTGCCTGGTTAGACAAGGTCTTTAAAGCAGTTACAAAAGGTTAATTGTACCAAATTAGCATATCTAATATTATACTAATGCCATGATATGTGGTGAATACCAGTAGTTTTATCCACCATATGTATTTAATTGCCATATCCATTTGTCAAAGTACTTCTGAACACAATGACCTCCTGAATGTCTGCAGCTGACTACTTTAATCTTTTGTAATTATTATTTTCTTCCAGTAAATTGTGAATATTTAGTTTCCTTCTATCCTGCACAGACCTTCAGATATCCATCAAGCTGATTTTTTGTTTCCACTGTAAAAAAGTACAGCTGATCTGGCCATCACAGCTTTGCAGCACTTGAACAAACATTTCTTTTTTTTTTTTTTTTTTTTAATTGAAGCTGACTTGTCTATTAATTTCAGAAATGGCACTGGATAGGCTCAATGAAGCAAAGTTCACAATGGTTAGGCTGGAACATTTAAGTATCCTTTAGCAAGTACCTTCTTTTTTGTATTTTTGATCCTAATATAAAAAAATAAATGGCAATGTATTAAAACTTTGTTGTACTAGGAAAATCCTAAACTTTTCTTTCTGTTATGTTAAGCTAATCCACTGGGGATGTCCCCAGTGATAGCCACAGTTAAAACGGGAAAGTATGAGCTAGATGTAAGCAGGAAATAATATTCAAACACAAACCAGGGTTTTATTTTGCAGAATTGTCTTAGTCATATGGCAATGCTAGCTTCACTGGCATACCACAAAGGTCTCATGCTGATTTTCACCCTATTTTGAAGGATGATACAGAAAAGTAAAATATAAAATTATTTTGATCACTAAAAATTATTGGGAAATAAAGGGAAGGGACAATGAAAGAGTGTTTTTCTTTAACTGAAAAAATGTGTTTTCATTTTTTTTTTCACTGATATCATTGGTAGTAACAGGGAAAAGAGCCCAGACAAAGTGACATCAGATCAAGTAAACACAATTGAGAACCAGGGAGAGAAAAATTAAGTTAAAAAGAAGAAAGAAAAAAAAAAAAAAAAAAAAGAAAGAAGACTATAGACAATAAGATGACATTTGAAATAAGACCAGAAGGGCTACAGACAAAAGAAAAGAGAATAAAATAAAATAAATGCTCCTTAAAGTGAATTCTGATTTAACAGATGCTGAAAAGGACAAAATAAAGATAGCAAAGAGATGTTTTCAGTATATAATGAATGATGTAAAGAAATCAGAAAAGTATTTTCTTACCTTTCTAGAAGCACACTTTATAGCTCTTGGCAGCTGCAGCTGCACTGATGATATTTGATATATAGTGTCAACATGAATGAACTGCTATTGACACCACTTTAAAATGCCCTTATTTTCACTAGAAAATCCAGGGCTAATAAGTCACCAGCAACTGTTAATGATGACAGCTGTGATGCAAAGAGTGATTGGACTTTTTTGGCATTTCTATTGCCTGACATTGTCCTGAGCAGACTGAAAGAGGCATCATAAAGATGCCTAGATCCCCTTCCACCTATGGCTTAGTGACTGCTGGAAATGCACCAACACAAAAGCAGGCTCCAAGAAATTGCAGGCGCAAATAAAAACTTCTACAAAGGAGATTTAATAATGGGTTTTCAGATGAGATAGAATGAGGCTAAGCCCACTCTGTCTTCAGTTAAGAGTTCTAAAATGTGGTTTAGATGTTTTAGATGAAGGCACTTATTGTGAAATACAAGTGACTTTTTTTTTTTTTTTTTTAATATATTACATAGGAGCAGTGGTAGAAAAGTGAGAGGAAGTAAGCACAAGCTGAAACACAAGACACTCATGCTGGACATGAAAAAAAAATCACTGTGCAGAAAGCAAAGTACTGAAGCAGGGGCCCCAAGGAGTTGTGCAATCTCCACCCATGGAGATTTTCAAGCTGATTCTGATTTTGGTAGAGGTTTGGATGAGAGAATTCCTGAGGTTCTTTCCAGCCCTAGTCGTCCAATGATTCTGTTTTGCTTAACTGCTTAGACATTTTTAACTTCCTTTGTAAATTTTCAAGTTGTAATTAAAATGGCATGTTTTTAATCTTGTTTTCTGAAAAATGTTAATACTTATTCCCTGAAGCCAGTTAATATAAAAATATAATTTACTTGTGTGTCTGAAAAAGAAATTTAATGAAATTTCAAAGTATTTATCTACTTGTAAAAGTTTTATTTTTATAGCTACTAATTTAAAATTTATACTAATTTTATCATATATTTATTCTATGTAAATCTGTATTTAAATATGTAAGCATGTTTACACTGCTTCAATTTTGCCATAAAAGAAGTGACTTTGTCTAAATTGAGATTACGAGTACTAAAAAGCTTGTAATTTTGGAGTGTTTTTAATGTTATAGCCAAACTGGTGAGATACAGACTTGACAAGTGGACAATAGCATGAATGGTGGACTATTGGGTGGGTGCAAAGGGTTGTGATTAGTGTAATCAGTCTGCCTGGTTGCAAGTTTTACAAATGGTGTTAACTTGTGGGTTGGTACTAGGGCTGATGTACTAGTGTGAGTCCTATGGAGGCCACCAAGTTTGTTCAGGGCAGGAGCACGGAGTGTTTGAGGAGAGGCTGCGGGAACTGGATCTGTTCGCCTGGGAAAAGATGGTTTCAAGGGGACCTTATTAATTCTTCAGGATATCCAGTAAAGTGGTGTAAAGAAGACAGAGATAGATTCCTCTTAAGAGTTGTACAAAGAAATGAACAGACTTTTGCTGTAACATGAGAAATTCTAGCTAAAGGTAAGGAAAGTTTGTTTTTTTTTTTTCACTGTGGAGATGATCAAATATGGCAACAGCTGCCCAGAGAAGCTGTGGTATCACTACACTTGGAGATTCTCAGAGCTACACTGAACTACCCTAAGCCACCTGCTCTAATTGGACCTGCTTTGAGCAGGGGCTGAGGTTGTTGACCTCTGAAGATCCCTTCCTGCCCACACTATGACTCTGGTGGAATTTCACTTGCAACTTTCTGTAACTGAGAAAGGCCTAATAGCTTGCATTATGGACCAAATGTTGTACTCTCCAAACCAAGATCCATAGTCACGTCTTTTGATTATTTAATTTACCTCTAGGTAGTTAACAACAATGTTTTCCTCTATGTTCAATCATTTTAATTAGCATATTCATATTCTGAGGCTTCCTTTCTCTTTAGTAATTATTTGTATTTTACCATAATGCGAATGTATAGCTACAGAAAAGCATTATCATTGACTTGTTCATTTCAGAAGTTAATTATTACTACATTTACACTTTAGAGGTAAAGGTTAGGGTGGTTGACATGCCTGGCCTTGATAGTTAGGGGGATATTAGAAAGGGAAAGAATAGACTATTTTGGAAAACCACAAAGCACCTGAGGATGATTTTTCGAAAGACAGAGAAGTGTACTCAGAGGGAGATACTACTAGCTCTGACAGTGACAGTGAATATAGAATATAGAAAACAGACTACATACATCATACAAGCTCATTTTCCATAATCTTGTGCGTTCCCATTCCTGTCTCTACAGCAAAGTAAATGTGAAGATATTGTGACAAACACAAGTTAGGCAGAAGATACTCGACAACCAGACCATCATATCCAAGGGGTCCTCCATGGGTCTGCATTCTCACTACGTTAATATTAGTCTAACACCATTTTTCACTTTAAAACAAGTTCACTTAAAAAAAAAAAAATCCCCAAACCCAAAACTACAGAACAACAACCTAAAAAAACCCTAGGAAAAACACACGTAAACTTTTGTCACTCTTCTCTCAGCATATACTATGAGCTTCACGCCACATCTGAACTTTAAAAACTAGAAGTAATACATGATTCTGAAGTTCTAACTCCTTATTCCACGTCCCAGCAGACATTTTCTGACACATGCCAGAGAAAAAATGTTTAGTAAATCTTATGAGTTGATTCTTGGTTTCAGCATTTCATAAGGAGGTCTGATGGATGCAGGAATGCAGCCTCAATGTTGTTTCTTAACCGGTACTTATAATTTGACCACATTATGATAACCTCTTCCTTTTGTTTTTCTTTAATTCTTATGGACTTCTTCATGCTCTGAAATAAGTTTGAAACATTTTCTACAGGTAAAGTCTAGATCTCTCTACTATATCCAATAGGGCTGACTCCTAATCTTGCTAAAATGATCACAATTGTGTTTTCACCACATTCAGAAGTGAAGCTACTTCCATTTCCAGAGGAACTGAAAGTAAACTATCTTCATGAAAGTTGGATAACCTCTGTTTTCCTAGGTTACGAAACCAGTTAGCCAACTGTTATGCATCAGAGATATATAAAAAAGCCAAGGGAAATGCAACAGATTTCAGGACATGTAAGTAATTAGCCAGAAGCATCTGTGCCTCCCTGAAGGACTAACTCCCTGTAGGACTAACTTCCTTCCTCTAGCACAGAGATATATCTTTTAAACTCTAAAGACAGTGATCCATCAGTGTGCCATGTAATTAAGTGTTCCTCAGAGTTCAATGTGCTGCTATGGCCTAAATAAAGATCGTCTTCACAGAATAGAGACTGTGGGTGAAGAAGGGAATTAGGGTTTCTGCAAGTACAGAGAGGGTCTGGTTGAAGAAAGAAACAGGAGAATATGAGTAGCAGGAAACCTTGGGGAAAATATTCTATGGGAGTGTATAGAAGACAAGAGACGATAGATTACTTCAAAGGTAGCAAAGGTGGAGGAAGGAATGATAATGGAATAGAATGGTAAAAAGAAAGATAACAAAAAGGTACCAGCACAGTTTCCAGTCCCAGATACTAGACAAAAATACGTTGTGCCTAAGCATTCTACTAGTGATCTCCTTTGAATGCAATGTGAAAGATGTGTTTGATTCCAAAGTCTCATTCAATTTTGAATGTGAAAACTTTGTAGACTACCAAATTTTAGGCAAAATGTAGCAATCTTACACTAAGGCATTAAATGTACATCTTCATTTAATTAACACATATATACGGGTGAACCAACAAGGTTTTGTTTGTTTCCTTAATTGATCATGATTGTCAGTACTGTTGTGAGGGGGTAGATTTGTTTAGTATCTTTTTTTCTTTTTTTTTTTTTTTTTTGCGAAAGGAGATTCCACAGCTGATAGACTATATAGTCTGAACTGTGGCAGTAATACTGCTCTTGATATACACAGCCACTTGCCTGTCTGACTGTAATAACAAGTCAATGCTAAAGGAAAGCATGGAGTATTGTTAGGATATTGCCTCCAGCATATAATGCCCTAGGAATCCATTTACAATTGGAATCCACTCCATCACTTATGTTTTAGTGTTTATTAGGAAATTGAAGATCAATTTATCAAATGCAGGCTGCTGGGAAAAAAAAAACCAACAAAACAACAAAAAAAACCCCAGACATTGCTCGAGGTTCTCTGCTATATTATATTGGGATATCAGCACTTAAATGCCTGCAATATAATCTGAGTCTTGTAATTAGTAATCATTCATTAAAAGCTGAAAACACCACATAGAGCACTTACAGCCCCAACGGACTTAATCGTTAACTGCAGCTAGTATTGTTTTATGATTCCAATAACTAAAATCTATTGACTGATTTTATTATGGTTTGTAAAGAAAGAAATTGAGTGTCTCTTCCATTTTCCTCTAGCCTCAGGCATTTGCTGTCTGTCTTATTTTCTGTTACCATTAAAACTGAAAATCTGGAGAGAAGTACATTTCTTTGTATTCGATGGCCAGTGGAAATTAGCAATGTGCAAGCAATTGATTATAATAAATTAACATATTTAATCTTGAGTATCAAACTGTAGTGCCCTGTTCATTAATATACTTAAAACCATATGGTTGCTTTTGTTTTTGGTGTCAGTTTGGTTGGGTGGGCAATGCTTAGGCACAACATAAGATACACTTATTGATTCTTAAAAGGTCTTTATTCACACTTGAGCCAAAGCAGCTGGTAGAGGGCTAAAGAGCACTCAAGTCACCCAAATCTCTGGATATTGCTTTCTGTTGTACCATCTGTATCCTGTTAAATATTCTTGACTTTTGCCAAGTTTAGCCAATTTATATGTTAAATCGGTTGCTGAAATCAAGATCCAAGATGCTTGTGCAGGAAAAAAATAGTATTAAATTGCAAACTCTTATACATTAATCATTTGTTTTGGAAAAATCCAATTCAAGTTCTGCTGGACAAATAATGGCAGTGAGACATCAGATTTCTGAGTCTCCAAGACAAAAATAGAAGTTCAAGTGTGACTTCAGCACATTTTATTCCCAGAGAAGGATATAATCTTCAGTCCTGACAAGAGATGCCATCCGACTTCTTGTTGGAAAAGTCAAAACCCACCAGTCATGTGAAGCAGATGTAGAATCAATTGCATTTGCAAATGCTTTTTCATCCAGTATATGCTATAACCTAAACTGGCTAATTACTGACACTTTACTGCTTTGTAACCAACTAAGCAATCCTAAAGACCTACCACACATTTAGTGCTCCTAATTGATGGTGATAATATGTAAGCAAGTCAGGGTTTTAATTTTCTGTTAGTTTAAATCATTGAATTAGGAGACAAAAATCTCATCTCTGGATGAGATATTTTTCCTATAAATCGAAACTTGCTGCATCGTGTCAATGTTCCAGCCACTGATTTCATGTCAGTCAGATTTCAAGTGGAGGTTTAAATTTGACCCCCTCACTTAAACCTACTGAATGCATTAGAAATGTCTCTTTTTATTATTTTTTAGAGGGTGTTGCTTTTGTCATTAAAAAAAATCCGTTGTTTCCTAGCAAAAAGAGATTTTTAAAAAATGCTTTAAAATATGCTGAGTCTGATTTTGTTTCCCTTTGTTCTTCCTCTAGCTAATTCCTGGTTTTATGCATTTAACTTTTACATTTTAAGCTCTGCCGTTGCAAAGACATTTACACTTTGACTGCAGGATTTGTGTATATATTGCCAGCAGTAAGACCATGCCAAATTTCTGATACAATAGTTTCAGAGTCCCGTTATTCTCCCTTCCCACAGTAATACCACAAAGCACGATTTTTTGACATTTCTAGCTCTCATCTCAAATGAATGTGTGTTCTTTTCAATAAGAACGCTCCCCTGCTGAGATTTGATGATATGATAAAGTGGCCTGATTTCAATATTAAATCAGCTACTCAAAAAAGTAACTGTGGGTTAAATAACAATATAAATAATTTCTAATACAAGCAAGTATGTCAGAAATAAGTCCTTATAAAAATACTTGGATAGGTTGCATATTCTTGTATGCACAGGTCTCTATTTGACCTGTGGTAGCTATGAGAAACAGAGCATTCAGATCTAGAACACAAAGGCTACCATTACTTCACTTTTGAATAAAATTTCAAATTGATTCACTCAAACATTTCTTAATTTTTAACTACTTTTTTTTTTTTTTAAATTGTCATGAGAAATACAAAGCCTTTGAAAATGAGGGGTAAAAGCTTGTCTTGTTTCATGGTTTATTGAAAAAGAGATAAAAATACAATATTCCTTTTCAATCGTGAAGTTTCACTAACTCTTCCTAAACCGAAAATCAGGCAAGCCTGTACTTGATAATGCATGAACTGAGTGGGTCTCAAATGTAATGCTTTTATTAATTTATTTGCACTTTTAAGTGCTTGCTTTGTTTTTGTCTATATATGTATGTGATAATCATATTAAAGGGATAAGCTTTCATTGCAGTAAGTGGTAGAGAGAGAACATATGTTTTGCTTATTGGCTTTCTACATTGTTCTTAAGAGGTTTCTTGGTTATGATTTATCCAGGTAAAAATCTTGAAACGTAGTTACGAGTAATGACTTTAGAAAATACATAATTAACTTTTTGAATGGTAATTAAAATTTATTAAGATCTACATACAAACTATCAGCAACGAAGAAGAGATGATAGCCTTTCCTTTTTTTAAACTGGCTTCACACTAGGAAAAAAAAAAATTTTTAAACAGCAAGTGTTGAATTACTCATTTGGCTTTCCAAATGACAAGTCAGAGATTTCACAGGTGGTGCCAGTGCTTTATGTCAAGTGTTATATCAGAATTCAATAGAATGACACCACTACTTCATTATTAGGTCTCAACTACCTAAATTAAATTGGAGTTGTCAGCTCCTCTGATTGGGTGATGATGGCTTATTTTCCCAAATTGTTCATAACCTGTTTGGTATTTATTGAAGATTTAGAATGCACTATGAATTCCATTTCTGAAATGAAACCATGCCAGGAGTTTTAATCTCATATACTCCTGCTGCATGAATATTCACTATTAATGTGTTCATTTTATAGAAATTATAGTAATATTTTCTAAAAAGACATGAATACAGGAATGATTTAAAGTTGGTCTCTGCTTCGTTAACTCTGTGGGACATGGATGGGGCTTAGCATGATGAAATTTAATATCTTATAATTACCTGGCATTCAGTGATCTACCTTACAGTGGCTGCATTTAAGTAATGTCTACTGTAGTTTCACTTGACTAGCTTTAGGTGGTTTTTGAACTAATCTCTTAGAATTACCTTAAAACAAACAAATAATTAAATAAAGAATCACAAAGAGGTCCTGAACTACTGTTGTACCTTTTAGAATCTGAATCTTTCAAAGCAGATTTCAATGAAAGCAAATAGATGAGGGATAAGGGGATGTGGGGACATAACTTTTAGCTCAGAAATATCTAGAAAAATTTTTGTTTACCGAATAGCATAATCCTAAATGGCTTTGCTAATGATTTGGTTTCTGAGAACAATCTTATTCTGTGTGCTGCATAGTGGTACTTTTCTTTTAGGATTCCACAGCTCAGTTGTGATTTATATACACAGGTTGCTTAGCACTTCAGTAATGACAGCATGACTTAGTGTTTCTCTGTCACCCAGTGGTACCAGAAACCTGGGCATTCCAGATTACTATGTGAGGTAAAACTAGACAAATCAAAGATGAGACTTCAGATATTCAAGCAGTGTCAGATCTGAAAGCAGTACAGCAGGAGTGTCTCAAATATGTTAGGTTTACTGTGCATGTGTAAATTACCTTAATGCCTCCATCACAGCAGCTTATTGTCATGATATCCAGAACCCAGAGTTAAAAGGTCATACATTACTACTAAAATAATTGTCCATTGCTGAAATGAATCGCCTCTGCCAGTCAGAGTGTGTTTCTCAAACTGTAATTTTGTAAGGTTCAGCCTTTTGGAACAGGAGTATAAACAAGATGCAAATTTACAGTTCTTTCTTGCAGAAATCTTGAGCAAAATACTTCTGTCTTGCCCTGGGACTATAACTTTCATATATTTCGGTCTGTGTCTCTTTCCTAGGCCTCTAACAAATTTAATTGCATTATAATTTTCTTCTGCACTTCCAGAATTTTAAACTTGAAAAATCCATACACCAAGGGTCTCATCAAGAGTATGTGACCTAGAAAGGTATTTTCAGAGCACCTGTCTTCATTTAGGTAGCAATAGGACTATGGAATCTCAGGCTTTGAACACTGAGAAAAGGAAGAATATGTTCACTCATACAGTGATCTTAGCTGCTTCCTTTTACTAAAAACTGCTATATTAAGGAGCTGTGCAAACTATTCACATTTTTCATAATAACATTGTGAAAGATTCATATCAGTGTGAGGGATCATAAGAAAGTGATTGCTATTATGAAAATGATTGTTTTATTCTCATATGCATGCAGTTCTAATTGCACTGAACAATTGCCAGGGGCTGTGCAAGTTTAGTAAGAGAGGATAGTCTTTTCTCAGTTGGCCATGTGTTTTGAATTGACCCATTGTCTTTGTTCCCTGCATGTACACTCTCAGGGTCTCTCCATTTCAGGCACCAGTGAATTATGCACATAGCTGAGCTAGTCATATATGCTAGCCTGAATATTGAGAGCAGTGCAGAAGAAACAACACAGACTGTACAGTCTAATTCATCTACCTCTTGTCACAGCTAGATGTCTTGTAGAAACTATGCTGGATGACTTGCCTCACTGTCACACTGCAATCCACAATGTAGATACCTAACTGCCTCACAAAGATGAGCTCCTCAGATAAACTGCTTCGAGTCCTAGTTTAAGTAACAAAGTTGGAAACCTGATACTTGTTCTCCTAAGTACCTCTAAACCATCAGTGACTATTAAATATGAGTCCACTTCAAGGCCTGTATCTTTCCATCTCTTTCTAGCTGCACCCGTCTTCATTCTTTTTCTCTCTCACATGCTAATTTTTTTTTTTTTTTTCACTTTATCCTTTGGACATAACAGCAGCTGTATTTGTCATTCATTTTCCATTCTTAATGTTTTTGCCCAACCCTCTGTGATTTGATCAGATGGCCATGAGGGAAAAGGATGAACTGGCACTCATTTAAACTTATTCCAGCTAGCCTTCAAACATGATAAGATGAAGGGAGGAGAGAAGAATACCTGCTGTAAAATGATATCCTGCTTTTCTGTGTTTATTTCCATCACTGACTTGCACATCAAATTCACTTGCTCGTAAGCTAAAACTAGATTTTTCTAACTGTCAGAAATACATGTTTGTCCTTTCTCTGAAAATCAAACCAAGTTCTTGTCTTCTACCTCATCACCCACAATAAACATGCTGGAATTAAAACTTAACAGGCAGCTTGTGATAGTGCATGGAAAAAAATAACATATTGTATTGTCTTTGCAGTGCTGACAGCACTGATTTTTTTGCTAATAAATTAACAGTTGCATTTCCTGAGATACTGTGGTGGGTTGACCTTGGTTGGACGCCAGGTGCCCACCAAGCTGATCTATCATTCCCCTCCTCAGCAGGACAGGGAAGGGGAGAAAATAAGATGGAAAAAAACTCATGGGTCAAGATAAAGACAGGTTGATAAAGCAAGAGCAAAAGCCGCACGCAGTAGCAAAGGGAAACAAAAGTTTTATTCTTTACTTCCCATTAGCAGGCAATATGCAGCCACTTCCAGAGAAGCAGAGTTTCAGTATGTGTAGCGGCTGTTCTGGAAGACAAATGTCATAATAACAAATACCTCCCCCCTTCCCCCGGCCTCTCCCCCACCTCCACCCCCCAATCCCCCCTTTCTCTTAGCTTTTATTGCTAAGCAGACATCATATGATATGGAATATCCCTTTGGTCAGATTGGGTCAGCTGTCCTGGCTATGTCCCCTCCTGAGATCTTGCTCACCCCCAGCCTACTGGTGAGGGGGGGAATGTTGGAGGGGCAGCCTGAATGTTGTGTGAGCACTGCTCAGAAGTAGCCAGAACATGGGTGTGTTATAAAGACCTTTCTAGCTATCACTACAAAAGCACAGCACTATGGGGGCTGCTAGGGGCAAAATGTAACTCCATCTCAGCCAGATGCAGTTAGGTATAACAGCAAAACAAAATATTTTCATGCTGCTTTCTTTTGACCCAAACTGGGAGGCAGTTCAACAAACATTGCGTCTTAAAGACATTTTTTTCTGAAAATATTGATCCCAGATATGAATATTCCAGAGTCTTGCTTCAGTCACTCCTTCAGCATCATGATCAACTGCCATTGTGAAATTTGAGATATCACATTAATGAGAATTATGACAACGATGTTAATAATAATAATAGTAACAATAATAGTAATAATAATGACAGTGCTAACAGTAATAATAGTTTGTCCTTAGCTAGAGATTTTCCTTAATTACTTTAGTTCTCAGAGTTTCACTTAAACCGTTTTTGAGTGTGTAGAAAACTTACAAACTAAGGAAAAAAGGGAAAAAAGAAAGAAGGAAAGTGCAACAGTTTCTTTGGAAGCTAGTTTTTTGATAACTTTAGGGAGACCCTTTAGTATTTTTATCAGTCCCAAGTGAGCGAAATAAGATCCACTTAAGAAGTTTAAACAGTAATATAAACCCTAAGAAAGAAAATAAATAATTTAAAATAGAAGAAGAGGAGCCTAGTACTAAAGATGACAGTGATTATATGTCATAAAACAGTTGAAAAGAAGGAAGTGAAGTTAAAGCGAAGGACATGCGTATCAATGATTAGTGAGAAAGTTGGTCAGAGGAGATGGACTCTTTCATTCCTTTCACATGGAACTGAATGTCTAGAAAACCCAACCAGCTAATTTATTTAAATTATATTCATTGGTGCAATCCTAAGGTAATAAATACATATTTAATGAATAAACAAACCTTAAATTGAGCAAATATGGAACAGTAGAGTTGCTACGATGTAAGTTCTTTTACAGAGCTACTGCTGCCACCCTGCTCTTTTGCAAGAAAATTTTCCAGGAATTTCCAAGATTTTCTTGTGTTATTAGTAGGGGAATTACCTTTGAAGTGAGATACAAGAATAGGAAGCAGGGGCTCTATTTATTTCTGGTTTAAGAAACAGTTAAATCTTTTTCCCATTAGTCATATCCAAGGCTAAAACAGGTACATTGTCTGTTTGATGACATGAGGATATCCACAGGATATTTCAATCTGAAAGCAAATATTTTGGGGGAGGAAAGGGAAGGAGAGGCCACCTTCTCCTGGGATACATTATGCACAGTACTCTTGCCGGTCTTCCCTTGGAGTTTTCTCAGTAGCATTTTGAACAGAAAAGAAATGTTAAGGAACGAGAAAATAAGATGACACAGTATGAATGGAAGGGGTCAGCCTACCATGCCTGGCAGTACTTAAACAGTAGTTGTAAAATGAAAATAAAACACAGTATCAGGAAGAAGGTGATGAATGAAGGGGAAAAAAGTAGGAAAAGATAGTTATAGAATCATAGAATGGTTTAGGTTGGAAAGGACCTTGAAGATCATCGAGTTCCAACCCCCCTGCCTTAGGGAGGGACACCTCCCGCTAGACCAGGTTGCCCAAGGCCACATCCAGCCTGGCCTTGAACACCTCCAGGGATGGGGCCTCAACGACCTCTCTGGGCAACCTGTTCCAGTACCTTACCATACTCCCAGTGAAAAACTTCTTCCTAATGTTTGATCTGAACCTGCCCTCTTCCAGTTTAAAGCCATTCCCCCTCGTCCTATCGCTACATGCCCTAGTAAAAAATCCTTCCCCAGCTCTCCTGTAGGCCCCCTTTAGGTACTGGAAGGCCGCAATAAGATCTGCCCGGAACCTTCTCTTCTCCAGGCTGAACAGCCCCAACTCTTTCAACCTCTCCTTATAGGAGAGGTGCTCCAGCCCTAAGATCATCCTCGTGGCCCTCCTCTGGATGCGCTCCAACAGGTCCATGTCCTTCTTATGTTGGGGATTCCAGAGCTGGACGCAGTACTCCAGGTGGGGTCTCACGAGAGTGGAGGAGAGGGGCAGAATCACCTCCTTTGACCTGCTGGACACACTTCTTCTGATGCAGCCTAGGATACGGTTGGTCTTCTGGGCTGCAGTCGCACATTGCTGGATCATGTTGAGCTTCTCGTCAATCAGCACCCCCAGGTCCTTCTCCTCAGGCCTGCTCTCCAGCCATCCCCTGCCGAGCCTGTATTTGTGCTTGGGATTGCCCCGACCCAGATGTAAGACCTTGCACTTGGTCTTGTTGAACTGCATGAGGTTGGCTTGGGCTCACCTCTCCAGCCTGTCCAGGTCCCTCTGGATGGCATCTCTCCCCTCCAGCGTGTCTACCTCACCAAACAGCTTGGTATCATCGGCAGACTTGCTGAGAACGCACTCAACCCCACTGTCCATGTCGCTGACAAAGATATTGAACAGTACAGGTCCCAGTACCGACCCCTGAGGAACACCTCAGGGGTCACTGCTCTCCACTTGGACATCGAGCCATTGACCGCAACTCTTTGACTTGAATAAAAATTCTGTTTAATTAGTCCAAGTTGAATATATATCATCAAGCTGTGGTACCATACCTGTCACTACTGTCCTTTCTTTCTAGTTGTAATGATTTTAGCTGGGATACAGTTAATTTTCTTCATAGTAGCTCATATGGTGCTGCGTTTTGGATTTTTGGTGAAAATTGGTAACATAGTCATGTTTTAGTTACTGCTGAACAGTGCTTACACAGCATCAAGGCCGTTTCTGATTCTCATACTGCCCTGCAAGTGAGTAAACTGAGGGTGCACAAGAAGTTGAGAGGGGACACAGTTGGGATAGCTGACCCACACTGATCAAAGGGATATCCTGTACCATATGACAACGTGCTCAGCAATAAAAGTTGAGGAAAAAAGAGGAAGGGGAGACATATGGAGCTATGGTGCTTTTCTTCCCAAGTAACAGTTACACATGATGGAGCCCTGCTTTCCTGGAGTCAGCTAAACACTTGCCTGCCAATGGGAAGTAGTGAATTAATTGCCTACTTTGCTTTGCAGCTTTTAGTTTACCTATTAACCTATTTTACCTCAACCCATGAGTTTTCTCACTTTTACCCTTTCAGTTCTGTATCCCATCTTGTTAGGGGTCAGTGAGAGAGCATCTGTGTGGGGCAGCAGTCTTTTTCTGGAGCCCACCATGGGGTTCAAAGGGTTTGAGGTAACGACAGATTTGATTTGAGTGTGCTAGATAAATTGTATAGCTGTTTAGCTATTAACTGGCAAGTTCTTGTGCTTGCCATGGGGCTTACTTGCCTGACTGTATATTGAAGTCTAGTGCTTTTTAGTGGTTGCTTTTTTCTTTTGCTGTTTGCTGTACTCCTTACCATCTTACTCTACTGTTCCTGGGAACATTTTAATAACAGCAACAACCGTGTGCTTGGTCTGGCAGATGGCCAGGGCATTGCTGCTCTTCGTGTGCTGCCGTATGGGACAGGCTGGAACTCCAGTGTGAACATGAGTCAAAGGAACTGTGACCTGTGGATAAGTCCACATGCGAGGAGGTACATTCTGAAGCATCTGTGGCCATGGTTATGTACACAACACAGCAGGTACGCCCCTGGAGGTATTGTGGCCCAAGGATAAGCCCATGCTGGAGCTGGTACACCTAAGTGTCTGTGGAGGTGCATAAGCTCATCCTGGAACATTTGAAACCTTCTGTGACCATGGAAAAGTCCGTGCCACAGTAGGTATGCCCCTGAAAATACTGGCCCATTGGAGATCTATCAGATGATATGACAAACATGGATATTTTATTATAGCATGCATAGACTGATAAGGAATAAGGAACATTCTTCCAGTGGAAATTTGTGTCTAAGTTCCTGGGTTTGTACTAGTTGAATTTCTAACTACTAAAAGATAGGCACAGCTACAGAGTACTCCAGGAAACATGTTAATTTTTTTGGTAGAAGCTCAGATACGGTGCATCATTCATGTTACCATGGAAGATCAGGCAATTATTTTAACAATCAGTGTGCCTACAGATATATTTGACACACATGCCATCACATGTTGTTTTAGTATGCCATAACGTTTCCTGAAGGTGAATTTGAAGCATACATAACGGTTTCATCTTTATACTTTATTCAAGAGCAAGTTTGATACTCTGCTTTAAATGACATTGAATGCATTTGATAAGCTAATACAACCTGTGGTTGCTAGATACAGCAGCAAATTTACCATTACTAAGAAGTTTGAACCTTACCTGAGAATTTAATTTTTCATGGTGGTTTTATTAATTGATGATAAGACTTCTTTTGCTCTCTACATGCCTACAGTTCTGTAGTTTCTTTCTTTTCTTTTTGCAACACCTATCATATTGGCCAAAGATGTTTCAGGTATAAAAACCCATCTATCAAGTTTTTTCAATGGACAACTATATTTTGCTGTACAACTGGCTCTTATACTTTCGTCTCAGCATCTTATTTAATCTTTTTCACAAGTTAGACCATTTCACATGATGGACACAGCTGACACATATTAGATAAAATGGTAGAACATTTTTATAGAAAAGCTATTGTCCCTCGTGAAAAAAGAACCATCCCTTATTATTTTAAGATTAAAATACTTTACATTCCCCCCAACCAGGAAACCAAATGCTTAGGTGATGTAATTCAGCATAGCTCCACTGACTTCAGTGAAGCTCTGCCAATTTTATATCAATTGTGAAACTACTTTCTGCATTCCTATTGAGTGGATTTAATGGGGATTATTGTCAGTTTCCATTGTAAACGCTGAAATAGTGCTTATTGTCCTTTTTAGCTGAATGTTATTGAGCAATTCTGTTGCATCTTCTCCCTTTTTGTCATATGTGCTGCTCAAGAAAATCTGGTGTGGAGAAAATAATTTGTAACCAGTGACTAAAAGAATGACAAAACTTTTATTTTAAGAAGAAAGAGCTCTCGGTGATCATGAAGAATAGACTTCAAAAGTATCACTGAGCTTCAGCACATATAGGGCAGCTTTTTTAAAAAGGTCTGAGGCCTGCCACTCAGAAGTGGACTATTTAATTGCAATATGGAGGAAAAGCTGCTTTCAGACAGTTATGATTTTTAGCAGAAATTCAGGGTTTCAGAAACCATGGTAGGAGTCAAGGGTTACTGAAACAACCTCTTAGATCTCATTGTAAGTTTAAACAGCCACAGACAAATGAAGAAGCCAGTATAACTTTCCATAAAGAACCATGTGCAATCATTTATTTTAAATGTTAATAATAATGTGTAAAAAATTAACTGTACAAAAGTACTCTTGGTCCTGGATTCCAAACTGTTAAGATTAATCTGATGGAAGAAATCAGTCTCCTACAAATATCAAACAATCCTACAAATCCCAAGGAAAAGGCACTTACAGTGACTTCACGTGCAGGCCACATTATTTTCCACAGCAGAGGTGCTTTTTTAGTGACTTATTTTTAAATAAAAGGCTCTAATATGTGAAGATGAAAAGCAGGAAGAAATTGTTGAAAGCAAAAGATGTGCCAGCACATAGCAGAGTGTTCTGTGATAGACTATATATTATGACTTAGTATTTTGGACAGCTCCCAATAAAACAAGATGAATAATGAAATAATAAGGTCCCAATTAGACGTGATTATTTTATGTGATTCAAAATGAATAGTGATTTATGAGTTTCCTTCTACTACTTAATAACATCAGGTGAGTGGGTTTTTAGGCGCTTTCCCTTTGGCATGATCCTAATCAAAGCAAATACATTTCCGTTCCCTCCATAATCATCCACACATTGGCAGAGGATAAAATTATTATTTCTGTACCAAATGAAAAGACGTTTCCTCATTAATGTTTCTGAAGGAAAGAGCTGTGGTATTTAATGATCACTAAACTCAATGAATACTGAAGTTTATAAATATCTGATTGATTTATAGGTGTAACTCTCCATAAACCTCCAGTGACTTGGTCATTCAACAGCTGCAGCCCTGGATCTGCATCTTTTCAATGGTTCCCAGTGACAGGACAAGGGGTAATGGGCACAAGTTAGAACATAGGAAGTTCCGTTCAAATACACAGAAAAACTTTACGGTGAGGGTGACAGAGCCCTGGCACAGGCTGCCCAGGGAGGTTGTGGAGTCCCCTTCTCTGGATATTTTCAAGACCCGCCTGGATGCAGCCCTGAGTAATGTGCTCTGGGCAATCCTGCTTTGGCAGGGGAGTTGGACTAGATGATCTCTAGAGGTCCCTTCCAACTCTCAAAACTCCGTGATTCCGTGATCTGGATCTCAGGGCTTACATATTTTGCAGGAGGCAGGCTTTATTCTTGTTCCTGTTACCAGATCTTCACATTGCTCTGAAATGATCACATATAGGAACAACCACAGAACTCTTCAAGCCGATAATTCATTTGCATTACAGGCAATATTAGTTTTGCTGTCTCAGGAGCTGTTAAAGTTTTTTTACCAGGTAGTGATGAAATTGAGAAAAAAGGTTGAAAGGAAAGTAATAGTAGAATCTCTTGTAGACAAATAATAAGCAGAATACTTATTTTTTTTCCTATGTAGTGTTTAAGATAAAGGTATGCCTTATGCAGATTAATAATAGAAGAGTGTCAAAAGATACTCATGAGAATGTCATCATTTGTCCTTGTAAAGTTCACCATTTCTCCATTTCTCCTCGAGCTTATTTCTAGCAACTGAAGACCTGGTTAATGACATTTAAAAGGTCATTATACCACCTCTGTGAGGTTGTGATATATTTGGGGGTAAAAAGAGGCAATGAAATTGCAACAGCATAAGACAATAAAGAAGCTGCATTTAATGACAGAAGAGCAAGAGATTATCTTCCTGTTGGTTTGCCATAAGCTTTATACCATTGACCGTGCTGATTTACTAAGACTAGTTTATAGTGCTTGTTGGCAGACATGATGCTTTCTTTTCTTGCATGTGCCAATAAAAACTCCTTTTTGGCATCATAAGTATGATAAGGTCTAGTTTTTTCCATGCACATGGCTTTGAAAGAGAGTGAGGAAAGGCTCCAATTAAAGAATTATTTGAGAAGCATGGTCTTTTTTTTTTTTTTTTTTTTTTTTTTCTATGGGAAAGCTTGGTGAGGGAATGCACCTGAAATGCACTATTAGGCACCTGGTTTTTAGTAAGTCAGCCACACAAGATCACATTACATTAATGCTGTGCTAGTTATTTCTACTAAGGTAATTGGAACTGGTACGTTTACTCAGGTAATAATACAAGTGCTACATTTACTGAACTATAAAATAAAAGTAAATATGAAAATAGTTTGTAATTTAAAAAACTCTAGGAAAAAATATTAAAATTTTATCATCCTGATCAAGTTTCTGTATCTTCACCGTGTTTTCTTTAAGGTATGCCTTTCCTTTTATCCTTTTTGTTTAACAAAATTCTACAATATCCTGCACTGAATACTTGCCGGATATGTCCTGACTAAGAATTCACTGTATTTAAAGGAAAGAAGTGCATTTTGCCTTTTCAGTTGCATTGCAAAGAACAGATTGCTTTTATTTTCAAAGACTGCATCTGGACCTGCAGTCTTTGCATCAGCACTATTTACCTTTCTTCTTTCAGCCTCTTCCTTGCCTCTCCCTTGCCTCTCCTCTCTCCCCAAAGTCTCCAAGTATTTTATAGTTTGCATAATTTGTAGGGAGGTTGTTGGTTATTTAGCACGTATGTGGTTGGTTTTAGTTTTAAATTTGTCATTTATAAATGGCATTGACTGCATTGATATTTCACAATTAAAGTGTATGAATTATGTACTCTGACACCATTTGGCTAGATTATTAGCTGTTTCAGCAGTTAGCTTAATGCTGACAATTCTGAGCTGCATGGCTGCGGTTGATAGACTCTCTTCTTGCATAGCTCTTCATGCTATCTATCCAGTGTCTGGGAAGCCTTCCTGGGCCATTTTCCCAACATATGGTCCACAGCATCCTTTCTGTGACCATATGGCACAGGTGTTCAGGCCATTTCTACTGGCTTCCTGCCAAATTTTACTAAGCTATATAGTCAGATTAGTCAAAGTCATTTCACTGTTGGAGTTCTTTTTCCTTTTTTTCCATTAGTATGAGCATATTATTTGATGTAAAATGAAAATAAATGAAGACTGTACAAATCTCAGTAGAGTTTCTCTTACTTTATCTAATCTTGTTTCTGGCACATACATCAATGTATTTCACCTACAGCCACTTCATAACATCCAAATATAGCACCAAAGTAACTACCGCCAAGTAATTTCTTCCTACTCACAGGCCAGAGCAACATAGTTGACTGCGGTTCTTCTATAATCTTATTCTTTCATTTTTTCATGTCTGGCTTCTCTTGCTCTACTGGCTTAACACACTTTCAGAATATCTTTGTATGCTTTCTGTGTATTATTCAAATGGTTCTGTCTCTCACATATCTCTACATCTTAGTAGTAAGAATTTTCCTGCATGGAACTAGCTGCTGGTTTTTATCTTGGATCAGGATTTGGGGTGGTTTTGGTGGGTGTGTCTGGGTTGTGTTTTTTTTTGTCTTTTTTCTTTCCCTGTAGCAGACATGAAACATCATTTCCTTTAATAAAACACTGAAATGGTTCAAAATGCTTTTTCTTCCATTTCAAAACAAAACAAACCCCCAAAGTAGTTTAAGAGATTTTAAAGAAGAAATATACACATACCTGTGACACTAGTATATCAAACAGAGTAATGGATAAAGCTTATCCCCTGATTCCAAACTATAAATTGAAGTATTTTATGCATATTCATCAGGCTACTGGCTATTCTGCAGCAGGCAGTAGTCTTGAAGCTAAAACCAACACAGAACTGAAGAATTTTGCAACTGAAAGATTTGTTAAAACATAAATATTTCTGCAAAACTTATCAGTTTCAATGAGAAAACTACACAGTTTTGATCTGCCACACTATTTTTGTATCCTATGGTTCTTATGACTTTTTGGATCCAGTTTTCAAGGTCTATCTGTTGTACTAATAGTATTTCTACTGACTCCAAAAATTGGTGTTGGTCATTTCAATATTATTAATGTTTTACTTCTTTTGTTTGTCTTTTCTTTATGGAAAAGGACATTCTTTTGCAATATCAATCTCTTGATAAGTTTAGAACACTTCAAATTTCGTGGGGGTGCTAGAACAGGATGCCTAGAACTAGACAGATTATTTTATTTTTCTGTGAAAACAATTTATTTAATCAATATTTTCTGTCTGCACATGCCAGTGGATTTCCTATTGAAAATGTTATCAATTAGAAATAAATTTATGGATATCACTAATAAATTAAAATATCTTTTCTTTAATGTAATGAAAATACGTAGCAGCCTTACAGTCACTGAACTTCCTTACTAAAAAATTAACCATATGATGAGGTAAAGAATAGCAGAATTACCTTTCTTTTGTGGAACACTTAATATGCGTTATTCAGTTCTTATAGTCTGTATCAAACTCTTTTAATTTTTCTGAATTTTGTTCTGCAGATAAATGGGTGAAATTCCAGTTGTGTTGCTAAACTTTGATAAATCTTGAGTAGGGATTTTTATTTCTGATCCTTAATCACCAGCAAAGTATACGCTTGTAGTTCAAGTACCCCATCTCTATTTGTTATTTGGAAATTAGACATTACAATTCCAGATCTTTTTTTTTTTTTTTTTTTAATCTGATATATTTTAGTGGAAAGTAGTAAGAAACTGGGGATTTTTTCAAAAAGGAAAATCCACTTCTCAGTCATGTGATGATAGCTTTCTACTCTAAAAGACACTTTCCCTAAGACATGTAAGGTGTTCTCCTTCCTGCTAGCATGACCGAGGTTAGTCAGTTTTGTCAGTTATGTTGAGGTACATGAATCTGCCTCATATCACCTTAAAAGACAGCCTTCTTGCTTCATTTTACTATAATCTGCAAATTCATTTCATCTCCGGTATTCAACACACTCATGTCATGACTTTAAAACAGAACATTTTGTCCTGTTTCTCTTGTCCTTATCAATATACAATATAAGAACAATAGGACTTTGCACAATAAGGTATAACGTTATAAATCTATTTTTTGTATCAGGTCATGTAAGGGTAAGAAACATGCTGTCACAATGATCTGTTAGGTGTGTGATATCAGTCAGTGGGCTGATCGCAAGCAGTCAGTTACTGGATTATTGAAGCCATGCACTTCTGAAATCCCAGTTTTCTTTTTCACAGAATATATGCTGCCAAAACTCTTAAAATATTCTTTACAATTAATAAATATTAAGAATTTATAAAAGAGAACAATGCAACATTTTTCTGCACTGTAACTGCCTTAGAACTGATAAATTTGTATGTTATCATAATTACCTTTTTTAGGACTAGAATAGCAAAGGAGCTCCTAGGACTTGGAGCATCTCTCTTATGAGGAAAGGCTGAGGGACTTGGACCTTTTCAGTCTAGAGAAAAGAAGACTGAGGGGGGATTTTATTAATGCTTATAAATACTAAGTGATAATAGCGATAGCAATATCAATAGTAATAGTAATAATAATAAAATAATAAAGGGAGAGTGCCAGCCACTCTTTATTCTTTTTATCTTTCCTTGTCTGAATCTACAGTAAAACTTTCCTTTTTATATGCTCCTTTGAGCATCTCTGGTAGTGATGGTACCTACTGTCTATGCTGCATTCTTCTGTCACACTAGCTTTAGGCGTAGGCAGTGCTTTAATCTGCTAGCACCTAAAACATACCCACTTTATGGATTCCTATTCCCAAAGAATCCATAAAAGTGTGGTCCACTTCAAGCAATCTCATTTTTTTCATTCAAAGATTTTATATATTTTTTCATACCTAATCTTAAAAAAAGAGGTTTTTGTTGTTTTGCAAAAGCTTCAGTGTAAACAATAATCAACATAGCATCAAAATATAAAAGAGACAAAATTGGCTCTGCATTTAAAAGAGGCTGAGGTGTTTATTGAATTCTGAAGAAAGAACTTGTTATTTTCCAGTTTACACAAAGACATCTCAATTATCACCTTCTGTATATACAAGTTTTGATTCTTAATCGACAAAACACAACAAATACATATTTGTTCAGCTATCTCATTTCAGGAGTGCGAAAAAGAGGAAGGGGAGGCATGAGACCCATGGTAAGTCCTCAAAATGAAAGCGAATAAGACAACTTAAAACTAGATGTTACTTCTATAAAATGCAAAACTTCTTAAAATAAAAGTGTAAATGTAGCTTATATATCGCCTTCAGTTCACCATTCCTGACACAGAACCTTTTTTTAACACGTCATCTGGAAAAGATGCTGATATAAAGGCATTTGATGACTTTCTTTGTCACATTTTTTCATGCCTTAGATCAGTCAATTGGATACTTTTAAGTGACAGCAAAACTAAAACACTGAGATAAGCAGAGGCAAGGAGTGAAGAAAGCAAAAATACTAAATAATTTTGCAATGTTGTAGAAGCATGGGTTGGATTCACTGATTTTCTCCTCGAAACGTGAAAACTAGAAAGAAATATTGCTCTAGAATTGTTAAGGCATCTTTTATCTGCCCCTCAAATACATAGATAAAACTGACAATACTTTCCATAAACAGATAATACCAATTTGAAATAATTGTTGTGAAAAACAAAATGAGGTTGTATTTTGGCTGGGTTTTAGGCAACATGTAAGTAAATAATGACTCCAAGTACAAAACAATAAGCTGGTCCTAAAACACGGTGTGTGGGAAACAAAGTCTTCTCATTAGCAGAAATTTCATATTTAATTGGTAAAAGGTACTTTTAAGTCAACTTCAAGATAAATGCATGTCCCTCAGAACAGTAGGAAGAAATTAACAAAGGGTGATCTTCCCTCAGAAGGATTTCGTAGGGGCTGGAAAAGAAGAGTGTTGTTACTGCCAGGATTCTGCCTGGACACTGATTAGCCTGTAACGACTGTCAAAGATGGGGAAGACTGCCATGCCTCAATACAATGAAGTGGAAACTGGTAAGCATGAACTTAGAAAAATATATCCTCTGCTGCTTCTCTCCTGGCCAAGAGTATAAAAATCTACAAATCAAAACCTATGAATGCGAAGTACACATCTCTATCCCTTGAGGATTTCTTTCAATTCCATAACTTAAGGTTCTATGATATTCATGGTTCAGTAAATATGAATCTTTTAAAAATGCCTGTGAATAATTCTCAGCCTATTCCTCATGGAAAATAAGGCAGACCCCCCCAGATGTGGGAGAATAAAAACACTGATGATCCTTCTTTGTTTTCCTGTCAAAGAGTCAATCAGACCATATCGTCAAAATATAAATTAAGGTATTATGATAGTGCAATATTGCTCAGGTGTTCATATATTAAAAGTAAACATATTCTTTCTATGAATATATTTTAAGCAAAATATTTTTAAAATATAATTTGGAGTCCTTGCTTGGAGTGTAAAAGTAACATGGAATAAAACAAAGAATTGATAAACAGTGTTTGTAATTTCTTATGAAAAATTCTTTCTTTTTGTTTATTTAAAGTATATTGTAAAAGAAATTCTAAAAAGTCTGAATGTATAATTAAGTGTCAGTAATTATATTCTTAAGACGTGGTAGTTTATCAGATTTCCTTTAAAAATTATATGGGAAAGAGAAGAAAACTGCATCTGCACCTTGCATGTATTCCCAACATGTATAAATATATCTGTTGTACAGAGGTATAAATTGCAATTTGCCCTGATATGGATTTCTAACCTGCTTTCATGTTCAAATTCCATATCCCAGTTTATCTGAACCTCTGGTTTGAGAATTTCTGCTTGTTCTCTTTTAAAAAATTGATGTAACGATGCTTTCTGTTCTTAAGCATAAGAAAATACAAAACAAATGTTTGTATTCTGAACATTTTTAGAACTGTGCAAAGCTTTCTGTTTTAATATTGAATTTTGGGGCAAATTAAGCCTTCAGTGAGAAACAGCACTAACAGCATCTTCAAGAGAAAATTCCTTTCCATTTATCTGAGTTATGAATATTTAAAAATCACATATGGCAGGATTTTTCCTAAGCACTTATCATTGGCTTAACTGTCCCAGTGGAATTAATGGTAAGATGCCCGTTAAATTCAGTGCAAGCAAATTTAAAGCCAAGATTTTTAGTGTCGTTCTCCACAGACTTGTGCAGAAGACACAAGTAGATTTTAAAGCACTGCTGCAAAATAGTGGATTCTCATTTGGAATGAGTTGGATTTGATGCCATCAGAGTTGGTAGCATAACAGCTGTCTTTCTGTCAGTGTAAACTAGCAGAAGCCATTTAATGTCTTTGTGTAATGAGACAGCTGAAAGTATAATAGCCACAAGTAAAAACACAAGCTCATGTGTTTAAGTATAAGCTGAAATATCTGAAATATGCAATACAAGAAGTTTTTGTAAGAATCAGCACAGCAATGTCTGAGATGAAATCGCTGATTATACTAGAAAGAGTTGACAATCTGATACAGAAGGTACCAAACCGAGAGAAGCGAGTGACATACGAGATGGGTGTGCTGCCATTCAGAGAGATCTGGAAAGGCTGGGGAAACAGCTGACAGCAACCTCATGAAGTTCAGCAAAAGAAAGTCGCACACCCCAAAGCTGAGGAGGAATAACCCCATGCATCATTACACGCTGATAGCCCATCAGCTGGCGTGCAGCTTTGCAGAGAAGGACCTTGTGTTCTTGGTGGACAATAAGCTGACCATGAGTGAGCAATATGCCCTTGCAGCAAAGAATGCCAGCACCATCTTGCCATTGCAAGCAGATCAAAGGAGGCAGTTCTTCCCCTGTACTCAGTTCAAATGAGACACATCTGGGTGCTCGGCTGCCTTGTACAAAAGAGACATGGATATATTGGAGTGAGTTCTCTGGAGGATGGGAGACGCTGTGAGAGCTGTGAGTGTTCATCCTGGAGAAGAGAAGGCTCAGGGATATGTTCCTCAGGTGTGTAAATATCTAGGGGACTGTGTTAAGGAGAAGGAGCCAAACTAGTGGTGGCAGCGACACCAGTGACACCAGCGACACCAGCAACAAGACAAGAGACAATTGACACAAACAAGATACATGCAAATAATTCTAACAGAAGAAAATGGGTTTTTATTGTGAGTGTTGTCAAACAATGAAAGAGGTTGCTCAAAGAGTCTGTGGCGTCCCTGACCTTGGAGATATTAAAACCTGCCTGAACACAGCCCTGGGCAACATGCTCCTCTGCGTGTCTGGGTGAGTCTCGACAACCTCCAGAACTGCTGGCCAGCCTCAGTTACTCTATGATTCTGTGACAGGTCTACCAGGAAAACCACTGACAAAAAATAACTAGGAGCAGAAAGAGATATATCAAAGAATTACAAGGCACAGAGTCATGGCTTCATGATTCTGACAAAAACAACTTTTAAGCTTCTTGTTTTATAAAATATAGCTGGAGCCACTAGTGAAGTGAATACCACCTGTTACTTGGTATCTTATGCGCTGATGGAGCAGGAAGTCTTGATTCACGCTTCATTGCTGTCCACTTTATCTAGAGACACATGTATTCCACCATCAGCATATCTTTTTATTAGAAACAGAAAACCCACACACCTAAAGTAATTGTTCATATCAAGAAGTGATAACAATATTTAATTTGTGTCAGAAAATGTCAAAGTATTAAACAAAATGGAGAATTTCAACAAATCAAAACTTTTGGACTACCATATCTGCCCAGCTGACCTTCAGAATATTGCAGCCATGTTTGCTGTATTAGAGCTACAAAACCTTTCTCAGAAACATGTAAAGCTACATATTTTTCTCTTTTTTCCTATCTATATCAATGTTCTCATGTTTCGCTTTCTTGTTTCTTGCATTCTATTGGCATCTAAGGTGCAGAAGAAGAGGGGAAGAAAACAAAATGGAGAACATTGCAGATGATCATATAGTCTGTAAGCAATAGTTATAAAAGCATAGGATATCTAGAATTTCACACGATGCTGTCAAGCTGGATGAAGTGTTTTGCGTTAGAAATCTGGAGAATTTAAAATCTCATTTAAGATAAGCTACAGTTGTAATTTCACTACATAAAGTTTATCAGAAGCTCACTTTGGTAAACTCCTGAAAAACAACTGGCAATTACAGTATTGGAAGTGAGTGCTGCTTTGTTTTCCTTTAGCTAATAATGTATTGGTAAATAGTTTCAATAGCTTGATGACAAGAAGTAGTTGTAAAGTTTACAATGGCATCTATCAGCTTACATCTATTTCTGACCAAAATGGCACAGACATTACCTCCTCAATTCAAAAATACTCTATCAGTTTTTTAAATATATGTCATAGCTTGATTGACACTAGCTGATGCTTCAGTCAGTTCATTTTACAAGAAGAAGTGCAACCTATTCCTATCCCATATTCACCAAGCAGTAGATCGGTAGTTAAGAAATGTCCAAGCACAATAGAATAATCTCTTGGCTTCTTGTGGCATTGCTGCTTTTTGAATGCTCTGTTTGTTAGATTTTTAACTTCATACCTTACACACCAAAACAAAGACTACCACGGGGGAGTTTGGATGGTATTTAAAACAGTACAAATTTTATGCAGAAGGATGATTTTTTGAAGACCACCAGGCATGGATGCCATCTGCAGGTGGTAGGAACATTTTAAGACTTTTTTTTAGTTTTCATGAGATAAAGTATTTGTTACAGTTGATGGCGGTACAGATTATAAATACAATTCAATTAAAATGTAGAAACACAGGGAATGTTTTAAACTTTTGTGATGCTTTGGGGGGGAAAATATTGTTTGATTTCTGATGCTAAGAAGGCATCCTTGATAAGTTCCTTTTCCTCTGTCGTCTAATCTATTCACCTCCCTTAGGAATAAAAATCTATTGGTTTTCTATAAATGTGGATAAAAAATATCCAGTGGCTCTAAACTTCTATGTATTTTTCCCTTTTTAGATATGGTATATTATGTCCATAAAATGCTTTTTCTATGAGGAGTTTGAATTTTTAAATTCTCATATAAGCCCATAGACAGTGATGCAGCCTTTAGTATAAATTATAATGAATATGGACTCCCTTTGTGATGCAAAATAATCACCATCACAGGCCTTCTAAGAGATGTCAGCAGCTTCAAATCACAAGAGGTTCGTCCTTTGCTGTAAAGTAAGAACAATGCTATGCCAAAGCTTTGAAGGAAGCTCTGCACAAGGAAAGGGAAATGCTTGAAAATGTTACTGAACTGTTGTGCAAATCCACCAGGGAAAATAGAATTCTGCCACAAATAATTTTCAGCAGATATCTCTCACAGCTTTTCTTCCATTTCATAGGCTGTTGATCAGTAAGGAGAGAAGACACCTGAACACAAGGTGATTTAGGTCTTGTGTTTGACACCATGCATTTTTCATTCAACCAAATAAGTAATGAAATACCCTGAAGCAAACTTTTCTATATCGCATTTTGATATATGGAGACAACAGTGATCCCATTGTTGCTTTCTTTTCATTAAGCTGCTTCCAGAGAGAGAGAGAGAGAGAGAGAGAGAGAGAGCACAAATAGCCCAGTCTTTCAACTTCTAGCAGCAAAATAGAACAGCCAACGTATGTTTCCCCTGCAAGAGAAATGAAAGTTCCACTTGTTCATTAATATTGAAAACTCACAAAGTGAGCTAAAACATTAATTATTTTGGCAGTGTTTCTTCCAATGATATCTTACATTTGATTAATTGTAGCATACAGAATTCGATATTGCCGAACACTTCCCCCAAAACAAACTTTGTGGAAGCAAAAAAACCACACAACAAAGAGTTAATAAAATACATAAATAAGCTGCAGGTTGTAGGAGAGGGGTTTCATTCCCCTCCCTCTCCACGACATGTATCCATTTCATTCTTCTTGTCTGCTTTATATCCTTTAATCCTTTAAGGTCTCATATCCCCACCAAATACTGACGTTTTCAAGTTCATCTGTTTTATGATACTTCAAAATCTCCTTGATATGATTTGGTTTGATTAATGGCTGGCCATATTCTGAAAGTATGCAGCAAAGGGATTGCCCAAAGGTAATCACAGGAATCAAGAGTCTACGCAGTCCTATTTCAGCTGAGCTGCCAATACAGAAATCACCAATGAGTGGAGTGTTTAATTATAACTTAGGGAATTAATTTTAACTTGTACAGTGATTTTGACATCTTAGTCTAGATAGGATTTTTCACAGCACACACCTTGCAAAATGGAAATAATTCTCTCAGACTGGAAGGTTTATCCTTAGTTTGGTTGTTTCTTTAAATTCGTTTTTAGTTTTTGTAATAAGAAAACAAACTGATTGAATTATTTAATCATTTAGAAAGATAGAGTCAGGATGAGATACCCAAAATCTTAAACTTGTCTTCCTCATTCTTGTCAGGAAACTAGATTCAAAAGGCAGTAAGCTTGTATATTTCATTATACATTCACATGATTAGAAAACATCCTGGATACTTATGGTGTCATTATGCTTGTAATAATCAGGCAGGAGTGCCTGAGAAAGTAGGTCATGGAATAAGCCCCATAACATTGAAAATGTGATCTAAACTAGACAAACTGCATGTCCAAAAAGGAGTTCTTCCCTTATTTCTGAATCCTGTATCATCAGTGACATTAGTCTCAGATGAATGTGTGTACAGTGCAAGTAGCTTTTGAAAGACAATGAAGAGAAATGTGTGTATAAGGCTTGATGACCTACTATTTGTATGAAATTATTGTGTGATTGTCAAATGTAGATACAATCCCAGGTAGTTCAACCTGTTGTAAATAAACCACAAAACAACTGCTCCGGAGAGAATCTTTCAGTAATACAGAATCATGGAAAAATATACTTTGGACATTGTTTCTGATGGTCATCTGGTGCCCTACTCTAAGCAAGCACAACTAGATCAGGTTGGGCAGATCTTTGTCCCACTCATTTTTTAATAGAATCAAGGATGAAGATTACACAGTCTTTCTGGGTAACCTGTTCAAATCTCTGACTACCTATAATATGCCAAAATTTTCTCTCGCTGCCTAGGTGAAATTTCCCTTTTCTATGTTCTCTCTCCACTTTTCACTGTACAGCTCCATCTTCTCTATATTCTTCCATTCGACAGCTGAAGATGAAGAACTTTCCTTTTCTTAAAGGTTGAACATACTTCGGTCCTGCAGCCTCTCCTTGGATGTGCAGTGTTCCAGCCTCGGTGGCCTTTCTGGGACTCACACCAGTATGTCAGTGTCTATGTCCTTCAGGGGAGCCCCAGGCTGGGCACAATACTCAGGGGGGCCTCATGGATCCCAGGCTGCTGGGCAAGATACCTTCCTGGACCCACTGCCTGCACCCTTGCTTGTGCAGCCCTGGACAGGGCAGGGCATGACTTTGCTGCACAGGGGCATTGCCAACCTGTTGTCCGCAGAGCCTGTTCTGCAGAGCTGCTCGCAGCTAGTTGGCCACAGACTGATCTGCTGCAGGTCTTGTCTATGCCAGGGGCCGGGCTTTGCATCTGCCTTTGATGATTTTCATGGAGTTCCTGTCCAATTGTTTGTCCAGCCTCTCTGGGCCCCTCTGCACATTAGCCGTGTCCTCCAGTGTATCGACTGCTTATCTGGACTAGGTATCATCCACAGATTTGCTGAGGGTGCAGGTCATCCCATCATCTGGGTTGTAATAGAGATAATGAAATAGATAATTAATTACTACCGAAATAGTACTGATCCCAGATCAGCTCTCTGACAGATTCCCATTGTAATTGGCCTCCAGCTGGATTGTGCCACTGTTTATAGACCTTTGATCCTGGTAGTCTTGCCAATTTTCCACCCATGTTACACTCTATCTATGGTATTTGTATCTCAGCACTTTTATTCAAAAGTTACTATGTGAAACTATATTGAATACAGTAAGATGCAACATTGGTTAAGTTTCTCATTTTCTGAAAGACTCTGAGCAAACAATTCAAGCTAAAATTAAAAAACAATTGGGACAGACAGAATTTTCACAAAATATGTATAAAAATATGATCTTCTAAGCATCTTTCTAATCAGTCCCATGAAGGATCTTCAATTTAGGAGTTGGGTGATGGTATTCTGAAAAATATGTAAAATTTGAATTCATTAAAACGGGCTTGAGAGGGCAGTAACTACACTGCTGCCTGACCCCTGCAATAATACCCTCCCTCCTTGAAAAAAACATATCAAGTATAAGAAGAGAGACATGAAGCGAGAAAACTTTATGGCAAATTTAACTGGAAAGTAATTGTTTTCACATCGATAGAATTGTTCAATAATCTCTTATGGAATTTGAAAGTAAATCTAACAAATTCACTAAGCTAGTTCTGAATGACAGCACCAAAATGCCTTTTTCTTTTTTTTTTTTTTTTTTTTTTTTCTTATTTCACTGTAAGTGCACAACATTAAGGCAATCTAACACTAAACCAATGTTCCTGGAAGATGTGAAAATAATTACATGTTCTGCCTGAGCTACTAAGCAGAGAAACATTCTGTCTCAGGCTTCTGTAGAGCATGTCAATTTCCAGTTTCCATGTTTTCAGCTTTCAGTGCACAACCTGCTTGAGAATGCAGTGATTTGAAAACAAAAGCATCCTCTCACAACAAGGGATCCTGAAAATTAAGCAGATGCCAAACTCCCCTGTGGACAAGCTTAGTAAAAGAAAAAAATACTGCTAGAAAAACACCATTCATTCCCTCAGAAGTCGCAGCAAGGAACTAAAAAAGGAAACATCTTAATGAGCCTATATCTTGTTAATTGTACCTTTTGCATAGATGTACCATTTGCATACACGTTTGCATAGAGGGAGGCAGGGTTTTATGCTTACTCTGATCCATGCTTTTCCGTCATGGAGATTAAGCCTCCATTTCTACATGAGAATGCTTCATCCATTCTGTTCAGATCAGTTTTCTTTGTAAAGGAATGGATTGCAATGCCTCCAAAAAGGCATTGAATGCAATTTGTGGAATGACCTGAAAGTTAAGTTTAAGAGAGGTGAAGGTTAAGTTTAGGATAAAGTTGAGTTAAGAGAGGTGAGTTGTTTCAGTTCTGGGGAAAGAGTTCTTACAAATTCTTGTCTGTTACAAATTGAGGTGGCCAGTTACCAAAGCATGTCCTTATTTCTGCTTTCAGTGAAGTCAAAGTCTTCTTATATGTCTAGCCAACAAGGACACGTTATGTTGCACAGAGCTGGGGCAAGTAGTTTTCTAGCTTCATCTTTAGGGTTGTTCAAGGTTTTTATTACACACTATTTGTTCCCTTTGCTTTGAAATATATTTCTCCTAAAAAAGCCTTGTTTTTCATTCTTTTCTCTTTTGAGACATAACAAGAGACATGGTAAATTAAGCAATATTCCTTTTCTATATACAGTGTCAGCTCTTTAACTTGCTAGTGACCTATATCTAATTCCTGTTACTGACCTTTCACTGGAGATTGTCACACTCATAGCATGGCTGCATAAATTAAATGGATGAGTGCTGTTACTGCACTCTGTTTCTGAATCAGACAACAGAAGCTGACTTTGCACTGAACAGACAAGGATGCTCAGTCTGTCTTGATTCAGGGTAGGTCTTTGAAGAGGCTAGGCAGTACTAGTTTGATGGTTAGTGCAGGTCCATGCCAGAGTGATTGCATGTCCTCATTTTCCTTCTATTTTAAAATTTTAGTTGTAAGTAAACTTTTGCTCTTCAATATGTTAAATGCTTTTCCTCTATAATTAATGTTACTTCTGAGTGGTAATTAATCTGAGAAATTTTCTTGCAGTACAAACAATTAGTTTACTGTGGTGTTTAAATAACTGTGACATGTAGAAAGGAAGAACCTGGATCAGAGTAAACATTTCTAATCTGTCTCTTGAATGTGAGGAACAGCTATTTCATCAAATGGCATGTAAAGTGAGCACAGTTGACCCCACCGTCGGTAAACAGGCAATAACTTGTTCCAACAAGAAGTGTTCCTCCTGGCTCTTGATTGTTGTTCTCTTCTGATACCTGAAGAATAAGGGTTTCACTGTTTCTATTGTCTTCATAAATTCAGCCTTATTTACATGGGAGCAAAAGACTAGGTAATTATGTCTATACAGTCACAACTGTATTACCTGGGTGACTACACTTTGTGTATTTCTCTCAATGTATGTTTTCAAAGTTTGAAAAAATTTACTTTTAAAGCTGTGTAATTGTTTTCAGAAGTCTGTATCAGTTTCTCTCTCCCTCACCTTTATTTCCACTGTCCACTATCCCTAACTCATTATTTGTCTTTAATTAACGCTGATGTCATACACCAAGATGATCCGAGCAACATACGTGTACAAAGAAGAAAGGAAAAGAGATAAAGAGAGGATCTCTGAATAATGAAAAAATTTCTTGGCCAGCAGCGTACAGTCTGGATAACATACCATTATAACAACCCACATAATCTATGGCAGCTTAAAGATAATGGATCTAGAGCTTCAGACTTCACGGAGAAATCGAACAGAACAGCTATTGTAGAATATATTGCTTTTTAATAGCTATTCCAATCAATGTATCCATTTTAACTTCTTGTTCAAGTAGGTTTAAAGCTATCTCTTAATATCTTAAATTGCAAGGTTATTTCTGTAAATTGATTAAACATATTGAAGGCATTCATGAGTAAGCAACTTTTTTTTTTTGGTCTCTCAGTAATTCTCTGCAGGACGATACAGGTTTATGCAGAAGCTTCTCCTTTTGTTACTTTGTCTTATGTTTGTTTTCAATTTGAGAATGATAGTGTGCAGTCACTGGTTTTAGCCATTTTACACTTTCTGTCTTGGTCTGAACTTAAAGATTCTCTTCCTATGTAGCTGGACTAACAAGGCTATATGAGCTTTTTGGCTTTGATCAGGGTCTTCTTTAAATTGGTTGTCCAACATGAACTTCTGGTTGGCCCAGTAGCACCTTCCTCCTCACTGTTCAACTTGGCGTGGGATTTGCCTTTTGAGCTGCAAGGGGAATAGCTTGCCCTCCACCTGCCTGGAGCTGGTGTTACTCACCCGGTCTGTCAGACTGCTCATCAGCCCATAGACTTCTGGAAAGTAACAGTAGTTTTAGAGTAAGCTCCAGTGTATGTCTATATTAGAGAAAAAAAAGTTTGAAAAGAAACAATAAAATATAGACATAGCACTCTCCACCTGCTGGGTATATCATATAGTTGGCATGCAGTGTTCAGACTGAAAGCTTTCCTGCTGACCTTTCGTGTACATTATTTCAGATCCATGCTATCTTTTTTTTCATGAAGTTTGGCAACCACAGAACACAATCATGCACTCATTCGCAAGTCCTTATTAGTTCTATAGTTTCTCAGAGACTGGGAGCTGCACTTATTGCTCAACAACAGTAATAAAGTACATGCATTATATTAAACATATTTTCCTAAATTTGTAGCTATGAAGTACAACATATTTACTTCATGGGAAGGCTTATTTCTGTCTGTCAGCAAATGCAATCCATTGGCCATAAGTAATGGGTTTATTTACGTATATTCACTAAACAAGTTTAATAATAATGCATGTACTGTGCAATTTACTGTTTTATTTAGGAGGTGTTTTTTTTATTTCCCTAGTGTACCTTTTCCAGATGATATTTGTCTAAAATTGTTTACCATATACTACTTAAGCGCCAGTAGGGAAAAAATGTACCTTAGTTAAAAAAAAAAAAAATTAAAAAAATCATGCCTCTGTCAGATATACATTTATTTGAGGAGTTTCACAGCACCGAATTTTATGAATTGACATAAAGGAAATATGAAATATGGCTTAGAGATGTTGACAGTTCCTCATCTATTGGTACATAATAATTTTTGTTTCCTGTGTTTTGTCCATGTCATTGTGGAAATAATCA
Organism: Vanellus vanellus; assembly: GCF_965231255.1. NCBI lineage: Eukaryota > Metazoa > Chordata > Aves > Charadriiformes > Charadriidae > Vanellus > Vanellus vanellus. The sequence continues at coordinate 54,512,318 of NC_138908.1, forward strand.
ATAATATCAACAGCTGTTTTTTCTTGTTGTTTTAATCACAATTAAAAAGCATTTTATTGGTTATTAAAACAAGGCAAACAAAACCCTTCTGTGTCTATGTCACTGGAAGAATAGAGTGAATGCGGAAACAAAAAAAAAAAATAAATAAAAAAAAAAAACAGAAAATTTTTCTTTTGGTTAAGGATTTTGTAAGTGAAAAGCATGTATCTTTATGAGACTGTGTAATATTAAATGTAAAAGACTGACCAGACCATGCTTTGGGGTAAAGACTCTTGTGCGCATTACTGGCTAAAAATGCATTCAAGTTCTGGAACTGACAGCTGTGTTAGTTATACAAAAATTTTGAAGTGTCTGAGTACTGTGTCCAGTTCTGGGCTCTCCAGTTCAAGAAAGACAGGGATCTGCTGGAGACGGTCCAGCAAAGGGCTACAAAGATGATTAGGGGATTAGAACACCTCTCCTGTGAGGAAAGGCTGAGGGACTTGGGTCTTTTTAATCTAGAGAAAAGATGATTGAGGGGGGATCTTATTAATGCTTATAAATACTTAAAGGGAGGGTGCCAGGGGGATGGGAACAGTCTTTTTTCAGTGGTGCTCAGTGATAGGACAAGAGTTAATGGGCACAAACTTGAACATAAGAAGTTCCATCTAAACATGAGGAAGAACTTCTTTACTTTGAGGGTGGCAGAGCACTGGCACAGGCTGCCCAGAGAGGTTGTGGAGTCTCCCACTCTGGAGACATTCAAAACCCACCTGGACACCGTCCTGTGCAACCTGCTGTAGGTGACCCTGCTCGGGCAGTGGGGTTGGACTAGATGATCTCCAGAGGTCCCTTCCAACCCTGACCATTCTGTGATTCTGTGATTGTAAATAGCTTGTATACAGGTCCTAAAATGATGGGTATGCTGAAAATTAGGGTCCTGATCTTAATCTATTAATATTAACATCAGTATCCACATTCACTTGATTGGGAGGAAGACAGCACTGCCATCTAAACAATAAATAGCTAGGACCAAATAGTGACATAAATTTGGTTAAAAAAAGTAGTCTGGATGGTTGATGACATCTGAGCAGGGTATTCCAACAACTGCAGCTGTTTCCACAGCAGAAAAGGATTAAGCCTTCTCAACTGCTTTTGCCTGGGCTAGTAGACTGGTCTCAATCAGGATATTTGACAATTCTTCATTATAAAATAAATAGTCTTCTTTCATATATTGCTTTAACAGTATGAGTGTATACTTGAGGGATGGCTGTGGCACTTAATATTCTTTTATTTTGCTGTTTACTGTTTGATTTGTCCATGAATGTTGCTGGGTTGCACCTTTTGCAAGCGATAGCATAAAGTGCAACTGATTACTGACAAAGCTAATAAATTAAAAAGAAATGTACACCTGTGGGTAATTAAATTAGACTTGAGGAAAGTTGTAGAGATTAATGTATGCAATCAAACTATGTGCCTTAATCACTTCCACTGTCAGCTGTAATTTATGGCAGAGCTTCTTTACAACAATTCACTTTATCTAAACTTTAAAAGCAAGTATATGCAGAAAGGAAGGATACTGCATTTTGGGTTGTCACCTAGTGCATTTTGAGAGATAACAGTTCCACAACAACAACAACAACAAATAAGCTCAGAACACCCTCTTTTACCACTGCCAAACAACACTGAAATTCTGTGGTTAAGCACTAATCACCTGAATGTACACAAACAAATTTGACAAGGCTCCTGAACTTATATGACATCTGGGGAGGTGGAACCAGAGATGAGTGCTATAAAAACTGTTGGAAGTCAGTCATTCAATTCATAACACTTTCTGTGCAGTACTATTTATTTACTGACTTTTCTTTTAGCCATTTTTTGTTCAGCCTAACTTTAAAATTATCATACACATGCTTGTTGTATAAGTAATTGTGCCAGAAAAAAAAAATGGTGGGTGACATAGAAATGACAGGAGAGGAAGTTTCAGCCCCCTAGAGTTAAGATACCTTCATTTTTTTAAAGATTTTCATTGAGAAGCCATTTTAGACACCAATAATTAATGTAATTCATTTGTTGAAGTATGCACATAGATTTCCATCACTTTTGCAAACATTTGTTCAGCGTATACCTATATAATCACTTCTTTGCTACAACTGTCGTTCAAAGAGATAAAATAATTTGTCACCATTTTTTAATATAAACATTAATGAGAATGAAGCAAAAGTTAATCTGTGACATTTTGACACTGAAATACTGGAGAGAAAAATATGTCTTCACAGTTCTTTGCCAAATATATTAATTAGTTCAAACAGACTTATGCAGAATAGGAAGTGTATACTGATACATTTTAAAATTGAGAACTGGACACTCAGAAGTTTTGAGGCAACTAAAATCCACATAGTGTCTGAGACACTTATTTCACAAAATGTGACAAAGACATCTAGATCAGAGAAGCAGATTTAGGTTGCAAATTCTATTTTCATGTCAATGCTTACTGCAGAGGATGCTTAAATTCAGGACAGAAACAGGATTTTGAACACACATATGTCTCTCCTTGAAGTTCGGACATCCTTCACTGAATGCACTGGCTTTCTTGATGGGCATGGCTTTTTCCCATTAACTATACAGGAAACCTATGGACATATAGCAGATTTGTGAACTCTTCTCCCTTATCTTAGCATTTCAGATTTTTGAGACATTGCATCCTTGCTGTACCAATAGGTACAACCACCTCACTGAATTTGAACCTAGCTTTTTAATAAACTTTAAATAAGAACTTAATATTTCATATTTCAGAATTTTTGCTTAAGACATTGTGGTGGGTTGATTTTGACTAGATGCCAGGTATCCACCAAGCCGCTCTATCACTCCCTGTCCTCAACTGGACAATGGGAGAAAAACTATTACAAAAGGTTTGTGGGTCAAGATAAGGATAGGGAGATCACTTGCCAATTACTATCACTGGCAAAACAGACTCAACTTGAGGAGATTAATTTAATTTATTACCAATAAAAATCACAGTAGGATGATAAGGAATAAAAACAAATCTTAAAACTCTTTACCCCCACCTCTCCCTTCTTTCCAGGCTCAACTTCACTTTTGATTTTCTCTACCTTCTTTCCCTGAGCAGTGCAGGGGGACAGGGAATGGGGGTTGTGCTCAATTTATCCCACGTTTTCTTGGCTGCTTCTTCCTCCTCACACTCTTCCCCTGGTCCAGTGTGAGGTTCCAACTATCGGAGACAAACCTCCACAAACTTCTCCAATGTGGATCCTTCCCATGAGCTGCAGTTCTTCATGAACTGCTCCAGCACAGGCCCTTTCCATGGGGTGCAGCCCTTCAGCAATGCTCCAGCGTGGGTCCCCCATAGGGTCACAAGTCCTGCCAGAAAACCTGCTCCAGTGGGGGTTCTCTCCACAGGGTCACAGGTCCTTCCAGGAGGTTGCTCCAGTGTGGGCTTTCCACAGGGTCACAGCTTTCTTCAGGGCACATCCACCTTCTTTGGCGTGGGGTCCTCCACAAGCTGCAGGTGGATATGTGTTCCACTGTGGACCTCCATGGGCTGCAGGGGGACAGCCTGCCTCACCATGGTCTTCACCACAGGCTTCAGGGGAATCTCTGCTCTGGCACATGGATCACCTCCTCTACCTTCTTCTTCCCTGACCTTGGTGTCTGCAGAATTATTTCTCTCACATGTTATCACTCCTCTCTTCTGGCTGCAGTTCCACAGCAGGTTTTTCTCCCCTTCTCAAATATGTTATCAGAGAGGTGCTACCACTGTCACTGATGGGGTCAGCCTTGGCCAGTGGTGGGTCCTGGGTCAGCCTTGGCCAGTGGTGGGTCCCGTCTTGGAGCTGGCTGGCATTGGCTCTATCAGACACGGGAGAAACTTCTGGCGTCTTCCCACAGAAGCCACACCTGCAGCGCTCCTGCTAACAAAACCTTGCTACACAAACCCAATACAGACACCAATGAAGTCTGGAAACAGGGAAGGTTGATGTTCAGTAAAAGGCTTAAAAATACGTGTTTCTTCCTTTGCCTAAATATTAGTTCTTTGAGTAGGGGTAAAGATTCAAACCAAGGCCCAAATAATCACTTTCTGGAAAAACGTCAATATAACTTCAGCTTATTTCTAAATTATATTAAGCCATTGACACAGAGTATAGTAAAATTTGACAGTTTTTGTTACTGAGGATATGCCTTCCAGAAACCTGAACCAGGTCTACTTAGCTGTAATAGAACAGGTGTTATTCAGTAAGGCTAGTTGAGGAGAAAGTTGAGGCTGAAAAGTTCAGTTGCTGGGGTAACATTAACTGTGAGACTTCCCTTACTTGCATTCATTTCAACTCAGCCAAACATAATTCTGCCCTTTGGGAATTCAGACACATTGAAAGCTTGACCCCTTGTCTGTTTGTTAATCTTTTTTTTTGAATGGAACACAGGAATTTTATAATGTCTTCTTATCATCATGTCCTCTTTAAAGACATGTTGTGGGGTTTTTTGTATTTTCTTAAAAATATTGGAAAGACATTTTATGCTGTAAAATTTATTTTAATGTGGTCATGAGATATGAGGTAACAAAATTAGTGTGTAGTTTGAAACAAAATATTAAAATATTATGGATCCTTAGTATTCTGGTTAATAAGACTTTATTTCACATTGTTACTGCTAGGATTCATCTGGAGGCTGTAAAATAAAATGAGATCAATTTTCCTAGTACATGCTTCTGCTTTTGAATGTCAAGTTTTTTAACCAAAAAAGCAAAGGAAACATTTCTCTCTTTGTCTATATGTCTTATAACGTTCATGCCTGTTCACAAGATAACAATCACTCCAGAAGGGGTAGGGAGTTGCATTGTTGTCTTAATGAATTTTGTGTATGAAAAATAATCATCTGATTAATCACACCATTACAAATTTTATTTGGCAAACCCCACTTTGACATAAATATGCAGTTGTGCACTTTGTGCTGAGTGTGGCTACTCTTATCACTACTGGGACCATCTAGTATCTCAGAGCTGTCACAGCACAGAGGTTACTTGAGATAAATCACTTAGCAGCAGCTGCAGGCCCTTCCAAAGTAACAGATTAGATACAGTGTATGCAGGGTAATGCAGAGTGAAACAGACTGACTGAATATTCTGGAGTCTAAATCAGTAGCATCCTCCTCCCATTTAAAGCTCAGACCTGGCAAAGTGTCATAGAAACTGGTGAAGATCATTCTTCAGTAAGGTCAATGCAGTCTGGAATAAGAATATATTGAGCCAGCATAGCAAATACATTGTCGTCATGGACATTTTTTGCTGCTGTTTTCTTTTTCTGACAGGTTAATTTTTTATTCTGCTTTCACTGTTACACCAGTATGGCTGAGGACCCTCTCCTGTGCACAGAGTTTCTCTCTAGGAGGGAGTAATTGCTACAGGACAAGCCAAAACCGAATTGTGAATAACCCTTTGATAGCTGGAGTCCAGAATGAAGTCAATTTGATGCAGTTCATAATGATTTCACTGCTGGTTTGAGATGTGTGAAAGAAAACTAACTCTATTCAAATGAGATTTACAAACATTAAAGCCAAGTTTCAGCTAATGATTTAACAAGGAAGAGTAGATCATAATACATATGGTTTTGTTTAGAAATGGATAGTACTGCCTAATAACAGAGCACCTGTATCTCTCCCTTCTTGTCAACAAAATCAAGAGAATTTGTCAGTACGCTTTGCTAGCAAGTCCTCTGCCTCTATTATAAACCATAGGATGTGTTAAGAGACGAATACAACACATAACTTTTCATTTACTGCCGGGCATGGTTAGAAGAATATGGGGACTTTTATCATCAAGCTTTTAATTTGACACATACAGGACTGTTATCCTTTTTTCTCAACCAGTAATCCCAAGTTTTATTAAAATCACTCAGCTGCTCACAAATTCCAGAGTTCTGAAAGTTTTTACAGTCAAATCACCTTGTCCAAAGTGTTTGATGATCAAGTACAAAAATGTGTGTTCTAAAACTAACCTTCTACACCCAAAATAGCTGTCAGATTAGGAATAGTTGTGTCAAAAAGTAGTTCCTTCATAGAGAATATTCCCCCTAAAAATGGAGAAAAAGCAAAAGGCTATGGAGAAAATGCAGGCTTTAAACTACAGCATGAGGCAATTAAACTTGGGGGGAAAACATGGTAACTGTTTGTCATGGGGAAATATTGAAGCGAAGTAGAAAACCAAGGAGGGAGGTTTAGCATTATAATTCTTGTAGGCATAATGAGGTTTTTCATATGCTATAAGAGCATACAAGAGGTCATGTGTTCTGAAAGCATATTCCTTTTTTGGATGTTTGTCCTAAGACATGTCATCCAGACATGTCCAAAATGCTTGTCCTAAGACATGTCATCCAGAGATTTGGGTAGGTATTAAGATATAGATTAATTTCTATGAAATAGACTTATTACTAAGTTTCTAATTGTCAATAATTCTCTGAAGTAGTGGGAAAATAGCTAATTATTCTGCCTTGGTCATCAGTCAACACCAAATGTCATCAAACATTTTTCACTTAATTTCAGTAAGCTTGTCTTTAGTTTGCACTGAAATAAAAAATAAAATGAGTTTGAAACATTTTTATAGCCCAATTTCAAAAGGGACATTGGTGTTTATTGTCATTTATTCTTTATTAATCTTTTCCTAATACGGAGAAAGATGAACTCTTTAATTTGTAGTTTGCATTCACATTGCTTTGGCTTTATTTTCTCTCATGAATTCTGGCTTAATAAAAGAGAAACCTAAGGGATTTACATCCGAAAATTCAAAAAATTTAGGCACGGTCATATCTGGGGCTTGATAAAGGTTCAGGTAATTTGAGAAAACAACCTGCTCAGGAGTCGTTAAATCATGAAAATTCAAATGAGCATAAAGGTAGCTCATTAACTTACTAGATCTTAATGGTTATGCAGTCAGAAAAAGAAAGTTTAGAAAACTGGTCGGATCAAGTGAGGAGAATCATTGTGTACTGTAGAAAACCAGCAGTCAGCAGTGGGAAAAAGCACAACAAAGATATCTCTGGTAACTTTTAAAACCAAAAGAACCTGCTACAACAAAGAATCTAGCAAAAATATGTAAAAAGAATGACTGTGTTGTCATGGTATACAAAAGAGGTATTTTTTAAAAAAAAAGTCACCTCAAGCTGAGCTGTGACATGCTGCACAATTCCAAAGAGAAACCATCTGTATTAGGGAAATTTTGGTTACTTTATAAAATTCACTAGTAGTCCCCATTGACTTTTTGTCTGTGTTAAGAAACTGAGTCAAATAAAGCATTTAGATAAGTTGGCATTTACTAGATGTCTGTTTTTCTTACACCCAGTAAGAATTTTTTTTTTTTTTTATAGTTCTGTACAAAGTCTGTTTGTCAGAAATGCCCATCCCATGTTCTGGAACAGAAAACTGTGTCTTTGATATGGCTGCTTAATGTGTTGGAGATCTTTAGAAGCTGGACCTTAGTAGAACATACTGCAAAACTTTTGGGCCATAGGAACTTGTGCTAGACAAATATGTGCCTTGGCAGTCACAGTCCATAGATGAGAGGTAGGATCATGGAATCACAGAATCACGGAGTTTTGAGAGTTGGAAGGGACCTCTAGAGATCACCTAGTCCAACTCCCCTGCTAAAGCAGGATTGCCCAGAGCACATTACTCAGGACTGCATCCAGGTGGGTCTTGAAAATCTCCAGGGAAGGGGACTCTACAACCTCCCTGGGCAGCCTGTGCCAGTGCTCTGTCACCCTCACCGTAAAGAAGTTTTTCCATGTATTTGAATGGAACTTCCTGTGTTCTAACTTGTGCCCATTACCCCTCGTCCTGTCACTGGGAACCATTGAAAAGAGCCTGGCTCCATCCTCCTTCAACCCACCCTTTAGATACTTGTATGCCATAATAAGGTCTCCCCTCAGCCTTCTCTTCTCCAGGCTAAAGAGTCCCAGCTCTCTCAGCCTTTCCTCATAAGGGAGATGCTCCAAGCCCTTAATCATCTTAGTTGCCCTTCGCTGGACTCGCTCCAGCAGTTCCCTGTCCCTCTTGAACTGGGGAGCCCAAAACTGGACACAGTATTCCAGTTGTGGCCTCACCAGTACAGAGTAGAGGAGGAGAATGACCTCCTTCGACCTACTGGCCACACTCTTCCCTATGCAGCCCAGGATTCCATGGGCCCTTTTGGCAACAAGGGCACACTGCTGGGCCGTGGATAATTTACTGTCTACCAGGACTCCCAGATCCTTCTCCTCAGAGCTACTTCCCAGCAGGTCTGCCCCTAACCTATACTGGTGCTTTGCATTCTTCCTCCCCAGGTGCAGGACCTTGCACTTGGTTTTGTTGAACCTCATTAGGTTCTTCTCTGCCCAGCTCTCCAGCCTGTCCAGGTCACGCTGGATGGATCAATATCAAAGTTTCAGACATTCACAGGATTTGGGAGTCTCTGAGGCTTAGCATGATGGGCTCCAAAGCCAACAATGAACAAACATTTAGATATATTCCCTGCTCTAGATGGTGGATGGGTGGGTGGGTGGGTGTGAATGTGAACTTGGACACTCTTACCTGTGTCTCTGTGGGTAGGAGGAGACATCAGTCTACTGTTAGTACAGAAAATAATGCAGTCATTCCCATGTAATAATTCACTGAGTTAACTTGTCATATTTCCTGTGTAGCAGAGAAGTGTACCCTTTTCTGTTATTTTCTGTAAGTAGATGTTTTTTCTCCATTTTCCTTTTCCTTACTTTCTCTTCCTCCCAAATGATAAATGCACTCTCATTTTCACATGCACCCTTGCTCCCAGCTCTCATTACAGTCCTGGCTGTGCCTTACATCTGGCAAGCTTAACATGTCACTATCTGTCCTCAGAACCAAAGTGCACTGGAATACTCAATAAACCAAGAGAGTTATCCGACTCATATTACCCGACAGACCATGTGCATGTCATTTCTGTAAAATACCTTGCATGCCTCTACCAGCCAAGAGCTTTCACATATTCCGTCCATTTTGAAATAAGCATCCCTTGAGTAGCAGTATGTGCACCTTTATACATATTTTACCATCTACTCTTGTTTTAAGTGAACCTAGACAATGTTCTTCTGACACTTGCAGACTTTAAAATATCTTCGACTGTCAGAGTCCCAGAGCTTTCAGATGCATAGACATTGTGATGCTCTAAAACACATACAAAAGACAACTGGGTGTGTGCAGTAAATGGGTTATGAATGTCAGAGAATTTTCTCCAAGCACTTCAATGCTACTGGAACTCCGGACTGTCATTTATTCTACTAAAACAATGACCCTCCCTGAAGCAGTGTAAGTGGGTTTCATAAAATTTAAACTTAGTTCTAAGTTTAAACTGACATTCCACTGCTGAACTGCTGCTCTTGCATGGAGCAGAAAGAGGGCACAAGCAATTATCCTTTCTAGCGTAAACGGCATGTCCTACCAAAAACAGGCAAGCCACAGAGAAAAGACACTTTAAACAGTGAATTTCTGTTCTATTGACCTTTGTTAATATACATCCTCTGCTTCTCCTTTAAAACAAAACAACATAAAACATTAATGTTGAAATATTTTAATTGTCGCTCATCTTCCTCTGTCAATGACTTCATTACTTTTGGATGTTGTGCCACATCAAACCATGCTAGATTTTAATTTGAGCTGCACCACTCCTGAAACAGTGGGACACAAACTGAGAGTCCTCTAACTCCTCATACCTGCTCTTCACACGGACAGAGGGTAGAGAGGGGCAGGGGAATTTGGGCAGTGTCAGTCCAGTTCTTTTGACAGCCGTGCTGAACAACAAAAGCATTTTTAAAAGCTATTTTTGAATTCACTTTTAAAAAAGATGCCTTCAGTCTAAATTATGAGAGGGAAGTAGTTAAAATTATTAGGAGTTACAGTTGTTAAACAAATGTTCTGTGATTTCCTTCAAAATGTTAAAGCAAGGAAGCAGGAAGCTTGAAACACATATTCTTACTTCATACATTATTTTTTTTTCCTTTTTCTCATATATCACTGCAAGAAACAAGGCTTCAACAGTTTTGCTACAGATGTTTCTTAGGCAAATCACTGCTTCAGGTGCTTCAAATCACTAACCACATGAAAATAAACCACCAAAAATTGTAACTAATACATAAATTTGTAATGCCTAATTCTGTGGCAGAGGCTTGAAAGTGTATTCTCTCTATCATATTGGATGCTGAGCCCTCCCTTGAAAAGTCATTTGACTCTCAGCCAAGGGGAAGAAAAAAAGGACAACAAAAGGCTCTCTTTGTTTCCTTTGTCTTATTGTTCTGTTTGCCTTTTTAATTTTCAGTTCTAGTGTCTTACGTGTTTGAGGAAACATTTAGCATTTTTAGTTAGTTAGTCGGTTAGTTAGTTAGTAATACTGCATGTTGTATTGATGAAATCATTGCTACCAGACAGAGAACATTCCTTAGCATGATTATGCATGGTTTGCTAGTTAATTCTGAGTTATAATTGTTACTAGTGATATTTTCTACCCAAGATGCAGAGTTGACAATTGGAGAGGCATAAAATAGGTGTCATTGTATATATTACCCTCCACTGCCTAGTCATGTTCAGAAAAACTTGACAAAGTGCATATTCATGTTGGAAGCTGGCGCGTAGCTCTAGGCTATTCTCGTGTGCAAGGACTCCCCCATCTTCTACTTTTTTTTCTGTTCTTCTGTTGGTAAGGATTTAGTATCCATGTAACAGAATACTTTTTATTTGTCCTTCCCCATGCATAGTAAAAGGTTTGGTCTATTGCTTATTCAACAACTTTTCTCTTATACTAAAGAAGTTATACATTTAAATTTTCATACACACTAGTTATTTGATTTGTACTTATAAATGCTAACCATGATAGCAGGAGTAATCCTTCAGGTCTTGAAACCTCAGAACATTGAATTCTTCATGTAACAGCACCAGGAATCCCACATATTAAAGTCTGTCTTAAATTGTTCCTTTCTCCTCTTCCCGTTCCCCACATTTGAAACATAATTTCAGGTACTTCTCTTACAAGTTTGGACTTCCAATTTGGGCACTGACCATTCAGATAACCAAATACAACTGTTAAACCTGTCTTCACTGAGAAGATTTCACTAGAAGGAATATGACAATACAGTAAACTTCCATGTGTTTTTGGAGGAAATGTTAGAATTGTTCTGTCAGTATTCTGTCACAATGTTTCTGAATGGGCACCATAGAAGTCTTGAAGCAGAACTAGATGTCTGTAGCGTTGCTTATATGTAATTTCCCCATTTCTCAGACAGCCTGTTCTGATGAGCACCCATACTCCATGTTTTTACTGGATTGGGTTTAAATTACTATAGAATAGTATGGAATGGAATGGAATGGAATGGAATGGAATGGAATGGAATGGAATGGAATGGAATGGAATGGAATGGAATGGGTAGAATGGAATGGAATGGAATAGAATAGAATAGAATAGAATAGAATAGAATAGAATAGAATAGAATAGAATAGAATAGAATAGAATAGAATGGGATGGGATGGGATGGGATGGGATGGGATGGGATGGGATGGGATGGGATGGGATGGGATGGGATAGGACAATTCCAGGCCTACAATGATCAGGTCCAGCTACCTGATCACTTCAAGGCTGATCAAAAGTTAAAGCATGTTACTAAGGGCTTTGTCCAAATGCATCTTAAACACTGACAGGCATGGAACATGGGCCATGTCTCTAGGAAACCTCTTCCAGTGTTTGACCACTCTCTTGGTAAAGAAATGCTTCCTAATGTAAAGTCTGATCCTCCCTTGTTGTGGCTTTGAACTATTCCCACATCTCCTATCATCAGATATCAGGGAGAAGAGAGCAACACCTCCCTCTCCGCTTCCCCTCCTCAGGAAGCTGTAGAGAGCAATGAGGTCACCCCTCATCCTCCTTTACTCCAGACTAGACAGACACAAAGTCCTCAGCCACTCCTCATAGGGCATTTCTTCCAGCCTTTTCACCAGCTTTGTTGGCCTCCACTGGACACATTTAAGTACCTTAACATCCTTCTTAGATTGTCAGGCCCAGTACTTCACATAGTACTCAAGGTGAGGCCTCACCAACTCTGAATACAGCAGGATAATCCCATCCTTTGACTGGCTGGTTATGCTGTGTTTGATGCATCCCAGGATGCAATTTTTCCTTTTGGCTGCCATGACACACTGGGGACTCATACTGAGCTTAATGTCAACCAGCACCCCCAGATCCCTTTCTGCAGGGCTGCCCTCCAGCCACTCGTCTCCCAATTTATACTTGTGTGTAGTGTTACTCTGTCCTAGGTGCAGAATTTGGCATTTATTCTTGTTAAATTTCATGTCATTGATGATTGCCCAATGGTCCAGTCTATCTAGATCTCTCTGCAAGGCCTCTTGTCCCTTAAAAGAGCCAACAGCACCTCCCAGGTAAGTACCAGTGACAAACTTGCTAGTGGAGTATTCAGATCCTGCATGAAGATCATTGATTAAATAGTTGAACAGAACTGTTTCTAGAGTTAAGCTCTGAGGAACACTGCTGGTGATTTGTCACCAGTCACATGTAGCCTCATTCACTACAATCCTTGAGCCCTGCTGTTCTTCACAGCTGGACAACCTGTTCAGAAGGCTGCTGTGAGGGACAGTATCAGAAGCCTTACTAAAACTGAGAAAAAAATACATCACCGCCTTCTCTTCATCCACTAGGAGGTGACCTTATCGTAGAAGGATACAAATAGTTAGGTAGGACTTTCCCTGTGTGAACCCATGTTAACTGTGCCTGATGACTGCATTGTCCTTTAAATGCATTTCATTAGAACTCAGCATGATCTTTGAGAGTTAGTATAGTTCAGGCAGTTTGTGTCAGCCACTCACCAATGACTGTTCTAGGCTTTTTGACTAGACCCTTTTAGTCTAGAAATAGTTAGACACAACCTGTGTGCTAGGAAAGGTTAGAGTAAATTGCAGATTTGCCATAGCAGCCAGATCTCTTGAAGAAGCAAAATCTAAGCTCCAGATGCTTATATGATTTATGCCACTAGATTTGGGACCAGGCTTTGGGCCAAAAGCTTTAATAATGATTATTTTGAATGATATCTTTAATTTTTCTTTGTTGTCACTTTTGCTGTTTCCTAAAGGTACTCAATACATTTTCTGCAGGAAGTCGTTTTGAAGTATTATTTAAAATACTTTATTAACATCTTTTTACAAATTAAAATATTTGTGCTTAAAATTTCCTTAGTTACCAAATGGATTTTAGTCACCGTAATTTTCAAATTGTCACAGAGAGGGTACCACAGACCTTATTATTTATTAAGATGATTCATTTATATTAATATAACTTTCTTATTCAAACCATAATGTTGTGCATGATACTTTATTCTGAAGATAGTAATGGGTTAAAATTCAAAAAAAATGCTTTTTTTTCTGAGAGCATCAAATAAACAATAATGCTACCTGTCCATCATGATATCCCAATAGGGCTCTTTATAAATTTTTAACATCTTTACAGAGGAATGAAACTAGAAGAGACATTAACTTGAGATGACATGTTACAGTCACATCAGTGACCATAAAATAATAAATAGTAATAAACATTGATTGCAAATATTAGCAAGTTGCAGGAAATTATCCTAAGTGCCTTGACAAGTAAGACTTCTAGGATGTTGGAAATCTATTGCAGTGGTTTAAGTCTTCTGTGATGAGAAGTATTCGCTTACTTCAGTAGTCGGTATATCTGACTTTCATAAGTCCTTGAGTTTGATGGTAGAGAGTATGCCTTCTGAAAGTGAGTCTGATACTTTGATTTATGAAAATGTTGTAGAAATAAAACAAAAAAAAAAAAGGAAGAAAAATGGGACACCTGGAGGAATGATACACGGCAGTGTAAATGTAGGGGGACAAGCCAAATATCTCGAAATATACATCATGCTCTGAGATAAACAGTCTTCCTATTTTTTCTTACAGATGAAAAAATACAGTGAAGATTCACCTGATTCACACGCTCAGCATACCAGCAGTGTTGTTAATGTAACTCAGGGTGAGTGAGACTGACTTTGCAGAGGTGGCATTGTTCTGTGTGTTGGATTTGAAGTAGCATCCTGTGGGTGTACATACTGCATGTTGGGCTTTACTGTGAAAAAACTGAGGAAATTACTTTGTAGAAGTAGAAAGTAGAGTTTTGTACGAAGACTTTCAAGCCAAGCAAGAATAAAGCCTGTATGACACTTTGGTGATGAATAAGCCTTGCTCCAGTTGTAAACCTTGGAGTGAATTTCAACCTCAGCAAACAAATGATGAATGGGCAATGTCATCTAATTGTTTTTGTGTTTGAAAGATCAAAGTGGTAAGGCACAGTTCAGAAGTGAACTACACAAACATTGCTATCAGGAATACAGTTTTAGAAAAGTGAATATTCACCAAGGGTGTCAGGGGGAAAGCTGAACACTAAATGCACAGAAATGACACCTTCCGCCTCTTCTTCTTTCCACCCCTGAAAAACACCACGTCTCCTCCCAGCGCCACCCCCACCAAAATAAAGATTCCAAGATGAATCAGTCAATCATTGAGGACTAAAATAAGAGGGGTTGTAGAAACACTGGAAGATTTGTATATCTTATTTGTAAAGTCAGCTCAATACATGAATTGCAAAAGTATGAATTACCTAATCATTCACTAAAATGAAAAAATAACAGAACTTTCCTTATTGCACCCAATAGTTGTAACTAATACTTACTTTGCACATCGGAAAATAGAGAGGTTTTAAAATTTTGTTGATTAGTTAAACCAGCATACCTTTAAGGATGTGAAAGGTACAAAAATGAAATTTGACACCTTAGTCAGGCACTTCTGAGCTCCAAACTTTTCAACAATAAAAGAGATAATGTATTTATTCCTGAGCTGGAATTATGTTCTATTTATTTTGAGTCTGCTCACAGAAATGTGAGCTTTTCCATCAAGAAAAAGCATTCTATTCCGGTAATGCTGTTGGAGAATGCCCATCTAAAGCGAGACACATTTAGGAACAGTTATATTTGCTGACATGTTTGAAATGTGTCTGTGAGTAAGTATGTTTACAATATGTCCTTTCTTCTTGAGTTGGTATAGAACCACCAGAAAGTTGTGGCAAGGAGAGATGCAAAATTGGCCAGCATAAATGAAACATATCAAGAGGAGAAAGGTTATGAAGTAGGAAGCTGTTGTGAAGCAAGAGAGAGCTTATGGCATGCATTTTGTCAGCTGAGATTCTGTGGTGAAATTCGTGATTCAAATCCAAACCCTTGGTAGTGAGTGCTGCAAACTATTTACTTGGGGTAATGGGGTGAATCATAAGTATATTCACTGTCGTTGTGTAAAAATGTGTAAAACATAAGAAACATTGTCCAGGGTTTTGTTTCAAACTAGAATTCATGAAGAAGCAGGACTATGTCTGAAAGAGCCATGTTGGATAAGGGATCATTCTTTACTTATTTGTACTGGAAGATTGGCTAATATTAAAAGCAAGGTACCTACTGCTTTACCCAGAGGAGTTCTGACAAATTCGTATTAAAGGGACTGCGTTATTTTGTAACTATTAGAATACTTCAATGTGAAGTAGTATTTCTTCAATGAGGCCAATATTTGTTTGCAAATTTAGGAATGTAATTTTTTTTTTTCATTGTGCTGTTTTTGTTAGCATATTTACTTGACTTTTTAGTTTTATACGTTGTAACAATTCAGTATGTACTGGACATCACAACGGAATAGGGCAAACAACAAAAAGACTACAGTTAGAGTAATAGCCTAATTTGTGAAGCATAAGAACTTGAAAACTATGGAATAAAAATGAATTGACAGAAATGAAACTAGTCTGATATAGCTTAGTGGAATCGGTTATTGAAATCTGATTGCTGGAGTGATCAGCAACCAAAAATTGACCATAAAACATTTTAAAATTTGTTACTATTATGCAAAAAACACATTCAAAATGCTGAAACGTGCAAAAAGGAAAATAAATAAAGACAAATGGAATGACTATTAGAAATAAATAATGGCTGAAACACCCTCTGTTTTCCAGGAAAAGCAGCTAAAACGTTGTAGAGCGGGTATGAGATTTTTTCCTTGGATAATGTATTTGTATTTTCTGCTTCAGGTTTGTGCTTAATATTGTCTCTTTTCAATATTACCTGTTCCATACCAGGAACATATCCTGCAAGTTGCTGAGTAATCTGACATCCAAATGTGTGCTTGGAATACTGAAGAAAAAAAAAAAAAAAAAGAAAAAAAGGATTAACAGCATAAACAAAACAAACAAGCAAATAAGTATTTTAAAGCAAAGAACAACAAACAAAAGGTCAAGCAGAACCACCAAACGTTCTCAAGAGGAATGGAAGTTAAAAAAAAATAAAAATGTTGGGCTACTTTTTCTGAAGTGAGCAAGATTAGGCAGGGAAAAGGTAAGAACAGATAAAAGCAGAACTCACTATCCAGTGCTACTTCTTCGAACTGGATTGAAAGGTATCTGTCTGGCTCAATAGCATTGCTGTTTTGAAATCCTGCCTATCCAGAAACAGCCTACAATAAGACAGATTGTGACAACTTGCATCTAAGAGTGTTGCAGCTAAAATAGTGGTTAATCAGAGAAAATGTGTCGTTCTAGCTAGACTATGTTTGAAAAAAAAAAAAAAAGGTTAAGAAAGAACAACAGCGAGAAACTGCTAAAACAAGAGATGTAGGTTTGGGGAGGTATTTTTTGGACTGTCAGATTTATTATAAAAAAAATATATTAAATATAGACTCCAGACTATCATATGGTACATTGGGTAACAGGAAATTGATTCAATCCATTCTGTCCATTCCCTGTGGTAGCTACTGTTCAATATCCACTTACAAGTGTTACATTTCAGCTTAGGTGGGATGCTAGATAATTTATAGTGTATATAAAGCAAAACACATATTTAATATAAAAGTAAAGGTGTATTGGCATTTCAGAAATTCTATGAAGATGCAAACTGCTTATGGTTAAATTTCATAATGTGAAGACATCTCAGATTGAGCATTATTATGGATATGTATTGTTTAAATTTTATCACAATTAGGTAAGTACCTGTGTAGAAAGAGCTTTTATCTTACTATACTTGCCTGTTTTCAGATGTTCACCTCATTTTCAGCTGACTCTGAAAGTACTAGTGTGGTGAGTTAACCTTGGCTGGTTGCCAGGTGTTTATCAAGCTGCTCTACCGTACCTCCTCTTAAGCAAGGCAGGGGGAGAAAATAACATGAAAATCTCACAGGTCGAGATGCGGACAGGGGGATTGCTCAGCAGTTACCATTGCAGGCAAAACCAGACTCAACTTGGGGAAGATTAATTGAACTTATTGCCAATTAATAACAGAGTAGGATAATAAGACATAAAAACAAAATTAAACCCACCTTCCTCTCACCTTCATCCCAGGCTCAAATTCATCCATTCATTCCTAACTCTTCTGCCTCCTTCTCCCGTCCAAGTGGCAGAGGTTGGTGCGGGGGATGGGGTTAGAGTCAGTTGAGAGCTCTTAATTTCTGCCACTCCTTCCCTCTCACGCTTTTCCCCTGCTCCACTGTGGGGTCCCTCCCATGGGCTGTGGTCCTTCAAGAACTGTTCCAGCATGGGTCCTTTTGCACAGGGCACAGTCCTTCAGGATCGGACTGCTCCAGCATACGTCCCCCACAGGCCTCAGTTCCTGCCAGAAAAATTGTTCCTGCATGGAATACTCTCCCCAGGCCTGCTCCTGTGTGGGTTTTCCATGGGCTGCTACTTCCTTCAGGGCACTTCCACCTGCTGTGGCATGAGATCCTCCGTGGGCTGCTATCCAGGCTGGTTAGCTGCTCCGACATGGTCCTCTATGGGCTGCAGAGGGACTACCTACTTCACCACGGAATTCTCCACAGACTGCAGGGAAATCTCTGCTCCGGTACTTGGATGGACTCTTCCCACTCCTTCACAGACCTTGGTGTCTGTAGGGTTGTTTCTCTCATATTTTTCTCCTCTCTCACATCTGTTGTGCAGTGCTCTTTACCCTTTCTTAAATACATTATCATAGAGGCACAACCAGCATTGCTAATGTGCTCAGCTTTGGGTGGCAACAGGTCCATTTTGGAGCTGGCTAGAACTGGCTGTGTTCAGCATGGGGGCTGCTCCTGGTTTCTTCTCACAGAAGCCACCCCTACAGCTCCTGACTGCCTCCTCCACTACCAAAAACCTTGCCCTGTAAACCGATACAACTAGACAACCACAGTGATTTCCAGTTTCATTTTTCATTTAACACATTTGATCCTAAACTAGAGGCTTAGACTAATATTGTCGAGGGATTCATTTGAATCGAGGCAGACTTTGAGGCCCAGGTTACACAAGGTTCTGTACATAACATTGGGTCACTATCTTATGAGAAATATCCAATTTACAAACAGGCCGAAATACACTTTTTGTCTCTTTTGGGTGCAGCAGATTTTCAAGCAACAACACTAATATGGGAGAAGCTGAGGTACACAAGCCAGGGAGATACTGCTGATAAACATAAAGAGTCTTTCACTGTTCAGTTCCATCTCCTGTGCTATGTGAGCAACACAGTGACATAGCGTAGTAGCCAATAAAGCGGAAATATTCTGGGTTCTTAAACTTACCAGTGCTTCAGTAGCAAAAGAGCAAATCTGTAAGGTTTAACAGGGCAAATGCTGGATCTTATTCTACAGAACTAAGAAAGCATGATTGTTGAATTGAGTAATAGTATGAATCTAGGACAGACAGTAATGATTTAGAAAAGCATTATTTCAAAACAGTATTTAAGTATTAACAGAAATATAAGCTAAATTAATGAAGACTATTATGAAATACTGCACTCAAGAAATTCTAGATCATGGAAAGTAGACATACGTAGTTTGAAAGACAGAAAAGGAAAGGATTTTAGTAACAGTTATAGCAAATCTAATGAATTTCATCACATAAAACTGTTCCAAAGAGCAAACATTACACTGAATTGTTATTTGAAAAGCATATGAACTTTTATACTTCTACTAATGCTGCTAAAGCTTTATTTGTGCCTAGTTAGGTTATTATAGTTCAAGGATTGCAACTTATCCAAAATAAACTAACAAGTTTATCAAACATCTTGAAAATGAAACCTGTCACAAAATACCAGGCTCAGGTGCTGTTTAGGTTGTGATGCCAATTACCCGTTCAGAGGTATTTCATGTGATTATCAAGACTGGAAATTCCTCACGTTAAGAATGTAGCACTCGGTATTGAATAATGAAATATTCACTGGGACAGCAAAAAAGGACAGGAGACACAGCCATGAGGCATATGATTAATTTCCTGCTCTGCAATTCTCTTCTAAGAGAATTCCTTCCCAGCAAGCTTTGAAGATTTTGTGGCCTAACAAAGATATCAAGCTGTTTCTAAGCCAGGAGGTCAGGAGCGTACTGGAAACCTGGGACAGCCAACCCTGAAGCCTCTGATTTTACAGAGTTGAAGGGATATCATATTGGTTTGGTTAATTTTTTGTTTGTGTTTGTTTGTTTATTTGTTTGTTTGTTTTGGTGATGGAGATGGTGTTAGGCTTTTAAGTTTTAGAATATATACGTATGACAAAAATGGCAGCAGTAATACAAAGAGAAAGGAGGATTCTATACAATGCCTGGAACACAGCTTCGTTGAAAAGGTGCTTCACAAACAGGCCTGGAGTGAGGCACTCCAGAAAGCAAGAGGGACAGGACTTGAGTCAGGATGTTTGCAACTTTCCAATGTGACTGCAAGAACACCTTCTCAGACAGCAATAAGAAAGAAAGTACTTGAGAAAAGGAAGGAGTGGAAGCTCTTGTATGTGTATGCCTTTTTTTTTTCTGACTCAGACAGTAATAGCAGTTATCAGTGGAGTGCCCACATATGGTTATTGCTAATTCCTCAGAAACCATTCACAGTTTGTTGTCAAACAATCCTATGTTTTCTAGTAGATCTGACAGTTTCTCTGGGGGAGTTCTGGAGAGTCCACTTAAGAAGAAAAAGGGTGTCATATTTGAGTAAACAGGGACTCATCTGACTCAGAATATGATTTGCTTCAACAACATTTCCAAAACTACGCAGCCTTTCTAATGGATTTCAAACCCACCTGTAATGTTTCTGATAACAATTCATAGGAACTAAATCACTTGCTTCTATTCTATAAGAGGAGATTCCTTTGAGGTGAAGGATTTTTTTCAGTTTTGGAATATTTCTTAAGGCTAGTGAAGAAAAGAACATGTATGTATAACTGCAATAGCTCTGCCTTCATTTTTCTAAGCCTCTTTCCCTGTAGACAGTATAATTTACTGTTGAGCGATGCTTTTGAATAGACTAGTGAAACAAAAATACACTGAGTTTGGAATAGCAACATTTTGCCAATCCATCATAGTGAAGTACATAATACAAGCAGTAGCCTGATTTCTTACCAACTCAGAAAGAAGCGTGTGTGCATGTGTACTGATATGGAGCTGAGCGTCCAGAATGCCTGTTTCTCCGTTTCTCAAGTTTATGCCTGAGACAACCCAAAAGAGCACAAATTCACTCCAGGTGAAAGGGTAAAGGTCCTCTGTTCACATCATATTCTGATTTATTATTGGGAAAGGTTGCCGAGAATGTAGCCATACTATAAGTTTATAACTTACATTATTAAATTAATCCTTCCCAAGACAATAAAAAAAAAACCAAGTTGTTTGATTATTTCTTTATTTATCCTAGGACCATGTTAAGCAGTGTGGTGGTTCTAAAAGATAATGTTATTAACACCAATCTGAT
The DNA here is from genome assembly GCF_965231255.1 of Vanellus vanellus. Classification (NCBI taxonomy): domain Eukaryota; kingdom Metazoa; phylum Chordata; class Aves; order Charadriiformes; family Charadriidae; genus Vanellus; species Vanellus vanellus. The sequence goes on from NC_138908.1 coordinate 54,533,097, forward strand.
CAAATCTGATCAGTGTAACTGTAGAAAGCTTTTCAGCAACACAGGATAATATGTATATTTGTATATAATAAGTAATATATATGCATATACATATATATAGAAAAGTAAACATCAGGTTTTATTTTGTTTTTAGAAAAAGATTTTGATTGATACGCTGTGAATCATTAAATCAGTCTCCATGTAACATAAAAATATGATTCTCTCCCAGCTACCCCATTTTTTTCTAAAAAGTTTGAGTGTGTGTTGATTCATTGCTGCATTATTCCCCAGGGAATTTTATTCTATAAATGATGTCCCAGTTATTGTCATGATCACTTTTAAATCTGTTTATCAAATGCTAGGAATTTGTGTTGTAGGATCATGGATTAAGCATGATTGTCCAATTGTAACCTGATTGCAATTTCAAACATTAAGAATTATATTTTCAGGTATTGCCTTTTTTGAAATTTGCAGGTTTTTCTTGTAAGTGTTTTTTCACAGACAGTTGCTACATTAAATATTTTTCTATTTTTATAGTTGTCTTCTTACCTAAACCCCCCAAATTAATATAACAATTCACTTTTCTTCTCATTATTCTAAAGTACAATAACTTTTCAATCATTAATAGGTTTAGATGGGAAGGTATAGGTCGCCAAGATGGAATTTAATTGATTAACCTGATATCATCTTTCGTTTCCATAGTGACAACCCATCTGCTTATAATATTTTAAAAGTAGTCATTCAGTATGCTCCTTTTGAGAAACAGGTTTACTAATTCAAAAATATCAAATCCTCTTTTGCCTTATACTGAAAAGCTATGGTGCAATTTTAAGTAGAAAAACATGTTTGTTTTTTTTTAAATTAGAATCATACAGAAAATAACCTTTTGACCAAATCTTCCTTAATGATTAGAATTTTAAGTGTTGTTTTCATAGAAAAGGTAAATACAAAGCAAAAGAAAAACTTTAAAGATCCCTTATAAATTCAGACTTTTTACCCAGTCATAACAGCAACTGTATTACAGAAGTGGAACTCTCCTGTTGGGGTTTGTTCAGAAAGTCACCAGAAATGTATTGTAATTCATGTGAATCTTATTTTTACTGCCTAGCTAGTTAGCTCTTGCAGCACTTGCAGGTCAACCTATTCTATTATTTCCATTCCTGCAACCTCTCAGACGTGTGACTGATTCAGCTAGTGGTATACTTCCCTCCCAATCAGTAAACAAGCCAAGTCATAGTTACGGTGCAAACAGGGAGGCCATCTTTCAAATCAGACATATAAGCAAGGTTATGATTGCTCGGTAATTTGTAATACCTACAGGACATGCTGCAAACCTGGGGACTTCGTTTCTCTTGCTCGAGGCTTAGCTTGGTAGGACTGCAATGATTACTGAATTTTGCTTAACATTTTGTAAAATTTTGCTGAATTAAAATAGCAAAGATATTTGTATTTGCCACCATTTTAAATGTATGTGGCCTGATTTCTGTGTTATGAGGGACACACATCTGAACATCTCTTTCTTCCTATAAAAATTATTGACAATCCAACTTCTTTGTTTATCTTAACCATTGCTTTAATGTTGTCTTTTGACTTTACACTGAACCTGTTCTTTTTCTTTCTTCAGAGTGCAATAAAACATTTAACCCATAAAAAAAATGTCTTAACTCTGAAACCTTAGTCAAATTTCAGTGTTTGTAGTTATAATTTGTCTATCCAATGCCTTGTACTCCTACAATACCTGCAACTGATTAGATATCAAAGGGCTTCAAGAACGTCAAGTAAAGATATCAAAGTTGAGACCTCCTAGTAATGTCTTCAGGTTAATGTTTTTCTGTAATCCACTATGCATTTCTTTTGGATTGTATTTTAGTATTCCAACACGCTTGTAAGGTAAAGCAATATCCATTATATTCACACAAGTGAAACCTTCCATTCAGTTTCACAGAGATATCAAACTCTGAGTAACTTCAGCTAGTCTCAGACATAACTCTCTTCTTAAAGTTTTAAACTTCAGATATTTCTCCTGAAATTCCATCTGCAAATTATTTGATTGCATGTTAAAGCCATTAGGTGGGATTGATTTACAACACTTCTTATATTGTAAAAAGAAACCATATCTTACCTTAGAAGCAGCACCAGAGTGGTGATGGGTGAAGTGCCTTTTTCATTATACATTCCTTAGAGACTAAAAAGCTAAAAAATGTGTTAACATTTTCCCTAATCATCTTAGTGTAAAGAAGGTTTCATATCATTCTTGTATCCATTTTCCCTCTCTATGTTTTCCCTTCCATGTTTCCATGACATTTTAAAAGTATGTCAATGAAATAGCTATTTCAATAGTGTTCCTCGCAGTGCTGTGTATTAAAAACTGTCATGTTCAAAGCCCTCCCTCACTTTTATAGAAGAAAGCCACTGTTTTATTCTTGAAGTTTAGATTCTTCCTAATGCCCTTCTCAGTACCATAGCTTTCTAGTATTGTTCTTCGCTCTATTTGTACAATATATATTTCGAGTTTTCAGATCTGTTCTTTTTTTTTTAATTTATTTATTAACATGACATTGGCCTACTAAAATGATCAATACATTATTGGGCATAATTGTTAATTCCAGATCAGATGTATGAATGAGCTCTTTGTAGTGAATTGATAACTAATTATATTAGTTCTTCATCTGATTTTTTTTCAATAAGAAATCTTTTATTTTCCTTGCAAATATTAGTTTGATCTATTTTATAAAATTTGCATGACAAAGAGTCCTTGTGAGACTGCATGAAGTTTTTGTTAGTAGGTAACGTTATCCTCCTCATTTATTAAAAACTATCATGTAAGCATTTTTTATTATTATTCATTAAAACACTAATCAAGCATTTAACTAATGTTTAAAACAGATCCCTACATTTCATAGCCATATTCGTGTGTGTGGCACTAGAATGAGTTTTTTCCATATGTGTGAGAATCCAAAATCTTTTTTATGGATGAACTGGGATATTCAGGGATGAATGGCAGTATGATGATAATCTTTTTCTACCTGTATTTTCTACTCTTGTTTCATAGTTATTTAAGCACATAGATAACTCATCACTTAAAATTAGAATAGGCCTAAATTAATAATTGAGGAAATTTTATTTTAAGGTGTTAATAAGTGTTAAAATTTTGCAGTTAGATATCTGTGTTTTGGAATTATCTTGCACTTCCTTAGCTAGGTAAGTATCATCTTCCCCATTGTTCTAATGTTAATCCCAAAGGATGCATCATCTGTCAGTAAATGTTCAATATAAAACTGCTAATTTTGTTTCCTTTCACTCACTGTGGAAGCAGAGCACAAAACAGTCCCTCTGGCATGTTCATCAAAACTGTGATCTTGCTGATTAAAATGCAGAGAAACTAGCATTTTCCTTTTATCTGCAGTCCATCATATCTTTATTGTGTGAATCTTATTAACACTATGTTTCTAGTCTCTCTTTAGCATTGGTATTTTTGTTTTGTTTGTTTCTTTGCTGTTTGTTTTTCTTCATTTACAAGAAACTAATTAAACAGAGACAAGCAAAAATATTGCATATAGATTTCTCAGGTAACTTTCTGTGATAACATTTGAAGCATATCTTTCTAATATTTATGTAGTATTCTATCATAAATTGAAGGTAAAGTAAAAAATTTGGTGACATTTAAAACTGCATGTCTTTTATGCAAAAGTCACCAGTTATTAAATATTTTTACATGGACATTATGTGACTTTGAATTTTTTTTCCCTTTGCTCTTAGGATTTTGCTCTTGATTTAAAAAAAAAAAAAAAGTTATTTCCATATCACTTTATTTGTCTTGTGAATTTATCATCTTTTTAACAGAAGATTCCACAGGTTGCTTTTCACAGATATCTAAATGGTCATCTTTTCTTGCATATTTCTTCATCAGGCTGTTTAGTTTAAGCTTCATCCCACTTTGACCAGACTCCAAGTAGCACATTTTTGCATGTAGTCCCACCACATAATCTTAACAGCATTATACTTTTCTTAGATTGGAAGTCTATGTTCTTTGTCCAAATTATAATCAAACAGAAATGTTTTATTTCTATGTTGTTTTCCAATGATCATCTAAAGAATGAACTAGATACATATAAATTATCCATTTGTATGTGTATGTAGACCTAGAGGTAGATGTGTATGTGTACAGTTATGTAGAGTAAACATGACTTTCACAGTAGTATATCCTGTTTGGTTTTTCGTTTGTTTTTTGTTGTTGTTGTTGTTGTTGTTGGTTTTGGGTTTGTTTTTGTTTTTTAATTAATGTCCCTCTTTCTTAGCAGAAAAGGGAAGTTTGAATTTTAGGATCAAAATTGACAGAGATTAATCTACTCTTCCTCCTCTTTTCTCTTGTGAAATCAATCCAAATAATTTTCACAATAAAACTTAAAGAAAAGAAGAAGTTATGCACAACTCTCTTTAAGACCATGATTTCACCACTGAAAATGGGAAAAGGAAAACCTGTGTTGAATATTTTTGTGCATATTAAAGTAAAATACTTTCTTTACTTCTTTATCTCATCTTATCTCTTGAAATTTTGGCATCCAATTACTGCTACTAATGTTAAAAAGCATATATTTTTTCAAATCAATACATTTATTCACTTAAACCACAGTCACAACAAAGAAGTACCTATTGATCAGCAAACTGTACCTCACAGAATTTTCTATAGCTTTTATGTAACTTGGCTTACAATAGTCCCTGAAGACCTTGTTATCATTAGATAACAAGAGTTAAGGATCATTAGAGTAATGAGTGATTTGACTATCTGTCTTTACAGTCATTTGTGAAGTCATTTTGTTTCTTATAGTCTTCCTCAAAGACAAAAACCAGCATGAACTATATTGTGTTATTTTGGATAATTCATTTCCATGTATGTACATGCATCGGGTTTATATCTATTGAAGACAAAACAGTCCTTACTGTGTAAAACTAGTTCAACTGTAAGGCAAATACTGCATCATGCAGCTTTTGGCCAGTGAATAAGGGAGTGTGTTTCAAGTTCAGCAAACTTTGTATTGATTGCTTATTCTAGAACATCCTTTCCTGTGCAGCTTGTCAACTATATCGGAAGAGGCTGTGTAGTGTCAGCTGGTACTTGGTGTGAATAAATAGGAAAGTGGTGCAAGCAGAAAAGAAAGGATTTAAATGCATTTTAACTAAGACTGGCTAAAGACTTTTGAGGTTTTTCGCTTTTTTTATTTGTTTTTAGGTGTGACTTTTATTAGAAATTTTGAAGGCCAACTTTTTTTTAATTTTTTTTTCTTCCATTAAAATTTAGGCATGGTTTTCATAATATACCTTCCGAATATATCACTTAAAATAAATTTAAATCTTCATTTCCAATCCAAATAGAAAGTGACCCCAAGTATTTAACCTTTCATTTCCGTAAGCACTATACTTTTGCTGGTATTAAAAATGTTTTTAATTTTGTTCAGTAGTTTAGTTCCATTTCTATTGGAAATGGTTATGTGTATTAAGAGACAAATTACCTGTGGAAGTAAGTTCACTAAATCCACTGGAGTTACATTAGCAAGGAGTTTGAAATATTCATTTTCAGTACTTTTCAAATCCAGCAAAGTCTCTCAATTTTTATTTCTATTTTTTATTTCTATTATTTCATTACAAAAATATCTGTCACTTGAGCTATAACTGTAACGAGGGGTAATGGGCACAAGTTAGAACACAGGAAGTTCCGTTCAAATACACGGAAAAACTTCTTTACGGTGAGGGTGACAGAGCACTGGCACAGGCTGCCCAGGGAGGTTGTGGAGTCCCCTTCCCTGGAGATTTTCAAGACCCACCTGGATGCAGTCCTGAGTAATGTGCTCTAGGCACTCCTGCTTTAGCAGGGGAGTTGGACTAGATGATCTCTAGAGGTCCCTTCCAACTCTGAAAATTCTGTGATTCCTTGATTCCGTAACTGCTTTACTTTTTTCTACACATACATTTTTTCTGTGGATGTTCACAAGCTGATGACTAAAATCTCTGAGTAACACATGAAAATTATAACATAAACTTAACTCTAGTTCATTCTACATGAATTCCTATTGGAAAATATTTAGCCTTCGAATGGTAATTTCTGTCATGCTCTTGTCGTATAATGTCCTCTCTTAATATTCAGAAATAATAGACAATAATTGGAGGGAAAAAATGAAAAAAGTGAAAAATCCAATTTCATATGGAGACCAAAAAAATGGCATGCATTTTCTAAACTGGACATTCCTTGAATAAGACAAAAGGATTTATCGTTATGATAAATGAAGCAATTGTGTATTCCATAGTGAGTGAAGGAAGCAACATCAAAAAAATATACCAAAAGTCTAGAGCCCAGAGCAGTAACACTTGTATGTAGGAAACCTACTTGATCTTTCCTGTTTCATGCTGATATTATGAGGAATGCTCCTCCAAAAAGGTGTGGGACAGTCATTTGAATTTGGAGCAGGGGTGGCAGGGGAAGAGAGGAATGGTTGTGATGTCTTATTACCTCATTAAATCAATGCACGAGATCACCTTCTTTCACTTCTGATACTCCTGAGTTGAACAGAAATAAAGCTCATCATTTCCTTTTAAGCCTATCATGTACTACTTAGACAAAGGCTTTTTAACAACAATAGGTAGGCATATCGGATTGATGTTGCAGAGCTAACACTTTAACTCACTCCCTAGTGTTGTTTTTATAGTAAACAAAATGGAAAAATGCCCAAATAAGGATACACCTTATAATAATATTGCACAGGAGCTAGCTACAAGTTGTTCTTTCCCATGTGTAAGCAGTACTAAACTGTATGTATCACTTGCAGCTTAAAAGAAACGTGGACTAAAAGTTCTTGTAATCAAGAATTCTTTAATATGAAAAACTGGCAAGAATCATTTGGGATTCTTCCTAACATGACACTAGACTACTTTTTGATTAACACAGTGTAAGTTCTTACTGAGAAGTACCTTGGTCTATGAGAATAGAAAAAGGTAGGCAAGAGGTCAGTAAAAAAATTTAAAAGGAAAAAAAATCTAGAAGTGCCTGTGGAAACTCCTGATATCTGAACTTGGCAAGTTATTCAACATTCTGGAGGGAACTACTGATCTGTCAGCCTGACCTCTGTGCACAGTAAAATCATGGAACAGATCCTCCTAGAAGCTATGTTAAGGCACATGGAAGACAGGGACGTGATTTGAGACTGCCAGCATGACTTCACCAAGGGCAAGTCCTACCTGACCAATCTAGTGGCCTTCTGTGGTGGAACGACTACATCAGTGGACAAGGGAAGACCTACTGATGTCATCTATCTGGACTTCTGTAAGACTTTTGACACAGTGTCCCACAACATCCTTCTCTCTAAATTGGAGAGATACAGATTTGATGGGTGGACTGTTCAGTGGATGAGGAATTGGCTGGATAGCTGTATCCAGAAGGTAGTGGTCAAGGGCTCAATGTCCAGATGGAGACTGGTGACAAGTTGTGTCCCTCATGAGTTCATATTGCGACCAGTACTGCTCAATTTCTTTGTCAATGACACAGGCAGTGGGATTGAGTGCATCCTCAGCAAGTTTGCAGATGACACCACGCTGAGTGGTGCAGTTAACACGCCTGAGGGATGGGATGTCATCCAGAGGGACCTGGACAAGCTCAAGAATTGAGCCCATGTGAACCTCATGAAGGTCAACAAGGCCAAGTGCAGGATCCTGGACCTGGGTTGGGGCAACGCCCAGTATCAATAAAGGCTGGGGGATGAAGGGATTGAGAATGGCCCTGCTGAGAAGGACTTGGGAGTACTGGTGGATGAAAAGCTAGACACTAGCTGGCAATGTGTGATCGCAGCCCAGAAGGGCAACCGTATCCTGGGCCACATCAAAAGAAGCACAGCCAGCAGCTTGAGGGAGGTGATTCTGCCCCTCTACTTTGCTCTGGTGAGACCCAGACTGTACTGTGTCCATCTCTGGAGACCTCAGCACAAGAAAGACGTGAAGTGCATCCAGAAGAGGGTCACAAAAATGATCAGAGTGATGGAACACCTCTCTGTGAGGATAGGCTGAGAGAGTTGGGGCTGTTCAGCCTGGAGAAGCGAAGGGTCTGGGAAGACCTTATTGTAGCTTTTCAGTACTTAAAGGGGGCTTATAGGAAAAATGGGAACACCCTTTTTAGCAGGCCCTGTTGCAATAGGACAAAGTGTAATGCTTTTAAACTAAAAGAGGGAAGATTTAGACTAGATATAAGGAAGAAATTTTTTATGAGGAGGGTAGCCAAACACTGGAACAGGTTGCCTAGAGAGATGGTAGATGCCCCATCCCTGGAAGCATTCAAGGTCAGGTTGGATAGGGATCTGAGCAACCTGATCTAGTTGAAGATGTCCCTGCTTATTGTAGGAGCGGGTCAGACTAGATGACCTTTAAATGTCCCTTCCAATCCAAACTATTCTATGATTCTGTGATTCTAAGTGATGGTCTCTGTGTTACCATTGTCACTCAAAGAAACCTTGCAGCGTAATGAATTTTTCCTTGAAAATATGTTTCAGTGGGCAGTAGTGATAAAAAAAAGTAAGTGAAATAATAGGTATCATTGTTTTGTTTTCCTTTTGAATACTGAGTGCAGCTCTTGTCCCCCCTTTCAAAATTACTTTATAGAACAGAAAAAGTTTCAGAGGGAAAAATCGAGATATTCAGAATTATGGAATGGCTTTTGTATGAAGAACAATCAAGTAGTCCAGGATACTACAGCCTGGGAGAAAGACAGATAAGCACAGTTATGATACAGGGCTACAAAACTGTAAATGGAGCAAACAGGAGAAAAAAAAAAAAAAAGTAATTGTCTCTCTTTTGGCAACAAGAACCAGGAAGTATCAGATGAAGGTAGGAGGAACCGATTCAACACAAAGAAGAGGAGTTGTCTTCTTGCACCTCTGGTGGCAGAGACTGGACGTGGTACATGCTGATTGCTGGTGTGGGTTCAAACAAAGACTGAGCTGAGCAGGGGAATGGAAATGCTCTGAAGCTTTCTAAATACATAGAAATCACATCTGGCCTAGAAAGTCCAACACATGAAATTTTGCTAGAGATACAGGGGAAATCCATGGAAAACATTGTATTTGATGGCCGTATTCTTACTTTTCCCCACACACCACTTACGGCCATTGCACAAGAAAACAGATTTGAACTACATAGAAACTTGTTTCATCCCTATGCAGCCATTTGCATATTTCATACCTATTTTTAAACCCAATGTTAGACTCATCTGTGTCACAGTATGTGCAAAATCCCGCAAACTCATATTGGTAAGTCACATGTCAAATTGTATTATGCATTTCTTAAACTTTGTTTCTTTGGCCTGGCCCTAACCAATTTATTTTATCTTATTTCTCATCTTTAACAATGAAAATATAGGAATAAATACATAAACATAAATGAAAAGAGAAATGCGTCCCTTCCTTTTGAGCTTGTAAAGCATCTACCAGTGAGAGTCACAGGTTGTAGGCTGAAGCCTTGTACATATTTGCAATGGATCAATATTTAAGAACTTCATAACTTTGAGCGTATAACTATTATTTTCTTAGAAAGTTTAATAGACTTATTTTACCGCACATGGCACAACAGCAATGTATTTGGAGATTTTAACATTTAATTGTACTCTTGAAGTGTATGACTAAACAGTTTGTTTTGTTGTTTACTTTTTAAACAAATTCTTTATTTTGAACTCTTCCCATTCATATTATACTTCCACATCCAGACACAGATTTTAGAAGGACAATAATTTTCCTTAATTTTTGGGGTCTATATTTAATATTTTCTAGTGAAAGACTGTTTTTCCTTCTGATAAACCAGAAATTTTTCTTTTCATGCTACGGCAAGCTAGATCAAAATAAAACGAAACAAAAAGATAAACAACCTGCCCACACCCCCAGACTCCCTTCATTAGGTCTACAAAATATGACCTTTCAGTCTCCTTCTAAGGTATTGGAATACAAAATGAGACGCCACGTATAGTAGATTCATGATTGGAAATTTATTCTCCTCCAGTATTTGAGTTACTCTAAAGAATAAAAATACTTTGTGGTAAATCCTGTTCAAACAGAAGACATAAAATAATGTCCATTAAAGGGATGTTAGGTTGTTCAGCCTGGAGAAGAGAAGGCTCCAGGGAAACCTTAGAGCAGCTTTCCAGTATCTGAAGGGGGCCTAAAAGAAAGCTGGAGAGAGGCTTTTTACAAGGGCATGTAGTGACAGAATGAGGAGTAATGGTTTCAAACTGGGAGAGGGCAGATTTAGATTAGATATCAGGAAGAAATTTTTCCCTATGAGGGTGGTGAGACACTGGAACAGGTTGCCCGAGGAAGTTGTGGATGCCCCATTCCTGGAAGTGTTCAAGGCCAGGTTGGATGGGGCTTTGAGCAACCTGGTCTAGTGGGAGGTCCCCTGCCCATGGAAGGGGGTTGGAACTAGGTGATCTTTAAGGTCTCTTCTAACCTAAACCATTCTGCGATTCTATAATTCTAATAGCTAAATGTCACTTGTCCATCACATCTTCCTCTGCTGGATATCTCAGTGGTCTTATCACATTGGACTCACTCTGAATCCACTATATTCCTGGTGCTTATCTCAGGTAAGGATGATTTTGTTCATATTTTCTTACATATGGGAGGGAAGGTACACTTCCATCAGCAATTCAACATACTGTTTTTAACCTGCAGGAAATAGAAAGGACCCATAACATAGCCCATTGAATACGCCGTTCATCTCTTAATTTGACCACAGGTTTTTTGGTAGTATAATCTTATGCGCCCTTCACATAGCTTCTGGTAGTTTAAATACGAAGCTATTGATTTCAAAGTCGAATCTTTATAAAGACTTAAAATAATGAAAAATTACACATAGTACACATAGTATTAAAATGCTCACATATCATTACAGGTCTTGCTTTTTTAACCATTTTACTACAGTCTTCAGAAATTAACCAACCAGCTTTTCAGTATTCAAAGACATTTCTGCTAATGGTTTCTCCTCTGGAATATGTAACTTTTTCTATCTCCTTTGGTCAATGTCCCTTATTGTTAATTTTTCTTTAAGCCAAATAAAACCTCTTCTCAGTCTAAGAGCCTTTGTTCCTATTTATATCCCTGCTTTTCAATATTCAGAGCATAGTTGTTAAACCTAATGATTTCTTTAGTTTGCTCTGAAGCTTCTTCCTCTGGGAATAGGTGACATATGTCAGGGTCCTTGTCAGTCTCTGGGTAACTCACTACACATTGTGGCAATTTTTACAAAATTAGCACAAATTAATAAATTACACATAGACAGAATCTTGAAACTGCTGTAGGAAGACAGGAAAGGAGAAAGCAAAACACATCGTTGTTTACAGCATTTAACCTGGAATTCTTAAAGATGTTTATAGATGAACATTTATCATCTGTACCATTAATGAAAATATTTGTAAGAATCACTAGAATTTACATTCCTAAGGTTCTTTTTAAAATGGATGTCACCTGCCTAGATTACTTCTGAAATCTGGTTTTAATTCTGATGCCAACAGTCTGCATGAAAGGGATGAATAAACTCTAATCTCACAAAATCTAATCTCACAGTAAATGAAACTGTTTAAATTTGTGTGAGAAGGAGGAAGTGGATATGTAGTGATTGGTCTTAAATGCACCTTCCTGACAAGAACTAGTGTGTTCCTGAAATAATTACTTCAGCCTTCTCCCACAGCCTGACACTTGCTATCTTGCAAGGGTTTTAGAGAAGGAAGGGCAGAAAAGAAAAAAAAAATTTAAAAAGTCCAAAGGTCACTAAGGCCATGCAGGGATTTCATTCGTTTCTTTGAGCATATTGAAAAAAAATCCTTGGGAAATCATAATTCACATCCTCCTTCCTGTTTTCTCCCCAGTATCTTGTTCTGGCCTGTAAATCAGAACAAAAGGTAACACTATGGTTTCCACAGTGCTAAACCTCATTGTTACAATAATGGGTCACTCAGAGAGCTGTTTCTTCCTCACCATCCATTGCACTCAACTGTATTTGTTGAGGGACACTTTCCCATTGTCTTGGCACATAAAAATCCACGTCTGTAGCTGGCTCTCCTTAGGTATTTTTGAAGATTTCTCTGAATCTTCATTCTGTCATTTCCTTATGCAATGTCCTTTTTCTCCCATCATTTTATTTAGGATCTTTTTCCTGTGTTTTTTCTCCAATAAGCATGTGGGGGTTTCAATATCTAGTTTTGATCAATGTATGTGATGACTGTATCTCTGTCTCTTCATTTCCTTAGAGTTTTGTTACAGAAAGCAAATACAATGTTTGAGAAGCTTAACTGAGTATAAAATGAAGCATTATGGGATTTTTATTATTTACTTTCTTGCAAGTCAAAGAGTATTCACAACTGCTGTAATGGTTAAAATTGTAAAATATAAAAGGGATGCAGTTTACATACAACAAACTCACAATCAGTAATTTTTCTTTATTCTTCCTAATCATCACACATTATCTATTAATACAGATGTCAGATTTTATATTCATAGCACTATCATGAAGCTTACATCCCCTGTTAATTTTTGTTAGTGTCAGCAATACCTAGTTAAGCATCCATAAATAACAAAAACAGGTTTTTTTTTTCACTAAATCAACCCTTTTCTGCTTTGTAAGTGACTATTAACATTACTGCAGTTAAGTACATGCTCTTTTGCATAAATAAAGATAATGTATGACTTCACTTTATATAGCCTTTTGCACACACTATTCCATAGGCAAGTTTGTTAAATTTTCGTATATGTAGAATACTTTGGGCTGTTCCTTGTGATGTAGTTCTGGACTACTGCAAATTACTGTATCCTCACAAATTCTCTTTGTTCATAAGGAAACCTCTATAAAAACAAATTTTATATTTTGGGCAGTGCTGCTTTTTTTTTTTTTTTTTTTTTCAGAGCTATAAGAGCTGTACTAAAACAAGGAGAGAGATATATTTCAGAGAACTGCATAGGAATTGTGTCCAGTTTAGCATTTCATCTGTAGGTTTGTCAAAAGATTGTGGTGCAGATACCTGATAGGGAAAGGGCAAAGAGGGAGGTGTGATCATATCCATTGAATGTTAGGAAAAGATAAGTGTTGTAGTCTCAGAGGCTTTTACACATAAGTAGGGCAGATAGGAAACTGTCAAAATGTCTCCCTCCCTTGCCCAGGGTGACATCGGCTAGAATTATATTTACTGCCTATGCTTATCTTACAAACTTAATCTAATTACTTATCGCCTTACGCACCTAGAAGAACAAACCTGTGTCACCCTGTATGTGAAGTGTACCATTTTTAACAGGCAGAAATTTGAGCCATTATCAAGTATTACTACTTCTGTTCTCTCTTTCAGGAGGAAGCTCTAGCTTGCAAGAGTCTAGGAGGAGCAGGCTTCCCCTCTACAGAGGACTTACCATTCAGAGGTGGTCCCTCGCTTCCCCAAAACACATTCCAGTACCGTTTTGCTTCCCTTGAGGCTGCTCTTGAATCATCTTTGCATTAAGATGAACATTAGCAAATGGGAGGAAAGCATGGAAGATTTTTTTTCCCGCCACATACCTGTATACTGCTACAACTTTGAAAAGAGATGTTAGGGAAAGTAGGACAAGAATCACAGTACATATGTGCACACACCTCTCTATGTTAGAAAATAACTATAAACGAGGGAATATTTCATTCAGGGAAATTGGAAACACCCTTCAAATTAAAGAAAAGAGCACTATCTGGAGAACAGTACTTTTATAACCATGGTATTAATATGTTTATTGTATTAAATTAGAAGAAAATTACAGCGAATCCAAGTACTAATGCTAGTTGTCCCATTCATTTTTACATCATGTCTCTGTTGGATATCTCAAATGCACCATGATTTCATATAAGTTTATGCTAATAAAGTGTTGCAAAAGGTTTCAGCATTATGCATGTGTTATTGGCTATCTCATATTTTACAAAACAAGTTTAACTGAAGCAGATCCAAATTAAAGAGGATTTGTTAGGTTCTTGTAAGAACAAGATTAATGGGTAGTTTATCCTGACCCTAAGGCTTGATGGGAGTTACGATGCAGAATAGAAATCAGGATAAACCCATAATAGTGACACAGCAATAATGATAAACTGCAGATATGAATTGATGCTAGCTGATACAGTATATCATGCTTCATATATACACTTTTGAGAAGAAATGATTTGCTAATGACACCTACTTAAAAATGAGTATTCAGTACTTCTTAATGATAAACAGAAAGCCCAAGTTAATCTCACAACATGATGGGAAATATCATGTAAAATAACAAAAAATTGTCTAGTAGAACAACATTTCATATTGGAAAGGGGGAGCAGATAGACATTTGTACTGTGAAAACATCAGTTAATAAAAAAGCAGACTAAGCAGAACTTTGTGTTAGAACAGACAATTCAAAATAAAGGGACACATTTTGGAGTACAGGAGATGCACCTGACAGGCGTAATTCTCTCACTTTTGGTTTAGGACCACCCAGTATCATTTGCGTAAGTAACCATCAAAAAGAAGCACTGTGTCTTATGCTGTCTAGCCTAATGGAAATGTAGTTTATTATGTTTGATCCCAAGAGGCTACAACAGAAAAAAAAGAATTATGCAAAACTGTGTAATGTGGTGTAAAATTTGAATTTGTCAGAGATACAGTGAAATAGAGAGTAAAAGAGAGATCTATGCATGTCTTCCTTTCATTTTAAGGAGACAGACAGCTTAAGATCACTGTACCACGGGTAGTGTAAATGAATAGTAAAGTCTAGCACAAGCTATAATAGCATATCATCGACTTATTACATTATCAATTAAAATTTGGGGAAGAAAGTCAGAGCTGTAGCACATATCCCTGATAACATTTCCAATCAGCTTTCTTGAATATGCAACATGTCAATGTAATTGGATCAGGCACTGGTTCAGCAATGAGCCAACCCACAGCTTGATTTTACACTGTAAAATAATAAAGCATGGAAGGGAATTTATGCAGTGCCACCAGTGAAGAATATGCATGTGTGAGTGGTTATGCATGTATGCTCAGTGCACAGATATATATTCAGCGTATATTGAGGGTACTGTGTTGTAAAGCTCCCAATTTCTGCTGCACAGTGAAGATGATGATTTCTTATTCTGGGAATGAAACTATTTGGCTAATACAATGTTTTTAATATCTACAGAAATAATTAAACCTATTGACAAAAATAAGACTTGCCCAAAAGTCATACTTAAAAGAAAAAGTTGGATGCATCAGCAAATGAAAATAAACAATTTTTCATTAAAGCAGAACTACTCTGGTTTAATGGCAACTGTAATACCTTTTCCCTTTTGCAATGTGAATGGCAGAGAGTTCTGGCTTTCATTGATTATCCTTTCCCTCTAAGAAGGAGCTGATTACATTCAAAATGAGAACTAACTTAGCATTTCTACTAGGACATCACTGAGATGCAGTAAGACTAAGAACACCTGCTTGGTAAAGAGTAGCTGAGCTTGTGGGGAAAATGTCTTCAATAAATGCAGAGCTTGCATGTAAATATCCTTCAAAAGCAATAATCTATAAGGTTAGCAGGTAAATCTTTAACATACTTAATATTACTTTGTTCTGGCGAAGCTATCTGAAGTGGGTCACAAGAAAGCTAGTGAAGAGATTGACCTTCCAGGGAGCCAGCAGGAACATTTTTGTCATTCACTGTGATTTGTTTGTAGAAGACCATCATTGAAACAGAATTGTGTGGCTAAATTTCAGCACATGAATATCAAGGTTACATCTCCAACAGAAAACTTAATAAAAAAATCTTGAAATTACCTATAATGTTTCAACTACTATGCAAAATCCTTTCGACAATGATCTAGTGAACAATACTTTTAAATAGAAAATATGTTTCCTAAAAATGTCAGGTATAGTAGTTCAGTGAGTTGACGACACAGGAAGGCAGCAACCGCTTCCTGCGTGTACAGGACTTGGTATTTATGTTTTTTCTTTTATTTTCACTAAAGCCAAAATATTCATAGAGATTTTAATGGTTTTTAGCTGTATTATCAGATTTTCCCTTTACAGGGAATGCCATAAAGGACTCTGCTTGATAAGGTAAGGAAAGATTAAACCAGGCCATGAAAAGAATGATTCAGACACTACTGTTTCAAAAAGTTGCACTGCATTTTGACTGTGTATTTATATCAGATTGAGGTTTTATTTCAAAACTTCTGTACAGGAAATCTTATACATACTACAGCTGATTTACATAGCAAGTACAACATGTGTTGAGTTGTATTTAAGGGTGATATGGGCTCTGTGGCTGCTGGGTACTTAAATAACTTTCAAAATCATATATTAATATGTGACAGTTTGGTAAGAAAAAATCATGCAGACAAGTTGTCGTATAGATGAAACTTAGATTCATGCTATTGTTTTTCTTTGCATAGGATTTGTTAAAATAAAGAAATTACCAATAAATATTGTGGATTTACTCAGTACTATCCAAACCTTCATAGATAATTTCAGCCCTGAGCGGTTTAGTCTAGCATATATTATTACTAGTCAAACATGCCAGAGAATATGCATCACTTACGCTCTTTTTCTGCTTTTCTTCAGGGATTACAAGATTTATTTTAGCCTATGTATTTCCTCATAAAGAAAGAACAAATGACACCTAAAATGTAGACAAAGAAAAGGGAGAGGGTCATTTTCTTTACCGATCTGACTTCATGAACTACTAAATATTCAAATGAAAAGCATGGTGAAGATGAGATGAAAATCAGAGAAAAGAAGGAACATATTTCTGGGTTTGAGGAGATTGGTGAGTAGTATGTTACAGCATCTATGTAGTGCTTTAATATCAGTCTTAAGTCAGACTTCAATTGCCAAGCAGCACAGCTTTCATAAGTCTGCATCTGTGGTAAATAGACCAGATGGGTACAAACAGAAATAGAAAGCTAAAAAAAAAAAGAAAAGGGAAGGAAAAAAAAAAAAAAAAAAGATTTTGATTCCCATACCTTGCTTTAATAACACTATCAAGCAATGTTTTGAAATGGATTGGTTGTCCAAGCAGGTGTCCTAAAGGTGCCATCAGGCATCTGAATGCCAGCCAATGTTTGAAAGCATGCCAGTCTGATAGCCATTAATTGACAAACTGTGAGAGTCCAACATTGTGTGCAGGAAAATGAGACTTTATTCTGAGCACCTCACGATGAGAACAGCAGAGGGAGCTGTCAATCTTCGCAGGAGCAAAGACATACAGTATCCAGGATCAGAGATGGGCATGTATTATCCAGTAGTTAGACAATGCTAGAACACTATACAGGGCTTGGTGAGATGTGTGTAGGCTATCCATACGTACAGATGAATATGAGGTTCCATGATTTCATAGCTTGACCAAGGCTGGCAAACCAACACACATAGTTTGAAATCAGCCTTAAGTTATCTACACTAACTACACTAACATTACCCATTGAAGTCTAGCTGCTTTTTGGATTTTAATATAACTTAATTCACGATGAGTTTTTTCTTTTTTTTTTCTTGGGTGGATTTTTTTTTTTTTTCTGACTCCCTAGAACTTCCCTTCAGATGCTTGGTGCTGGCTTTCAAAGCTATATATATCCTACATAATTGAAATTTCTCTTGATTACTCATCAGCCATTGGTGCTCTAAGAAGCATAATAGTAAGGGCAACTGAAACAATACATATCATCAAAAACAGCATCGGAAATAGAAAAAAAGCCCAGCTTGTTCCAGTCATGAACTTAGTAGGAAGAAGTGAGCAGTGAATGTCTTCTTCAAATTTTCCAACATTTAAATAGCTGTATTCCTTCCACTTTTTTTTTTTTTTCTAGCAACCTAGACTAGGAAGGATTTTTTAAGTGAGACTACTGTGCTATTGTGTGGTGCTTCAGTTACAGAGTTTTTAAGCACTGCAAAAAGATCATTAAATGGTAGACAGATTTATTCAGTGTCAGCTCAACACTACTCAAGATGTGGTACAAATCACCTCTGTCTTCACTTGACTGCTAATTTGCCCAAGGCAAATCTTTTTTTTTTAAATCAAGCTCAGTGGTAAAGTACATGATAGCAAAACTAGATAAATGTTAAATCAAGTAAAGTCCTCTAAGGAATAAAAGATTCTGCATGAATTGGAAAATAAACTATATTTTAAATTACTGCTAACAGTCATTGGAGTGAAATATTAAAATGACACTTGTAACAGTTCTCTAATGAACATAAAAAGTTTTTGAAATTATCAGAAGTTTAAACTATCATAGCCAGTGGGCAAAATGTTAACCTAGTAATCAAAAAATAGGGATTAAAAAAGCCTGAACACTTACAAAACCTAAGCAGAAAATTATTACTCTTATCTTCTGTGTATCACAGTTTTTAATATTCACTGTACTCAACAATGGCATGTTTTATGTTTTTATGTTTTATTAAAAGGTAAGGAAGGATATGCATACTATTGGCAGATGTGTATGGTTCATCTAATCTTGTATATTGTTAACCTTTCACTTAATATGAAAAATGAAAAGGAAAAAACGGTTTCCTTCCCCATCTTTTTTTTTTTGCCCATATCAGTGATTCAGTTTGATTTTTTTGTTTTATTGTGTAGTTCACCTCAACTTTGATACACACTCAAAACAAAAAATGATAAACAATTAGAAAATTACTACTTATGCACTATGGCAAGGAGCTGTAGGGAAGGTATGAGATTTAATTTCTATATTTCAGGTTTCTTTAAATTGCAAGTTTGATCTGCATTTCACTCAAGAACATAACTCTTTGCATTTAAAAACTATTTTTCAGAATAAAATACAAAAAGAAGAAAAAACAAACAAACAAATAAAACAACAGACAAAAGATTACCAACTGTCTAAGGTAACATAATCAACCCAACAGCACAACTCTTCCTGTTTTTCCAAGGTCATCTAACTGGAGATAAACACAGGCACAAATTTTTGAATTATACCTTGACAAGTGAGGTTTCCTTATATTGTGTGGTCAAGTCTTGCTTAAAAATGTTGTAAAACTGCTTGTTTCTAGAAATAAACCAAACCAAAAAGTACATGATATATTGCGCTTCATAAGAAACCTGAAACAAGTACAGCTCTCTACCCATATGGCTCCTTTGCAACTTTACTCGTATCTGCTTTCTCAGCTTCTCAACCTCAACACTCTCTATCTCCTTAGGCTGTTTAAGAAAGGAAAAATATAACATGGACTTTGAGAGAGTTGCATGATAAAGTAAGAGGGCAGGTGAAAATCTATGTATTGATTCACAGAAACGCAGGTTTTGGCCAGAGCTCTGTAGAGTGCCACGTTGGCAGTCAGCAGCTGTAGTCAGTCATTGTATCCCAGAATACATTCTCTCTCTCTCTCTTTTTTTTTTTTTTTTTTTAAAGAGCAATTTTATAGAAATCTACATACATCATAGCGATCTCTGCATCAGGGAGCACAAATACAAAAAAAAACTAGGAAGATCATCTGAGAAGCATTTTCTTAAGAATTTAGGGAACTTGGAGGACTAATAACAGTTCTCTTGGGAGCCTTCACACTGAGCTGATACCTTCGCCTGTGCACTCAAATAGGAAAACAGTGGGGACAGCTGTCTTTACAGTACCACAATTCTTCTCTCACAGGTGATGGTGGCTGTTGTTGTTTTTGCTGTAGTGGTTTAGAGGTCAAGAAATAGTAGTTGTGTAGGACAGAACAAGGACATACAAAGACTCTTCCTTCTAGAACCTCAGACATTTCCTGAGGAAAGTAGTGTCTTCTGATACGCTGTTACCTTTCTAGATTAGAGATGTTTTATTTAGTGTAACACTCAGTGAGAGAGCTTTCACGGTAAAACTGTACTATTAGGGACTGAAGGATATTCTAAGCACCCTAGTTATACAGCACTGTATTCCTGGAGGATTAAAGTGCTCCTTTCTCCATGAAGAAATCCTCTCCAGAACATTTCTGGAGGAAAAAAAAAAAAAAAAAAAAAACAACACCATGACATTTTCTCTCCTTTCAGTTTCACCACTGAAAAACTGTATTGCAGGGGAGAAAGATGCAACATTTGGATCCTAATCAGAGAGGTGGGTGAGTGTCTGTTTGAAACATAAATTCATCTCAGTTTTGGCACACCATGAAAAGCTCTCTCTGTCAGATAGAAGACGCTTCCTAGACTAAGCAATTTGAACTTTCTATTCATTACGTGCTTGCATACAAAAACGTTCCTTTTTATAAGGTTTTCATAAATAAAATCTACATAATCATACAGAAGATTTTTGAGCTGTAATGTTACATTTTTCAGAAACATCCTTGTTCAAAAAGTTGCTAACATCGGAAGTAAATAAATTCTAATTTGTCCACCGTACTTTTTCTGGAACCATTGAAATGGCTTATTGTATCAGTGATAGCATTAGAACTTTGCTATTGTTTTTATTGTCAAGAGTTGTTCTTTTATCAGCATTATACTTTGGAAATAGCTGCAATTTGTTCACCAGAGGCAATCTATCCTACAAAGTCTGTTAGCAAACGTATTTTCCTTCAAGGTATTTTTTGCACCATCTTTTTAAGCTGATTACTTCTGTTTCACAATAAAGGAAATTCAATGAGGGCAAATGAAAGCAATAGTGGACAATGGGTAGAGACACAATATTCATGTCCTAATCTATATTTAAAGATCTGCCCTTTCTGCTATAGCTTTTTTCTGCACATGGGTTTTGGTTCAAAAATCCATTGTAAGGTTTGGATGTTTGAAAACCTTTAGAGGCAGGTTCTTCATCCTTTTCCTTCATCTCACAAATTCTAAGATTATATTAACCTTTGATTTTTATTTACAATATTTTCTTTATAGGTCTGCTATGAGACTGAACTCAGTGAGTGGACCGAGCTTAGTGTGGCGGTATGAAGAGCTACTGAAATCCATCATCTTCATGCTGAAAGGAATTCAACAGTAAATTTGTTTTATGAATGCATACTCATTATGGAAAGACCCTTAAAAAAAGAGGAACAATCGCTGCCTATACAGCTCGATTTAGTTTTATTGTACAACAGCCATTTTTGAAAAAATGTTGTCCTTAACACATTGTGATTTGAATTATTTGCTAACACATGTCCTGGCTTACTTAAAATAGTGTTTACAGCTACTCTCAGAACAAAGAATTTAAAATGAAAACTGCTACAGCCACTCAGTGACTTGCCTCTGAGGTCCAGAGCTATGACACATTGACAAAGGTCAATTAGAAATATGACAGCTATTTGAGTTTTTAAATTGCACAATGGCAGTGGTTACTCAAATAAAATACACTGTTTAGTCAGCATCTCTATTTCTGCCAGCTTACATTTACTTACATAATGAAGTGGAATTTTGATCCTACAGAAGTTCATTTTACTACACTATCAGATGCTGTAAATCAATGTTACTGAGATGCATGTGAGTGCCAAGATACAGATGCATTTAGAAGTCATTTGTCCAAAATGTTTAAGAAACTACTTTTCTTTTTATTTTCTTTTATTTTTTTAAATGCAATTTAAAAACAGCATAATAAGCAATATGACCTTCTATAAGCTGGGTCAAACTGAACTTCCTTTGCTTTTTTTGAAAAAGTGTGCAGTATTTGGACTGTTATATGTTTCTCATTTTTTAACAACAAAGATCTTCTTTGTTTTGGACAGTGTTCTTCTGTGACTCTGTAGCTACTCCACTTTATTCCTGGCTACTTCATTAATAGGAATTTATTTCCTTTGATTTTTTTTCCTCTTTTTTCCAATTTTTTTCTTTTTTTAATTTTTCTAGCAATCATTTTGCAGGGCATTCTAAATCTTGAAGCAAAAACAAATGAATTAAAACAGTTAGAACTCCTATTTGAACTGGTACATGAAGTTTGTAATAAGATACCATCTATATAATCTATCATTTGGCAGAAAAATAATTACATTTTTTGAAAGGTCTTCAATTCATATTAGATATTCATAAGCTGAAAAGGCTCCTAAAAACTGGCAGTTCAGCATGTAAATCTCAACGTTATCCACATGTGAATTGCTGTAAAATGACGAATAAATGTGATTGAAGTACTTGCTGTAGCAGCTGCATAAATCGTCTGCTCTGTCTTGATTCTTGTTGCTTTATACATTTATCACAAAGAGAAAAAAGGTTTTAATGTCATAGCAGAATCTACAAACACTTGCAGTTCCTTTCTTTCCTGAGTTTTTCACACACTGTATGTATGTGAATGCAATGTTCACATCTGAGGATTTTATACTGGCAGTATACATGTAATAAATCATTTCAGCCCTGTGAACATGAAAACTTCTACAGACCAGCTGTAATCCCCTTCATCAATTGTTAATCGGGAATCGAACTGGATTTCAGAAGTATGTATTACATCTTCAAATCCTTCAACCAGGAGTTTCAAGTATCCATGTCCTATTAGTCAGCCATTTTTCCCTCATTTTGGCAGAAGTATTTTGTTTCTGACCTTTCTCATTACTCTCTGAACAAGCACAAACAGCATTTCAAACTTTTCTCAGATTTCATCTAAAACTTCATTTAAATTTTGTTCTGTCTTTTTCTTAATGTTTGAAAACGGTTGGAGTCTTTCCCTCCCCCCTTAAAAACAGTCCTGTCTTGCAAGTGCTTCACTTAACAGCAAGTTATCTTGCTCCTTTTTTTTTTTTTTGTATTTTAATAGTTTTGGTTTATTTTCATTTTTCAGGGGAAAATAGGACTAGGTTGAATTACCTGTATTTACTTTGGATTCAGTTTAACAAGGCCAAGTGCAAGGTCCTACATCTGGGTCGGGGCAATCCCAAGCACAAATACAGGCTGGGTGGAGAATGGATTGAAAGCAGCACTGGGGAGAAGGATTTGGGTGTGCTGGTTGATGAGAAGCTCAACATGAGCCGGCAATGCGTGATCACAGACCAGAAGGCCAACCTGGGCTGCATGAGAAGAAGTATGACCAGCAGGACAAAGGAGGTGATTCTGTCCCTCTACTCTGGGAAAGGGAAAGGGAAAGAGAAAGAAGAAAAAGAGAAAAAGCAAAAGCAAAAGCAAAAGCAAAAGCAAAAGCAAAAGAGAAAGAAAAAGAAAAAGAAAAAGAAAAAGAAAAAGAAAAAGAAAAAGAAAAAGAAAAAGAAAAAGAAAAAGAAAAAGAAAAAGAGAAAGAAAAAGAAAAAGAAAAAGAGAAAGAGAAAGAAAAAGAAAAAGAAAAGGAAAAAGAAAAAGAAAAAGAAAAAGAAAAAGAAAAAGAAAAAGAAAAAGAAAAAGAAAAAGAAAAAGAAAAAGAAAAAGAAAAAGAAAAAGAAAAAGAAAAAGAAAAAGAAAAAGAAAAAGAAAAAGAAAAAGAAAAAGAAAAAGAAAAAGAAGAAAAGCATCATTGAATCTAATTTGAATTTTTTTGTTGTCTCTTGACATGTCACTGTGTGCCTATGGGCAGTCTGGCCCTGTCTTCTCTCCTCTTACTTGAAGACAGAAAAGCACTGTTCATCGAAATCTTCTCTTAAAATTGAAATAACCCCGCTCCTGCAGCCTGTCCTTGAATGCTCTGTGCTCCAGCCCCAGCCAATTCACTGGCCTCTGTGGGACTTGCTCCAATACGTTGGTGTCTTTCACATGTGGGAGAGCCCCAGACTGGGCAAAGCACTCAGGTTTGTCTCAAGGCTCCTGACCAGCAGGGTAGGATCCCTCCCCAGACCTTCTGACAGCACCCTAGCTCATGTAGCCCAGAATTCAGTGGGGACTTCTTTGCAGCCCAGGGCTAATGCTGCCTTGCAGCCACCCTGATGCTCCTGGGGCCTTCTCTGTTGCTCCAGTTTGACTCTAGCCTCTTCTGCTGCAGAGTTTCATCTTCCCCGGGGGCCTTTTCTGCTGTTTCTTGTCAACCCCAGTCTGTCTTGCTGTAGGGCTTCATGTGTCCCAGGAGCCAGGCTCTGCTTTCAGTTTTGATGAACTGTATGAGGTACCAGCGTGCCAGACCTTCCTGCATTAGCATGTGCCTAGAATCATTGTCCTTTTTCCAGAGTCATACATGTGATTATACAGACCTGACAAATATTGGTGGAATGCAGTAGGTAAGTTTATATATATATATATTTTGCGGATGCTTCCTAACCTTGTCATTACTCCAAAAAAGAAGGATAATGAAGGGTAAGACCTGAGACCTCTCAACCTTTTTGCACTGCCAGCTGAAATCATGCTGTAAATCAACCACAGAACATATTCTGGCAGAAAGGGTGGGTTGTCACTTCAGTGACCTTTTTCCCATCTCCGTCCCATTACCTCATCTTAAATAAGACTTGTGTTCAAGGAAAGTTCATCTTGAAAGAGGTATTAAAAACAAACTTCCTGATAGCATCAACCTATTTAAGACTGTCTAAAGTAACTCTCTTATCACAGCACTGCTGAAATTCATGGGAAGCAGTTTTCTGTCAATAAAGGCCTTCTGTTAAGGAAAGATCGAGCTGTAGGGCATGTCCATGTGGTACAATGAAGAACTGTGCTAAAAATACAGATACTATCTCCACCTGAACTGATATATGTAACAACACAGATATGCTGAGATACCTGGCTTAAGCCACAGAAGTAGTACAGGTGCATCGTTGTGGTATTGCACCTGCATACTGGCCTTGTTTCTTTCTGGTACCAGTTTCACAAACCATGAAAATTGTTCAGGAGGTTTTCCCTAATGGATTTTTACAATTTGTAACATTAGGGCTTTCTTTTCTCTCTTTTTTCTCCTGTTTTATAAACATAGACTGTAAGTTTCTTAGAACAGAAGCTGTAACTTCTAAATGTTCTCTAAAATAGTCACTTCATTTTAGATACAGCATAAACAGTGTTCCAGGAAGTTATTGGAAGTGGTCAACATGGATTTACCAAGGGTAAATCATGCTTGACCAATCTGATAGCTTTCTATGATGTTATAACTGGTTGGCTGGATGAGGGGAGAGTCGTGGATGTCATCTACCTTGACTTTAGCAAGGCTTTTGACACTGTCTCCCATAACATCCTCATTAGGAAGCTGAGGAAGTATGGGCTAGATAAGGTGACAGCGAGGTGGATTGAGAGTTGGCTGTGGGACAGAACTCAGAGGGTTGTGATCAGTGGCACAGAGTCTAGTTGGAGGCCTGTAACCAGTGGTGTCCCCCAGGGGTCAATACTCGGTCCAATTTTGTTTAATATATTCATTAATGACCTGGATGAGGGGACAGAGTGTATCCTCAGCAAGTTTGCTGATGATACCAAACTGGGTGGGGTGGCTGACACCCCAGAGGGCCGTGCTGCCATCCAGCATGACCTGGACAGGTTTGAGAGCTGGGCATAGAAGAACCTAATGAGGTTCAACAAAACCAAGTGCAAGGTCCTGCACCTGGGGAGGAAGAATGCAAAGCACCAGTACAGGTTAGGGGCGGACCTGCTGGGAAGTAGCTTGGAGGAGAAGGATCTGGGGGTTGTGGTAGACAGTATATTATCCATGGCCCAGCAATGTGCCATTGTTGCCAAAAGGGCCCATGGAATCCTGGGCTGCATAGAGAAAAGTGTGGCCAGTAGGTCGAAGGAGGTCATTCTCTCCCTCTACTCTGCACTGGTGAGGCCACAACTGGAATACTGTGTCCAGTTTTGGGCTCCCCAGTTCAAGAGGGACAGGGAACTGGTGGAGCGAGTCCAGCGAAGGGCAACTAAGATGATTAAGGGATTGGAGCATCTCCCTTATGAGGAAAGGCTGAGAGAGCTGGGACTCTTTAGCCTGGAGAAGAGAAGGCTGAGGGGAGACCACATTATGGCGTACAAGTATCTAAAGGGTGGGTTGAAGGAGGATGGAGCCAGGCTCTTCTCAATGGTTCCCAGTGACAGGACGAGGGGCAATGGGCACAAGTTAGAACACAGGAAGTTCCATTCAAATACACGGAAAAACTTCTTTACGGTGAGGGTGACAGAGCACTGGCACAGGCTGCCCAGGGAGGTTGTGGAGTCCCCTTCCCTGGAGATTTTCAAGACCCGCCTGGATGCAGTCCTGAGTAATGTGCTCTGGGCAATCCTGCTTTGGCAGGGGAGTTGGACTAGGTGATCTCTAGAGGTCCCTTCCAACTCTGAAAACTCTGTGATTCCGTGATTCTGTGATCTTGAAAAATAGGGTCCACCAGGTTTTTAAAAGAAATATGTGAGATTCTGAGGGTTACTGTGGCCTGTATATTTGATAGCAAAAGAGGTTAAATCACCAAAACACATTAGCTTCTTGTAACCTTTTCTCTTTGGCAACTAATACAGGAAATTTGGGCTATTGGCCAGACGACTCTGATTTCTTAAGCTTTTATATTTCAAGAATGATTTGGTTTCTGCCATTGCTGGTTCTCATTTGCTGCAGAAAGAAAACATGCCCAGAAACATACTCAGCATTGTGGTACATATAGACTGTATACAGACAATTGCAGTTGCTGCATTGGATATGACCAGTACTGTTTCACAACAGCAGGTACAGAACAGTGGAATGGTATTCTCTAATGGATGAAAAATCTTACTTTTTCACTATTACAAAGTTCTGAATATTTCTTTAATGAACATCTAATGAAGGGCATTTATCAAATGCATGCTTATATGTTGATGTCCCTTTAAATAATTTAATTTTGAGAATAATTTTCTATAATTTTATATTGGTAAGAGCATAAAGAAATTCCTTCCTCAATCTGAAGATACATCAGAATCTCAGCAGGTGTAAACTGATGTGGTCACAAAAAAAAAAAAAAAGCATTTATTACACACTCACATGTACTTTAATTGTCTTATTCAGAGGTTTCAGTCCAAAGGTGTAAAATGATCTTTGCTAAGTTTAAGAAACTAAGTTTCTTCTCAGAACAATTTATGTCATAATTGAGAACTTCATGCCTTGTTCCAGACTTCTGAGAAAATTCTCAGATACTATAGAATATTTGGAAATAACTTACCTCTCTTTATCTTCTTTCAGAACTTGTAGTCAAATTCTGTGTTAAAGTAAATTTTTGTTGTATCTTTTTTCTCAGTAAAAGTATTATTATTATTATTATTATTATTATTATTATTATTATTATTATCATTATCATTATCATTATCATTATTATTATTACAGTGCACCTATAAATTAATAGAATTACTTTTCTTAAAAAAAAGCCTAGGTAATTTTTTTTTATTTCTTATAACAAAATTTAAGTTCCACTTTTCTTCTAGAACGAGGGAGAGTGCAACGTATTTGGAATTAGACAAATACTCTGACCCACAGCTTTAAAATTATAATAATTTCTAGTAAAAAGGTGTAATTTGACCCTGAAATAAATTGCCTACCTCAAAATTAAATGTAAGCTTTTTACATATAGATCCAATGTATTACAAAAATTGTAGGTTCATTATAAGTAAATAATTAAAAAAAATATTTAGAAAAGCTGTTCTACAAAGTTTAAATACAATTTATAGGAATAAGAGTTGATAAAATGTACACTTTTAGACTAGAATGAGCACTAATATGCCCATTTGTTTCCTGTGCTAGCAAGCTGCCCCTTAATTTTATGCTGATTGTGCATGATTGTAGTGTTTTGGAGGCAGAGGTTGTAGTACCACTGAGCCAAGCATTTGATGTAATATAGAATACAATGTGTATCTATGTTTGTCCCTTGGCAGTGGCTGATGGGGCTTGAAAAACTTCCTAGGAAGAAGAGTCTTCAGGTAACAACAAGAAAAATTCAACAGTGTTCCTCATATAAATAAATTGATGTTTGCCGTTCTAATTCAGTCGGTGAGTAAGACATATAAAGAATTATAGATCTGAAATGAGAGCAAGCTGTATAGCCAGGCACAGGTGGCCTTTTACATCAACATATCTGTTATCATAAAGAATTATCTCCACTGGACATCTTCTCTTTTTACTATAAGAAGGCTCTGCACATTTATTTTATGAACAACTAAGGCAGGGTCTTTGGTGAATGCATAACCAGGTATCTCATAATTCAAGGAAATTATATGGGAAGAAATTAAAGAAAATGTCAGTCAGAAAGGGCACTAGGATGTTCAAAATGGCTCTTGCACATAAGCAGTCAGGCTCTGCCGAACCTCACTTTTGGGGAAACTCCAGGAACCTCTTGTCTAGTGTTGGTCTTGTAGTCACAGTTATCAATAACACTGCTGTAACAGCTACAACAAAGGAAAGACAAAAACCCAATTAGATAGTGAAATCAAAATTACAAACATATTCCCAGCTCCAATTGATGTCTAATTACTTTGGCATGAGCATGAAGTAAGCCTAAAGTGAATGTGTGTGTAATATATGAGTGATTAAAATATAAACAAATTTTGGTAACAGATCTGATTGTCACTGGAGAAGCAAATTTCATATTGTTATGGGACTTTTAACAAATTGTAAAAGCACGCTTGGTCTGCAATTCAGGTGAAGGCATTTTTGTAGAATGGTATGACGCAGAACCGTGGTTAAACTGAGACAGCCATCTATACATCAAGTATTTCCTAATTCGCCCTTCTTCATAGGCCAGGTGAGCCTTGTTTTCATCAAAAAAAAAAGTGTTTCTAAGGGAAACAGTAGAAGGAAAGGTTGGGAAACAAAAACCTAGGAACAAGTCCATGAAGAATCTCAGGCTGTTTGACTACTTAAGACACAAACAAAGCTGAAAGCTGGGAAGGATGTATATTTTCACAATATTTCTTCTGTGTCTTTGCTGTCTTAGACTGTTACTAGACTGTGAGGACCTGGTTCTCTCTGTGTAAACACTTATATAGACCTCCAGTAACACTGAGGGATTTTTTTTTTGATCCCCTCAAAATATCTGTGATTGAGTGAGGACTAATTATTTCCCTTTTAAAGGCTGACAATTGCACACGTTATGGGAAGTTGCTCAGACAGTTTCTGGTGGAGCTGTAAACCTAAATTTTCTGAACGCTACAAATGATAATCACAAACCAATCTTTCCTTCCTGATGGTTTTAATCGATAAGGGGTTATATGGTCTAGGATAAAATAGTGTGAAGGATCAACATCTTGATCAACATCAACATGCCCATAGCACACCGTTAAAGCTGAGATAAACAGGGACCTTCCTACTGGAGCTTCCTCAGAAAAGCTTACTTGGGCTTTGGAATCAGTTTTCCACCCAAATAGCCTTCTCAGTTTTGCTGGCTTTGGAGAAATACAGTGTAAAGCCTGTCTCTCCTTTTTGCCTGCATTTTGGGACTATTGAAAATATGCTGGATGAAGGTGGGTCTATTTACTGGCATTGTTGGTTTTATTCTGTTCTTTGCATGCACACAGTGAAAGCCACAGAACAGAGTAAGTGGCTTCAGATAAACAGAACATGAAAAATTTGTAGATGTGAAAATGTTGTTTTAAAACAGAAAAAAAATTATTGAGATTTCTGGTTATAAAGCTAGAATAGACTCTTTTAAAAGTGTACATAAGTAATCTGCAGGAGTGCACGTCAGAAAGTTTAACATTATGCACTAGTTTCATTAATACACTTTAATTCTGGAAAAGGGAAAAAGTATGTTTATTGAAATGCTTTCAACATAACTCCTAAATGCTTTTAGATTGCCACAATAAAAACTTACACATCAAATAAATAAGAAAATTCATCCTGTCTACCCATCTGCTGAGTCAGACTTGGTTTTTGTTCTATGCTGTATTGGTTCTCCTCTTGTTCGTTGCGGTAGTTTTTGTCAGCATAGTATATTCTTCAGTACTGTGCTTTACTGAAGCCTTGTTTTTACACTATCAACATTCTGTAGTTGCTGCTTTTCTGGGGAAACTATTTACCAATGAAAGAACAATAATTGCTGGAGCATATTATAGGTTCTCTGTTTAGCCTTGCTTTCTGAGTGCAAGAAAACCACTTTTTTCTCACTTAAGTTGGCCAGAAAATCATAGAATCATAGAATCATCAAATGGTTTAGGTTGGAAGCGACCTTGAAGATCATCGAGTTCCAACCCCCCTGCCTTAGGGAGGGACACCTCCTACTAGACCAGGTTGCCCAAGGCCACACCCAGCCTGGCCTTGAACACCTCCAGGGATGGGGCCTCAACAACCTCTCTAGGCAACCTGTTCCAGAGCTTTACCACCCTTCCAGTGAAAAACTTCTTCCTAATGTTTAATCTCAACCTGTCCTCTTCCAGTTTAAAGCCATTCCCCCTCATCCTATCACTACATGCCCTAGTAAAAAGTCCTTACCCAGCTCTCCTGAAGGCCCCTTTTAGGTACTAGAAGACTGCAATAAGATCTCCCTGAAGCCTTCGCTTCTCCAGGCTGAACAGCCCCAACTCTCTCAGCCTCTCCTCATAGGAGAGGTGCTCCAGTCCTCAGATCATCCTCGTGGCTCTCCTCTGGATGTGCTCCAACAGGTCCATGTCCTTCTTATGTTGGGGATTCCAGAGCTGGATGCAGTACTCCAGGTGGGGTCTCATGAGAGTGGAGGAGAGGGGCAGAATCACCTCCTTTGACCTGCTGGCCACACTTCTTTTGATGCAGCCCAGGATATGGTTGGCCTTCTGGGCTGCGATTGCACATTGCTGGCTCATGTTGAGCTTCTCATCAATCAACAATCCCAGGTCCTTCTCCTCATGGCTGCTCTCCAGCCATTCCCCACCGAGACCCCCATTTTGTATTTTGCAATCTCATTCTACGAAACTTTCAAGGTTTTGAAATGTCATGGATTTTTTTACATCAATGAGTAACTGGGAAGAAGGGAGAGAATAGATATACTCAAATGATTTAATGAAACAGAATTCTTTCACCAGTCAGAATTTTAAATCTTCCTGGAAAGCATATATGATTGTGTAATGGGTATAAGGATTCTGAGAGTTGCAACCCTTTATCAGAGAAAGATTTAAAAATACACAGCAGACTGCAAGTTTTATTCCTAGTATAACATTTCATTTGCTACACCTCATCTTTTCCTTCACCTTGAGAACAGCAAAATCTGCTTGCACTTAAGTAAGTGTTATTGCCTTTACTCTAATTCACTGATATTTCTTCTCACATGATCTATCTATTTCCTTTAATAATTCCTAGGTTTTTAAAACATTATTTCACAAAAAGCTTTCTTTTAAATACTCATAATAATGCCATTAGAACCCTCAAAATGCTTTACTTGAAATCCTGGTTTAGGTGTATTTTGCGTAGTAAGTTATCCAGCTCACAGCTGGATTATTGGCTTGCAAAATAGCATGATAATACTATTGTTACGTCATCAGAGATGCAGAAGGGGTCTAATAACCCCCCTCATTTTATGTTCTGTATGTTATGTTACCTAGAAGTGGATTGTGTAACTCCAGAAGTTTATTCCGTCTTCAGCCCATTCCTGAAGATGTTCTGTTCATAGAATCATAGAATGGTTTGGGTTGGAAAGGGCCTTAAAGATCACCTAGTCCAACCTCCCAGCCATGGGCAGGGACACCTTCCACTAGACCAGGTTGCTCAAAGCCCCATCCAGCCTGGCCTTGAACAATTCCAGGGATGGGGCATCCATAGCTCCTCTGGGCAACCTGCTCCAGCGTCTCACCAGACTCACTGTAAAAAATTTCTTCCTAATATCTAATCTAAATCTACCTTCTTTAAGTTTAAAACCATTCCCCCTCATCCTATCACTACATTCCCTGATAAAGAGTTTCTCCCCATCTTTCCTGTAGGCCCCCTTTAAGTACTGGAAGGCTTCTATAAGATCTCGCTGGAGCCTTCTCTTTTCCATGTTGAACAAACCCAACTGTCTCAGTCTGTTTTCATAGGAGTGGTGCTCCAGACCTCTGATCATCTTTGTGGCCATCTGGACTTGCTCCAACAGATCCTGTTTTGTTTTTATCTTGTTTTGGTGCCTTTTAAAAAATATTTGTACAAACATGATTTTTAAAATATTTTTCTTTCTATTGTCAATAATAAGTGCATATGTGATATGTAATACTTGATTATGTTAACATTTACATCACATCATGTAAAAAATGCTCATATTAACTGCATCTGATACAACATCTTGATCAGTCAAGTAATTTTAAAAAGTGTAATTTATTTTAAAAATTCAGTACATAGAGCACAGTGTCAGAGGCTCGCCAAGACATTATGGTATTATTCTCCTGTGACTACAGCTCCAGTACCAGCATTACCATCAGAAGAGGAAGTTATGAAGTAGAAGAAATATTGAGAGGGTTTGGCTAGCATCTCATCTTTCTTTTTTTTTTTTTTTTTCTGCAAAAAATCCCTGAAGTATTCAACAAAGAGGAGACTTTTACCATGGCTGTAGAGAATGTAAATTACTAGATTTTAAGAATGGCATGAACTATCTAGTCATACTAATAAACATATATAGATCTAAACCAAAGGGTTAAAAATCAGCAGCAAACACCTTAAAAATTAATCCCATCTCTTTCCCCCATTTTGGTTTACAAAAAAAAACCAAAACCAACAAACCCTAATGAATGTTATGGAAATTGTGTTACCCAGAAGCACAGTTTAGGAGATTGTAACATTCATGGATCAAAATAGATCATGCTACTTCTGGATTGAGAGGTAAAAGCTCTACAACTAATGCAAAAATGCATTTTCTTTTCCATTTTTAAATAATCCAACTAGGATTAAATATTGCCAGGCATGATAAAGTGATTCAGAATTCAAGATTCATTTGCATCCAAGGGCATCAGTCGTGGTCACAGTTTTCTTGCACCAGAGTTTCTTATCTAAGTGCAAATATGTGAGTATACTCCTGCACCTTTGAATTTCTGCATTTGATATAATCTACAATGTTTTCAGGAGAATGGATGCTAGATCACCATTTCTTCCAAATTTCTCAATTAGGAAGTACATTTGCAGCACCCTTAGTGTGACACAAGGGAGAATGTTCTTCCTAGAACTCTGAACCTTCTGGCTTTCATCAGGTTTTGGCCAAATCTTTAACATTATTTTAATACAGTTTTGCTGTTTAATCACTAGAGGCATCACAGTTGATCGTGCCTATGAGTACTTAGGGGCTTTTAAGTATGCAGACTATTTAGCTGACTTGTATGCGCACTAATGAAATTTTACTAAATATAGAGCAAATCATTATGCAGAACATTTTTCACAATATTTTTAGCATTCACATCCATACTGAGAACTTTATGTATCCTATTAATTATGTTACATTAATTATACTATAGTGAATTTGTTTTATATAAAGAAACAATTTTAAAAGAAGTTTTCCTGTAATGTTTAATGAGACAAACAGAAAGATGTTTGTGTTATAAATTGCATTGCTCAACTTTTAAATTACAGCTTTTCCACATATTTGAATAAGCTCTTTCTTTTGCAGTCACTTGTGATGTTTTACTATGGTTCTGTATTCAGAAGCACTCATCAATCAGAGGTAACTGGAGCTAGATCAGGCTTTACAAACTTAAAATACACCTATAAAGCAACCACACAATTCAAGTGACCATCTCCAGTTAATTAAGACTTAAAAGGAGAGTTTGACCTGAATGTAACTAGTTGTAGTGTGGAATATTTATAAAAGGAATTATAAAAGAGTCCTTTATACATGCTGCCTGAATCAGAATAAGGAAAGTGGAATACAAAACTGATCGTTAGTATTCATGAGCTGAAACTGGCTTTACCACTTAGAAAGAGAAACAATCAAGGAACTGTGAAAAGAGACAACTGTAGGTTTTATTCAACTTTTCCTACTGGAGTTCAGGCTAAAGTGACTGAGCATTAAAAAGACTTAAGCAACAGAATTCAGAAGTTAGCATTTTGATTAGAGGAAATTTAAAGTGCAAAAATATTTGCTGAATAAGTTATACAGTTAATTTTTTGCTGTCATTCATCAGTTAAATTGATGAACATTATTTTACCAGTTGTGTAGGCAACCAAATATTGAAAATAATATTTTCAAATATATCTGATTATAGAAAAAATAGAAAAATTAGCATCTACAATTAATACATAATTAAGACTACATATGAATACAACCTCAGAATGATTGAATTGCATAATACTTTGCTTTTTAATAATTTTTTTTTTTCTGGTGTTAATTCTTGAAATGAACAGTATACATCACTTTGTGCAATCCTGGTATCAGTTAAAATTTTCCAGTTTTAAGAAACTTAATAAAGTTCTTCTGTGGTTTGGGTTGTTTTTGTTGTTACTTTGTTTTGATTTGGTGTTTGTTTTGAGTTTTTTTTTCCTTCTTCTCTTTTTCTTCTTCTATTGGCTCTGCATCAGTGTCTTAGAACAAGTGCAGCATGTCTTGTCATCGATAGGAGCTGAAGGTCCCTGTGTTTGTTGACAGAGGAAGCCTATACCCAAAGCTCTGTGCAAAAATGAGCCTGTCCTTCCAGCAGTCTCAACCACTCCCCAAAAGAATCTTAAAAAGTCCTGTGGAGTTTGATCATTCATTGGCATATCTTCTACAACATGCTCTGAATGAGAATGAAGCAGCAAGTGCAGTTGAACTGGATTGAAACATCAACAGCCAGACAAACAAAACACATAAGAGGCTCCAGATAAAGAAATCCAAATCCATTCTGGGAAGGAGGAGAACAACTAAGTACTGGTCTCAGTTCCACTGTATGTACTGTTGAATGTGTGATGACAGACAGGCAGAAATTGCATAGCAGGCAATGATCAAAAGTTATGAAAAGATGAGATACATCATTAACTGAGAGTTTTCAATGCCTAACACGGTCTGCATAAAAGAAGTGAATACACATTACCAGTGACAGAACCAGACAAACAGCTTTATTCAGGACACAACTCTTTGCCGTTAAGAATGGCTTCTGGAACACTAAGTTGAGCTCCAGCACTCTGATAGGTTTTGGTGAACCATTTGGCAGGTGTTAGTGTCCATGGATATCCAATGTGAACTGGTCTAGGTACTGAGGAAGCTGTGGACCACAAATCACAGCTCTTGGCATCCTTATTACAGGAGAAGTAGGTGTTGAGGACGAGTCAATTTGGGACCATAAAATGAAGATGCAAAAAACTCATGAATATGTGCTAGTGAGACAGTATATTACTTCTAAGTGCACATAACCCAAAAGAGTTGAAACTGATGTCTTTTATTTTCATGTGACAAAAAGGTAAAACCCATGCAAATCAAAAAAAGTTGGGGAATAACAATCTAAAACAGATGCCTATGATTTTGTCATGGAAGTTTATTATCCCCCTACATACCAGGTGACAGCTATTTGGAGAGCTGCTAGACCAAATGAGGTGCTATAAAACAGCGTTTCCTCAATGGCCAGACTGTGAGGAACTTACTCCTCACTGCTAGGCGAGATGTTAGTGTTCAGTGTAAGGTAGGTTTTCACTTGAAAGGGAAATGGAAGCCATCACAACAAATTTTAGCTGAGGCATCATGAGAAGGACATGCCATGGGGGGCTGAGGGTGCTGAGTAGGGCTGAGGCATGAAAAATGAACCAAGAACACGCCTGTTGCATGAGCTGGGTGTCCAAGAGAAAATGTATGTTGGAAAAGATAAGGACAGAAGGCACTTTACAACCCCACAGAAGGTCAACTTATTCCTACTAAAAGGCTGGAAAGGAATGTAGGTCGGGGCAGGGAGGGGCGCAGTATTTCATGTTAATTTTCAATGCAAGGAACTATATAATAATTGTAAATTAATACCTTTTTTTTTCTAGCTGTTCAGTTGGTGAGACACTCACCAAGAAGGTCTCACCCACACCCAACAACTTGTTTTATAAAGTAAACTGTTCCTGACTTTTTGAGGGAGCACTACAGAACAGTTTAAATCACTTAGTGCCCAGTGATGTCTTGGGGATCATATTGCAGCCCATTGCAGGAGGTATACAGATGAAAAAAGTGTGGTTCTCTTTTCCATGGAGATAAATCTCCTACAAACTGAAGGGAAAAATGGTAGACAAGAAGCAGAAACAACTGAGAGAATGTCAAGCAAAAGAGCTTGCTGTAGCGTGCGAGGCAAGGGCTTCTGTATACACAAAAGCCTGTCTAGCTCCAACTACCAAATAGCTGTATGAAGCTGCAACACAGTTGAGCAGTCCAATTTATAATGGAAGACCCACTGAATTTATTAACCACAGGCTAGGGATAACAACAAAAATGGAACACCGAAAAGGAGCACAGTGGCAGAGAGAGAGAGAATTAATAAGTATACACCTGAACAGACAGGAACAACAAGGCCAGAACCAAGACGGTTTGGACTACACTCATTAACTGGCCACATACAGGTAAAACAGGAGAAATAAAGTCAGAAAAAAAAAAACCAAACAGATGGCATACATAAGACTGTCCAAGAAAATGTCAGGAAAAAAATAAAGTTTCTCCATTCCAACAGCAAAAACACAAACAAGAAAGCTCCTAGCAACTCAAAAATCTGATTTCCAGAAAAATGTTTTCCTCTTATTACTTCTGGCTTTGTTCCATTTGGTATGCAGCTTTCAAGTCTCGAGCAATGGAAAGATCCATCAGAAACTTAGGCAGGATTCCACCTGAACTTTGGCTTCAAATACAAGAAAGAGGCCCAAAAGTAGTACAGGCTGGTCAACCTCAATCCCTGGGAAGGTGATGGAACAACTGATCCTGGAAACCATTTCCAGGAATATGAAGGACAAGAAGGACATCAAAGACCAGTCAGCAAGGATTTAATTTACCAAGGGAAAATTAGACTTGACTGCCCTGATATCGTTCTATTATGAAATGACTGGCCTGTTAGGTTAGGGGAGAGCAATGGATACTGTCTATCCGGTCTTCAGTAGGGCTTTCAACACTGTCTCCTGTAACTCTTAGAGAACCTGATGAAGTATGGGCTAGGTGAGCAGGCTCACCTAGCCAGGGTCTTTTCAGTAGTATCCAATGACAGGATGAGGTGCAAGGGGCACAAACTGAAACACAAGAGGTTTTGTCTGAACATAGAGCAAACATAGGGTTCCTCCTTGGAAATACTCAAAAGCTCTCCGGACTTGATCTTGGGCAACCAGGCTCCAGGTGGCACTGCTTGAGCAGGGGGCTTGGACAGGACTCCAAAGTTCACTACCAGCCTCCACCATTCTGCGATTCATCCAAAGGTTCAAAGGAAGTGTTTAGACCTGATGAACTTGCAGTTTCCAGTAAGCCATTTCATTGGATAAACATCTTCCTAGACTTAAGAACAGATCAGAATACACTAGAAACAAGGGTCAGGCCTCCTTGTGAGGTTGCATGCTTCAAAGTTCTGTTCCCAAAATATTATCACTTCCTAGCACAACATACAAAAATGAAAAAGTTACATCTTTGAAAGAATGAAAAAGGTGCAAAAAAGCCTTTTTAGAAAGAAAATGTGACAATTTGCATGGAAGTTGAAGAGAGAAGAACAGAATTCAGAGGAGAATCCTTTGGAGATGGTCATACAAAATAACTCCATGGTCTGAATGCTATCTGCAATTGCAGCATCCCTAGAAATACTTTAATAAGGAATCTTGTTTTGGAAACATAAACACACTTCTTTTTTATTACGAAAGTGACAAGGTACATTAAACAAGCTGGGTTGTAGACAGGTGTGACACAGTGGGGGGTCAATAAATGTGGCAAACCCAGTATGTGACAGCCCTGAGAAGGCCTGCTGCCTTTTTGAGACAGAAGAGGAGATAGAGATAACCCAAACCAGTTTCATTGCTTAACATTTGCTCTTCAGGGTTAGATGGTAAAGAGGACAGTTAGGTGTCTATTAGTGTTAGTCAGAACTTTTAAGTGTTTTTGTCACTACAACTGTTATTAATAATGATGAATTACTATAATCAAATTATTTATTAATATTTATTAATATCCTGAGGGAAAGCATTGTTTGAAAATCTACAAATAAATGTGTCAGTAGACTATATGACTGTTTTACTTAATAATTTAATTTACTTAACTTAAAAATTTACTTAACAACCATAAAATGGTTTGCCAAGAAGCAGCAGCTCTGTGGGGAAAAACAAAAAAGTAGTCTTTTTATGTGTTGAAACGAACGTTTCTGGTTTGGGCCATTGCGCTTATTTTTAGGAGATGACTCACAGCCTTAGTTTTCTGTTTTCTTTTTCCTCACTAATACATACCTAAATTACATTTTCTTCTTTGTATTTATGATGTTAATGCTGCTTTTGCTAGTTGGTTGTTGTCAGATCTCTGGGGTTCATTTTGTGAGGTTCCTCATCCAAAATCCAGGTTACAAAAATTCGTCAAAGCTAAGCCATTTGAACAAAAGGAAATGGTCATTTTTTTTCAAAGTAAGCAGGTAGTGTAGCCTAGATTTCATTTTTAGAAACAGCCAAAACACATAACTTAAAATATTACTGGTCATGCATTAAATATGTGCTTTCTTAGTATATTAGCTGTGAACAATGCTTCCACAGTGTCAAGGCTTTCTATCTTTCTAAGTCTGCCCTCCCCATCTCCCCGAGTAGGTTGGGTTTGAGCAAGAAGTTGGTAGAGGGACACAGCTATAGACGGCTGACCCGAACTGGCCACATGGAATGAAATGAAAGCTCAGGTAAAGGAGGAGGAAGAGGGCCATTCACGGTTATGGAAATTTTCTTCCCAAACAACCATTACACATGCTGACACCTTGCTTTCCAGGAAGTGGCTAAACATCTCACTGTGATGGGAAGCAGTGACTGAATTCCTCTTTCTGCTTTGCTCACATGAGCAGCTTTTGCTCTAGCTATTAAACTGTCACTATGTTAATCCCAGAGTCTCCTCGCCTTCTATTTTCTTCCTGCTCCACAGGAGACAGGGCTGAGCACATGACTACGTAGGTTCCTGGCTGTTGGTCGGGTCAAGCCACCACAGAGGCTTTCATGCTCTTGCTGCTTGTCTCCTTGTGAGCTCATGCTCTTTCTGTCTGCCTCTGTATTTACTAATCCCTGTTCACTAATGTTGAGGTAGGAGATCTAGATATATTTGGGAATTAACAGTCCTTAATCCACATATTCTAAACCAACTGTGAGAATACAGTGTCATGGAGCTGATGGTGTGAAGTTAGCACGGGTGGTGATGGTCCCTGATGAGATCCCTTCTTAATTTGGTCGTGGTGATCAGGCTTGAAAGCTCTTTTGACAAGAGAAGTTGGAACTAATAGGCTGGTTTTCTTATCCATCTTTCTTCTGTATGCATGTTTTTTTGCTATTCTGCTCCCACTATTGCATCTCTTCCTTTTGGTTTTGCTGGTCATCCTTCTTCGTATCCAGCAGGAATTTCTGCCTGTGAGCAGTCCCTTGTCCTTACCTGCTGCACTCCCTACCAACTTTTTCTTACTTGGAAGTACAACTCCACCCATCTTTGTTTGCCCCTAAGGTGGTCACTTTGTTCACACATTTATGTAACATCATTATAAATTGGGCATGATTATTTTGTGACAGTGTAACAAAATGATTATATATTGTTTTCAGGTGCATAGTTTGTAAACCCTTCATGAACTAAAGGTTCAAGGCAAACTAATACTGTTACCTACATCCTAATTATAGCCATTTTGATTTATGGATATCACAGGTCTCTGCTTTAGCTGTAGTAGTTTCAATCATATTTGGGAATGGTAGAGATCTCAAATATATATTAGTTCTTTCAGTTTTTTTCTGGGCAGAGTACAGAGACCCAAGGTATTCACTGTAAATGAGAGAGTTTTCATTGAGCTCAGATACATTATTAAACACTCTATGAGAATTTACTTAGTAGCTGGACACTGCTCACTGAAGCTCCAGGAAGCTGATTTTCATATGTTATGCTACTCACAGAACTACTTCCTTGATTTTCTGTCATTTTAGTAGCTTTTTTTTTTTTGGTTAGTTTGACTTTTTTTTTTTTTTTCCTTTCCCTTTTTTACCTAGTGTTGCAAATGAACACAGGCTTTCATTGAGATTTCTACAGTGATATTTTGTTCTTTTCAGAAAATACGACCACATCAGAAAATTCATGATGTTCAAGAGAAAAATAAGAAATCTCCCAAATAGACCTATACACCAGTGCAGTCTAGGAACTGACTGCCTGAGAACTTTCAGCCCTGCGGAAAAAGACCAGTGGATCCCAGCGGGTGCCAAGTTGTACACAAGCCACTAGTATGTTTTCATGGTTAATAAAGCGGAAGACAGACTGACCTATACTAGAAGGAGTGTGGCCAACAGATTTAAGGAAATTATACTCCTTCCTTATCTGGAAAGGGTCTCACATAGAATATTTTGCCCAGTTTTGTGCACCAGACACATCTAAAGGAGGACACTGAGATCAGGAGAGGGTTCAGTAGAAGTTACTAAGGTCAAATGACTTCAAAGGAGGTTTAGAAGAAGACGGGCTAGTTTAACCTGTTGAAGAAGAGAGCAAAAGATCTCCAAATAATTGAGAGGATGTTATGTAGTTGATGGAGCAAAACTGTTTTAGGTAGTGGTAGGTGATACAAACAGTGCTGAGGCTACAAGTTTTGTCTTAGAATTTTCAGTCTGGAAAATGAGGAAAAAAAATCATGAGGACAGTAATGCAGCACTAGAAGAAAGTATCTAGAAAGATGTGCAATTCCCGTCCTTGGAGACTTTCAAGACAAAGACATGTGCAATGTTAAATTTTGAATTTTAAATGAGTGAAAAACTACATTCACTTTTACTTTACTTTTAAAAACTTGATTCAATGCTAGCATAAGAATGCAGTTTTACTTCATCTTAAAAACTTTTGGAAAACCAAGGAAATGTCACTTGCCAAGTTCCAAGTGTATGTGATGCATATCGCACTACATGGTTAACATGAAACAAACAGAATAGTACTATTTATAGACTGATATTGTTCATCCAACAAACAAAGGGCCCAGATGGAAGGAATTATTTCTCAAGACAGACTATAAAAACTTGCAGTACATTCTCCTTGAAATGTTAAATATTTAAAAAATAGGATCTTTATGTTAAGAAATTTTATTATATATTCAAAGTAAAATGTTTGATAATCTAGCAGCATATTTTATTAAAAAAGTCAATTTTTTAAGACAAACCAGCTCTGATATTTTTATTTCTGTCATGATCACCTTCTACAAATTCTACAAACAAGACTCCAACTGTGACCTTCTTGAGGCTGACAAGTGAGTTTATGGATATGTATGCCAGATGTTGAAATAACATTACCACTCCAAAGCTGAAAGCTGGGACAAGCACAAAGTATTTCCAGTAAAAGTTTTTTCTGACTACCTTTTCAGAATCTTCAGTTCGGTACCAAATATGCCATTCAGCAAAATAATAGCACGAGTAGTCATAGATGAAGGCATCACCCCTTCATTATATAAAGTAAAAATTCATCTGCCTGCTGCTTGGCTGTTTTCTTTCAAGATTTCTCTTGATTGATATAACTGAAGTTATATAGGGATAAATATTTTCTGTTCCCTCCTTTTTAATTTCTGCTGTCAAAGACACATCCAATACAAAATACCCAGGACATTTAAATAGAGGAATAATAATAATAATAATAATAATAATAATAATAATAATAATAATAATAATAAACTTGGCAATACTATGTAAAGATATTCATATAGGCAACAAGGTATGAAAGGTCTTTAAATAAAACACTGCTTCATTGGCCTCTTGGTATTGCGCCAATATATCAACGAATCTACTTGTATCTACCACTAGCTCTGTCATGTTTAATTCAGTCCAAGACCAAATAAAGGGATATATATTTTGCTGTGGAAGTCAAAATAATAAATAAGACCAGAACTAGGCGGCCTGGTTCCGTGCTGTGTTTTATCCTTCTAGCACACATAACCTGCAACTCTCATACTTCAGGTTGTTTTTTTTTTTATTATTTGAAATTTCCAGAAATACTGGTTAATCTACATAGTCTCTAAATTTTCATTTGTGTTATTGCTAAAGGTATAAAGTAAGTATGCAACATACAATTTATAAAATATGGAGTATGGGGATTGTAGCTTAGCAATTTAAATTCACGTATTGTAGTCTTACTGTCCCCAGGAGGTCTGGACCGCTTTACCTTGTTTCTATAATGAGAATGTACTGACACATTTTCATTATTAGATCAAAGGAGCAGGGCAATACACAAAGCAAGTTGCAAATGAAATATCAAAATTGGCTGGAGTATACACATTCATTCTAATCAATTATCTTTTTTTTTTTTTTTCAGAAATCAATAGAGGAAATGGAAAAAAGGAGACAGAGGACCTGAAATTAATACAGTTTGTGAAATATGGCTTAAAGTATGTTCATTTATACACAGTTGACTGGAATGAGCAAAACAGATTTTATAATTAGAATGCCTTTTGAAAATGTCTACTCAATATTTAGAGCACTTTTCAAAAATAGCATTCAACTCATTTACTGTATATTGAAACATACTACATGTTTAAATTGTTATTTTATGTTGAAATATGCATGATTCATCTCTTAGAACTTCCACTTACTAAAAAAAAAAAAAAAAAAAAAAAGAAACAAGCAAAGAAATCCAGACTTACTAAATTATTGGCCTTGTTGTTATTTCTTAAGGCTGGAGAAAAAGTCCTTTTGAACTGATTGAGTTTGTGGATTGCTTTCTTTTGGGTAACGTGATACAAAGTCAATTGGGGGCAGGTAATTTGATTAATGCTTATTACTATTGTCATAGGCTGTGACACTTCACATGAACTCTTTATTAGTAAGCAGCAAGAAACAAATTTGTGAGATCAGGCAGTGTCAATAGAAGTTAATCAGTTTTCATATATTCACAAGCTGAACCTTCTCTGCCTTTAGGACATGATCACAAAGAAATCACTTACATGGAATAATACTGAGGGAAGCAAGGACACGGTAAATGGCTTCCTTGATTCTCTTGATTATAATCGTCTACAGCTTAAATGAGATGATTATATTGATCCCTAGGAGGAATACTCACATAACCCATAAAAGAGTTTTTTTCATCTCTTCTAGAGATCAAACTGTAAAACCTGATGTGAATTGGGAAAATAACAGACAAACCAGAGAAACACTCCAGTTGGCTACTTTTACTGCTTCATGGCTATCAAAGTAATTCCATAATCAATACCTTTATATAATTATAAAAATGATGCAATTTTCTTAATCACAGAATATCATTTTTTACATTTTAACATCACACTAAGACAATGCACCCACATAAAGGAAATAACTCAAAATGTGTTTTATGTTAGATATATGTGTTAGCCAATGCTGAGTCCTGTGGCCTAGATAAAAGGATGAATCTATTAGAAAGAGGGAAAAAAAATGCTCTAGAACTGACAAAAGATTATCAATGCCATACTCAAACCAAGTAAAGAGCTGGGCCTGTGTAAGCAATTTTTATTTCACTGACTGTTAAAAAAAAAAAAGAAAAAGAAAGTACTTCCTGAAAATTTATGTCATAACAATTTACAGATGTCCTTTATAGATGTAATCAACATTTTCTAAATGAGTACCATTAGCAGCATTTCAATCCACAATATTTTGATCTGTAGTGTTCCAACCCAAACAGATAAGAATAACATGGAGGAAGAGGAAGAGGAAGAGGAAGAGGAAGAGGAAGAGGAAGAGGAAGAGGAAGAGGAAGAGGAAGAGGAAGAGGAAGAGGAAGAGGAAGAGGA
Source organism: Vanellus vanellus (assembly GCF_965231255.1). Taxonomy (NCBI): domain Eukaryota; kingdom Metazoa; phylum Chordata; class Aves; order Charadriiformes; family Charadriidae; genus Vanellus; species Vanellus vanellus. The sequence continues at coordinate 54,576,611 of NC_138908.1, forward strand.
AGAGGAAGAGGAAGAGGAAGAGGAAGGGCGAGGCAGGAATTGGAAGGCATGTGTGTGGGCAGGTCTGTGGTAGTACCCACCTCCACGTACAGAAAAGGTGGCTGCTAGTGAATATAGTTTGTGTATGGAATGAATAACAGAGTTCAAATACACTAATTAACTATACAGTGGATTTCTGGATGCAACTTGCCAGGTTTCAAAACCAAACTGTAAGTACACCTGAATGAGTAAATTATGGTTCCAAGTTTCATTAAAGGTTTATACTATCATTCTGCATATGACTAACTATCCAGAACAACCTTGAAAGATTCGTAAACCACAAACAAGGTGGTATGAACCTCAAGAAGGCGAGAAATGTTTCCTCTAAGGAACAAACTGGGCGCATTTCAAAAATACCTTGATTATACAAAAAGGGCAGAGCATAAATTAAAGACCCCCAGAGGCAGGTCCGACTTGCAGCCAAAAACAAGTTTTGCTGCTTTACTCTGTTGGCTAGTTTCTAATTGCACACTGCAATGAAAATCGTTTATAACTAGAAAGGTCCCATAACAACATGGGAAAGGCACGGGGGCTGCAACTTAATATTAGAGAACACTTACCCTGTGGGCGATCACTAGTAACTGAGGAAGATAATAACTGCTCAGCTACTCTGAAATAATTTACTCATAAAAGAATCTTCATTAAAATAACATTAAGGAGTATTTTCAATGTGGTGTGAAGGGACTTAGCTGCATGATTCCTTTTAATATTAATGGGAATTGCGTGGCTAAACCCACACATGCTGCAATGAAAATCTGCACTTACGTTTTTTAAAAAAATCCATAAAAGGAAACAAACTCAGGTGAAGGCTTCACTCTGTTGTGCCCTGTTACTGCTAATAATACAGTATGTAAGATTAGTGCATAACAATTGTAATGTCTGTAATAAACATGCTGCTACACCTAAGCCCTTAATAAAAGATGTTAAGGAGAGAAGGGAAGGTTTACCTCTGTGGTAAAGCAGTGATTAAATAGAAAGGACGAATGTGGATGGAAATTTATAATTCTGCAGTCTGAATTGTTCATGTGATAGGCTGCAGCACAAATGTGTTGGTGAGCTATAAAATAATTATTGTGTGTTCCAAAGGAGAGGAAATTGAAAATATCAATAGCAAGAGAAATTGTGACCTTTGGTGGAAAAGGCCCTTCTGGTCAGACAGAAATTAGAAACACCATCTTTTAATGAGAATTTTCATGTAACCCTTGGAGGCCATCTAGAAGCTGACTCAAAAAACATGGGACCCATGGCAAGGCCAGTTTGCTTTTATTCTTCTCAGTTATGCTACCCTAGACTGGCATAAAGACGACTAATTGGGCCACTGTGATACAGACTTCTCATCACAAAGCTAGAAAATAATTTGGTTAAAGAAAAAAAAAGGCCATGCAGTGACAACAAAGAAGGAACCATATCTGAACTTCATCTAGTCCAATAATGTACAGATTGGCAAACAGGGAGAGGAAAAAGGAGCAGGTTCCATAAAGACAAATTTTTAATCCATTTTAGCTGGTAACTGGTACTTTCATCCTCATAGTGAATATCAGAGATATTTGTTCTCTAGTTTATTTCATCTTGTACCTTCATGTTTTATTTTGTGAGCAGAGCTTTTGGGGTTTTTTCAGTGGGTGTAAGAAAGATTGTGTTGATGCTTAAAAATTTCAGTAAATGCCAACTATTTATAAAAAGAATGCCCTAAGAATATTTGGATCTAGTTTTATCAGATGAAGGGTACCCTCAATTGGAGTCATTGGAATTTGAAAACATGAAAATGATAAAGCAAAAGATTTTCAATTATAATCATGCTTGTAAGAACCCCTCTATTACCAGGAGGCAACAATGTGAAGAGGAAGCTCTGCCTATAAAGCTTTTATTATACCTTTTATTTTTGAAAGAGTGTTATGAGAGCTTAACATTACTTTTAAATGATTGACACAATAAGTGTTCCATTTTAATTGGCACTTCTGTGATTTATCACTATATCATGTCGGGAACACCCCATTAGACCATTTGTAAGTGAATAGCAGGGTACTGTACATCTGACAATACTTGAAGACTTCTATTGAAGGCTTCTATTAAGAAGAGAGACCTACTAAGAGAGTTCATGTCCGCATTTGATCTAACTACTGAATTGGACTGAATTATATCCTTCCCTTGTGAGCAGAAATATAATCCTCACCATACCAGTAGTCCCTGGTGCTATCACACTGCCGTGTTTTCCTGTTCTGCAAGTACATGAACAATATGATTTCAGTTTCTAAACTGAGAAGACCAGGAAGCCTAATCCCACTGAAAGTAATTGCGTTGATCATCTCAGCTTATTACTTTAATCAGAGCAGTCTTCTCACTGGTACCATAATACCTGAAGTAAATAAGAAGATGTCTTGAAACTTGGTTTTAGATCAAGGGTGGAGCTTCCTGCTGCTGAGGTTTCAAAATGTATTAAGCTGCTGTCACTGACTCTGCCATGGCTCTCATATAGAATGCATTTCCTTCTAAAAGCTGTTCAGTCAAACCCTGAGGAGGCAACAACCAAACAGACCCTCTAGATACTGGTTCCAACCTCTAGCACCCTTTTTCACTTATTGCTGTGTTTACTGCCCCACATTCAGGTGCTAAGGATGAATCATTCTCTGCAGCATCTGAATGACTCCATTTTGAAGAGCTGCATTGTTCAAAACCTTTCTGATCTGCATCAGATAATGCTATTTCAGGATTTTGTGGTTCCAATTTTAGAAAAGCAATTAATGTTGACACATTGTGATACATGCAGTCTTACCTTAGCATTTTGATTTGGCCCAAATGAATTCTTTTCAACCCCTACATTGCATATTGCATGTTTTACATCGGCAGCTGTTACTCCATGTACCATCTGTCTTTATCAACACCTAGGTACACAGATGTGCTGTTGCTGTGCAAATGTTAGAGATCAGCTTAACCTTTCCTCTTCCTAAAAATCGTAGTAATAACAATAATGCCTTGAAACTTGTCAACATCTAATATTTATTCTGAGTTGTTTCAAATGTGTTTTTGTGGGCTTTTCTTGTTCTAAAAGCTGTGGTATTAGTGAAAAAAAATACACCGGAGATATAAAATTCTATATCGTGTAGTTAGAAATTGCATAAACCGCAAACTGATTCAATACCAGAAAGAAAATCTAAAACTACTCAAAATACTGATGATAGTAATGCCATGATCTGGGGTATTTCAATGTTTTTTTTTCTATATACTTTTTTTTGGTTTAGTGCCAATAAGTTATTCTGTCAAGAATCAGAGTTTTAATAAAAAATAAACACCACAAATGGACTCCTGCCAAAAAAAAGTTAATATAACAGTGCCTTAGAATGGATGCAGGCTACTGCAGTTCTTTCCAAATTTCTTTCAAAATTATTTCTCGTCTCTGTGTATAGACGTGTATACATACATGTAATATCTAGAAAGATTAAATTCAAGATAGCTTTATCATAAATAACTGGTGAGGAATTGTGTCACGGAAATAGGAAAAAGTCCTACATGTTAGCTGTATGTGCACACATTTTAGTAGTGGCATACCCATGGTACTAACATATGGATACTATCTACAGTCTCTTTGTCACGCTGGGTTTTCAAACTCAGTTGCAACAAAGCAAAACAAGTATGAAACTCCTAAAACAAAAGGTATGGATTAGAATGTATTTTAAACTATTGTAAATAACTAAAGCATGTTTAGAAACCTGGAGAGTCTTACCCCTGCTATTGTATAGATGAAGAAGACTGAGATGGACACTTACCTAATATTAATTTGTAACTTTCCTTGTTAAAACAGATAAGTCATTTTTCACAGGGAGTAGTTTAACTATATTTTTATTTATGAAAATATAAAGGTGTTTTCAGGTATTTGCAACTCTGTAGTTATGAGCTTCAAAAATCTATTTGTATAGATACACAGAAAACCACACTTGCGTACAACTATTCTGGATGCACTTGCATACAGCACTACTTCTGCCTGAACAGGTTGTGTATAGCTTACATATACCTTTATAGGCTTTTGGCAGAAGCAGAAGTATGATACTTCAGCCATTTGCAAAAATGCCTGTATTGTTCAATACTACAGTATTTCAGAAGCAGAAGCATAGGGGGCTGCAGAAAACAAAACAAAACAAAACAAAACAAAACAATACAAAACAAGAAATTCTTTGAACATCATGTCTGAGGGATATCAAGCTCTCTATTCCCTTCCTAGTAAGGTAAAACTATAACAGCTGCGGATACATTGGAGCAAAAACTATAGATTAACCTACAGCACATATTTCTGGTGTTATTCAATGCCAATTTATCTGAATTTGAAGGATTAAGAGCAAACCACAAGGATATTTTTCATCTGGGCCTGAACTTGAACACCAGATCTGACCTCTAATTTAGAGCTGCAATAGGGTTCATAACACTGCATTATTTTTCCGAACTCCATCCACTTAGATCATATGTATGCATGTATGCATACACAGAGAGTTTCTCTAAAAACACTGTGTGACTGACTTCTTTCCTGAAGACGCATAAATCTTGAACTAAAATATTTGCACATGCACTCTTTTCTACACATTTTGAACGTTTCTATACATTGCCTCCCCATGTATTTCTCCTTTGCTGAGAAATATTGCTGGACAAAACCTGATGGAGGTGGACTTGCCACATCTGTGTCCCTAACTCTACTGCAAAAAGCAAGAAAGTGTATTTCAGGACAAACTGCATGCAGAAAGACAAAAACAAAGATGTAGTAAAACAAGTATCCACCACTCCAGTGTAATCAGAGGTGCATCAATCCGGTCCAACCCAATCTTAAGGGTAGATATTATTTATGCAGAGGGATTCTCTTATGCTTAAATTCTTCTAAACGTTATTTAAATACTGAATGACTGGTAATGGAGTGACTCATTCTAGATGTCATCTCCAAACATGTTGAGGAACAGGAAGTTATTGGAAGTGGTCAACATGGATTTACCAAGGGTAAATAGTGCCTGACCAATCTGATAGCTTTCTATGATGTTATAACTGGTTGGCTGGATGAGGGGAGAGTTGTAGATGTCATCTATCTTGACTTTAGCAAGGCTTTTGACACTGTCTCCCATAACATCCTCAGTAGGAAGCTGAGGAAGTATGGGCTAGAGGAGGTGACAGCGAGGTGGATTGAGAGTTGGCTGCGGGACAGAACTCAGAGGGTTGTGATCAGTGGCACAGAGTCTAGCTGGAGGCCTGTAACCAGTGGTGTCCCCCAGGGGTCAATACTCGGTCCAATTTTGTTTAATATATTCATTAATGACCTGGATGAGGGGACAGAGTGTATCCTCAGCAAGTTTGCTGATGATACCAAACTGGGTGGGGTGGCTGACACCCCAGAGGGCCGTGCTGCCATCCAGCGTGACCTGGACAGGCTGGAGAGCTGGGCAGAGAAGAACCTAATGAGGTTCAACAAAACCAAGTGCAAGGTCCTGCACCTGGGGAGGAAGAATGCAAAGCACCAGTATAGGTTAGGGGCGGACCTGCTGCGAAGTAGCTCAGAGGAGAAGGATCTGGGGGTTGTGGTAGACAGTAAATTATCCATGGCCCAGCAATGTGCCATTGTTGCCAAAAGGGCCCATGGAATCCTGGGCTGCATAGGGAAGAGTGTGGCCAGTAGGTCGAAGGAGGTCATTCTCTCCCTCTACTCTGCACTGGTGAGGCCACAATTGGAATACTGTGTCCAGTTTTGGGCTCCCCAGTTCAAGAGGGATAGGGAACTGCTGGAGCGAGTCCAGCGAAGGGCAACTAAGATGATTAAGGGATTGGAGCATCTCCCTTATGAGGAAAGGCTGAGAGAGCTGGGACTCTTTAGCCTGGAGAAGAGAAGGCTGAGGGGAGACCACATTATGGCGTACAAGTACCTAAAGGGTGGGTTGAAGGAGGATGGAGCCAGGCTCTTTTCAGTGGTTCCCAGTGACAGGACGAGGGGCAATGGGCACAAGTTAGAACACAGGAAGTTCCGTTCAAATACACGGAAACACTTCTTTACGGTGAGGGTGACAGAGCACTGGCACAGGCTGCCCAGGGAGGTTGTGGAGTCCCCTTCCCTGGAGATTTTCAAGACCCGCCTGGATGCAGTCCTGAGTAATGTGCTCTGGGCAATCCTGCTTTAGCAGGGGAGTTGGACAGGTGATCTCTAGAGGTCCCTTCCAACTCTGAAAATTCTGTGATTCTGTGATTCTGTGACTGAGCTCATGTAGTTATCTTTATGTTCCAGTGTACCTGGTGATAATGGATCTTCTGCAATATTTTGCAGAGTTTTTATCTACTGAAGAGAGAGAGCAGCTTCTAAGAAGTTAGGACAAAGTACAATACCAGATACCCAGTGTCTTAGCTAAACTCTCCCTTTTTGGCTTTTTTTTTTCTTTGGTTTTGGTTTATGTTTTTCTTTTATTTTTTTTATTCTGTTCTGTTTTATTCTATTCTGTTCTGTTCTCTGATCTTACTTAATGCCAGGTTTTCATTTTAATAATTGTAAAAATTGATAGAAGCAATGAAATTAAATACATCTTCTAAAGGTATACTTTTCTAGCCAGCATATGTAAAGATGTAAGTATGTGAATACATGCACACATTTACATGCACACAAAGGGCCATTGTCAGTCTTAATCGTTATGTGTTGTGTTATTCATTTCCTCTCTTCTTCTCTTTAGGAAATAGAGAAGATGAAACCATGCAGTGCAGAGGGGGAGATAGACACCTACTAGGTGAAGTTTGTGTCAAGTCATAAGGTTATTATTTTAGCATATTTGACTGAATATTGCCTCAATACATGAAACTCTTATAATGGTCCAAAAAAAGCAGGGTTTTTTTCATAACATGTTCATGTTCTCACCTGCGCTGACTTTCAGATCAGCCTAGTTTCCCTTCCATTCTCCCAGCAATTTGATTCTCCAATGGGCTGTGCTGTCTGATTTCTCAGATTTCTGATTTTCTCGTTTCTGTGCCAGACACAGTGCTGCTCCTGCATTTGCTCGCTCCCCCCCATTCCACACACATACCCCTTCCAGGCCTTCTACTGCCAAATGAGTACCAAGACACAGAGGCACCGCTTCCCTTTTTTTTATAGGAGGCCTTTCTCTTCCTCACCCCCATCTTTCTCAGCAAATTAATACCAGCCTGACAGAAGAACATGTTATAAAGAGTTATGGGGCAAGTAGCTTTTTATTCTCCATGAAAAAATAAAAACTAAACCTCCACACTGTACAAAATTATAATACCTAACCTATTACACTGGCAACCTCTTATATTTAAGCCAGTGAATTCCAATAAGAAACTGAATATCCTAATCTTAATCTTGCTACAACACTATATATATATAGCATAAATTTCTCAAATATACTGTCCTTTGTAAAGTTTTCAGCCTCTTGCTCAAGCGGAGATAGAAAAATGGCATTCTAAGTATTTCTGAGATACATCATTTGAATCTGAGGGACTGTGTATCTTGTCACAGGAGTTTTGTAGACCGATAAAAGAGGCAGCAACCAATATTCCTGGGGGTAGACAGAGAAGATTAGAAACTGGGGGAAAGTTTGTGAATAAATAGTATCAGCATGGACAGAAAGAGATGTAAAGTGGGGATTGAGAAAGACTGAAGTAGAAAGCTCCACAGAAGGAATAGGTATTCCACTGCAAACGCAGAATAAGAAATCAGAGGGAAAGGATTACCAAGGCACAGGAAGAAGAGAAAAAAATGTAGTCCATAGAAAAGCACAACTTTAAAATAATAGAGCACTGCATTACATGATAGATAAAATATCTTTGCAGATAAAGAGGACATAGCTAGTTCTAGCAGGTAGAATTTTATCTTGTTTTCTTCCCTTTTGGGGGTTTGCTCACTAGTCATATGCTAAAATATGATTGCAAGAAGTCTATACATTTAGTATGGAAGGCAACTGAGCTTGGAAACAACACTGCACCTTTTGGGAAGCAGCTGAAATTTGCAGTGGATATTTTAAATATATATAATATTATATATGTATAAATAAATATTTATTTATAATACAATATATTGTAAATAAATGTAAGTAAAATATGTATTTATATATTTTATATATTCTGCATTATAACTTGAGCCCATCTTGTGGTATTTACTCTCATTTTCTATTCATTTGGTTCTTATTTCTTCTTTTTTTTCCTGAAAAAGTACGTGTCAATTTCCGTGCTCAGCTACTGAAAACAATGAAAGAATCCCAGTTGTCACTAGTATCATTTGCATTGCAGGACAACCTAGAGATCCCTAACACTGTACATGATAAGATATATAGATGCAAAAGCATAATCACAACGAAAACCTGATTAAATCAGAACAAAACAAAACAAAACAAAACAAAACAAAATGAAAACAACCTAGATGGAGCAAACAGATAAGGGAAAAAATTGGAGTATAGAAACAAAAAAAAATATTCCCAGAGAATGTTCCAACAAAAATGTTCCAACAGTGCAATTATTCATTTTTAGGTAGGACAGAAGAATGGCAACAATATTTGCCAATGATCTCAAGAGTCACTGCTGTGGACAGTGTATAAGTGAAAGAAAAAGTTTAAATTTATATTTCTTATGCAAAATTATGCATTGACACTGGAAAATATTCTGTTGAGTAGAGCTGTTGTATAAGATCCCTACAGCATCCAGCAGAATGCACAGCAGAATGATTAAGTGCTACAGTTTAGCAAAAGCCATCTTTAAAAAGCCATCTTAAAATTATTTATTGTTATTCACTGTTAGTTTTTTGTACTAAGGTGTCAAAAACAGCACTTATTGCATATTTTAGAATTGTGGGAGTTGTTAATACAATTCCTTTGGGAAAAAAAAAAGTAATTTTCGCACCCACTGTAAGTATATTTCAATATTACATTTACTCAAGAATACACACAGCTTTATATAAGAAAATACAGATAAACAGTACACTGTCGTATTTGGAGCTAATCACAAGATGATTTTAGGACAGAAACTGTTCTGTCAAACTCTACTGTGGTCACTTACTGGACTTCTTCTACAGTACATTTGATGTGCCTGCTACCATGCTGCTGCATTCCACAGGGAGGTTATTTCACATGACTGCATGCCAAGATGAAAAGAAAAGGTGTACTGTTTTCATCAAGAAGAGATTAAAATGGTGTGGAGTTTTTGGTCAGTTGGTTGGTTGCTGGTTCTTTTGTTGTTGGCTTGGGTTGGGCTTTTCTCTTTGCTCTTGCTTTTTTTTTAAGGCTGAACGTTAGCTATATGAGACTTTGACTTTGAAACTTCACCTTGCTCTAAGCATAAGTTGTCCATCTTTCTGCACAGTTTCCAATACTAAAATATTTGGAAAACAAATGGTGCAAAGTCTGTAGAGCGGTAGAAAGAGAAGAGGATGGTAATTATACTGATGTAGTCAAGGCTTATTTTCTTTAGAAGCTAGGTCAGCTTTACCGTTGCAAAACTTTCGTGGCATTTGCAAGTGCTTTGAGTGAGACCTTGGCATTCACATCTTCTGAAGAGGAAGGTATTTTTCTTCTGAGGATGTTTCTAAAGTATAGCTAAAGGAAAATGCGTAGCTATAATATAATACTGAAGAACAGCTAGAAAAAATTTACAATATATAATTTGTTAGAAATACCTGTGTGTGCATACCTCCACTGTCAGTTACATTTGATCTTAGTATTTCAGAATGTTTTTTTGCAGGCAAAAGGCTGCATTCCTACTGTGTAAGACTTGTGTATTGCATAGAAAATGGATAGAAAATAGCAGTTCGGCAGTTGCAGCAAATCAACAGTGCTCTGATGCTGCCTACAACAATGGATGTTCCAGATGGACTATTTTATATATCACTCTAAATAAAATTGTGTGATAAGGAAATGGACACAGATGATTATGGCCTTTGTCACGTGCTATTACTACTTCAGGTCTCATTTCTTCCTCAACACAGAAAGCACTAAAAGATGGCACTGGAAACCTCAGACTTCATCATGTGAATTTCCCCTGCTGAATGATACTGCTAAGGTTACATGCTAGGAAGAAAAGAAAAAAAAAAAAAAAACAAAAAACAAACAAAAAAAAACCCAAACAAAACAAACCCCAAACCACCAAGGCATAACAAAGAAATACTGGGTGCACTAAAGTACCAACATGCTATTTGTTTCTATGTACCAACATATATGTTTCTACATCTGCCCTTGTCTCTTTGGAACCTCAAAATACACTCGCTGTGGTAGACAATCTGTAGCCTCTTAAAAGAGGTAGATTTCTCTTTTTTCCTTATCCAGCTTCAAAGCTAATGTAACACCATCTAATCCAAAGTAAATACAACCCATTGTTGTACATAGATGTGATCCAGAAAATAATAGGCAGCACCTATTATGGATTGTTTACTTAATGTTTTCTGAATGCTGAATAAATTCTGATGCTAAATGCCAAAGCATGTTATGGCCTTTTGATCAAACCAAATAGATTCATTCAAGTGCTTCACCTGTGGTGGCATAGCAGCTATTATTGAATTAAAGTTTTAAAATTATAAGATCTAGCAGTACAATGAAAGAAAGTTGAATTCTGCCAGCTAACAGCTAGAATAGAAACACATTATGTGATTTTGAGATAAATAACAAATACTAACCTGATCATTTTTTTTTGAGGAAACCTCTCTTCCTCAGAAAGAAAAAAATGAATGAAGCTGGGCTATGACAAGAAACTTGGTTGGGAGGTTTTTTTGGTTGGGTTTTGGGGGTTGATTCCCTGTGTTTCTCATGATTTTATATTTATTCAGTGCCACAGGGAGCCATATAAGAGACCAAAATAATCCAATATCTTAATTTGCAAAGTAATTTCATTCTTGAATAGTGGAAATACCATAGTAAAATCAGATTACTTTTTAATTTCACCACCATGTAAATACCAGTCAAATAGTATTTTATTTATTCAGATTTAAACACAAAACCTAAGAGAGTGTCTACCCTGGGAGCTTTGCACTGGTACTACCAATTAGAAATGCATTATTGGCACCACTGTAGAACTAAAGTGAACCATTTTCCTCTTGTTTGAAAAACAAACAAACAAACAAAAACAAAGAAACACCAAAACACCACCAACAACAACAAAACCCCCAAACTCAAAAAAAGCCAAACCAAAAAACATTTATAAGTGAGTACACAAGTATTTACATTTCTCCTTCCTAATCCAGCAACCAGTCATGAAATAATAGAATGCCATGTGCTGCACCAAATCTTCTTTTATAAGGGGGGGTGGGGGGGTGGAAATGTAGGGATCATGTATGAGTTTTTTAAGATTAATTTGTGCATAGGAACAATTGTTTAGAAATCGGTTCAGAGGTTATCAGGAATCAGAAAGCATTTTGACTGGGAAATGAATGTGTGCTTCCTTTATCAGTTGCCATTCTATCACACTCCAGACAGATTAACATTGACAGTATCCACTAATCAGAACCGAAGTATCCCTTTTCAGATCTTCATAATAAGACAGTAAGAAGTTACTGCTAGTGGAGAAAAACAAACAAAATCCAAACAAACAAAAATAAACCAGAAAAAAAACACTCCAGAGCCAACCCCCCCCCAAAAAAAACCAAAAACCCGAACGGCCGAGAAACCATTATCCTGTTGCTTTCCACCTTTCTGTAGATGATACATTCTGAACATCAGTATAGCCTAGTAGGTACTACAATGCTCCCATTCTAAACATTATCTTCTTTGCTTTGATAGAGATTTACTGAAATCCAACTGAATCCATCAACAAGGAAAAATTCTTTTTTTCAGATTTTCTGATCAAAGATACTGAGAAATTAACTACCAAAAATAAATGAAATTTTTTCAAACTTTTATGTGCAGTGAGGAGTATGCACCTTTCTCCCCAGCAGCAACATTGTAAAGAAAGCTTGTAAATGTTTTTATGGACAGGTAAGACAGACCATGATAAATATATTAGAAAGCTTAAATGGGTGTTCTAGTTATATGCTGACCCACTATTTTAAAACATTAAATAAAGGAATGATAGCAATAATCTTCCTTCTTTTGTATTAAACAAGAAGGGGGCTTAGGAGGTGCGGAAGGGTGAAGGGAGAGTAAAAAATGAAATATTAATAGGAGAATAAAGTACTTATAAAGAACTAAAGAGGAAAAATTTAGGGGATAGAAAGGACAGAAAAAAACTGATAGCTAGGGAAGCAAGAAGAAATATCATTTAGCTTTCAAAAAGGCACAGCATGAAGACTATGAACACCCTATGTTGTCTTGGGCAGATCTGTCTTGGTAATATTCTCCACAAATTTGTGCAGGAATCTTTGGTGCTGGAACACAAGGATCAACTTTCAGCTCTCAAAACTTTTGATGTTTTCTTGCACACACTGCACACCAAATTTTGTTACATTGTGCTTTGGCAGTTGGTCAATGACCGTGGGGGTGGTTATGCCACAGAAATAGGTTAGCCTTTCCTTCGTTCAAGTGCATGTTCGATTACTATTTTATTAATTAATATAAATAGAACAATAATACATTTTAGTAAACAAATGAACCTTAAACCCTTCTTAAACAGCAACAACAACTACTAGCACAACACACACACCATGTCCACTCACACATGACCCATCACTCTTACGCACTACCTACAACCCACTGTGTGGTTGCCTAGCAGAAGTCAGTCTCCAACATATTTTTCCCAATGGGTGATGGGCTCAGATCAGCCATAGGGATGTGCTGGTGGAGCCGCTGCCTAAACCTGTGCACTACATTTTGCTTATGCTGCAGTGAAGACAAGGAGGTGGCTCCGATGCTTCCTCGTTTGCAGTTCCTCTGCTGACACACCTCACCCTGGTCTGTTTGTAGGTCATGAGCAGGGGTCATTGGTACACCTTGCCCTACCCACCACCGAGGTTTTAGGGTGACAGTTATCTGATCTCAACTTTGTGTGGCTGTCCAGTCAAGGATTACTTTTTCTGATGTCATCCAATCATTAGCCATTTCACCTACTTTTCGTGGTTATTTCCCTAAGTTACTTTTTTACGCTCAAAATCCTGGTGCAAATAAACACACTTCATACATAAAGCCAGTAATTTATTGTTAACCAAAACTGAAACCCTAATTCAAGAATTATTATTATTCCATACCTAGTTATTACAGAAAAAGAAAGAAAAGGAAGGAAAAAAAAAAAAACATAACCTACTATACTATACTATACTATACTATACTATACTATACTATACAGGAAAAAATGTCAATAATAATAATAATAATAATAATAACAACAACAATAATAATAACAATAATAATAATAATGTTAAAGTTGGTACACATACAGCTCCTAGTAACTCTTACTTTTCATAGTGTCATGCTTCCTTTTCCACTGGTGCTCTGGGAGTCCTGAGGCTCACGGAATTCCCCTAGTGTTGTGAGAAGGGGAACAGGAGAGGAAGTGTACAACAAGTGGTCATCAGCCTGAGTTCTTCAACAAAGAATATGGTGTTGCTATGGGCGGTTTCTTTTTCTTCAATCTAGGATGTGCTTGAGGTTACTTTTATATGTTTGTTAACATACTTTTAGATCTTGTTTTTAATCCCCTGCTCTGCAACTCCATGTTACATCTGATTTTCCTATATGTCAGACACTATTTATCTTTCCTCTTTGTTTCTTCCTTAACTTGACTGCAGCCCTGGCCTGCAGTTGTTTAATGAAGCACCAGCGCACTGTTTGTAGCCATAGGGTCTCCATTGCCAAGGCTGGTCCCTGTGCTTGCCAGGTTATGCCTATGCACCTTTACACCACCTCCTATGTCTCCATTTTTCAGAGCCATAGCCTCTGAAAGCTGATCTAGCTGCAGCTGAGTTTAACCTGTTGCTTGTGTTGTAATTATTGCCTCAAGAGACAGAGAATCAGATGGATGTCTGTTTGCCAGTGAAATATTTGGGCTCAGTGATTATATAATATTCTACATTAGTATAAGAGATGTGAATAAATTCCTGTATTAGACTTTCAGCTTTATCTAATGCCATAGGTCTCTTGAACTGGCTTACAATATTAGAATCCTTATGTAATCTAATTCTATGCACCAAAATTAGAGATGCCTGTATGGGGGAAAGTAATTTGTTTTTAAAGAATGAAAATTATACTGGTTTAAAATTTCACAAGTTCCTTAAGAAATTGTTTTTATTTTTTAATTATTTTCATGGGATGTTACATAAGTCTTCAAGGTTTTTCCTAGTCTCCCCAAGCTTACAGCAGCATTACTTATGGATAGGTAGCTTTTTTTTTTTTTTGCACTGCAATGCCTGCAGAAAAAAATCAAATGTTCTTGATACACTTCAATCACTTTCATTCCACTAGAGTATATTGACTGTACTGACTGTAAAACAAATGGAATGCATTACAGCTGGCATCTTAATTGTTTACCACTTGATGATGAAGTTGGCATTCTTATCTTTTTCCTTTTACTCATATTAAACTGTTGCCATATACCTCCTTACAATGAGGTAAAATTCTAAATTTATATAGAATTTATATTATGTCTAGTTATTTTGTGCTAAGATAAAATTCTAAATATGTATGTGTTTGCTATGTACAATGAATGTGTCACATCCAAGATATTGGGCAATCTAGTCACAACATTCAAGTTTTCTTTATTTTCTCAATAGAATTTGTGGTATGGATGAAAAGTGAAAGCATGACAGGTGTTGCCTCACATTTTTCATACTGAGCAGTGTAGATACCATCATCTGGCCATATGACAGCAGTATTTCTTGCCAACATCTCAAATGATTCACTACTTAAATAATTAATTGGTTTATTATGGTGAGGCAGGCTTTAAACTAAAGGACTCCGGGGGTGGGGTCCAAAATGGCAATGCTCATGCTATAGCATCCAAACAGGGAAAAATCCAGGCTAACCAGAGCAGCGTCACATTTTCCTTAGCTGTCTCCCAAGATGAGAACCAGAAGATGAACCACTGCAAGAGTATGTATGGCTATCGTGGATCCTCTTGCACCCTTCCAGGGAAACCTGCATGCTCGATTACCTCTCTGAAGTGCCTGTACATCAACGCATGCAGCATGGGGAATAAGCAGGAAGGAAGAACTAGACATCTATGTGTGGTCACAGGGCCATGATCTCATTGCAATTACAGAGACATGGCAGGATAGCTCTTATGACTGGAATGCTGTCATGGATGGCTATGTACTTTTTAGGAAAGGCAGGCTAGCAAGGCAAGGTGGTAGAGTTGCTCTTTATGTGAGACAGCAACTGCCTGGGGTGGATGAAGAACGAGTCGAGAACTTATGGGTAAGAATTAAGACACAGGCTAATATGAGTGACACCATTGTGGGTGACCCTGGTTCTCATGGAGGACTTCAACCACCCTGACATTTGCTGGAAAGGCAAAACAGACAGGCACGCACAGTTCAGGAGGTCTCCGCAGAGTGCCGATGATAACGTTTTGACAGGTGGTGGAGGAACCAACGAGGAGAGGTGTTCTGCTGGACCTTGTGCTAACAAACAAAGGACTGGTTGAGGACATGAAAGCTGGGGGTAGCCTTGGCTGCAGTGACCATGAGATGGTGGAGTTCAGGATCCTGCATGGAAGAAGCAGGGTAAAAAGTAGGATTACAACCCTGGACTTCAGGAGAGATGACTTCAGTCTGTTCAAAGACCTACTTGGAGGATTCCCATGGGTTAGGGCTCTAGAAGGTAGGGGGGACCAAGAGAGCTAGTTAATGTTCAAGTACCAGTTCCTCCAAGCTCAAGATCAGTGCATCCCTAGGAGTAAGAAATCAGGGAAAGGAGGCAGGAGACCTTCATGGATGAGCAAGGAGCTTCTGCAAAAACTCAAATGGCAGGAGGAAGTTTACAGAATGTGGGAAAAGGGACTGGCCACTTGGGAGGAGTATAGGAATGTTGTCAGAGTATGCAGGGACACAACACTGAAGGCTAAGGCCCATTTGGAATTAAATCTTGCAAGTGATGTCAAGGACAGCAAGAAGGTCTTCTTCAAGTACATCAGTAGCAAAAGGGAGTCTAGGAAAAATGTGGTCCCACTGCTGATTGAGGTGGGTTCCCTGGTGATGAAGGAGGTGGAGGAGGCAGAGAAGGCAGAGTAACTGAATGCCGCCTTTGCTTCAATCTTTACTACTGAGGCTGGCCCCCAGGAATCCCAAACCCTGGAGGTGAGAGAAAAAGTCTGGAGAAAGGAAGTCTTTACCTTAGTTGAGAAGGATCAGGTTAGACATCTTTAGGCAAACTTGGCACCCACAAATCCATGAGGTACACCCATGAGTGCTGAGGGAGTTGCCAGATGTTATTGCTAAGTCACTCTCAATCATCTTTGAAAGGTCATGGAGAACAGGAGAGGTGCCTGAGGATTGCAAGAAAGCCAACATCATTCCAGTCTTCGAAAAGGGCAAGAAGGAAGAAGATCCAGGAAACTACAGGCTAGTCAGCCTCACCTCCATCTCTGGAAAGGTGATGGAACAGCTCATTCTGGATGTCATCTCTAAGCATGAGGAGGAAAAGAAGGTTATCTGGAGTAGTCAACATGGATTCACCAAGGTGAAATCATGCTTGACCAATCTGATAGCCTTCTATGACAAGTCTTATGAGGAATGACTGAAGGAACTGGGATTGCTTAGCCTGGAGAAGAAGAGGATGAGGGGAGACCTTATCACCTTCTACAACTGCCTGAAAGGAGGTTGTAGAGAGGTGGAGGCTGACCTCTTCTCCCTGGTGACAAGTGATAGGATGAGAGGAAATGGGTTCAAGTTATGTCAGGGGAGGTTTAGATTGGATATTAGGGAAAAAAAAAAAAATCACTGAAAGGGTTATTAAGCATTGGAATAGGCTGCCCAGGAAGGTGGTGGATTCGCCATCCCAGGAGGTGTTTAAAAAAAGGGTAGATGTGGTTCTTGAGGACATGGTTTAGAAGTGGTTCTGTCAGGGTAGGTTAATGGTTGGACTTGATGATCTTAAAGTTCCCTTCCAACCTCAGCAATTCTATGATTCTATGATTCTATGATTCTATGATGACATGACTGGAGAGCAGTGGATGTTTTCTACCTCAGCTTTAACAAGACTTTTGACACTGTCTCCTATAACATCATCATAGGCAGGATTAGGAAGTGTGGGTTAGATGAGTAGACAGTGAAGTGGATTGAGAACTGGCTGAAGAGCAGAGCTCAGAGGGTTGTGATCACCAGCGCAGAGTTCAGTTGGAGGACTGTAACTAAGGGTGTTCCCTAGGAGTCAGTACGAGGTCTGGTCTTGTTCAACATATTCATCAATGACCTGGATGAGGGGACAGAGTGTACCCTCAGCAATCTTGTTGATGATATAAAACTGGGTGGAATGACTGATACACCAGAAGGCTGTGCTGCGATTCAGTGAGACCTGGACAGGCTAGAGAGTTGGGCGGAGAGGAACTTCATGAAGTTCAACAAGGGCAAGTGTAGGGTCCTGCATATAGGCAGTAATAACCCCATGCATCAGTAGAGGTTACGGGCTGACCTGCTGGAAAGCAGCCCTGCAGAGAAGAACCTAGGAGTCCTGGTGAACAACATTAGCAGACCTCATTAATAGGGCTTTAAACTAGACTCAACAGGGGAAGAGGGTTTTATCAGGTTTGTGTGCGACCAACCAAGGGATGTTGTACCAAGCAAAGAGGAACGGGGTGCTGGTGATGGCCTGCAGCCGCTTGCTCCGAAATGTGTTAGCTATGCTGCAGCATGCTTCAAGTCTTACGTAGACAAGCCAGGAGCTCCTGGACCGACAGGAGCCAATGGGGAGGCACTGTTAATACACAGCAAAGGAATGCCACCTGGAGAGCAGCACAAAGTAATTACAACTGCTCCAGCCAAGCCAGCCTCAACGAAGACATGGCTGAAGTGCCTCTATGCAAATGCATGCAGCACGGGGAACAAACAGGAGAAGCTAGAGATGTCTGCACACCTCCAAGGCTATTATCTCATTGGCATCAAGAAACATGGTGGGATGACTCCTATGACTGCAGTGTTGGCATGGAAGGCTACAGGCTCTTCAGGAGAGACAGGCAAGTGAACTGAGGAGGCTGTGTTGCTTTATATGTCAAGCAGCAGCTGGAATGCATGGAGCTCAGCCTAGGGATGGATAAAGAGCCAACTGAGAGCCTATAGGTCAGGATTAAAGGGAAATTGGGAGCAGGGGACATTGCAGTGGGGGTCTGCTACAGGCCAGCTGACCAAGAAGACCAAGCAGATGAAGTCCTCTATAGACAGATAGGGGCGGCATCACTTTCACAGACCCTGGGCCTCATGGGTGACTTCAACCACCCCAACATCTGTTGGAAGGGTAACACAGCCAGGCATAGGAAATCCAGGGATTTGGATTGCATTGACAACAAATTCCTTCTCCAAGTGGTTGAGGAGCCAACAAGGAGAGGAGCTATGCTGGACCTTGTTCTTACCAACAAGGAGGGGCTGGTAGACAGTGTCAAACTCAAGGGTAGCCTGGGCTGAAGTGACCATGAAATGGTCGAGTTCGAGATCCTCGAGGCAGCGAGGAAGGTGCACAGCAAACAGACCACCCTGGACTTTGGGAAAGCTTACTTAAGCCTCTTGAAGAATCTGCTTGGTATGATGCCAAGGGATGAAGCACTGGAGGGAAGAAGGGCTCAAGAAAGTTAGTTAATACTCAAGGATCACCTCCTCCAAGCTCAGGAGCGATGCATCCCTAGAAAGAGGAAGGCAGGAAGAAAAGCCATGAAGCCTGCATGGATGAACAAGGAGCTCCTGGACATGATCAAAAGCAAAAAGGAGGCCTATAGGGCCTATAGGGAGTGGAAACAGGGGCAGGTAGCCTGGGAGGTATACAGAGGAATCATTCGAGCAGCCAGGGATCAAGTTAGACAAGCTAAAGCCCAGATACAACTAAATCTGGCCAGGGACATTAAGACAAACAAAAAAAATCCTTCTTTAAGTATGTCAACGTGAAAAGAAAGACAAGGAAAGAGGTGGGCCCTCTCCAGAAGGAAAGGCAAGAACTGGTTACCCAGGACAGAGACAGAGCTGAGGTACTCAATGACTTTTTTGCCTCGGTCTTCACTGGGAAGGACTGCAGCCACACTGCTCATGATGTAGAATGCAAAGGCAAGGATTGGGAAAATGAATAATCACCCACTGTAGATGAAGATCAAGTACGAGACCACCTGAGGAACCTGAATTTGCACAAGTCCATGGGACCTGATGAGATACATCTGTGGGTCCTGAGGGAACTAGCAGATGAAGTCGCTAAGGCACTAGCCATCATATTTGAGAAGTCATGGCAGTCTCGTGAGGTTCCTGCCAACTGGAAAAGGGGAAACATAACCCCTATTTTCAAAAAGGGAAATAAGGAATACCCAGAGAACTACAGGCCAGTCAGTCTCACTTCTATGCCTGGCAAGATCATGGAGCAGATCCTCCTGCAAACTCTGCTGAGGCACATAGAAAACAAGGAGGTGATTGGTGACAGCCAGCATGGCTTCACTAAGGGCAAGTCATGCCTGACAAATTTGGTGGCCTCCTACGAAGGGATTACAGCGGCAGTGGACAAGGGAAGATCAATTGATGTCATCTACCTGGACTTGTGCAAAGCATTTGACACCATCTCACATGATATCCTGGTCTCTAAATTGAAGAGACATGGATTTGACTAATAAAGAACTGGCTGGGCAGTCACGCTCAAAGTGTTGTGGTCAACGGCTCAATGTCCAAGTGGAGAGCAGTGACGAGTGGCATTCCTCAGGGGTCAGTACTGGGACCTGTACAGTTCAACATCTTTGTCAGCAACATGGACAGTGGGGTTGAGTGCACCCTCAGCAAGTTTGCTGATGACAGCAAGCTGTTTGGTGAGGTAGACACGCTGCAGGGGAGGGATGCCATCCAGAGGGACCTGGACAGGCTGGAGAGGTGGGCCCAAGCCAACCTCATGCAGTTCAACAAGGCCAAGTGCAAGGTCCTACATCTGGGTCAGGGCAATCCCAAGCACAAATACAGACTTGGCAGGGAATGGCTAGAGAGCAGCCCTGAGGAGAAGGACCTGGGTGTGCTGATTGACGAGAAGCTCAACATGAGCCAGCAATGTGTGATCGCAGCCCAGAAGGCCAACTGTATCCTGGGCTGCATCAAAGGAAGCATGGCCAGCAGGTCAGAGGAGGTGATTCTGCCCCTCTCCTCCACTCTCGTGAGACCCCACCTGGAGTACTGCATCCAGCTCTGGAGTCACCAACAGAAGAAGGACATGGACCTGCTGGAGTGTGTCCAGAGGAGAGCCACAAGGATGATCTGAGGGCTGGAGCACCTCTCCTATGAGGAGAGACTGAAAGAGCTGGGGCTGTTCAGTCTGGAGAAGAGAAAGCTCTGGGGAGATCTTACTGTGGCCTTCCAGTACCTAAAGGGGGCCTACAGGAGAGCTGGAGAAGGACTTTTTACTCTGTCATGTAGTGATAGGATGAGGGGAATGGCTTTAAACTGGAAGAGGACAGGTTTAGATTAAACATTAGGAAGAAGTTTTTCACTGTGAGGGTGGTAAGGCACTGGAACAGGTTGCCCAGAGAGGTTGTTGAGGCCCCATCCCTGGAGGTGTTCAAGGCCAGGCTGGTTGTGGTCTTGGGCAACCTGGTCTAGCGGGAGGTGTCCCTGCCTATGGCAGGGGGGTTGGAACTCGATGATCTTCAAGGTCCTTTCCAACCTAAACCATTCTATGATTCTGATTCTATGAGCCAGCAATGTGCCCTTGTGGCCGAGAGGGGGTGCATTAAAAAGAGCATAGCTAGCAGGTTAAGGGAGATCATCCTCCCCCTCTACTCTGCCCTGCTGAGGCCACATCTGGAGTCCTGTGTCCGGTTCTGGGCCCCCCAGTTCAAGAAAGACAGGGAACTACTGGAGAGATTCCAGCAGAGGGCTATGAAAGTAATCAAGGGAACGGAGCATCTCTGTTATGAGGAAAGGCTGGGAGACCTGGGTCTATTTAGCTTGGGGAAGAGAAGACTGAGAGGAGATCTCATCAATGCTTATATCTAGAGGGTGGCTGTCAAGCGAATGGGGCCAGACTCTTTTCAGTGGTGTCCAGTGACAGTACAAGGGACAACAGGCACAAACTGGAACACAGAAAATTCCATCTCAACATGAGGAAAAACTTCTTTGAGGGTGACAGGGCACTGGAATAGGCTGCCCAGAGAGGGTGTGGAGTCTCCTTCTCCAGTGATATTCAAAACCTGTCTGGATGCATTCCCGTGGAACTTGCTCTAGATGAATCTGCTTTGGCAGGGGGGTTGGACTAGATGATCTCTAGAGGTCCTTTCCAATCCCTACCGTTCTGTCATTCTGTGATTCTGTGATTATTTTTTTGTGCAGGATTAGAACACTAAACACTTAATAAAAAATGCATTTGCAGGCTATTAAATTAAAGAATATAACATTTCTGTGTTTTACTTAGGCAAAAAGGGCACACCTTTTTGCATAATGGCAGAGGAAAAAGTACCATAACATTCAAAGCCAACAGTGATATGTGACCTCAAGGAACAATAATATAAAAACCCTTTGTAATTTGATAGAGGATAAGATAAATAAAATACTAGAGAAATCTATATCCTTTTTATAAATCTTAGTCTACAAATTTCAGTCTACAGATTTTATTAGAGAGTATTATTCCTCTTTTTATGCATTTATGATTAAGGTTTTCCATGACTATAAGTTTTGCTACGGTTAACAAACAAAAACTCTTATGTGCTGACACAAACTCTGTGTGTAAAAAAAAAATAAATCTATATGCCACCTATTAGAGAATTGTTAGACGTTTATATGGTGTTTGAATTTTCAAATATCAACCACAGTGCCATTGGAATATGATATTCCATGGGGTAAATCAAAACAAAACCTAAAAATGTCAAACTAAAAAATTAAGCAATCAGGGTCAACAAATGAAATAATGTCAGAGAGAACCAAGGTAAGGCGTGTAAGCAGTCTTTGAGGCAAATGAGGAATTGGCCTCCTGAAAGATCTTTAGCTGACAGAGCAATTCTGGGAAGCTGTCCAAAATGGATCCATGTTTTCAGGTTTTACTGAGTACTGTGTATGGGCTCCTCACTCAGTTCAGTCAATTCATTTGAGTCTTTGTGTCAATAGAACAACAAAGGTGCGTTGCAACCGACAGAGACACTCTTTCATGCAGTGGTATCGTATGTTCACCAGGCATGAAAATACCAGCCTGAAGGCCAAACAAGGTTTCTATGATTGTGCTAATTGTGGTTTTAGAAGGAGAACTACGAAATAAAAAATACAGCTGGTATGACTTCAACAGGCATATGTGATCATATTCAGTTTTGTGAACAGCCAAAGCACTATTTAAGCAAGTAACAAATCCAGATAGATGTCTAAATGTCTCTAGCCTGTGCTTGTGAGTCTAGCAGTTGTGCATATTGCATACAGTTTCTCCTTGAACTGTTATATTAGCTCCAGTTATTTTGTGCTGTATAAAAATAATTCACACTTTCTGGTTCTTCAGGATATACAGGCAGCTTATGGTACAGATATGCTTTGGAAGGCAAGGCTTAATTTTTTCTGTTGTTTCTGTTATTGCTGTGCTGTTGGCATTATTTTTATTAATAAAATGAACATGGAACACTTTTCTGGCTTCTTAAGAAGCATAGAGAAAGTTTTGTCTAAAATTTTTGTGAGAGATTTACTAACGTTGTTGCAAAAATGACCAGAGATTCCCCACTTTCACCCATACAGAAAAGGAAATGTGGGAGCGGCTGTGGCTTCTATTTGATCGGCCTGAACACTTTAGCTAAAGGTGGACTTTAATGTGACATGTGCCTAGCATCACTGGCATCTCGTGTTTCTGCAGTGACCCAAGGAATTAACTGGTGTGTATCTTTTGCTTTAGTTCTGTAAAGCTTAGATAGATATAGTTCTTTCACTTCCTGTTCCAGTTTTGGCTCTTTGGTTCAATTTTGGATTTTTTGTGTAATAACTAAGTAAGATTGTAAGGCACACGCACACACACACTAAGACACAAACTCATTGTAATAGAATAATGTACCCATTAATATTCAAATAATACACGTTGCTGCGTGCAAGAATCTCATTTTAGAAGTATCAGCTGTGGAGAGAATGGAGAGATAAAGGGGTATTCTGCATAATACCTTACATTTGAGATAGTCATTTTTACCTAATCATAGATAGTATAACATCCTGAATCTCAAGATGCTTCTTAAAATTTTAGTGACTGATATGAAAATTGTGTTTGGATAGTGCAATAATTGGCAGATACATGCCTGCATTTAAGAGTATGTACTCTAATATTGGCAGCTGTTCGACAACTTGGAATCAGCATTATAAACTGATGCGTATAGTGTAGTTATGGTTACTAAGTCTTTTTTTTTTTGTCTTTTTTTTTAGCAGGCTACCAGGTAAGTAGGTTGCCTTACTTGTTTCTAAATGGACTAGTCATGTTCTATCCTTCCTGCATGATTCTTTGCATGCATAAATTAATCTCGTGAAATTATCAGTAAGGATGCAAATGTAATCTTTACTGTTAGATCTGCTGGAAATCCTACAGAGTACAGACTGAGGAGAAAAGTGAAGGAAACAAGTTGCTATAATCAATTACTAATTGATTGTTAAAGAGATATATTAATAGTTCTATGCAAATCAAATAACTAAATGTCCTCTAACGAGCATAAACAGAAGGAATGGTCTCATGGCTACATAGTTAGAATGGATATCTGGTAGCCTGTGTCTTGCCTTTTTTACTGCTGTAAAGGCAAAAATACCAGACCCAGCAGTGTAGCAGTGGTGGTTGTCGGGAAGAAAAAAAACTAAAGTGCTTCTTCATTAAAGTCTCTGACTATCTTTGAAGATGTTACTAGAGTTGTGGAAACAGAACCAACAGATTTTGTGCTGTGCAGTGGTGAACCCAGAAAGGATGTAGTACGTGAAACAGTTTTACATTAAATATGCAAATTTTACTGCAGTAATCCATATGCTTTGGAAATGTCACAAAAGAAAGCTTCTGGGATATGGATGCAATTCTAGAGGACACGATCTAGAATTTATGCAGAATTTATACAGTAATAAATACCGCACAGAACTTTCAGTATATTTTTTGTTATTAAATGTGACTCTTCTTCTGTTCTAGTGAGCTACGTTTAATATACTTTCACAGTATTGTGAAAAGCATGTAAATGGTTATTCCTGCCTCCTTAAGGATAATTGAATATCTTTTTCTCTCTTTTTCTTTTATGTGAGGGCATAAGCAATTAAGATATTGTCTAAGGATACAGGAAATCTGATTAACAGATCAAAAAGACCATCTGTGGAGATTGGGTTTAACACCAGGGGGTAATTCTCCTCTCCTCAATGCTTATGTAAATCAACTTAATCCAGGAGGCTGAATGAATTTATTCTGAAAGATGGTTTTCCTTATTTGTAAATATGTACTTTCAAAAAGTGTGCTGTTGAATATTATTCAAGGCAGTGATTCAGAATATTTCCATATATAACTAAATCATCTTACAGGTAGAGAATGAGTCAGTCTTCCAAATACAAAGGAGAACTACATCAGAACTACTACACAAGTAAACTTTCATACTGAAATATCATGTAATGGGATCTGTAAGTGACATTTCTGATGAGTGTATTTTGTTTTCTGTTTTTTTTTTTTTTTTAATTATTATTTTTCCCCAGTTCTTTAGAATTCTTTTTTCAACTTGAGTCTGAGTGCAGCAAATCTTGATGGAGATGCCTCCGTGAAGCTAGTAGCCCATAGACTTTGCAGGTTGCCTATAAGTACATTGTTCTGTGGAGTCACTGATTATATTTCTACTTGATAAACTAATGCTTTTTTGAGTCATTCTAATGTGTTTCTATTTATAAAAATGTCTTTCTGAGTGTATGACTTTTTGATCAGATATATTATGGATTAAATCTATGTATCTCATGCACATATTTTCTCTACTGGACCAAATTATTTTAGTAGTTCAAATGTATTTCTGATTAACAACATGTTGAGTTTCCTTCAACATTTCTAATAAATTGATAGCTTTCTAAAGACATGTAAGCTTTGCAGCTCTGGGTTGATGCCCATATAGAATGTTTTTAGCTCTATGTTATTAATAGCAAGTCTGTGGTTAAGTACTTGCAAAGTTGCAAACTGAGGATGCTTATACACAGTCATATGAACAATTAAAAAAAGAGTGTGCTCTATTTGTTGAGCACCAGTACATTTCTTGATTCATGTTCTTACTATCTGAGTTAGTATAGCCTGCAACAGAAACAGATGCTTAGATCTTGCACAGAGGACTATGTATCATAGGATGTGACAAAAGAGAGATAATTCTCAAATAACCTATAAGACTGTAACCGTTCTGAATCACCTACCTGTCATTTGATACTCTGCCATAATTTATTCATGCATGTTTATTCAGATGTTATTGCCCTGTTAATGATAGTTGCTTTGAAATTCTCATATGTGTTTAGTCTACAAAAATCTGGAAACAGGACTAGCCATACTTTCACATGAAGCTCTGTTGTGATCTGATGTAGCTACTCAAATGTGTAAATGTTAACAGAATTAGAGCTTGAAATAGAATTCCTTTCCAGACATTATATGTTTGTCTAATAGCTAAGAGTATAAAGAAAGCGTTGTAGTTAAAAAGTCTGTAGAGAGGTGGTTCTGCTGCTGGCTGCATCTTTTGTATTAACAATGAAATTATATTAGTATTTAACTTTTACTGTTTTTATTTGTTTACTTCTGTGTTCTGTTTAGTGAAGACGAACAGAATATTTTAACAGCAAACAATGAGCAAATGGATCCTTATTTATCAGGTACTTCTTGCTCCTTGACCAAATAATGCATCAGAAAGCAAAGATTGTTCAAAAGAAGGTCATGGGAACTTAGAGAAACTAGCTGTCTGGACTTACCTCTTCTTACCTTGTTGTGGTGACTTTCCCTCTCCTCCCTTCTCTCTCTCTGTTTCTCTGGAAATGGTTTCTGTGGCCTGTAAGAGAACCATTAAGTCTTGGAGTGGAATTAGTAAGCTTCATGGATGTCTAATATAAGAATATTAGCAGTAGTGACCAAAAGTCCCATGTCTCACTATAGAAGAAAAACACAGGGCGGTATTTTCATAGAATCATAGTATCATAGAATTGTCTAGGTTGGAAGAGACCCTTGGGATCATCGAGTCCAACCATCTACCCTACTCTACAAAGTTCTCCCCTACACCATATCCCCCAACACCACAGCTAAACGTCTCTTGAACACATCCAGGGATGGTGACTCAACCACCTCCCTGGGCAGTCTATTCCCATGCCCGACCACTCTTTCTGTGAAAAATTCTTTCCTAATGTTCAGTCTAAATCTACCCTGTTGGAGCTTGAAGCCGTTCCCTCTTGTTCTGTCATTAATTACCTGTGAGAAGAGACCAGCACCAACCTCTCTACAGTGTCCTTTCAAATGGTTGTAGAGAGTGATGAGGTCTCCTCTCAGCCTCCTCCTCCTCAAACTAAACAGTCCCAGCTCCTTCAACCGCTCTTCATATGATTTGTTTGCTAGGCCCTTCACCAGCTTCGTTGCCCTCCTCTGCACTCGCTCCAGCACCTTGATATCTCTCTTGTATTGAGGTGCCCAAAACTGGACACAATACTCGAGGTGTGGCCTCACCAGTGCTGAGTACAGGGGCACAATCACCTCCCTACTTCTGCTGGCCATGCTATTTCTAATACAAGCCAGGAAGCCGTTGGCTTTCTTGGCCACCTGGGCACACTGCTGGCTCATATTGAGCCGCTTGTCAATTAGAACCCCCAGGTCTCTTTCTGCCAGGCAGCTTTCCAGCCACACTTCCCCAAGCCTGTAGTGCTGCATGGGGTTATTGTGGCCCAAGTGCGGAACCTGGCACGTGCCCTTGTTGAAACTTATACCATTGATGTTGGCCCAATGATCCAATGTATCCAAGTCCCTCTGTAGAGCTTCCCTATCCTCCTGGGAATCAACACTCCTGCTTAACTTGGTGTCACCTGGAAACTTGCTGATGATACACCCTATGTCTTTATCAAGATCATCAATAAAGACATTAAACAGAAATGGTCCCAACACTGAGCCCTGAGGCACACCACTTGTGATCGGCCACCAGCTGGATTTAAATCCACTGAGCACCACTCTCTGGGACCTTCTGGGACCAGCCAGTGCTTGATCCAGCAGGTCGTATGCTCATCCAGGCCGTGCAAAGCCAGTTTTTCCACGAGAATTGTATGGGGGACAGTATCGAATGCTTTTTGAAAGTCCAGGTATACAATATCAACAGCCTTTCCCTCGTCCAATATTCTGGTTATCTTGTCATAGAAGGAGATCAGGTTCGTCTGGCAGGACCTGCCTTCCATAAACCCATGCTGACTAGGCCTGATCCCCTGGTTGCTCATTATGTGGGTTTTGATGGCACTCAAGATGACCTGCTCCATGACCTTTCCTGGTATCGAGGTTAGACTGACTTTTTTTTTTTAACTAAATTTTCATACCGAAATATTAGAAAACCTGATTTGTTTGGTAGTTTTGATGGAATAGCCAACCATTGAAAGGCTTGCACTGGAATCTGTACTGAAATTCAATGCTACAGGAAAAGATAAAAACCATGTTTCCAGTAGTAATATTTATTACAGTCTCCATAAATTTATTTTTAAGGAAACAGCAGTGTGTCAGCTTCCAAAGATTGATGCTACACTATGACAGAGAAAGAACAACAGTTTGTGCTCCAAAGAGTTTACAGTCAAAATATAGGATACAAGCAATGGTAGCAAGAGAGAGGGACACAGAAGAGGCAATGTGAGAAGTTTACATGGACAATAACAGAGCTGAGTACTTACTGTAGGTTTCCTACCTACTACCATACCCACTCACTCAATTTCTTCCTTCATTTTCTTTTTAAGTGGCAGGGCTAAAACACCACTTTAAAACAGACAAGAAAATGTTGTACTCATCTGCCACAGTACACTGTACAACACAGTGCCATCACAGCCATTGTCAAAATGCATGTCAATAAATGTAGAAATAGATAGCAATCCCTACACACACTTCACCACCACTTTGCACACAGAACATTTACATATAAATGTGAACTACAACATTATTCAGCAGATATGAACCAGTAAATCCTTGATGGGAAGGATATTATATATTTATTTTTTTTTTAGGTTGGAAAGGACCTTGAAGATCATCGAGTTCTATAATAAGGGATTTTCACCTACTTATAAGTCTATGGTAAAACTGGTAAAGGTTTTGAAAGGAAAATCCCTTCTTGTCTTGTACAAAAATTGTTATCAGCATATCTGAAAATTCTATCCAGTAATGTACAAGTGTGAAACGCTAAGTTATTTTGAATGATATCTCCTGTTTGGAATTAATTGGTTAGATTTTGTGTGTGAGTGTTTTACTGCTGAGAAGACTGATTACTTTTATATCTGTTAACTTGAAGGCAACTGATATGGTAACTTTTCAATGTGATTAGATGGCTTCAGAAGAAAATGTGCAGTACCTTTAACTTGGGGTAGAGAGAGGTACTGTTAACTGAGTTTTTCTTTTCTTATTTAATTCCCTGCAATATAGATCCTGGTTGCTATTCATGATGATGGTTATAGTACTGCATCTTAAAAACACCAAGAAGAAGAAAGACAACAACAAATTCCATTTTGTCAGATTAAAAGCTTGTAACCTAGCTCTGGAATTTACCTGTGAACCCAGTAGTGTGAAAAAAGCCTGTTCTAGTTGTGGAATATTCATTTAATGTGTTTTCTCTCATCCATTGTGTTAAAGAAGGAGGCTTCTCTTTTAAGATCTAGTTGAATCTTTACTGTCAGCTTCTTTTATGTCGCCAGAAGGAATTAATTGTAGAACTTAGTCCCAGAACATAAACACATGAAGTACCAAGAAAATAATATAATCCATATTATAATCCAAAATATGAATAAATAGACTGTAAGAAAAAAATCTTTCTCTCTCTTTTTGTTAGAAAATCACAATTTTCTGAGTATCTAGATGTATGTGTACTGTGAAGGCACAGCTTGTACAACTCATTAGATTTGGGCAACATGAAATACTTCATCACCATACTTCATATGTTGGAAAGAGTTCTTGCAATTCACTTTGTTCTTGTTATGAAATACAGCTCTATATGGGATTTTTTTTTCATAAGTTCATTATTGTCTTTTTCTATAAAGTCTAAATAACTTAAAAAAATGAGACTAGGAGTTTTACATCAAGTCAGTTTCAAAATGCTAGCCCTGTATTACAAATGTTTATGTGTGTATGTTTATAACTGGACTATTAATTTTTTGTTTATATCTGAACATCAGAAATTGAATTAGCAGGTTTTATGCAAAACTGAAAAATAATTCCTCTTCAGTGAGGCACAGAATAACCCTCAACTTCTAGTAGTCCTAGGAGGAGCTCAGGAACAGCTATTCAAACACTTTACCATCTAAAATATACATGATTCTTACAAAAACAGCTAAGGGACTAGGGAAACGTAATTTACTTCGGTCACTATGACAAATGCCCTTATACTGGAGATGGTTGCCACCCTCAGCTTTAACTATATTGATCACACCACATCATGAATTCCAAGGTCATTTTTCTGTGAAAGAGCTCCAGCAAATTATATTAGTTCAGAATTGCCTGTAGATCATTGCTTGAATCTGGGGAAATCATGAAAAAGGGTTAACACTACATTAGAATATATAAGAATTCAAACAAAAACTAATCTCACCTCCTCAGAATGTAATTTAAACCAAAAATTAATCTGGGCTGCATAGCCCACTTCAAAAATAATTGCATAGCTATTCCCACCAGTTAGTGAATATTTGAATTATTATATTCTAATGTTTAAAACTAGGATTCACATGTTATACGGTATCTTGAGGATGATTCCTTGAAGCTTGTGTTAGTTATACAGTATGGATATGAACCTGCTTTTTCATAGGAATCTGCAGTGTTGACAAGCTACAGACACGAAGACCAAGTAAAAGGTCTGTCTGAGAAATGAAAGTATAGTGCAGGAGAAATTAATAAGTAGTGGTGATTATAAAAAAAAATGGATTTTATATTTAAAAAGGGTTCATATATGCCGTTTTCTTTATGTTTATCTTCTCCCAATGTAGGTTTCTAAGAAGTCCTGTGGCAATTAAATACAAGCATACAAATAGCTCATCTAAATACATGTAGGGACATATTTATCTGCAAATTCAAGGTGATACATTCATGTTTCTATGGGCAAATGACAGTTTCTTACAGAAAATTACTTCTAATTATCACTACCTGGTGCAGCATGGCATGTAGCAGCTGCAAAGATATCCCACATTGCCACTGCATGTCTGAAGTGTGTTACATCTGGATTTTGGAGCTATTTCCATATATCACTGCTGAAGTAGATATTTATGGGGTTTTATCATTGAAACTGGCTAGTCTGAGTTCCGACTTGCAGGAAGATCAGAGCTTGTGGTTTGGGTTTTTTTTTTTTTGTGTATTCCCCACTCCCCTCAATTTATTCCTCATTTCTGCCCCAAATATGTATGTGTATTTAAGGGTGAACATTAGCAATCCTGAAAAGTAGAATGAGAATGCCAAGATCTGCAGAGTGCAGATTTTTCTTAGTAGTGCTTTTTAGGGTTTTTTGGTTATTCTGCATTTCCACCCCCCCGCCCCAGTTTCTCCTACATTACAGTTACTGTGTCTTAAAACCATATGGGAAAATTCTGCCAGATTTGACTTTGCTTCTGTGAAATGTTGGTGATTGCAAAGCAGGCTATTTTACGATAAGTCATACAGGTTAAAACATTATACTTGAGCACAATATGTGTCATGAATATTTATTATAATAATAGCCTTTATTAATTGTAGTCATTCACTTTTCTGGTCCTTTAGCCTGCATCTAGTCTTTATGCAGATACTGAAGTATAGAGTCCCTCCCTAGGGGAAAAAAATTCTCACCAAATTTACCACTTCAGTCAAGTTACTGAGAATTCTGCTTATGTCATTTTAAACTTCACCTTTACATCGAGGATACTAGGGTTAAACTGAAAGACAAAACTACAAGAGGTTTTTCCTAATTCTATTCAGTTTCTTCTAGTCATTAAAATTCAATCTTCTTCTATTCATTAAAATTACATCTTTAACACATGCCCTTGTTATTCACATCTTCTAATATTATTCACAACACCCACCCAATTACCCATACTTAGCAAATCTAAATGAAATCAATATCTATCAAATGGAATCATGCTCTTCCTGCACTTTATTTCTCAGTCTTAATCAAATTATTTTTATTCCTCCTGTAAGAGCAACATTATTATGCACTTTCAGTACCTTTATTAACAGTAGTTCTGAACCTACAGAAATTTCTTCCTACATGTGCGTTCTAAAAATGTTCTTAGTAAGTTCAGGTTAGTCAAGTTGTCACCTAAACCCACTTCTTCATACTAAAGCAGATAGTTGATGTCCCATAGAAGAAAACTGGTGAACTTCTATCTATAGACCCTGTCTATCCTGTTTCTAGCCTCTTTGCTAAGAGATTTACTTTGTATGGCTGAGCATTTGTACCCTCCTTGCAAGAATCATTATTAAAAAGACCAATTTATGCTCTCTGCTGTGTAATTAGGCCAGGCAATTTCAAAAGGAAGAGGGCAAAGGAATCAGTGCCCTAATCTTGCATAACACAGCAGGATCTCTGCCAGCTTGTGCTGTGCTTTATGCTCAGCAACATACCTCCTACTCTAGCCAACCTCTGTAAGCAAGATGGCTTTATTGCCAGGGAGTTGTCTGGAACCACTTGCTTTGCTTTCCCTTACCACATCATCCAAATGGACAGATCTGTTAAGAGCAGGATTTGCCCCAATAAGTCTTATCATTAATCTTATGCTTCATTTATCTGGCTAAAATTCTCATATCGAGAAATATCGAGAAAGATTATTTTCCTCTGTCTTATTGTTACCAACCTCTCTTAACTGATTTTTTTTTCCACTTCCTACTAAGTAAAAAATAGGAACAGACCTTTTCAAAGGAGATGATGCTTGCATGGAAACAACTGATCACCAATGAGCTCTCAAAGGATCCTGTAGGGGAAAGGAAACAAAAGCGTTTGCGTAAGTTTGAAAGGAGAAAAGAAACACATATGTTCACTTCTGATATATTTGCATTGACATGCAGCAGTCATTTAACTTATCTATGTGTTTTACTTTTGTGATGAGATAAATTTCCTTCTTAGTCCTGACTGTAAAGCATAAAAGCAGTATGTAAAGGTAAATACTTTGCTTGTATTTATTTATCTAATTTTTGCTGGATTTGTTTTTTGGTTTTTTTTTTTCTTTGTTTTGTGGGATTTTTTTACAAATATTCATTCATAAGTTATACAGAATTGGCAGAATGATGTAGACAGATTGGACTTGATTGTTAAGATTCTTAATTCAGCAAAGCAATTGAGGTTATGTTTACTTACATAGCAGAAAAAATCTTATGTGTGGTACGAATTAAGTTTTTCAAGGCAAAGAACACTTTATTAGTGCTTTCATACATGTATAACTGCCAAACAATTTGAGCTAAGGAGATGGAGGTTATGCTCTCTGAAGGCTTTCTTATAGGAGCCACTAATGTTTCAACAATTCATTACTGAACACCCATCTCAAGAAATTTGGGATCCTGGCTCTATCGGTTTGTAGCTGTAATAATATTATTTCATTTGACTGCAGGATCACAAGATAATTCAGGCTGGCAGGGAAGTCTTCTGGGGAGGTGTCCGGTCTCAGGCCATGGCCAGAGCAGACTCAGCAGTGGGGTTTGACCAGACTGCTCAGAGCTTCACCCAGCTGGAGTGTAAAACCCCTCAGTGCCAGAGACAGCCCAGCTTTCCTTGGCATCAGCTCCATGGCTGGGATGTCTTTGTAAGGAAAAGGTTTCTCCTTATTTCCAGCCTGAGCTTCTTATGTTTCAGATTGTGATGCTGCCTCTCGCTCTCCTGCCACACACTGCTGTGAAGAGCCTGGCTGCGTCTCTTCCATGCCTGACCACCAGTGCTGAGAACACTGTTGGGTGCTCCAAAACAGTCCCTTATTATGACTGAATCAGCCCCAGTCCCACAGCTACTATTCACAGGGCAAGGGCTCCAGCCCCCACCTTCTTAGTGGCCTCCACTCAACGTGGTCATATTTATTGCCATGATTCCTCTATTGGAGGCCCCAAACTGCAGGTTTGTGGTTTGCCTAAATGGAATTGAATCTGATGAGGGATGTCAATGACAACAAGAAGAACTTCTATAAATACATAGGTAACAAAAGCAAGACTAGTGAAAATGTGGGCTGAATAAGGTGAGGGACCAGTTACACAGGACATGGAAAAAGTTCAGCTGCGGAATGCCTCTGTCTCATTCGTGACTAGCAAGACTGGCCTTCGGGAATCACAGGTCCCAGAGACAAAGGCAAATGTCTGGAGCAAGGAAGATGTAACCTTGGTGGAAGAGGAGCAAGTCAGGGAATGCTTAAGCAAACTGGACATAGATAAGTCCATGGGCCTTGATGGGGTGCACCCAAAAGTTCTGAGGGAGCTGGCTGATGTTACCATGAGGACACTCTCATTTATCTTTTATCACTCATGGTGAATGGGAGATTGCCTCAAGACTGGAGGAGAGAAAATGTCACTTTTATCTTCAAGAAGGGTAAGAAGGAGGAGCCAGGGAACTACAGGACTCACCTTGATCTCTGGAAAGGTGACAGAGCAACTAATCCTGGAAATAATTTCCAAGCACATGAAGGACAAGAAAATCATCAGGAGTAGTCAGCATGGGTTCACCAAGGGGAATTAATGCCTGACCAACCTAATAAAATTCTATCATGAAATGACTGGTAGATGAGAGAAAAGCAGGGGATACTGTCTATCTGGACTTCAGTAAGGCCTTTACCACTGTCTGCCATAACATATTAATACAAAAGGTGATAAAGTATGGGCTGGATGAGCGGGCAGATTGGTGGATTGAGAACTGGCTGAATGGCCAGTCTATTCATGGGGTGGTGATCAGTGGTGCAAAGTCTAGTTGGAGGCCAATAACTAGTGGTGTGTCCTGGGGATCAATACTGGGTCCAGTTCTGTAAATCTTCATTTATGATCTGGATGATGGGGCAGACTGTATCCTCAGCAAGTTTGCAGATGACATGGAAAGGGGAGGAGTGGTTGATACACCAAAGGTTTGTGCTGCCATCTCAAGGGACCTCAACAGGTTGGAGAAATGGTCTGTCAGAAACCTCACGATGCTCAATAAGGAGAAGTACAATGTTCTGCACTAGAGGAGGAACAACTCCATGCACCCAGCTGTAAAGTAATTTGGTAGAAAATGATCTAGGGGGGGGTGGTGGATGCAAAGTTGAACATGAGCCAGCAATGTGCCCTTTCAGCAAAAACCGTTCATAGAATCATGGAAACATTAAGGTTTGAAAAGACCTTTAAGATCATTGAGTCCAACCGTTAACCTAACACTGCTAAGTCCACCACTAAACCATATCCCTAAGCAACACGTCTACCCACCCACACCCACCTCGCTACAACCTACCTTTCAGGTAGAGAGTGATAACGTCTCCCCTCAGCCTCCTTTTCTCCAGGCTCAACAACCCCAGTTCCCTCAGCCACTCCTTGTAAGACTTGTGCTCGAGGCCCTTCACCAGCTTTGTTGCTTTTCTTTGGACAAGCTCCAGGACCTCAATGTCTTTCTTGTAGTAAGGGGCCCAAAACTGAACACAGTATTTGAGGTGTGGCATCACCAGTGCTGAGTACAAGGAGACAATCACTTCCTGTTGGCCACACTATTTCTGATAAAAGTTGGATGCTATTGGCCTTCTTGACCACCTGGGCACACTACCGGCTCGTATACAGGTAGCTGATGACCAACATCCCCAGGTCCTTTTCCACCAGGCAGCTTTCCAGCACTCTTTCTCCAGATTGTGGCATTGCATGGGGTTGTCAACCCAGCCTATCCAGATCCCTTTGAGGACCCTTTCTACCCTCAAGCAGATCAACACTCGACCCAACTTGGTGTTGTCTGCAAATGTACTGATGGTGCACTCGATCCCTTCACCCAGATCATTGATAAAGACATTAAACAGAACTGGCCCCAATACTGAGCCTTGGGGAACACCACTTGTGACTGCATGACAACTGGATTTAACTCCATTCACCACAACTCTTTAGGCGCATCCACCCAGCCAGTTTTTTACCCAGCGTAGAGTAACCACATCCAAGCTGTGAGTAGCCAGTTTCTCCAGGAGAAGGCTGTGGGAAAAGGTGTCAAAGGCTTTACTAAAGCCCAGGTAAACAACATCCACAACCTTTCCCTTATCTGCTAGTGGGTCACCTTGTCATAAAATGAGATCAGATTAGTCACTGTTAATGGTGTCCTGGGCTGCATTAAGCAAAGCACTGCCAGCAGGTTAAGGGAGGAGATCTTTCCTTTTATTAAGCACTGGTGAAGCCACCCTAGAGTACTGTGTCAAGTTCTGGGCTCCTCAGTACAAGAGAAACGTGGACATACTGGAGAGAGTCCAGTGAAGGTCCACGAGGATATTGAAGGGACTGGAGCATCTTTCCTGTAAAAAAGGCTGAAAGAAGCATCTCTCCTGTAAAGAAAGGCTGACAGAGATAAGACTGTTTAGCCTGGAGAAGGGAAGGCTCAGGGCAGATCTTATCAATGTGTACAAATATCAGAAGTGAAGGTGTAAAGAAGACAGAGTCATTGTGTTTTCGGTGGTGTCCATGACAGGACAATGACAATGGGCACAAACTGAAACACAGGAGGTTCCCTCTGAACATCATGAAACACTTTTTTACTGTAAGGGTGACCTAGGACTGGCACAGGTTGCCCAGAGAGACTGTGGTGTCTCCATCCTTGGAGATATTCAAAAGTTGTCTGGACACTATTCTGGGCAACCAGCTCTAAGTGGCCCTGTTTGAGCAGGTTGGTTGGCCAGAAGATCTCCAGAGGTCCCTTCCAACCTCAACTGTTCTGTGATTCTGTGATTCTGTAAATGGCTTATCCATGTCAAATATCCTTCTCCTCCATCTGACCTGAAATATGCTGCAAGAGGAATTGCAACCATGATTTCCCCTGGAGCAAAGCGTGGATGAATTGCCAGTTTTTCTCTGGCACACCATTTTTTCCTTCTGATCCCAGTACGTTTGATTCCAGTGATTGATCTGTGTTCAGTTCCCTCCGGTAATCCCTGTTACCAGTAAAGATTACCAGTAAAGTATCTACTATACCATGTTTCAATTTTCTTTTCTTTCTGAAAAGTAAAATACCTGTCTTGTTTCTGAAGCTTATGCTCTAATGTTTGCTAAATTGAAGTTTCATTTGTCAACATGCCGTTATGTAACAAAATGTTTATGTTACAATGGAGAAAAGGCAAACCTAATGCCCAGAGTATCTAATAAGTGTATTTTTTATGGTAAGTACACAAGTAAGTTTTTACAGAACTTGAGTGTGACTGCAGGATTTGATAAAGAGATTGGAAATGTAAAATATCAGGGGCTTTTTTTATGTCCTATTTTGGTTCTATATTCCAATTGTTATTACAATACCTATATAGATTACCATGCTTGGGAGAAAAGTACTTATTTGAGTACATTAAGATGTTCACAGATACTGACCTTTTAGGTGCTGACCAATGAATCCAATCCACTAAAAGTTTTAGCTGATCTGCAGAAAAAAAGCAGCACAGAACAGCAGTCTATCTCAGTTTTCCATGGGAACAGGATTTGTAGATAAACTATATATACAAATATGCATGAAAAATGCAGTTCTATTTCTTTTCAAACTTATGTGTCCCCATTGCTAATTAAAGAGATTTTCATGCTTACATACATTTAGTTTGAAAGTACTTTGTGTAAGACATTATAAAACTGAAAATGCCAATGCTATGAATTCTTGATACTGTTGTAAAAAGATCTTAAGTATTGTAAACTGAAAATGCTCATGTAAATCAAGCTATTTTTCTGAACCTTGCATATACAGCACAATAAAACAAACATCTAAAAGTATCATTCTCTTCAGAAGATATATAGCTGAGATTTGGATGAGAAAACATTTTTAAACACTTCGCTTTCCAGAAGAAAATAATAGGTAGCATAGCAGAGGGTGGAAAGGCATGGTGAAGGGATGAATAATTTGTTGCTCTGTAAATATTCAAAGCAATTCTATGGATGCGACAGGAGGACTGCACATAGAAACAGTGTTCCTGTAGCAATACTAGGCCTGTCAAGATCACATGTACAACAGGCTTTGCTGTATTACTTACCATTAGAAGAAAAAATGGGAGCTTTATTTGTTCTCAAACAAGTAAAAGATGTCTTCCAAAAGAAGAAGATACCTCTGTAGACGTGTAGGAGAAGAGGTACTCCTGTAAGATAAGTTTCCCAAGGGAGTCTCAAGGGCAGCAGAAGAACAAAATTATAGTATATAACAATTAACAATGGATGCAACCTACCACATACCTCTCATTAGTCTCTTGACGGAGATGTTTTGTCTTGTCTGTATGGAAGGAAGTTACATGTAAAAATTAGGAGCTCATTAACATACAACTTTTTAACTGAACAGAGCTTCAGAATCATAGAAGAGATGTGCCATTTATTTGCTACTGAAACTGACTGAACAATAAACAAAAAGGATGATCAAAGTATTATGGCTATTGAGAAATTCTTTACAGAACATAAGAAATGGAGCAAAACTTTTCCACACACATACGAAAAAGAAATAATTTAACATAAAAATAATCATTTAACATCCTTTTAATATATCCATTTCAATGCATACTAGAATTGTCCAGTTCTTTAATTTTAATGCCAATGAACTTTTAGTTTGTATCTGTTAAGTTCTAGTACTGGAAGGAAATAAAAAATTTAACAACAAAGGAGATACAATCTGAAGATTTTATTATTAATGTAGACTATAAATACTTATTTCTGTCACTCTCAGTTGTGTCTTATTAAAAGAATTCTAAAATTATGCTTTTAACTAGAATCCTGAAAATTTACTTGAGCACATAAATGTCCTTATTTTTACTTTCATAAGAGCTGTTGAAAACTCTTTTGAATTTCAAGTCTGTTTTTTTTTTTTTTAACCTCATATATTGAATTAGAACTTAATTTTACACATAAAAAGATTGGTTATAGTTGGCAAAACATATTCCATTTCCTTTCTTTTTCTGTATTAGAGCAATGATGCAGGATTTAACAGATGCAAGCTTAAATGATTGTTTGACATAAATTCTGATTGATCTTGCAGTTTTCACATGGAGCATTTGCTCATATTTGTGATATTGTGCTGGCTAAAATACTTCACCATAAAAAACAAAAAAAAAAACAAAAAAAACCAAACAAACAAAACAAACCCTTCCTCTTTATCTAAAAGAATTTTTGTAGCATGTGAAGAAATAAAAATAGTTAGATGAATGTAGCGTTTTTTTTCTGAGTTATTTTACCTTCGTGTCATGTCCCCACCCCCAGTAATAGGTCTGCAGTTTCAGTCCTGTACTGTACTGTAATACAAGACCTAATCGAAAAACAAAACATAATATTTGTTTGAACTAATGGAGTCTGTTTCTTTCTCTCCCCGCCTCTCTCTCTGGACCAGTTAAAATGTAAATATACAAATAACAAGCACTTCCACCCACACAACACAGATAAAGAACGTTGCCACTTCATTGTTAAGTTTTGTGACTCTTACAAGGTTGCCAATAATTGCCCCTTATTCTCTTACAAATAAAGCTGAAGGACCTGTTCTATTTGTTGATGTTTCTATAATTATTTTTGTTTGTACTAATACTCCTACTCATCCCTTAACTGTTATATTGCCACTGTTATTCTCCCAAGGCTGTTACAATAAACGGACATCTGTTAGTGATTACTCAAAAAAAAAATAAAAATCTGCAACAATGAGTCTATAGGGTAATAATCAGTTGCTATTTAAAGGACAATTTCTCATTTAAGCAAAGAAAGAAAACGTAGGTTATGCCAAAACTATTTAAAAGGTAGGGGTCCAAAGGGACAGAACTGAACATGATTCTTACCTTGCTTATTTTGAAGTTGATGGGGCTGTTAGACCTGCTGGTTTTATCTGTCTTGCACGATTTCGGCCTACAAAAGTTAGTTCGTTCAGTTCACTAAGGCACAAAGGACTTCCAAGTCTCTTACTTAATGTGCGATCCAATGGCCTTTGCTCAGTAAAGTCCTTTTCAGCCTTTATAGCCTGTG
Source organism: Vanellus vanellus (assembly GCF_965231255.1). Lineage (NCBI taxonomy): Eukaryota > Metazoa > Chordata > Aves > Charadriiformes > Charadriidae > Vanellus > Vanellus vanellus. The sequence continues at coordinate 54,615,937 of NC_138908.1, forward strand.
ATTGTACTGAACTCCATTTTTAACAACAGTAAACTCCAGCATGCAAATTCCAAGTCAACTGCTTAAGAAATTACCCTAATACTTTGTAGCAGTTCTAATAATTAATTTATCTTCCTGTATTGTCTCCAAATCAGATTCAGACTGTGCATGCTGAAGACTCTTTTAAAGGGATGTTGCATTTTATTTTCTATTCAAGGAGATATGTCTATACGGGTTCTTCAATTATTTTGTATAAGCTTGGGCCAAATCACCACCTTCGCCTGTGGCCAAACAGAATACATCTTCTGAACAAAGAATCAACAGCTTCTGAGCAATCCTGGAAGGATGCAACCTATCTTTAAATGGGAAACCTTTACCATGAAAACGATGACGCAAGAGATCAAAATAAGGACTTGTTATGACAACTGGCATACCGAGGATAAATATGTTGATGAGAAATTACAAACAAAGAAAAATGAAGGAATAAATTGGATTACTAATTAGGAATTCAGTTGTACAGTTACACATCTCAAAGGGTGTGAAATACTTCCCCAATGAACTTCAGCTATTTGTCTAGTGAACAGTGACAGAGGTGTTAGTGCCCATTTCCTGCCCACAAGGCATAGAGGAGTGTTCTGGGTTGCACTGGGTCAGGGAGTTCTCTCTGACATAAAAAAAAAAAACAAAGCTTTTTGCTGTCCTTTCCTGTTTCTTCATGAGGGAAGCTCCTGGGTAGCAAACCTAAAGCTCATCCCTTCACTGCCAGGGCCCTGAGGAGCATGAAAAAAACAGGCTCTGTCACCAAAGAATCTCTTATTTATTTCTCTTTCTACCTCATCTTCATATAACACATTATTTCCTCTTTGAGTATATTTTCATTAGTGAAATCATGGCAGGCGTTTGTCAAGAATTTCCATAGCCTTTTGTTGTGCATATAACATGGAAGTACACAGTCCATGCATTACAAGGTCGCAGAGCTAATAACTGAAAAGTTGAGAAGCACCAGAATCAAAATTACCATACCACCTCTGCCATCTATGCAACGCAAATCTGTTTTTCCTTGTTGGACCCCCACTGTTGGAGGGATGTGGGTATGGAATCAGATAATATTGTGAGGTACAGCAAAATTTTACAGGTATAGGTATCTTTCAAGCATAGCGTACAGCCGCTTATCTACTTATTGTTCTGTATTAATGTTGCACAGGAGTGTTGCTGCCTCAGCCAGGTTCTTAACAGAAAGCAAACAACCACTGAAGAAATAAATACTTAAAGCATAACAATTTGAAGGAAAAAAAAAATAAATAAAGTTTTGCTACTGGAAGAACTTAAGCCAGTTATCTCGATTGTTGAGCAAGTCCTGGATGGGGACTGTAGACTGTAGTCCTTGTCTCCTACTTTTTGATTTATCGGGAGGCCTCCATTATAAGAAAGAAGATTCAGCTTGATCCTTGAGTCACAGAAGACAATAATAACTGTAGACAGGTCTTAAAGCTTATGTCATCCGCTTCTTGTATTCATAATAAATTATGCTTAAGAAAAGGGAATACCACTGGTTGGAATTCGATGATCTTCAAGGTCCCTTCCAACCTAAACCATTCTATGATTCTATGACATTAAAACTCACTGGAGAAAACTTTGGAACTTTCCACTGGAAGGTGTTCTTTCAATTATAAATATTTCCTCACCTTCGGTATTGTATTGATACATTTTTTTAGGACTGCTTAGTCTCATTAGATTTTTCTTTTTCTTTTATTTAGTTTATATAAGTCTATTTGCCTTCAACTTAACTTGACTTTCACAGACAGCTTATCTGGGCTGTTGTTGTGTCTCACAGTAAGTCTTCAGTGACATATATATGAAAATATTAACTTTGTATTGCAATATTCCCAAATAACAGAAAACAGATTGGTGGGACAAGATTTCTAGAAGGACTTACTAGTTTAGAAGTTGACTTGATCTCTAACGTACAGTTTGCTTATGACTGTCTGTCAGTCATCTTTTTATAACTGTTGGTAAAACTGTTACCAGCCATCAACTTCATCCATACTGTATCCAGAAACTCATCAATATCCTTTGTTACCTCAGTAGTCCTCCTCAATTCTCAAGCTTCCATCTCAAATACAGTGTTCAGCATCTCAGATACTGTGTTCAGTTTTGGACAAGAAAGACATTGAGGTCCTGGAGCTTGTCCAAAGAAAAGCAACAAAGCTGGTGAAGGGCCTCGAGCACAAGTCTTACAAGGAGTGGCTGAGGGAACTGGGGTTGTTGAGCCTGGAGAAAAGGAGGCTGAGGGGAGACGTTATCACTCTCTACCTGAAAGGTAGGTTGTAGCGAGGTGGGTGTCAGTCTCTTTTCCTAAGTAGCAAGGGAGAGGACAAGAGGAAATGGCCCCAAGTTGCACCAGGGGAGGTTTAGATTGGATATTAGGAAAAAATTTCTTGACCAGAAGTCTTATCAAGCATTGGAACAGGCTGCCCCGGGAAGTGGTTGAGTCACCATCCCTGGAGGTATTTAAAAGGTGGGTAGACGTGTTGCTTAGGGTTATGGTTTAGTGGTGGACTTCGCAGTGTTAGGTTAACAGTTGGACCCAATGATCTTAAAGGTCTTTTTGAACCCAAATGATTCCATGATTCTACAAAGGCATAACTAAACAGTTACAAGATACGTTATTTTTTGGTCCAAAAGTCCTTCTAGAAAATAATTCCTCTAACCCTGCTCCATTGCAGGCTCATTACTGTTCTGATTCTTGTAAAAGAAGAGAGAAGAGATGAAGTAATGATCATCAAGCCATGCTCTTCCTGGCATTTGGTGTTTGACAGTGCAAAGTCCAAACAGAAAGATTTCCCATAAAATAGATTTTAAGCATATCCAAATAGGAGAAACTGCACAAATAAATATCTATTCATGCTCTAACTCTGGCATACGTGATAATCACTCCTGAGACTGGTTAATACAAAATCTTGGAGTAGTCGGCACTCAGCAGGTCATGTAAGGCTAAAAATTAATGGAAGCAAGCCTTTACTTGAGAGAAAAATCAAGTTTATTTAATATTATTAAAGTGAATTTCTACAACCTCCAGAATGCAAGAACTCACCATCTCTAGTCATTAGTAACAATGCTCATGACCTATAGGAGAATATCACATTTTGAACGCCGCAATGATCTTGTCAGTTCTGGATGTAGAGAAAGGAGTTTCTTGCTTGTGGAAGCTGTTGGAAGAGGAGAATGACTTTCTATGCCAGAGCACTTTCCATGCTTTTTGCACTATGCACAAAAATAGATCTGTTACATAACTGGCATTTACCTTCCCATGTCAGCAGTCCAATTAGGAAACTTACTGTTGACTGCTCTCGCAATTCAGATCATTACTTAAAAACATAAATTATACTATTTTTTAATTATTGTCGTTAATATTTTTTTATGGCTTGCTGTTACCAATTAAAAGCCAGCAGAAGTTTTATTCAAAAAATTACTCTCCACTTCACTTTGCGGATATGAGAAAGTAAAAGTTTTTGTAGTTAACTTGGAAGCCAGTGGTACATTTTCCCATGATTTCTACTGAAAGCTGGAGAAGACTAGCAGTGTCATATCTCTTCTGGGATATTCTGCTTTACAAAAAACTTTTTATAAAATTTCATGGTTGTATAAAGAGCAGTCATACATGACCTCATGAGTGACGAAGTCCTTTGTGTTCATATCACCTGTGATTTGTGACTTTTTGGGCAATTGGTTGTATGCTTGTCACAGCACATTATGCTAATACCTTTGTTAGCTATCTTCACCAGGGTCAGATCAAAGCCATAGACTATCACAGAAAGCAAAAGCATTGTGTATTGATTGATGTGAGAAAAACAACAATGGTATCATGCAATTCTGCAGGTGTAGTATCAGTTTGCTGAAAAACTTATTTTACAGAAGCCTAGTTCTGTGAACACTGTCGAGCATAGTACCAACTGCTTGCAGCAGTTTCATTAACTTCAGTCAAACACAGAGGCTCAAGTCACTGTTTCTTTCTGGCCAAATACCTAGCTATGAAGCTTCTCAAAGAGAAAATACAGGACGGGATTCCTTTTATAAATATGACACGCATCACATAAGGTGTAAGAGAAACACAACCCACTGCTTTTCCAGTATTTTGGTTGAGCTGAACCAGTGTATACTGAATCAGTAGCTTGCAGGGGTGTCGTGTAGGGCAGATGGTCTTTTCCTACTGTGGTCTACGTTTCCTCAGCGCTACTTGTCTGCTGCATAGGAAGGATTTTACTGGCAATTATCAATGTATTTTAGGACAATTACTGAACGAAATTCAAGTCCAGCTTTGATATAAAATACACTGACATTTGTAGCCTTACGAATAGCTAGTGATCCCAAAATGATGTAGGGAACTAGTTCTGCTGAGGGCTTTGTGAAGGAGATCAGCCAGAGGCATGCAACAACCTACCCCCCCATTAGCAATAAAAATAAACAAATAGATCATTGTCAAAACTAATGAGGAAATAAATCACTTTTTTGTCAGTTTCTATAAAAGCAAGACAGTTTGTGGTCTTTCTTCCCCCGCTCGCTCTGTTGTTTTCCAGAAAAAAAGGAAACATATGGTGATCATTGCAGAAAACAAATGTGTGGAGAAGAATTTTGATACAATCTCAGGTGGAATTTAATTATCCATGCAGAAGCTATGTTCTCTGGTTAAAATAGCCAAAATGTATGCTCTTCAATTCTAGGAGGACCAGGCCTGCACATTACTGCTTTAAATTAATCTCTCAGTTTCGGTAGGTTTGATTATGGCCTTTATGCAAGATTTCTTTGTCTGTTTGAAGCACACGTACAAAGCATGGCCTCGCTTTATTAAGACACTTCAGAAATTTCCAGCATCCACAAGGTGCTGTTCGGTGTTCTTGACTGAGGAAATTCTGTTTCCCAGAAATATATTTATTCCCTAAAGCTGACACTGGGCAGTACGCTGGTTCTTAGCAACTTGACTAGAAGCAATGTTCAGATCTTGGTTCCATGGTCAGTTTTCAAGCCCATCTGTGAGTGCTTACATATGTGTGTGGGGGAGGTGAGGTGGGGGTGTCTTATATATGTGTGTATTTATATTTATGCATATTGGTTTTGCTGTATCTGGAAAGAAATCAAAACATTTTCAGCTTCATCTCAATCCAATTTATTATATTGTCTAAAGGTCTCTCAATACTAGGCAGACATCATAGTGAGTAAAAGGAAAACATTATAAGAAGGATATGAAGTCAGCCAAAATTGGGAAGGATATATTAGGAAGATTAAATGACGTATAAGATGAATGTCTAGTTTACGTGTAGTATATAAACAAGGTTGTTTTCCAGCTGCTTTCAAACTCTTTCCCTATAACCCTGGCAGAAGCCAACAAGGCTGGGTCACCCAGCTAGTGAGCAGCACACTTACTTGATGCCAGCAACTCTCTTAACACTGGGTAGACTTCCTTCTTCCTTTATTGCTAGCTTACTTTGTGGATAGGAAAGCAGACTTATTACTTTTGTTATCATCTGAACAATTCCTCGACTTGATCTTTCCTCCCTGTCTTCTTGCAGGAATTCTATTTTAACTGCAGCAAGCTCTTCTCTGCGCTGATATGCAATATACATTATTTGAAATCTTTGCTATTATTTCATTTAAGCCCACAAATTAAATTTTATCCAAGACATTGGCTATACTTTAATTTTGGTAAGGTCTTGTCCTATGGTATTGAGTAAACATAAAAACAATATGGATGATAGACCTACAGACAAAGTATAGCTGATTTGGGTATTTCATTGCCCATGTGGCAGAACTTTAAAAGTTGATAGTTGGACTGATTGTTGTACACAGTTACACTTGATTTTATATCATTTACAGAACTCACAACAGTTTTGAATTTTCTTGCAACAGTTACAAATTTATATGCCAACTTCGCCTGAATTTTGACCCCCCCTCCTTTCTTGATGTGTTAATTAATCCTCCTATTTCAATATAACCACACTAAAAAGGGAAAAAAAAATATAGAAAGATAACAGATGGATTTCAGACTCTCAAATTCCTGTCACTACCCAGTAGAAGCTGGGTACCTAATTCATAATATTGCTTTGATAAATCTCTCCAAACATTACCCAGAGTAAGCCATATGTTTTCAGTTAGATCAGTAGAGACAGGCTAAGCTTGCTCATCCCTCTCATAGACATGATTTTGAGAAGAGGCAGCATTTCAAAGATATGAAAACTCAAATCCTCAAACCTTTACGTATTAGGTATGCTATAGACTTTATATGATTAGCAGATATATTACAAGTAAAAATAGTTAATTTTTCTATAATCAGAAAACAAGGAAAGGAATATTAGTGGACAGGTCCTAATTTAAGGTAAACTAACACAGAATTAACCTCTTCAATGAAAAATTCAAAAGAATGGTTGGCAAAATCTGCTTGATAACAGGACCAAAGATTCTGTGCCTGATGAGAATTTGCTGAGGTTGTGTCTTTACAGAGCACCATTTCGTCTGGAAGCTAGGTCTAGGCTACAGTTGTGGCAGTAATGCTGGTCTTCAAGGGTGAAAGAATCCTGAATTACAGCTTCTATTTATTTTAACTGCATGACTTAATAATACTAGAAGTGCATTATGTGTTAACCCCAGTAGGCAGCTAAGCACCAAACGCCTCTCACTCACTCCCTCACTGTGAGCTGGGGAGGAGAGCTGGAAGGGTAAAAGTGCAAAAACTCATGGGTTGAGACAGAGACAATTTAATAGGTAAAGCAAAAGCTGTGTGCTCAAGCAAAGCAAAGTAAGGAATTCATTCACTACTTCCCATTGGCAGGCAGGTGTTTGGCCATCACCAGTAAAGCAGGTCTTCATAACTTGTGATAGTCACTTGGGAAGAACAATGCCATAACTCTGAACGTCCCCCCTTCTTCCCTCTTTCCCAGTTCTTATTGCTGAGCACAATGTCATATAGTATGAGATATCCCTTTGGTCAGTGTGGGTCAGCTGCTCCAGACATGTCCCCTCCCAGCTTCTTGTGCACCCTCAGCCTACTCGCTGGCAGAGCGGCGTGAGGAGCAGAAAAGGCCTTGATGCTGTGTAAGTATTGCTCAGCAATAGCTGAAACATTGGTGTTATCAACAGTGTTTTGGTCACAAATCAAAAGACAGCCCCATAAGAGTAACTATAAAGAAACCTAACTCTATCCCAGCCAAAAACAGTACAAAGAGCCTTAAAGACTTTTAAAAAATTAAATGCATCCGTAGTCTTAGCCACAATTCTATCATTTTTTTGTATGTTTTCAACCTGTATATGACCTCATGCACAAGAATGAGCTGCCTTAAGTATAGTAGCTTTTACTGAAGGAAGCATGTAGGTAATACGGAATAATAGGAAACTGTTAAGCAATGAGTCCGACACCTGAAGGTACATTAGCTAAGTCACAAACAGAAATCATTAACATTTTAACTGCCATTAGTACTTGTGAACATTTCCTTATATCTATTTTCATACCATCTGTGCTGCAATGTAATAGAGATCAGGAAAAAAAAAAAAAGAGAACTTTTGACCATTTTTGTAAAAAACTGTTATTTTAATACCATTCCTTTTAAAAATATATGAGGAAATAAAACAATTTTTTTTCCACTTGTGTGGGTTTTGTAATTGCAACAGCCATGTGGTTTGGTATCTGGCATCTGTTCCCAGAACTGAATTTGGCTAGGGAGAAGGATTGATTCTTCTGTACCCAGACCAAGCTGAAAAATAGAAAATACAGCTGGGCCTTTGCAATACATCTTTAAGAAGCATGTTTTGGTTTATATTAATTGTATGAATCTCTTAAGATGGAATGGAGAGCTGTTCTACGTTAGCATCAGTTTAGTGGGAAGCTGTGAGCTTCTTTACAATTTCTTGAGGTGGCTACTGAATCTAAATTAAATTCTATCTAACCCAAAGGAATTCTGCAGGGGAAATAAAAGTTTCTTAATGTTCATGTTGTCTTTTTTTTTATTTCAAAATTGAATCAAATATCTTAATTCTACTTTTTTTCTTTTTTTTTTCATTTTCTTTTTCCTTTTTTAAATTTAATTTTAAAAAAGTATCCTTATTTAAAAGGAAAGGAGAAAATAGGCTGTATTTGGTTATTTTTCCTTCCTTCCTTTCTTCTTTCCTTCTTTTCTTCCTTCCTTCCTTCCTTCCTTAGAATCATAGAATCATAGAATCAGTGAGGTTGGAAGGGACCTTTAAGATCATCAAGTCCAACCATTAACCTACCCTGATAAAAACACCACCACTCCTAAACCATGTCCCTAAGCACCTCATCTACCCTTTTCTTAAACACCTCCAGGGATGGTGAATCCACCACCTCTCTGGGCAGCTTATTCCAATGTTTAATAACCCTTTCAGTGAAAAAATGCTTCCTAATATCCAATCTAAACCTGCCCTGACATAACTTGAACCCGTTTCCTCTTGTCCTATCACTTGTCACCAGGGAGAAGAGGTCAGCTCCCATCTCTCTAAAACCTCCTTTCAGGTAGTTGTAGAGGGTGATAAGGTCTCCCCTCAGCCTCCTCTTCTCCAGGCTAAACAACCCCAGATGCCTCAGTCGTTCCTCATAAGGTTTGTCCTCCAGACCCTTCACCAGCTTTGTAGCCCTTCTCTGGACACGAGAGGACCCTTCCTTCCTTCCTTCCTTCTTTCCTTCCTTCCTTCCTTTCTTCCTTCCTTCCTTCCTTCCTTCCTTCCTTCCTTCCTTCCTTCCTTCCTTCCTTCCTTCCTTCCTTCCTTCCTTCCTTCTTTCCTTCCGTTTTACCTTTCCAACTTTTACTCCTTTTCCTTCCCCTTTCCCTTTCATTTTTCCTCTTCTCTGAGAGTCTGATAAACAAATGCCAGCTGAGATAATTATTGCTTAAGTGGAGAGTTTGGGCAACGTTCTCTCAGACTTAAAATAAAGGCCTCTGAAAGCATCCTTCTCCATTTCCCAATGGACACATATCCATAGTTTTTGAGGTAAAAGTCTTTCTGTTCTGGCAGAGTAGGAATTGAGGAATCATTTGTTCTAGAATTTGTCACATATTTTAATCAAGAGGAAGACAAGGGTTGGCAAGATTTCTGTAACTGAAGTACTCCAATCACTGATTCTCAATGTACTCAACTTCTATGCCTGGTGGGGCTAGATAAAATGCCTTGATCCTCAGAGACTAGAAGATTAGTAAAAAATGATTTAACAATTGATATTTATTATTATGAAATTTGCAAAATCTGCTTTTCAAAGGTCTCCACTGACACAAACCATAATCTTACAGTTTCTCCTATTTTATTATCTCTAACATGAACATACTGTCAATGCTATAGTTTCATGTTGCCATTCTGTTATTACTGAAATTCATAAATTATTTTCTGTGATAAGAGATCATCTAAGTGAATTCAGGTATGGTTAATTCCACAAGACCAGTTACAAAAGCCCTGGTCCATGTAAACCTGCGCCTGTTAAATTTGGTTTTTTGAACAAATAATCCAGGCTGTATCTTTTAGAAGTATTTTTATGAGGGACTTTCAATCTTCACAAAAATGATTTTTCCAGTATCTACACTATCAAGTGATATTCAAGCCTAGCAAATAACTTGACATTATTATTATTTAATGTAGACTTCCAATAAAATTAAGAACTATGGTAGTATTGAGATAAACAAGTTCATGTAATCATTTGAAATACTTATCCCAGAGATAACATTATTGATTGCTGGAGAGAAGAGTGCTTTTTCTACATTTTTAATCATTCTTCAGCCATACTGTTTCTGTTTCTTTAAGACCTTTGCTATCTACCCCAAGAAAAAAAAAATGTAGAAAAATATCTTTAAAGTGTATCTTCATGCACCACTGTCTTCTCTATCTGCTAAATAGTGGGGACTAGGTTATCGACTTTCTCTAAATCCATTCTTATTCCATCATATCTCTGTCTGCTTACTACTCAGTCACAGAAAAGGGCTATTCCCAGTCTCTTGATTTCCTTCCTGTTGATGAGAAATTTCATCCTTTTGGTTCTAAACATACTGCGAAATTCAGAAGGAGAAATGCATCATGCACAAAGACTTTGATAGCTCAATTACCTGCAGAATAAAGGGGAGGCAAAGAATAAATCAGGAGTCTGAGATGAGAATTCTCTATGGAAAGCAAAGAGTGAGACAGGAGTCTTGTCTTTGTGTAACACCAAAACACTGGTTAGGAAATTAAAAGACAATCCAGTGTTTTCAGTGGTGGAAAGAGATGACATGTAAGGCAACAGAAACTTGGAGCCGTTGTAATGTAAGGAATTAGTTGTCTGACTTCACATGTTGTTTTAGCAGATGTTCTAGATCTCATCAGAGGTCAACCCAAAAAGACAAAGGAATAATTATATTAATCATTAAATTCTAATAAGATTTGTCTGGAGAGGCTAAAAGAAGAGATCCATATCTGAAGATGAAAGAACTCTCAAACTGGAAGGAATAAAACCCATTTGAATAAAACCCTGATATGTGAAAATCTTCCCTAGCTTTTCAGGTGAGAAAGTACCACATGTCAGCTTTTCCATACTTCGAAGATACTTCATGATCCCAAAACATCAGGAGTTCAATAAAAAATCCATATGGACCCTTTTCTCTCTAACTTGCATCCTGATGATGGCACAACAGTAGAATTATAACTATGGGGAATACTTGACTCCTTTTAAGAAGAAAAATAAACTCTGCCTTATATAATTACATTACAACTAGCTGGCGAAAAGTTCAACACCATTTTGTAGAATGCTGCTCTGTACAGTGAATCTAATTTCTCGTCACCTTTAAACACAAAAAGTATTAAAAGTTAAGCTCATCTACTCATCTGGTACAAATCCTCATAGCTCTGTTGTACCTGAAGTGTTCTTGGTCAATTTACAACTGCTGCTTCAGAAGCATATTCTGAAGGTTGTGTGTCACTCATGTAAGCTACATTTTCCCCTTCCAAGATGATTTTTCTAATGATGTTGAACCTGTGCTCAGCTGATCTCAAACAAGACTTAAAACAAAAACTCATAAAAGCACAGGGGAGACACAATAACAGTGCATCTGAAAAGAAGTCCGAACAATTGACAATAGTTCATCAAAATAATGAGTACTGCTTCCTAGAGAGTGAAGGGTATGTGACAAGCAATTGTTTGCGAAAACAGAGAAGAAGAAAAAGGAGAGAGAAGAGGGCCTCAGAACTTGGGTTAGAAGTAAACATAAGTTTTAAACTTTATGCGTACAACCAAATATTTGTATATGTGTAGTCACATATATATATATGTATATGCAGCTATTCATATATATGTATGCAAATATGTATATATGTATGTGTATATAGTTGCATTTGTATATGAATGAATTCATAAATGGACACAATCTTTCTAAAGCTGAAAAGGCCCTCTTCAGGCTTCCCAAGTAGCAACTTACTAACGTTACATTTATGTTTACCCTATGGCTTGGGCTTTTCAGGGTAACGGTGTCTGATTCTAAAGATGGCATTCAATAAACACCTTCAGTCTTGCTTTTAAAATATCTTCAGTGCAGTGTTTCATTGCCACTGCTGCTGCACCTGTACGGATTACACAAATTTTCTGTCTTTTTATGATGAGAGACCAAATATCATAGGAAAGTAAATTCTACAAATAGAATCTTGCCTGAAAAAAAAAAAAATAAAATCCATAGGGTTTATTTATATATATATAAATTTTTTAGCACCAGATATTATTTTTCTTACTTATTTCCTTTCCCTAGTTGCTTGAGGATTTTTAAAAAATAATTTGATGTTCAGTAGTTGTTAGGAATAGCAGTAAACAAGCAAATGTTTGAGGAGTCAAATGTACTTATCAACTCACTTAAAAAGTAATCTGTCTCCAGCACTACATTTTGTTTTCTGTTCTTCTAGTACTTAATTTTCTAGTCCTTTACCTTCTGTCTTTCCACTCTGCTAAGCAACTGGTTTTACCTGCCATTTTAAAAATAATAAGTTCATGAGAAATCTTAATTTGTATTGATTTATTGTATTGGTGTAGTCCAGTTTCTTGGAGGTAAAATACCTTCTGCCAGGAAAGCAGTGATTGACCTCATCTGTACCTTGTCTTGAAAGATGCGGGGAGAGGACTCGTGTAAAGAATATGTATGCAAAAGGATTGTACACAAAAAGTGCAGTTACAGAGTTAAACACACTGAGAGAATTCTTTTTCTTTGTAACAGAATAGATTACAGATAGGGTGTCTTGGGTTAGTATATTGAAAGCTTTTTTTTTTTTTCACCAAAATGACGATTTGATAATCTGAGGCTGTTGTCTTCCAAACATACAGTTCAGACAGAGTTTAAGCAAAGAACTGTGGCAACAAAAGGAAGCCTGTTTGGATCTTACTACTGAATATACCTACAGAAAAGTAAAAAAAAAAAAAAAAAAAAATCCCATGTGATGCACTGTGTTTCAATTATTTTATGTTTTGAAGGAATACCTGATAACTACTATCTGATTGGTGCGTTCTGCCTGTTGCTGGGATCTAAACCAGGCAATGTGAGTTCTTAAATGCCAAATGCTTTTAAAAGGCTCTGTTATTTACACTCAGATACTGAAGGAGAGGGTTGCTTTTAAATCAGAAGAAATGTGGTTTATGATTGTCCTAGTCCCCGAAGGGGAAATCACTTTTTAATACTTTTCACCCTCCAAACAATAGATACATTAAAAAATCAAGTTGTCATATTAGGAAAGTATATAGAGTATATATATTATGAAATATCAAGTTACATCATGTGAGAAACTGTGTAAATATTCACATGAAAAATACATATGCATTTTTCCCTAAGTGATTCTTTGTTTGTTCTTTGGAAATTCCTAGGTATTATCTCTTCCTTTTGTGAATCTATACTTGCTATTTTAAATCAAATTATAGTTCTATATCTGTCCCCCATCTCTTGAGTGACTAGCATTTCCAGTAGTTTTACCCATTACTGAATTTAATTTTATGGTTTTGTAGATTAAGGGATCACCCATAGATCCTTTCTTAAACATGGTGTAATATTGCCTTCTTGTCTCATTCCTCCTCTGCTTTCAATTAGCTGTCCTATACAAGCAGAAGATTGAATTAATGCTTTATAAAGATGAAGAAAAAAATCCAGTGCTATTGAGATGGCCTATTCTCAGAATAGTTCAGTGATCTGAAGGACTATAGAGCTGCTGCAAGAAACTTAAGCTGCCTCTCATTTCTGGTGTTCCGACAGACACCAAAAGTGTCCTTTCTCGGGTGTAACTCTGTGTCTTTTGCTTTCCTCCACTCATAACTGTGTCATGACTTTAGGGTATCCAAAAGCTGTAAAGGGTGACATTTGAAAGTGTATGATGGGTATAGTCCGTATGGAAATACAAGTTATTACGAAGCAAGCACATCAATGGCGATCTCTTTGGCTATTTTTCTGTCACTTTAACAACCATGTTTCTTAGACGCCGATGTTATGCAGCTTTTTCAGACTTTCATTTGTTGTTCACTATTTGCAAATGTGTTTTATTTTGCATGATGTTAGTGGATTTTCTTTTTGCATGTATATATGAAATTATACTGTTTGTGCACATTTCTACACATTTGTTGTTTCCAAAATTGGGGAGTCAGTGTTTGTTACTTTCTGGGAGAAGTAAAAACAGAGCTCTGATTTTAAACCTTAAAATGTGTAAAAAAATATAAAAAAAAGAAGGGAAAAGCCTGTAATTGATATCGTTCACCATAAAGTTTTTTTCAAAATGATCAGACTGTTGCTGATAAGACGACATCTACCTGGCTTTGCAATTTCTCTGAAGTATCATCTAGTTTCTTTATTTTTGAGAAAGGCTGGGTCAGACACCAGGGAAAGATTCTAAACTTTAATACTGTTAATTGTCCCATCAGCCATGGTAAAAGGAAAAAGAAAATAGAAGAGTCACATAAATTCTGCCTTACTGGAAGTTAATTGTCCCTCAAGCTCCTTAACATAATAGTGTTATTTAAAAATATGTGTAGCTATTGAGAAATCGATTTAAATACACTTGGTCAGAACTTGGAGATAAAATAAACTCTTGCGCCTTGTGTGAAATAAAAAGAATGCTGTATCATCTTGTTACCAGTAAATGAAACTAAAATGACACTGTAATGTGGCAACAATAGGGGGTGGACTTATTCTACGTCTTGAGGTCTCGCTCAGAATGTATTACTGAAATAAAAAACAAACAAACAAAAAAAAAAAAAAACAAAAGAAGCAGTTTTATGAAGTCAATATCTGCTTTAAATGAGAATTTGATAAAAGAAATAGTGTGAGATGTCAGTGTTCTCATGGGACAAAGATTTCCCTTTATGTCAAATCTAACACATAGTTTGGGCATTTCCCTCCTCCCACCCCAGGACGGAAAAGTCTGTATAAAGTGTGTAATCCTTTTCAAGAAAACATTGTTGCTCCTACTAAGAATGTGTCTAATTTACTACCGTAATATTGGTGATCTTGATTTTTTTTTTTTTTTAATAATAGCTAGCTTCTGGAACCACAGAATTCCAAGAGAAACTTTGCTTTACTTTTTCTTATGGAAGTTTCTCAAGCTAGTATTTGTGGCAATTATTTTGGAAGTGTTGAATCATACATACTAGAGGTCTGGACAAAACCTAAAATGGTCATCTAATTCATTCTTCTCTCCACTGGTAGTGTGTATCGACTGTGATTGAACTGTGTCTTTCTCATTGAACAAACCAAAGCACTAAAAATGTATGGTAAAAAAAAAAAAAATGGTTTGAAATATCTCTTTTTTTTTATTGTTATTCACAAGAGCCTTTCTTAGCATTAGTGCTGATTCCCTCCCATTTAGAACTTAAAACAAGAGAAAACAAAGCCAAAAAATATCTCTCAAACTGATTGAACTGATTACTCTGAGTTCATTTTCCCCTCTTATATTTTAAGAGATTAGAATAGCTATACTGTAGAAGAAAGCCACTGATGTTGATGTTGAAAACAAGGAATACAAGTGATGGCAACAAACTCAAATACACAAATTTAATGTATAACAAATTTAATGTTTAAATAGTTAAACTTCCCCTACTTCTGTCTAACATGAATGAAGTGATTAGGTTGGTGGTTTGCACTGAAAAATAGTTTTACCCAGGTATAAGTATGCTGCAGGATCAACTAGATCACATAACATACTTCAGCCAAAAATTAGCACAATATTACTGTCTTTTCAACCCAGTGCAATGCTGCCAGGTAAAATATGTAAATAATGTACTTCGGAATTCCTGTGAGACTGCAGATATTGAATTACAACTCAATATGGATGCATAATGTCATGTTATTTGCTGCAAGGAGCAAAACTTTTTATATGTGTATACTGTTGCTATGATTATTAAGCTATTAAAGTATTAGTTGCTACAAATTCATATATAAGTTTTTAAACCAAGGAATAACTTGCTTAAACAGGGACAGTTCAATGAAAAATTTGTGTCACACAGTTTTGCTCTTTTATCGCTTGTGAAATCTTTCTAAAATCACTGTTGTAATATTACTGTCTGAATGTTAATTTCATGTTGCCTGCAAGAGGCAAGAAAGACGTCTCTTCATTTGCAGAAAGTTTGATTACATTTTTGTTCTAGAGTTAATTATCTGAAAAGAGTAGGTTTGGCAGATTGGGGTTGTATTTAAGCTTCTTCAAGGTTGTTTTTGGGGTCTTTGTTTTGTTTTGTTTTGTTTTGTTTTTTGTTTTGTCATATATTTGCCTGGATAGCCCTTGCATTCCTCTTTAATATGTTTCCCTGGACAGTTGCTACATCACAGACTCTTTCTGTGTCTGGACAGTCTATAAAAAGCTTCTTCCTTCACCCCATCAAAACTACTTTTGAACAGCCTACAGTGAGTCCATCAAAGCAGTGCAAGAAGTGCCCTGCTACCACCATTTCCCAGGTGAGCAGAGGTAGTAGATGAATATGAACTCAGGTTCGTTGCACAGATTTTTGTGATGCCATCACAAAAGAACAGTAGTTCTCAAAACTAAATATAAATGATAAATTTACTCTAGCATGTTAGAATTGCAACAGGAATGCTTTCTATGGATCACTATTTTGGGGAAATTTCGTAATATTCATCACAGTACATGTGATGGACATTCCCTCTTTTTTTTCCAGAAATTATTGCCTAAAAGTTAAATTGTCCTGAATTTTTACAACAGAACTAGCTATAGAGTCTCAAAAAACTCATTACTGTTCCTAACGTGTTTTCAAGAGCGGCATTTGGATAGTATTGACTGAAACGTGTAAAACTTACCTGAATCATTTTCTAAAACATAAGAATTTCAGATTGTTAATTGTGCATTGCCTAAGATTTCTTATTCAAGTGTATTTTTCGGGGGGGGGGGGGGGGGGGGGGGGAGGGGGAATGGGGGGGGAACAAACACCCCCCCCCATCAAACACTGCGGTTTTTTATTCTTTGTCTTCTGCACCCTTTTGTAGTGCACAGTGCAGAAAAGTGGTGATCAGCTGAAGAAAAAAACTAGTATGATTTGACCTATGTTACATTTCCTTGGAGTTCCTTGGCAGTGGCCCCTGCCCAGGCTCTCACTTTACCACATACACCTACGTAGAGAAGCTCTCCACAATACCTGACTATATACTGTACTTTTGAAGGCTGTCAGAGCTTTGGAACTAACTTCTAACAGACAGGCTCTACATACATTTTTTTTTGTCTGTTTGAAGTTTACCAAGAAATTCCTATATGTTTCAAAGTTAACATGTTAAAGAAAAACTTGCCCACGTCGTTTATACATCACATAGGATTAGGAAAAGGGAAAACACTAGTTTCTTTTTTTCACTTTTTTCTTTCTTTTTGTAAAAGGTATTAAAACCCTGTATAACCTGTGTGTCTCAGTCGTCAGAGGGAAATGAGGGAAACAGAACAATGTCACAGAAATTAATGTATTATTGGGTAGCCACTTTGATTATGTCTGTTGGAAGAAGCTCGAAAGAGTAGAGCTTTCTAAGACATGTAGTATGCTTACTCTGATGTCAGTGCTCAGCATGACTCCTGAGCCTGATTTTGAGGTTTAAAAATTGGCTATGTTTATAGACAACTCATTGTGTATAAAGCATTGTAAATGTAACCGTTTATTCATCACTCTGAAGAAATTACTATTAACTTGTACAACAAATGATTCAACTTCTGCCTTCCCATTCCTTCTGTTGAGGTATGAGGTCCAACATACCATTTCTCCATGACATCAGGGGACAACAGAGTTTAAACAGAGTTTAAATCCATCACTTAAAACCAAACAGGAATGGGAAAACAATTCAAGAAAAATACTCTTATCTTTCTAATTAATTTCTTTGTGTGTAAAAAAAAAAAAAAAATAAAAGAAAAGAAAAGATAAGAAAAAAGAAAGCAATAACGGCAAAATAAAAAGTTATTTCAATCTTTCCATCTAAATATAACTTGGTAGGTCACCTTAAGGAAGACTTGATGGTGGTATAAAGAATTCTGGTGGGTAGATATAGTATCTGGCAATAGGTGTGTTCCAAGTGTAACCAAATGCCATCTTGCCTAAAATGGAATTGGAAATGGTTAAGTACTTTAGTACTATGTCCATCAGGAAAGAATAAATTATTGGCCCAGTGATCACTGATGAAACTGGGTGCCTGAGTTATTCCCTCCTACACGTGTGACTCACAGTTTTTTAGAAAGCATTAGAGAACCATAAAACTTAACACACACACACACAAATAATAATAAAAAAACAACAACAAACAAACCCCTCTGGTAAATATTTCTAACTGTTTGGTGCTAAATTATGAATTGTCTATCTTCAGTCCAAAGACTGCATTTCGACAGTGAAAGTAGTAGGTGACACAAGAGATAAGGAAAACTGGCAATAGCAGAATTAGGCACCAACTTTCAAAGTGTTGAAAAGCAGTCAGCAGTAATCTGTACAGAAATAAAACTAAGAGGTTTGGACAAGATGCTGACAGTCACATGCATGGAAATAGGCTGCTTTTTTTTTTTTTTTTTTTTAATGGAAAGTGATAGAAAAGACTACAAAGCATGTTGCTACCACCAGATATCATTAACCCATAAGGTTTGTTAATGCCAGAATGAAGTGCTGGAGCAGCAACAAATGTCCCAGTTCCTCATGATTGTAGCTATTGCCCTAAATATTCTGAATTAAACACAAGGAACAATTGCATGATTATCAGTCTTGTAACAAAGTTAGACAATGGAAGGGCATGAGTCCAAAAAATGCATCACCTAGCTTTTGTTTGCTTTCTAATTTACCAATAAAGCTACAGTGGAGATAGAAAAAGCATATAGTGCTCAAGGAAAATATATCAGAACCAAGAATGACAGGCCAACTTGGAACCTCACAATGGCTCTCACATTAATTTTATTCAGTTTTCTTCCACTCCCTAGCTGCTTTCACCCTTTCAAATGCTGTCTGGGTTTTGGAAGTCAAACTCTGTTTCTGACTCCCCCACCTCCATTAGTACTAAAGGTTTCCAAATTGAAACTAGGATAGGAAATCTGTTCATGCCTGCTTGCAGAAGAGAGTCCACATTTCTTCTCGTGGTTGCACTGGCTGTACAATGAGAACAGTACTTTCCATAGTTAAAATGCACACCTCCAGAAGTTTTACATTTGTTAAAAAGTTAAGTCATATGGGAATTTGACTTATTAAATTAAATTTCGGACTCAGTGTATTTCAGAAAAACAGAGACAGTGTTTTGCCTAAAGTTATGTAAGAATTCTTCAGAGCACCCAAAAACAGAAGTTCAAGTCCCAATGTCTTCTTTCAACCACAATATCTTCCCTTCTTAAGTGCTCCAAAATTCTATTAATAGTAAAAAATAATAAAAATTCATAAGGTATTGTCAGCTGTGAAGAGCTCAGCTCAATATCAGCTTTTGATCGAAAGCAGCTTAATTAGACCTTAATTGCAAAGTACAAATAAAGTCCAATGAGATTTTAAAGATCTTGTCCATGTGCCAAGCACTTTGTTCAGTCTCTCAAAATGCCAGGGAGAATGCTTTTGGGAAGACAGAGTAAAAGCTAGTTTTTACAACCTACACTTCTGAGAAATAAATGGTGTATCTCGCTGCTCCTCCTCTGAAACCACTATTGCAGGCCACTGAGACAGGATAATGGATTCAATGAACCACAGATCTGGTTTACTATGCCTATTCCTATGTGATTTATTGTAGCATTTAAGTTTAGAAGAACCTTTTGCCCGTGAACACCAACCTCAGCCGTACTGCAGTTACTTGAAGGTCAGAGGAGATGTCATCCAACAGACTTGACCGCTCCCTAACAGTCTGCAGAGAAATGCATAAGTACTATCTAAGTCATCTTACCCACCCTAGATTTCATATGCTTCACCCCTGAAAAAAATGATGACTGTTCTACTTAGTGCCACAAGTGCACTAGAAAATTCTCAATTTGTTTATCAAGAAAATCTGAAAATTGCTTACGTAAGTGGATAAATATCCATAGTCCTCCAAAGGGCTATGAATCAGCTTATTTGCCCAGAAAACATGTCCAATGTGGCTGATTGCTCCATCATTGTACATTTACAACATTTGACTTTTATTCCTTGTGTTTTGTCTTACAATGAAAGCCATTTTAGTACTTTCTCTTACATACATCACAATGTCTTGTCAGGAAACTCTGAAGCTGATAATGGTAGCTTTTCAGATTTGGAGTAAGGTTAAGATAAAACTTTCTCACTAATGAGATTTAAATCATGCCTGTGGAAAAAATCAAGCCAAACCAACCAAGAAAAACAAGAACAAGATTATCAAATATTTGTCTTTCTTCTTTAATCCCTGAAGGACTAATGACAATCTCTCCCTAGTTTTACAAATACACTATTGAATCTAGCTGTGACCCAAAATGAAAGAAGGAACCCAAAGAATTCTGTTTTAATTCACATTTTTCCCACCACTACTAAGACACAAAGAGTTGGGGAGTATGAGGGGCAGAATTGTTCGTGTTAAAAATCTTTTTACAGATGTGGTTCAACATTAGTGAAGTGAATGTGGAGAAGTACTTTACATTTTGAACAAAAACGTAAGGGTAAATTCCATCTGTTTATAGATTTACTTCAACAATAGGTAATAATGTTTGTCTCTGCCATGGATATTCTGTGGATTAGTCGTTTTGTGAATAAATGGTAGAAAATTAGTGAAAAGTTATACAATCCAGTAACGCTCAAAGACAAAAATGCATGTTGCTAATAATAGATTGGCTTTATCATCCCATTTTCAGTTTTCTAATGTTTCAATTGTAATTGTTTTTTTTTTGTCTCTGTAAGCATCTGAGGATAGTAAGTGGCTAAATACAATGCCCTGTAATTCTGATCTCTTGCTGAAATTAAGCAGCACCTTCCACCATTAACAGATCCAGTCTCTAGCATAATGTGTTCAGTGTGAGGTTCTTTGAGGCAAAGGTATACATAAAAAAAGTCTGATCCTTCTTATCATGTAACAGTTTTGATCTTGAACACTAATCAGGTATTTTGGCACTTACTAAATGGTGGACATAGTTATTTAAGAATAATGCTATGGAATTATAAGATAGGTTTTAAATACAGCTTCACATAGTAAGCTGTCTTCAGCAATAGGTATAATTCATCAAAACATATTAAAAGAGATGATAGTGACATTTTGTAGAAATGTTTCTGCCACTTAAGAGTGTAGAATTTTTATTAGAGATATAATGTGCCTCTTCATCATGTTGTCATTGTGGACTGCAATCTCTGCTTCAAGAACAGAAATATGATGAACTATCCTATTTTCTTTAGTGCCTACAGGATTTGAAAACTTAACTGCATAAAATTTAAAAAAAATAACTGTAAACCTGGCATCAATGTATTCTAAACTATGGATTATGTAGTTATTTAGCTAGAATGTGAAGTGGCTTTGTACTTAAACCTATGTTATCTGAAAATCTTCTCACTGAAATTTATAGGAATTCTCTCTAAATATATGGGAGTAATTTTGTTTTTACTGGACAGTGGTGTTAGTGTCTGTTATATTATGCTGATTTTTTCACAGGTAGAGAACAGGTATGCTAGAGGGTAGGTATGAATGCATTATGGTTTGAAGACCCCACAACAATTTACTGTTGTTTAGACAATTATTCTACCACCGGATGATCCCTCCCCACCCGGGAAGAGGAATTGGGAAAAAACAAGGAAATGTGAGGGTGGAAATATAAGCAGATTTAATAGAATAAGACTAAAAAGATAACATTAATAATACTAAAGAACCAATATTTATCCTGATACCAATATAAAATATACCAGGATTATACTCAGCTAATTCTATCAGTCGGAAGCTGTGCACTCCCACCAGCGGACAGCAAATGTCAGATACTGGGAGCACCACAGTTTTGAGAGGAAGGGAAGGTCTTGGGGGTCCGGCACTAGGGCAAGAAGTTCTCAGGATTGCAATCATCAAGGCAGAGAGAGCAGTTCGCAGTAAACTTTCTAATTTATATTGAATGTGAGATTCATGGTATGATATAATGTTGTTGGCCAGCTTGGGTGAAGTGCTTGGGTCTCGCTTCTCCTCATCCCTGCACCTGGCTAGCCCCAAAACACTGAGACCTTGAAACCCGCCTACCATTGCTGGCTATAAAGTAAATATTTTCACAAATTCAGACACTAGAGTCTTCTGAAAATGTAGTTTTCCATAGCATAGAAGACACTTTACTGAAAAGTAGAATTACTGAAAGAGAAATTAATCCTGTGTCACTCAAACCAGGCCAGAATGGAATGGGAAGCTAAGTTTCTAAGAAGTAGGCAAAAGAAAATAGTTTGCATGTAATAAAACAGATTTCCATATACTCTATTTCACAGATGATTATGTAAGGATAAGGAGTGAAACTATCTGCTGTTCCTGTTAAAAGAAGAACTGACCATTTTCTGGATTTATTCCTTACTTCTATTGCTGATATATAAAGTTTCAGAACAAGTAGGAAAAAAAGTACTGTGATTTTGTGTCAAATCAGTTCTGCTGAAAATTTCCAGGATATACAAAGCAATTTCTGGAATAAAAAAGTTGCTTTGAAACAACTTACCAAAATTTGCTGCCAAAATTTGTCAAAATGTAGTTAGCATTGAGTACAAACACACTCATGACATATCATTTGCTCCAGATACAAAGGTGGTAGCATATGAGGTGTTCAGGTCCAAATACTTAAAGCCATACTCAGTGGTTCATTTTTCTTGATTTTTTACACAAAAAGAATATAAAACAGCCCATCAAAAGAGGTATGTGTCTAAATATTTACCTGTGAAAAATATCTTCGAAACACTTCAAAGTCATGTTTTTCCTCCTTATGATTGGATATAGTTTCTAACCTTTTATTCATCAACTTATTTTGTATTTCCTTTCTGAATTTGACCTCAGTTGCTCCAGTTCATTCAAACAATCACCTCTTGGATGAACACAATAAATACAATCAGCACGTGGAGGTGTTTAGGTATAAATGCTATTTTCTTGAATCTGTATTTCTTTCCCTAAAATCTTTTCCTTTGAATTCTTTATAGAGAGTAACTGTGCATTGACCAGAATAATTAAGCTATAACAAATAGACCTTTAAAATACTACTTTCTCTGAGAGTAATTTGATATTGACTTGTCTACGTGCCTTTGCTGAGTAAAAAAATCTTACTTCCCCTACTTTCATCAGTACCAATAACTAAAACACATGAAACTATTGAGAATCTATATAGGTAGACTAGGCAGCAGGTTTTTTATTAACTCAGATTATGAAATATCATTAGAAATTAGAGCTCTTTCTCAAAGAATGTGTTGATTTTAAGAAAAATGAATATTTATTCACTAATTCAGAAATAGATAAATTTTAATTAGGGAAAATTCTTATAAATTATTTTCATCTGCAATATTTGCCAATTACAGTTTTTACTGTAAATCGTGTTTACCTGGATTCTGAGGTAATTCTTTGCTGTATTATAAGCAATGATTTCAAAATGAGGATGAATATAAGACATTTCTTCACACTCTCTCCTCCTCTCAGTGCTGTATACACCATTTCTTTATATTTTGTACAACAAAGAAGTACCTTTTAATATCAACAGGAACTGTTAAATTCTGTACAGCATTTGAAAACAAAGAACCTGGGGATTTCTCTGTCACATAAGGGAGGAACTGGAAGTGTTTGGTCAAACTGGACGTGGTTAAATTCCTGTGTTTTACAGGAAAGTGATTTTCAAAATTGCTTTACAATCTCTACTTTAATTAGATATGTGGTTTTTTTTTTTTATATTTCATGCAGTGACTGTCTACGTGTGTGCATGTGCCTGTGTATTTGAACAACAAAGGAGTCATGAACATGAGGAACCTTATTGTACTCAGGTGTGGCTAATGTTCCTCCTGCCTTATAAGTGAACCTTTTATCTTACAGAATTATTCTTAAATAAAAGTCTGCAGCACTGGGAAAGGAAAAAAATTCCAGGAAACAAAGTAGGGGAACAAATACGTTGCATCCCAAGTTCTGTGTTAGACTGTGAGAAACAGACTACTGCAATAAGAAAATACTCAGACAGAACACGGGGAACAGATATTCCATCCTTTTTAACTACCCACTACCCCAGCACAACTGAAACTAATTTATTGCAGCAGTTGACATCATCTGAAGTTTTGGTCTTAAGTAGCGTTAACTGACGTTGAAGTGGGAACCAGCTAATTGATATGTATTTCAGTTTCAGGAATATTGTGTGTTCTTTCAATGTCTCCTTTTCACTATGCTTAATTCTCCTTTTCTGTTGTTGTTATTTTGGAGTGAGCGTGGAAGGGAGAATTTGTTTGTTCGTTTTCCCTTCTAACAATTTACATCAGAATGAAACGGATTCTGTGCCTTACTACTTTCATCTATGAAAACCAGCAGAACTCTTACTGATCTGGTAAATTTGGACTGTAAAGGAAAAGCTTTCCAACAAATTTTATATGACTTAAAAACAATTTCATGTTTTGTCCCTCCCCTTCTCTTGCTAATATATGTTAAATGCGGTTGTTCCATAATACATATGTGATTTTACAATTTTAAGTTATTACGAGGCATTTCACTCTCCTTTAGGACCTTTCCCTCTACCTCCTTCCACATCAATCCACTGAAATTTGTCTGGAATGAAGGCAAATACTGATGAAAAAATCTCATTGTGTTTCTAACTCTGACACACAAGACAATTAAAGTTTTGGTGCTTCAGATTGGGTTCTTACCTATTGCCTATTTTGCCTTTTAAGAACTTAAAAATGTATAAATTACTTTTCATATGAGCTTCCAATATATTTTGGAGTCAAAAAACATTCTGCTTCTATCAATATAGTATTTTGTTAACTACCAGATTGAACGTGTAAATAAAATATTTGCTGTTTATCCAGCTGTTGTGTTAGACCATTTTTATGTATGCACTATACATGCTACTCAGTTTGAGGCAGTGTACCTTGTTCACATGGCTTGCATTTAAAATATTCTGTGAAGGAAACTTGTCTTTACAAACCTTTTGTCAGTATTAGCATAACAATCAAGATTATCAGAGGAATTTTCATTTAAAGATATTACAGAAAAAAAATGCAAAAAAAAAAAAAATACAGTTCTAGGATTTAACTGGGAAAGCTCTTAGGAAGCAGAAAGCAATTCCTTAGTAATGACAGTAAAAGATAATAAACCTAGAAATCTATCATGGTGCCAGGGCCTGGGAATGGAGGGGGCTTCCCAGAGGGGAAGGTGGCAGGGCAGGACCTGGCCTGCTAGGGCCCATCCCATTGCCTGCAGCCAGGGATTAGGGCAGACTGCTGGGCAGCCAGGGACAGACCCAGACTGGGTCATCATGCACCTCCCTGGGGACTGGGGTAGGCCAAGGCCAGTGGGGCCCATGGCTGGGCAATGCAGGGCTGTGGTGGAGCTCAAGACTGACATCCTACGGCAACACGGGGACAGGCACTGATGCCCTCATAATCACTAGGAATGCAGAATATCCTCTTTAAAAATAAACAGGTAAGGTAAGGTAAGGTAAGGTAAGGTAAGGTAAGGTAAGGTAAGGTAAGGTAAGGTAAGGTAAGGTAAGGTAAGGTAAGGTAAGGTAAGGTAAGGTAAGGTAAAATAATAAAGAAGTGCCATGTCAAGGCTCAAGAGCTGGGAAAGTTTGCTCTTTGTGTGACCATACAGTAATAATCCATAAAGGACTTAAGTTCCAAAATGACCAAATTTGAGGTTTCAAGGTGCCTCACATATATAACTATATGAATCTTATCACTGATGAGTATACTGATCAACTGCTACTGCAGATATGATCTAGAGGAATAAGCCACCTAAAGCAAGCTTGTAGAGAAAACAACATGTAAGACATTCACTTATAGCTTAGCCACATAAATTCTCTGTCCATTTTGTATCTTCCTGAAAAGAAATACATACATTTTTGGCCTTTTTTCAGCCAAAACCCCCCAAGATATCTGGACAAATCTTTACTGTGATAGATAACACAGACTATAGCACTTCACTCTTGTTTAAGATGATTATCTATCTCTATAAATTATAGTTACCCATGTAAAAAGTGATCCATGCGTATGTGATGAGTCAATGTCTCTAGAAATGTTGAAGTTGAAAAGAGTGAAAAAGATTTAATGCATTTCCAATTGGTGCCACTGAACGCAAAGTTAGGATATTCAGTTGTCTCACTAGCAATGAGTGTAAAATCAGCTAAGTGGATTAGAAGCCCAGTGAGGGGGCCTCCCACAGTGAGCATGTTGAATATTTTAATAAATTATTGCAGTCTTACCTGATCAGAGGCATGCTCCAACTTTTTCTTTGAAATTGTGTTACTACTTGTAAAAAACTGACATTCTTTTAAGACAAGCATAGTATTCATATAGGAGTGAGCATTACTGCATCCGGTTAAGGCACTCAGATGGGCACAGAAGTCTACATCTAATGTACTTTAACCACCAGATGTCTTAGATAAAAGGGAGGCACAACGATTTCCTCATCCAACCATCTAAAATTGTACTGGAGAACTGTGTGATGTTTGAATGACATTTGCTTGTTGACCTGCATTAGGTGTACTGCGACAATGTCATTGGCTCCAGAACACTGCGGAACTTAGAAGTCTTGGGTAAGTTTCAGTTCATTTTAGGCGTGAGGTTCTCACCTCCCAGAAGACTGAGATAGTGTTGAACAGATGTGCCATTCTAATGCCTGGGAAATTTGACTTCTAAATACTGCCCAGAAACGGGGTAAAGCAGATAGAGGGAATGTTTTATGAGTGTTTCAGGAGTACACCGACATTTTGCTTAAGCCAGGCTTCTCTATACCTTCCCTAAACATCACCAGGGTAAAAATACTGTGGATTTTCCAGAAGCTTTTGGCAAGATCAATTAGCATTGGATTGACTTTGACTAAGATTGAATAATGGCTAACTGTTTTCTTTTTGGATACCTCTGTCTTTGCAGTTCACCTTCTAAGGCATGATGCTTCTCAAGTGTATGATCTTTAAAAGTGCAGTTTTAACATTTCAAAATTAGAAACTTTCTCCTCCATATAAAAGCTTTCCAAAACGTTCCACTGAAACAAGTTACATGAATCTTTTTAGGTTAGATATTTGCATGATATAACTCTTTTTGGGATGAGGTCCAATTTTGTCCTAAGACAAGAAAGTCTAAAACCAGTTCATCTTGTTTTACTAAGATTCTCGAGAAAGATTGTTGTGAATTAGGGTAAAGCATAACCTTACTGTTTCTTCTATAATGATTATAGCTCTGACAATTTTGAAACCAGAGGTGAATTCGAGAGATTTTTTAAAATGTAATTTCAAAACTTTGTTTGCTTAAGAAAAAAGAAAAAGAAAAAAGAGAAGAAGAAAAAAACAGAATTATACAGAAGGTTATATTCCGCTCTTAAAAGTAGCCTAACTGCCCAAAGTCTTATGAGTTCCTCTGTTAATTTAAAAACATAAGACATAGACTTGGAAATAGCTTGGGAAATTTTCAAGCTACATAATGTGCTGGAAGTGTACATTGAATCCATTAATTCCTTAGTTATTTGATATTTCAATATCTTTGCTTTAATTTAATTTAATTCCTATCTATATTTTATTTTGTAATTTTTGACACACTAAATCTTTGAGATTTGCCAAGTATAAATTTGATTGACCTAAATTCTCATTTCTTGGGTCATTTGCTGCTTCTGCACAACCTTGAAAACTGAAATATAGGATAAAGTAGAATAATCAAAGCGTTATTAAAAATACTCCTGAGAATTTCATGTCTTTAATTTACAGACTGCAAGTGTTGCTGTGAGGAAGTGTTTGAAACGTTTGATGCTTGTTAGTTTGCATAACAGAACACAGAAATTACTGTAGAGGCAAAGCAAAAGGTAGGACTCTACAGTATTTTGTATTTAATTGAATTTAAGAAGGAGTTAAATTAAGTTTCTGCAGAAGTTTAGAGTTTTGAATAAAAAAAAAAAGGAAAAACAGCTAGACTCTTAAGCAATCTGCTTCTTTTATAAAGATTTTAAAAAGAAGCATTCACATTAATATTTGAAGAAGTTTGGAAGTTAATAAACAACTAAAACTCTCGAAAACTTAATAGAGACCTTGTGTGTACATTGCAGAACATCCCAATATTCCAGTAACTCCACCAATAACTCTACAGATTTTTAAACTAACCTAGAGCTTCAAGATCTGGCAGAAAAGTGATTAAAGAAACCCGTTTTACTATGTTGCATCCTAAAAAGTGCTTCTGAATACTGGAGGGAAAATTAATCAATCAGTTTTCAAGGAAGAATCCAGTAGTAAAATGAACTATACTTCCAGTAACCATCAAAAGGTTGGGTGTTTTAAATCTGGATTACAGAATCACAGAATCACAGAATCACAGAATTATCAGAGTTGGAAGGGACCTCTAGAGATCATCTAGTCCAACTCTCCTGCTAAAGCAGGATTGCCCAGAGCACATTACTCAGGACTGCATCCAGGCGGGTCTTGAAAATCTCCAGGGAAGGGGACTCCACAACCTCCCTGGGCAGCCTGTGCCAGGGCTCTGTCACCCTCACCGTAAAGAAGTGTTTCCGTGTATTTGAACGGAACTTCCTGTGTTCTAACTTGTGCCCATTGCCCCTCGTCCTGTCACTGGGAACCATTGAAAAGAGCCTGGCTCCATCCTCCTTCAACCCACCCTTTAGATACTTGTATGCCATAATAAGGTCTCCCCTCAGCCTTCTCTTCTCCAGGCTAAAGAGTCCCAGCTCTCTCAGCCTTTCCTCATAAGGGAGGTGCTCCAAGCCCTTAATCATCTTAGTTGCCCTTCGCTGGACTCGCTCCAGCAGTTCCCTGTCCCTCTTGAACTGGGGAGCCCAAAACTGGACACAGTATTCCAGTTGTGGCCTCACCAGTGCCGAGTAGAGGGGGAGAATGACCTCCCTCGACCTACTGGCCACACTCTTCCCTATGCAGCCCAGGATTCCATTGGCCTTTTTGGCGACAAGGGCACATTGCTGGGCCATGGATAATTTACTGTCTACCACAACCCCCAGATCCTTCTCCTCCAAGCTATCTCCCAGCAGGTCAGCCCCTAACCTGTACTGGTGCCTAGCATTCTTCCTCCCCAGGTGCAGGACCTTGCACTTGGTTTTGTTGAACCTCATTAGGTTCTTCTCTGCCCAGCTCTCCAGCCTGTCCAGGTCACGCTGGATGGCAGCACAGCCCTCTGGGGTGTCAGCCACCCCACCCAGTTTGGTATCATCAGCAAACTTGCTGAGGATACACTCTGTCCCCTCATCCAGGTCATTAATGAATATATTAAACAAAATAGGACCAAGTATTGACCCCTGGGGGACACCACTGGTTACAGGCCTCCAACTAGACTCTGTGCCGCTGATCACAACCCTCTGAGTCCTGTCCCGCAGCCAACTCTCAATCCACCTCACTGTCACCTCATCTAGCCCATACTTCCTCAGCTTCCTAATGAGGATGTCGTGGGAGACAGTGTCAAAAGCCTTAAAATAACATCTCTTAAATTAAAATAACATCTCTTTATCCATAGTGACTAATCTTGCATCACCATTTATTAGTAGATTTCCTACCTTTCAGAAGAACACTCTCAAGCACCAGATGTTATTTCATACTTCTGCAAGTCACTTTTCATTCTGCAGAAGTTCTTCCATTTTTAAATAAACTATTCTAAGAAAGGAAATGAAGATTCTCAGCTTTACAGGTGATATTTCTGATTCTCACACAGGAATCCTTCATCATTTTCTGGTCTTTGATGCTACTATACACAAAGTAAGCTATTTCTAAAGGGTCAAATAATATCCAGTTAAAGAATAAACCAGAGTACTCAAATACTGGATACTACATATAGCTTCAATTTACTTTATATCTTCTATTGAAATTCGCTGTTCATAAATTAAAGCACTCAAGTAAGGTTTAAGGGAAGGTGTTTTTTTTATTTGATACTGACACAACCTTTTAAAAAAAAAATACTTTTTTGAAAGCCTAATATGCAGAAGTTTTTCTCTGTTAAAGTTTTACACCTTTTTCAAAGTCAAAACAGATCTTGCATCACCCAAAGAGGAAGTCTGACTGGAGTAAAAGGCTCGCAGACTCAAGTTTCTATAAACCCTGAAGTGTCTAAGAGGCAAGACTAAGTGGTACATTCTTGAAAGTAAAAAGGTGGGGCAGTTGAGGAATAGGCTGATTCAACATCCCATGAATATTATTTTCATTGTCAGGATACTGCCATATTTTTAAAGCACTGAGTCACCTTCATGAACATATTCTATACTCCCTCATTCTGTGCAACACACTTGAAGTTGTGATCCCCAAGGCAATCATGGGACAAGATTCCATTTTTCACAAAGCCTGCATTAATATTGGCATTATTACACTTCTACAGACCTAAAATTTTATAAGATAAATGCTTGTCTGGTAGGTAGATTTTGTTTCCAAATTAAGTTATTAAAGAAATATTTGTTTGAAAGTGCTGGACCTGTATCTTAAAATGGTAAAAGATGAAAAATCACGTATTCTTAGAGCTAACTCTCAGGCTTTTCTACAGGGTTTTGGCTGGTAGAGAAAGTGGAAGGGAATCCACATTACGGGGTTGACCTCAAAGTTACCCAAAACACCAATGAGCAGAATACATTTGTTAAGACAGATCAGCTATTTTTGCTAATTATAAAAAATGGGATGTAAACATGTATAATGTGGTGTCATTTGAAGTAATGTTAGATAACCAGAAGACCTATTTTTTTCAAGCTGTATACATAGTGCTGAACATGTAGATAGCACTGATGAATTGTCATTAAAACTTAACAACAACAAAACCAGGTAAAAAAAAACAAAAGGGAGATCTTTCCAAATTAGGTCAAGTACAGTGTGGTAGTGAGCCTAAGAAATGAAAAATCAGTTATTGCTCAGGTGCCATTTCTCACTCATTCTGTTTTCACCTGGCACTGTGGAGCTGACTGCTATAGGTCCCATATGCTATGTGTCTGTGATAACAGCGCAGCTGATACTGTAACAGCACTGTTGAAATTGCTTTCCTGTTTATTGCTATGGTTTACTTTTGATCCCTAATGAAAGAGGCACATTTAGTGTTCTCTTGTGTTAGAGATGTGAATCTGAAACACTCTGCTTTAATTGCACAGACATGAGTGGTTACTGTTCAAGCTGAAAGTAAAATGACTCTCCTCATCAAGGCCAAATGCTTTGTGGGGAAGTTTTTAATAAATAATTGAAGTACAAACAATTGTAATAGTAAGTAATGGGAATTAGGGGACATGGGCTTTTAAACACAGCAATATGTTTTGCAGAGCTAGGGAAACCTGGAGTAAGGTTATGGAATGATGACAAAACGTTTTGGTATTTTTTTTTCATTTGCAGGATTTCTTTTAGTATCTCCTATTTTTGGTGTCTCCTCTTAAAGTACGTTTTCATGACCAGAATTTTGAGAGTTTATTTGGAACCACTTTTCATTGTATCAATAAGTAGAAAAGTCAATTGTAACTTTTTAATACTCATTCATACTCATAAATAATTTACTTTGCTATAGTTAGGTTAGAAAAAACAGCAAAGCCCTGCTTGGTTTATCCTTTTATATCTTTGTCTTCCAATGGAGACATAAGTATTTAAAAAGATAGTATTAAAAAGCTTGAATTCAGTGATCAGAGTTCACTTCAGATATTTCTTAGAACTGTAATAATAGACCACTCTCATGGGATTTAGTAAATGCTAAAAAAGAACCTCTTCATTTTCGAAAGATTACTTTTAGATGTTCAGGACTTACTTTTTCCAAAAAAGGGCTTGTGAAGTGTTACATACATGCTTCTCTGAGTTCTACATCTGCTTATCTATGGGGCTGCTTTGAAGGAGTAGGAGTAAGAATAATTAAAAAAAAAAAAAAAAGGGCTATTCTATGAAATATTTTTATATGATTAAAATATAACTTATGATACCAAAGAAAAGAATATACTTGATAAATACACTGAAACATTTAAATGAAAGGAAAAATCCTATTCTGATGGCAACTGAGAATAATTTATCCAGTCATAGAAACAGAAGAAGCATCTGTCTCCCTAAAACAAGGAAATTGTCATGCTAAATTACACACACAGTTTGTCTGTACTTATATACTTCTCCGACAACAGATGCATATAAATACTTTTAAAAATGGTGAAATTCTATTGATGTGCTTTATGTAGTAGAATAAGATTGTGGAGTTTGGTTTTTTGTTTTGTGCTTTATGTAGTAGAATAAGATTGTGGGGTTTGGTTTTTTTTTTTTTTTTTTTTTTTATTATTATTATTATTATTTTATTTTATTTTATTTTATTTTGTTTTTTTTTTTTTTTATTGTAAACCCAGACAAAGAATTAATTTCTTTTTTAAACATAGACTTGAGATTCTTTTAAACTTTTGTAGATTTTTTTTTCTGGAGTAGTAAGTTTATATGTACATGCTCTATTTGGTTCATTATTGTCTCCCAGCCTTTTATCTGAGACAAACTTCATTTCTGTGTCAACTTTTGAGCCAAACAATTGTTCAAGCGGTTTGCAAATAGTGGTTCGACATTCTCAGCATACAACTATCAATATAATTATGCCGGGGAGTATGTTTTGCATAACATTTAGGGACAGGATGTTGGAATTTAGTGTTATACTCAAAACCTTGTCGTGAGTAAAAGGGAACTGTATTCATAAAACCAAGACTATGTTGTTAGTCACATTAATGTTTCAACAGCACAATACTACCCAAAATTATCTCAGTAAACCAGAAAAATCATAGAATCACAGAATCATAGAATAGTTTGGGTTGGAAGGGACCCTTAAAGGTCATCTAGTCCAACCTCCCATGCAATTAGCAGGGACATCTTCAACTAGATCAGGTTGCTCAGAGCCCCATCCAACGTGACCTTGAATGTTTCCAAAGATGGGGCATCCACCACCTCTCTGGGCAACCTGGGCCAGTGTTTCACCACACTCATTATAAAAAAATATTCTTCCTTATATTTAGTCTAAATATCCCCTATTTTAGTTTAAAACCATTACACCTTGTCGTATCACAACAGGCCCTACTAAAAGGTTTGTCCTCATCTTTCTTATAAGCCTCCTTTAAGTACTGAAAGGCCACAATAATGTCTCTCCAGAGCTTTCTCTTGTCCAGGCTGAACAACCCCAACTGTCTCAGCTTGTCCTCATAGGAGAGGTGTCCCAGCCCTCTCATCATTTCTGTGGCCCTCCTGTCTTTATCTCATAACACAGCTAACATTGTTGTACAGAAACTTCATGCTTTCTACACCTCAACTCTGGTTCAGGCTCATCTTTCTAATGACTCTCCAAGTCCTAAGGCTAACAGTTTAGATTTCCTGTGGAAGGACAAGCGAGGAGGGATAGGGTGACAACAAGTTCCAGCCTCTGGAGATCTTCACTGGGAGAACTATGGTGTATATTCTGAGGGTTCCTCTCAGTCTCAGATAAACTGATATTTGTTTCTTTGCATTTCCATGTCACAGCCTGCTTCCTTCTCACTGCTTCCCAGCGGAAGCCTGGAAGGTGTACAATCACCTTCTCCCACATTCAGGGATGTAAGGGGAGTTGCTGGTCACACTGGGCCTCCCTGGGAGACTTAGATCTTGTCCAGATACAGTACTTAGAGAGCTCCATCTCCAACATGTTTGGCAATGGTAACCAAATGCTTTTTAAGGCAAGCTAAAACAACACAGGGGCCAAGGGCAGCCCAGCCAGATCCTGAGACCCTGTACTGCCAGGCCAAGTACAAAATATAAGGCTTTTTAATAGTGACATTGAAGACATATGTCCTGTGATAGGCTAAACTATCATTAGCTGATTGCTTTTTGACACTGTTGTAAACACTGTGGTGACCTCATAGCTGTCGTGGTCCAGGAAGTGCAGGAGTAAGCAGAGGCAGAATGGGCTACCAGTTTCTAAAGGGGTTTGTCAGAAGTTTTCAATAGGGTTCTCATTTGAATTTTATCCTGTATGCCTAAAATTCTGTTTGTAAATGAAATACATACACCTTCCTTTCTTTCCTTTTACTGTTATATGCTACGTTTGGCACTGGAAGCGAGGTGAATGAAAAGATAAAGTCACAAAATCTGTAATGCAGATCTGAATCATTGCATTCAGGCTCCTTCTCTGCGATAAGTAAATCTTTTACTGTACTTTTTGGGATTTGACTGAATTTATGGTACTCTAGCCTGAGAAGGCTGGAATCATCAAAAGAGAAAACTCACTGCTGACTTCCAGCTACCATTTTCCCTGAATTAGTATATATTTGCATAGAAAGGGATATCTCATCCATACTGAATTTCTTTAAGTTTATCTATCATAATTCTCTTACCTCTAAATGAGTACTTTGAGAAGAAAGATCTACATGCATTAAAAAAAAAATAAAATCTTTTGCTCTACCAGGAAACTGAGCCTAAGAAGTCATCTACGACTATCTCTATTAAATACATACATTTACATACAAATACATATATCATGTATTCAGACTTCTGTGTCCTATGTTTATGTGTATGTGTGGTTGAGAGAACGATCGTGCTTGGTCAAGGCAAGGCTGCAGACCTCTGCCTTCCTTGTACAGAAGGAAGACATCTTTACTGAATTTCCTGGGGTCCTGTTAACTCCTTTCCCCTGCTATTCCGTGCACATCTCAGTCAAGAGATTGTTTTATTTCCCTTCTCTCCTTTCTTGGACTGGAATCTGCTATTTTTCTTTCCCTAAAGGAACTTAGTGGTTTCTTTTTGGTCTAAAACGTCATTGCAAGATTATTCCTGCAGTGAACATTTTTATTTGAGTAAAGACAAAAGGCTGATCCAGTGTGCTTCCTTATTTACTACAGGTAAGTACTTATCCATTACAGAGGTGGATAGATATTTTCTGATATATTTCTACAGATTAAAAAGGTTTTCTTTTTTCTCTTGTTCAACCATCTGGAACTAAAGATCACCTGAAGCCTGTAAATACCTAGAATGCTTCCTCCCTCCACCAGCATGTTCTTGTATTCTGCTGCCAGGAGAGAAAATATAAGGCTAATATAGCTATCAATACTTTCTAACAAAGGATATTCAAGAAACGGGCTTTCCAAAGGGCAGATAAAAACTAGACCACAGTAATAATCATAGCACTTAAGGCCTGTTCAATTTTTTATTATTGCTTTTACTTTGTACCCGCTGTGTTCATACTGTGCCGTTTCGAGAACACATTAGCTCCAAGCACGGGTACAAACCACAGTCAGGTTAACAACACATTCCAGTTATCAGCAATCATCAATGCTCGTCAGACAGTGTTAATAACCTACGGTTACCAAGAAGGAGTAACAGGTGAAAACTTGTCTGTGACTGGGAAATCCACAGACTTCTCTGTTACATATGCTTAATGGAAATCATTGGTCTCCAATTTTATCTGTCTGTGCATATATTTTTTTTCTCTGATCTACAGAATGAACAACATTTTGAGGATTGCTTTTATTTGTGTAAGATTAGTATCTAATTTTTCTACCCAACCCACCTGCAGGTCATTGCCCCTCTCAAGAAGTGATGTATATTCTGTAGTTGTTCTTACAAGCTGTTGTGACTCAGACACATCACCTAATTACCCACTACAAATTAGCTAGCTCTACTATCAGCCAGAGTCAAGGTGCAGCAGCAGCAGCAGCAGCTTTGTACAAGCCAAATTGCTCCCTTGAGAGTCAAATGAGGTTTCTTTTTCTATCTCTGTGATTGCGGACCAAAGACCTAGCGGACAGCAGAAAAGTTACTGATTTTTCTGTTATTCTACTGTTCAGTACACGATTCAAATAAAAGAATAAAACACCAGTTGAACTTTTTAACTTTTGTATTAGATATTTAATGCAATTCTTCAAAAGGAAACAGGAATGTTGCAAAGTGCATGAAGTGATATTGCTCTGGTAGAAGATTTTAAATAATCTTAAAGCTGATGCATGAGCTGATGAATTAGACTCAGGGTTGTGTCTTGTTTTAGTTTGCGTTAACAGGAGGATGGCAGCTTGTGGTCACCCTACCCCCCTACAAGTTGACATCCTCCTGTTAAAGCAAAGTAAAACAAGACAGGGGCCATGTCCAGTCCAGCCGGGACCCGAGACCCTACACTACTAGCCTGTGGCCTCTTACTAGTAACGGCAAAAAAATATATTTATCAGAACAGAAAGTTATTGTTTAAAGGTTTTGTTTGTTTGTTTATTCCTCCCCCCCCCCCCCCCCCCGTTCTTTATTGTGCTGGTTTTTAAATTCAGATGCTTTTATAATGATGTTGTTACTTCTATATTAGGATATCTAGACAAAAGTAAAATAACATCTGAGTTACTTTGTTCCTTTTCCACATGTAGAATATTGTTAATATAGCCTTAAAAAAAAAAAAAAAAAGAAAGAAAAAAAAAAGAAAAAATATAGTGCCAATTTTGGGAAAGAGCAGAAAATAAGTTTTCAGTGTATTTGCCAATATGTTTGCATTTCTTTTACTAGAACAAATTCAAATTAGTGTTCTTTTAATGCAGCTTTCAGTGAGCTTGCACTAGAGGTGTTACAAATTGGACAGATTCATCTCATCTTAAACTTTTGTGTTTGTTGAGCAAGTCTGGCAGTAGCTGAACATCCTGTGCATGTTGCCTAATTTTTTTAATTACAGGACAGATATATTTTTTCCATTTCACAGTTCTTTCACTATAAGCTAAAATGATCTCAGATACTTTCTCAGCCTTGCAGTGCTCCTGTTAGCATAAGTTATAATCACAATATCGTCTTTTCATTTTATGATACTTGTCTAGAAAAAAGACTCAAACATACTCAAAATACCTCAGACACCTAGTTCATGTGTCAGCTAAACATTTTCTTCTGTATTTGCCAGCGTGTAGGCCCAAAGCATAGTATGTGGGACTGAATTTAGCTCTAAGTAGTAAAGCAGAGGTTAGCCGTATAGTGGCAAACTGTGCTGATGCTTCAGATGTAAGAGCTGTTGCTGACAACCACAGTGGCAAGGAGGATTTTTTGATGCTTAAGCTTATAGCATTATTGTGACCTGATCTTCTGATATTAGTACAATATTTCCCCTGATTATTTACATGGATTTTGGATCAAGCATGCCCAGAACAACTTTCAATTAAACAATGAATATAGATGGTATTGCTGTGGTTGCTGGTACAAAGGTTGCCTAAGAAAAACAGAACTGTGCTGCTATAAGACAAATTATAATAGAGAGTTAAAACTCCAGCATTTCTTAGCTTTCAGCTAACAAAGCCTCAAAGTATTAGGAAGGGAAAACAAACAAACAAACAAACTAACTAAAAAGATTATGAAAAACATCACTTCTGAAGCAGCTTAAATAGTAACTTGCATTTAGCAGTCTTCCGCAATCTGTGTCTCCTAAACTTTAAAGGTCTTAAATTCTCATAATGGTCAAAGGTTACAGTCACGATCCAGTATAATGCCTTGCTTGTATTTCTAGGCTTTTTGTTTGCTTATTTGTTTTGATTTGTGTTGTTGGTTTTGGTTTTCCCTGTTTGGTAATGCCACCAAAACAATTAATGTAATGAAGCATGGCCAATGGATGTATACAACATGCTCTGCACTTTAAATGGTTTGTTAATGAGTTTTCACAGGGTAGCTGTTGGTATTGCAAAAATATGCTGAAGGCTGCATTACAATCAGTACAGACAGAGGTCACTAGCATGATGATTTCTGAAATAAACTGTTTCAGGCTACCCTGTGTTTCTCACCCACTCTCTTCCTCCATTTCCCGTAAGCCAACCAAATAAAGTTGCTTAACACAATTGCACATTTTCTTGGCTTATCCTTATCTTTTCCAGTTTATGACCACTGAAGATGAATAAAATGTGATGGAAAAAGGAAAAATACGGCATGAGGGCTGAAAACTGTCGTTCGAATGAGTTGTCTCTTGGATATCCTCTCTTTCTAGAATAATGAGCGACCTTGCTCTTTCTTGTAAAAGATTGTGTATCATAAAAAGTAAACTGTACTTTAAATGTACTGTTAAAATCACTTTTTCCAACAATTGCTTGCTTTGCATCCTGAAATGAAAACAGCTAGTGCTTGAAGAGTGCTAGGTCTGCTTTAGTGCCCCCACATAGCTGCGTGTATCTGTCAAAACTGAGTTTCAAATCATATCTGCTAATCAGCCAGCTGTGTATAGTTAGAAAGGGAGCATATAAAACTGATCGAAAGAGAGAAAATGTCGCTGTGCCTTCCTGTTTGCCTCACCAGTCATTTCTCTGTGGCTAGTTTTTAGGAGGCAGATGTGTCCATTGCATTTGAGAAAGACTTTTAATTTTTTCCTTGCTTTTGAATGAGGAGTACAGTGTTCATCGACAGTAAGAGTCTTACCCAAGATCTCTCCGTTTTACAGCAGCAGCAGTAGGCTCTGGGAATAACACAAAGGTCTTCTAATACCAGAGGCAGAAGGCACTGCCTGCCAACATTTAATTTTACTGCCCTGACCTTTGCTAACCACACCGCTTGCAGTTTTCCTTTTTTCTGTAGTGCCTCTATTGCCTGTTTTAATATCTCTGGGTATAAACATCACAGAGTCAACAGCAGTTGATTGCATTAGGCCTTTAGATCATGCAAATATAAATCAAAGTTTTTAAAAAGACATGAATCTCATAGTAACTGAAGATCAATTGAGAGTTGTTTAATACTATACATATTCTGGACCGTAAAGTTAGTTGTCTAAGATACCTTGCCATGAACCAGGCTGACTGAGACAGCATCTACCTTCTCTTACACTGCTAGTTTTGCCCTGCCCACCTAATTTGCTTGTGTCATTCTGATGGTGTTAACTTTTCTTTTCTCCTTTAACTTTCCTGTGTTAAATTTTAAACTTACCTTTGCTTTCTGAAACTCTGATCTTGCTAACAGCCTTAGAACTGTGCTCTCTCATGACATTTCTCCTTTTGTTTTCTGTTAGTTCTGATTGCCTAGTAATCTGTCTCAGCCAATTCTTCCTCTTCTTAGTCTACACTTCTCCCAAGGATGTTTCAATGGTATGCAGAAAAGGAGGTGGAAAAAATTCTGAGTCTGGAAACTGCTCACTTATTTCATTTGATCCCATATTAAAAATATACAACTCCTGTTATATACACCAGCTGTAAGATGTTAATAAATGTAGCACATTAATTTACTAATCCTGGATTATGAGAATACTTGCCGCCTGAAACAGTATGTCGTATGCATCCTAAAAGGGCACTCTATGTCTGAATTAGGCGTACTAGCTAGCAGTGACTCCTGAAGTAAAAATAAAGACCTGTTACACCAGGAGCAGGCTTTACTATTGCCTTTTTTTGAACTCGATCTTAAGTACACTAATGTAGCGTACCTGTATAAGCTTTTTTGTACCAAATGGCACAGTAACAGTTGTGTTGTCATTGCTAGTAGTGGGCCACAGGTATAACGTTAGCTGCCCCCTATGCTAATTGTGCAGGGACACAGTCCTGCCCTGTCAGGCTTGTTATCAACTTGTTATGAGAACATGCTAGGTGAATGAGAGCTTGAAGTGATATTACAGGCAATATTATTGGTATAACACTACAGCAATATAATTGATACTACAGGCTTGAGGATTGAGCCCATGAGAACCTCATGAAGGTCAACAAGGCCAAGTGCAAGGTCCTACACCTGGGTTGGGGCAGTACCTAATATCAATACAGACTGAGGTCAGCCCTGCAGAGAAGGACCTAGGGATACTAGTGGATGAAAAACTGGGCATGAGCTAGCAACATGCACTTGCAGCCCAGAAAGCCAGTTGTATCCTGGGCTGCATCAAAAGAAGTGTGGCCAGCAGGTTGAGGGAAGTAATTCTACCCCTCTACTCCACTCTTGCGAGACACCACCTGGAGTGCTGTATCCAGCTCTGGGGTCCCCAGTACAAGAAAGACATGAACCTGTCAGAGCAGGTCCAGAGGAGGACAAGAAAATGATCAGAGGGCTGGAACATCTCTCTTGTGAAGAAAAGCTGTGAGAGTTGAGGCTCTTCAACCTAAAGAAGGGAAGGTTTCAGGGAGACCTTATTGCAGGCCTTCATTATATAAAGGGGGCTTATAAAATAGACAGAGACTTTTCACCAGGGCCTGTAGTGACAGGACAAGGGTTAACAGTTTTAAACTGAAAGATCTTAGATTTGGATTGGACCTTAGGATGAAAGCTTTTACAATAAGGGTGGTGAGACATTGGAACAAGTGGCCAGAGAAGCTGTGGATGCTCCACCATTGGAAGTGTTCAAGGTCAGGTTGGATGGGGCTTTGAGCAACCTGACCCAGCGAAAGATGTTCGGGCACACAAGCAGGGGTTTAGACTAGGTGATCTTTAAAGATCCCTTCCAACCCAAACTATCCTATGATTCTATGATTATATAGTTTAAACTGAAGGTAGTAGCAAAGACCTTGAAAATATGGGCACATTTTGAAGATTGTTGACCTTAAACAATTCAACAATGACTAATTACAGGTCATTGAAAAAACATAGCCACAGAAGCAGAAAAAAAGGTAGGTGTTTTATGTTTTTTGGTTTTTGTTTTTTTTTAACCTAAGAAAACAATCAGCGGCAAAGTGAGGAATTAAAACAGAAGAGCAAGAGGAATAGACACCTGCTGCAGCCTTGGAAAGTAACACCACTTAGGCATCTTGCAGCATATGGTAGCCTCAGCCATGACATCTAAGACCATCAATGATCATCAGTAAACCAGATGAACTCAGTTATATGGTGGTGTGCAATAGCTGATGTAGAATATGATTGTTAAAGACTCATTGCTGTAGTGATCATGATTGATAGTGTGTAAGAACAAACTATTAGTACTGAGTATGCTGTTAATGTGGTCATCCAGTAAAGTTTAGTTTTAAAACTTAATGTTGGACCGATTTAACAGTCTTCCAAATACTGTCACCACAATGATGTCTAATTTCCTCACTTTTATACATAAGCATATACATATAGTTATACTCATATATATTTAGGAGTAACAACAAGCCTTTTCAAACAATAGTT
Organism: Vanellus vanellus; assembly: GCF_965231255.1. Lineage (NCBI taxonomy): Eukaryota > Metazoa > Chordata > Aves > Charadriiformes > Charadriidae > Vanellus > Vanellus vanellus. The sequence goes on from NC_138908.1 coordinate 54,656,485, forward strand.
TCGACTCCTCTTAACCTCTGGGACTCTATCATGCAATGAAACCTCTGGGACTCTATCATGTAATGAAAAACGTTCCTCCTTCTGCAGAAACCTTTTTTCTATTAGAAACAAACATGTCTGGTGTATGATATGTAAAATGCAGAGATCAAGAGCAATGTTTTATATGAAAACACATGGGGACAATGAAACAGAAGTAGATAGAAACATCAGTTTTCAAAGTAATGCAACTACTATCTTTTGAATAGAAAGTCTTAAGTCTGGCACTAATTAGCACTGTGTTTCTTTGTTCATAGTTATTCTACACTGGAGCAAAGAATTCTGGTTCAGAAGAAAAGCAGAGACAAACTTTTTTTGTGCAGCAAGTGATTATTGTTATCTACTGATGTCATGAATATTAATTTAGGATCCTGCACAACTTTGAGGTAGGAGCAATGTAAAATTTATTAACACAGGATTAGATTATATGTTTTTTAATGATAGTGAATTATCAGCCAATGATCATAGTGATTTAATTATGTTTTTTTTTATAATCAATACAGAGACTTAGTTAAAGATTCAAGAATGGCAAGGTTCACCCAAGACTTACAACACTTTCCTAAATCAAAGCAGACACACATAAACACACACACAAACACATATAGATGTTGACCTGTATCATTAAACTGTTTCTCTTTTTGCAAAAGGTACTTAATTATTGGTATCAAAATATCTCTGAAACCTTGATAAATCCAATAGTAATTAATTACTCTTTTCCTTCATCAGCATTTGTCAGCAGACGATCTCTGAAATCCTTGCAAGATCTACTGTTCTAAATCCTCATGAAATCTACACTTTAATATCCTTGTGAAATCTACCCTGAGAGGCGCCCCAACCCAGGGGGAGATACTGGGTTACAGCCTGGTGCAATTGTTGAGAGCTCAAAGGGTCTGACATAGGATTGCTATTTATAGGATCGCAAGGTGATTGACTTTGTTCAGTACTTTTCCATTTTAGCCACAATTCTTGTCAGGTAATTCTTCTACCTTCCAGAGTGGGCTACAATCCAGGCATCAAGATTTTCAGGTACGTTTCCCAGATAACAGGAGTTTCAGGTACAGTTAAGGAGTGTCTAATCATCCTAACTCACTTCTAGCTAGGACAAGAAAGTACCCAATTGTCTAAACTCACTGCACCTGCAACCAAGATAAGAAAGTACCAGATAGTTCCAGCCCACTTGGCTTGTAACCAAGAGGAGAACACAATGTTGGCTGGTCCAGACATCACAACGTGGCACAGGGTGGGTCTGCACCATCGCAACTGATAACATAAAGTCAGAGAACATGGATGTGTAAGGAAGGTCATTGGCTTTACTCATGGATAAAGGATAGATCAACTGTCATTAGGGTGTGCTGGGCAAGATACTGATTTAGAGATATGAGTGCATGTCTGCCGCACTGATCTTATATTAATGAGTTCCCATGTAAACTGCAGAAAATCAAGTCCCATTTGTAACTCATTTCCAGAACTCATTTTGTTTAAGGCTGTGAAATGTTATGCAGATGATAGTCCCTTTATTGCAAGAAAATGGAAATTATCTTGTCTATTGTAAGAAAACCATAAGAATATTACTTCAGAAACCATGTAAGAAATTTTTAAGTTACTACATCCACAGTTTAACAACGTAAATAAGAATTTGTTAATAACTTCTTTAGATACAGGTTGCAATGCAGGACAAAAAATTGTGTTACCTGCACCCTAGGGAGCTCTGGAGCTCTTAGACTTTTTTTTTTTTTAATAATAATAATATTTTTTTAATAATAATAATAATACTTAACTTTTACACATTTTTCTTATAGCCAAGGTCTCCTTTCTTACATGGTCACATCAGAAACTCCACCATAACCGAGGATCTTGACTTGAAATTGTTGACTTTTCTTGAAATTCATGTTCTAATATGACATGTGGATCAATGTTCGGGTTCTAACAAAGATGTGGTAAATTCCAAACCAACTTTAGAAGAAGCTTAAATCCTTACACTTGTTAAATGTTATATAAATGGGTCTAGTGAAATTCAGGACTGTTGAAACTGAAATTTAAGATAGCCATCATGTAGATATCTTATTGGCTTTTATCAGACTATTCAGACACACAGCCTACTGGCAAAGATTGCGGAGACAACAGTAATCAGACAATGCATAACTCAGAATGTCTGAGAATTTAGGACTGGGTGTGAGTACTCATTGTTTTCATTTAATTCATCTGTTTCCATGACCTAGCATAGATTCCAGGAAAAGCTGTCAAGTATACTCTTGTGAAGCGTGTATTTATTCTGGCTCGCTTAAAGCAGACTACTCATCGCTTTATTTTAGCTTAAAAAAAAGGGCAGGTTTTTAAAGGGGCTTTGTTTCTTTGTTTGTTTGTTTGTAAAGACTACCTATATCAGCGCATTTAATGATAGTTTTGTTATTTCTTTATATTGTAAGTCCCTTTAGGCAACAGAACTTTTTTTTGACTATCTGGACAGACCATGAACCGACCATGCTATTTACCTTTGAAGGCCCATTTTTTGACTACAGTGAGCCACATGGCTCACCTTTTTCTAAAAAAAATCTGGGAACTTCCTTCAAGGAGTACCCTGAGACATACTACAAAGACTGAGCATTTGTCTTAAAAAAAAAATTAAAAATCTGACAAAAAGCAGAGCATTTTGTACAGGTCCTTCTTGAAGTAAGCCTGAGCAGTGGTTTCCAACTGTTGGAATGCAATTTACCATAGAATAGAATAATGGAATCATAAAATGGTTTGGGTTGGAAGGCACCCTTAAAGGTCATCTAGTCCAACCTCCCATGCAATCAGTAGATCAGGTTTCTCAGGGCCCCATCCAACCTGACCTTGAACGTTTCCAGAGATGGGGCATCCACCACCTCTCTGGGCAACCTGGGCCAGTGTTTCACCACACTTGTAAAAAATTTCTTCCTTATGTCTAGTCTAAATCTTCCCTCTTTTAGTTTAAAGCCGTTACTCCTTGTCCTATCGCAACAGGGCCTGCTAAAAAGTTTGTCCGCATCTTTCCTGTAGGTTCCCTTTAATCACAGAAAGGCTGCAATAAGGTCTCCCCAGAGTCTTCTCTTCTCCAGGCGGAACAACTCCAACTCTCTCAGCCTTTCCTCAGAGGAGAGGTTTTCCAGTCTTCTAATCATTTTTGCAGCCCTCCTCTGGGCCTGCTCCAACCGGTCCATGTCTTTCCTGTGCTGAGGAGTCTGGAGCTGAATGCAGTACTCCAAGTGGGGTGTCACCACAGCAGAGAAGAGGGGCAGAATCATTTCTCTCAACCTGGTTGTCATGCTTTTTTTGATGTAGCCCAGGATACAGTTGGCTTGCTGGGCTGTGAATGCACATTGTCACCTCATGTCCAGCTTTTTGTCCAGCTTTTCAGCCATCAGTACCACCAAGTCCTTCTTGGCAGGGCTGCTTTCAATCCCTTCATCTCCCAGCCTGATAGTTGCCCTGACCCAGGTTGCACTTGGCCTTGTTGAACCTCATGACATTTACATGGATCCACTTCTCAAGCTTGTCCAGGTCCCTCTGAATAGCATCCCGTCCCTCAGGTATGTCAATTGCACCACGCAGCTTGGTGTCACCTGCATACTTGCTGAGGATGCACTCCATCCCATTGTCTATGCCACGGATGAAGATGCTAAACAGTACTGGTCCCGGTACAGACCCCTGAGGGACACAACTTGTCACCAATGTCCATATGGACATTGAGCCCTCTGGATGCAACCATACAGCTAATTCCTTATCCAACAAACAGTCCACCCATCAAATCCTTATCTCTCCACTATAGAGAGAAGGATGCTGTAAGGGATCACATCAAAGGTCTTGCAGAAGTCTAGACAGATGACATCTGTAGGTCTTCCCTTGTCCACTGATGTAGTCGCTCCATCATAGAAGGCCACTAGGTTGGTCAGGCAGGACTTGCCCCTGGTGAAGCCATGCTGGCAGTCTCAAATCACCTCCCTGTCTTCCATGTGCCTTAGCATAGCTTCTACGAGGCTCTGTTTTGGGATCTTCACAGGCACAGAGGTGAGGCTGACAGGTCAGTAATTCTCAGGGTCCTCCTTTCTACCCTTTATAAAATGGTTGTGATGTTTCCCTTTTTCCAGTCACCAAAGACTTCACCTGACTGTCATGACTTTTCAAATATCACGGAGAGGGGCTTGGCAACTACATCAGCCAATTCCCTCAGGACTCTGGGATGCATCTCATGAGGTCTCATAGACTTATATAGGTTCAGGTTCTCAAGTGGTGACAAACCTGATCTTCTCATACAGCGGGGGAAGGATTTTGGCTCCCCAGTCCCAGCTCTGCAGTCCATCCACTCAAAAGGTGTGGGAAGACAGGCTGCCAGTGAAGACCGAGGCAAAAATGTTGTTGAGTACCTCTGTCTTCTTGAGTACCTCTGTCTTCTCCTTGTCTGTTGTTACCAGTTTGGCACTCTTAATCATTATGGAGGTGTGCTTTCCTTGACCTTTCTTTTCTGGCTGGCATACCTGTAGAAGCCCTTCTTATTATTCTTTGTATCCCTTGCCAAGTTCAGGTCCAGCTGTGCCTTGGCCTTTCTGACCCCATCCATACACAATCAGGCAACATCCCTATAGTCTTCCCACGTTACCTGTCCCTGCTTCCACTGCCTGTGCACTTCATTCTTGCCCTTTACTTTGACCATCACGTCTCAACTTAGCCATGCCAGTCTCTTGCCCCCCTTACTTGATTTCTTGCACCTGGGAATCAACAGCTCTTGGTGTTCTATGAAAGCATCCTTAGACATCTGCCAACTCTGTTCTGCTCCCTTGTCCCTAAGGGCAGTTTCCCAGGGGATCCTATTGACTAACTCCTTGAACAGCTGGAATTTTGCTTTCCTAACATTCATTTCTTAACTTTATTTTTCCTAACTTCAAACTCCACCAGTGCATGAGGCTGTGTCAGGAACAGTGATCATGAAATGATAGAGTTTTTGATTCTGGGAGAAACAAGGACAGGGGTCAGCAGAACTGCTACCTTGGACTTCCGGAGAGCAAACTTTGGGTTTTTCAGGATCCAGGAAGGTCCAGGAAGCCTGGATGTTTTTCAAGAAGGAAGTCTTAAAGGTGCAGGAGCAGGCTGTCCCCATGTGCCAAAAGACAAGTCATTGGGGAAAAAGACCAGCCTGGCTGAACAGAGAGCAAGGGTTGCAACTTAGGGAGAAAAAGAGAATTTACGACCTTTGGAAGGAAAGGCAGGCCACTCATGAGGACTACAAAGAGGTAGTGAGGCTATATAGGGAAAAAATTAGGAGGACCAAAGCCCAGCTAGAACTAAACCTGGCTTCTGTTGTCAAAGACAACAAAAAAAGTTTCTATAAATATATTAGCAATAAAAAGAGGGCTAAGGATAATCTCTATCCTCTGGTAGACAGGGCCAGTAACATAGTGACCAAAAGTGATGAAAAGGCTGAGGTACTTAATGCTGTCTTTGCCTCAGTCTTCAGCAGTAGGACCAGTTGTTCCCTGAGTACCCAGATCCCTGAGCTAGAAGACAGGGATCGGGAGCAGAATGAAGCCCCTGTAATCCAAGGGGAAATGGTGAGGGACCTGCTTCAGCACCTGGAGTTACACAAATCTATGGGGCCAGATGGAATCCACCCGAGGGCACTGAGGGAGCTGGCAGAAGTGCTCACCAGGCCACTTTGCATCATTTATGAGCAGTCCTGGCTAACTGGGGAGGTCCCATCTGACTGGAGGGTAGCAAACATGACGCCCATCCACAAGAAGGGCCGGAAGGAGGATCCAGGGAACTATAGGCCGGTCAGTCTGACCTCAGTACCTGGGAAGGTCATGGAAGAGATCATCCTCAGTGTCATTACACGGCACATGCAGGAGAACAGGGTGATCAGGCCCAGTCAGCATGGGTTTGTGAAAGAGACCTTATCACTCTCTACAACTATCTGAAAGGATGTTGTAGAGAGGTGGGGGCTGACCTCTTCTCCCTAGTGACAAGTGATAGGACGAGAGAAAATGGGTTCAAGTTATGCAAGGTGAGGTATAGATTGAATATAAGAAAAAATTTTTTCACTGAAAGGGTTATCAAACATTGGAACAAACTGTCCAGGGAGGCAGTGGATTTGCCATCCCTGGAGGTGTTTAAAAAAAGGGTAGATGTGGTTCTTGAGGACATGGTTTAGAAGTGGTTTTGTCAGGGTAGGTTAATGGTTGGACTTGATGATCTTAAATGTCCCTTCCAACCTCAACAATTCTATGATTCTATGATTCTATGATCACTGCAGCCAAGGCTGCCTCCAGTCTTGATGTCTCTGATTACCTCACTGGCATTGTTATCAACAGAGAGCAATTTCTGCTCACAAAAAAAAAAAAGAGGTGATTCAGACTTCATGAACTGTGAGAAGGATCCACTTGCACAGATGTGGAATTTGGACAGTAGTATAGGAAGAGAAGCGGATAAACTATGCTAGAGATGCCACTCAGTTTTCTTAATGCCATTTTACATTATATCCATGTGACCTAAAATTATAGTTAGCATACAAATTATTCTGTCTTTAAACAACCAGTAGAAAAGTTATGACTGGTTATATGCCTCTTTTTCTTATGTCAGCATTTTGATGAAGGGCTGGGAGAAACAACTTTTACTATGCTGATATCTATTTCCAATAAGCATTAGAAATCTGTATTTCTCTTGTGATTGTAAGGCTCTCAGCCTTTAGGATTGCAGAGACAGTTAAAGACTCATTTATCTCTCTTAAGGTTTACATGATTATCGTTGAATATCCTAACCTGTGTAAAATATGTCCTTTTTCCCACGACTTCACAATTCAGAGATGGCAAGTGCCTAATAAGAAAAACAGCAGTCCAGTAGATCACTGTATGAAAAAATGTCCGGTTTCTTAATTATTTGTAGAAACCAGATGCCAAACACACACAAGCACAGCTGAAAAAAATCAATTTTCTATCAAAACAATGAATTGCCTGTCTTTTTCAAATCATTCACACATATCTGTCTGGTTTGTGAGATATAACACTTTAAAACAACAAAGCTGAAGCAGGGCTTGTCACAGAGTGACATGATTTTCAGTAGTATGGAGAAGTTTCAATGACCTATTGATCCTGGTCTGATTTCATTGGATTTTTTGAAAATACTTTTAAAAAAAATTTTAATGTCACATTCTTAAATCCATTTTATTTGATATCTAAATAACCTTTGCAGGAAATTTGATTTGTGGGGATTTTTTTCTCTTCAGGTGAAGATATTCTAAAAAACAGATATCTCTTTCTCCACCCCCCTTCCTTACTTCATGCTCCAATAAATATGATGCAAAAAGGGAGAGGTCAGTAGAAATGCCATCACCACAATGTGAGAGTTTTCATGGGTTCAGAAGTAAAACTATTAGGGAATACTTTTTAATCTGTGTTAATAAAAGTTATTTACTGTCTTTAACGTGCCTTTTAAACTCACATTCTGTTCTTGGCTAGTTCAAGTTTTCTTTACAGAATAGAACATTGAGTTTCGCAGGTCTACTTATCCTTCCCTTCCTGTACAGCTACTCATATACTAAGTTGATTTTTCAAAAATTGTTGTTATTATATATTTTAAAAATATGACTATAATCAGAGCAGTAAAAGTATATTTCATACAGGCAGATGAGATGATTTGCCTCTTGATCTGTGAAATAATGAGCCACAGAAGTTGTTAAAGTTCCATCATTTACAATATTTAAAATGTATAGGTAAAATTGCAGAGTAAGTGCAATGTGGAATATTCCTTCTCCGACAAACAGATGGACTGGGTAATCAAAATTGTCACTTTTTTAATTGCAGACTCTTTTCTCTTCAATGACTCTCTGTTTTGATTGTTGTCACAGCTGTTAACAGCTGACTTGAAGTTGTTACAAATCTTTAACACCAATTTAGCCAAATGGTAGACCTTAGTACCATATTTGTTTTTCAGTTCTAGCACAATATAGTAGATATTTTTTCCTTCATCCCTTTTTTTCCACTACTGCTTCCCTTACCTTGTGTTTTCAATACTTCTACTTCAAAAAAAGCAACAGATCTAGCATTTTCAAGTACATACAAAAATGTGTTTGAACTTAGATTCTTTCTTTTCCAACTTGCATAGTTTTCATGAACATTAAAGATTTCAGTTACAGGTTTATATAACTTATTCTCCATGATTAATGTTAATAGTTGCCATAATCATAGTTGTAATGGCTTTTAAATTAATAAGGTATTTAGCTTAAAAACATCTTTTTTTGTAAGATGGTAAGAAATAATTACCTTTTACTTCTTTTAAATGGGTTCATAATTAAAGTTTCTAATTTTAAAATTAAAATAAATACATCAATATAAATGTAAAATGGGATTAATGATAAGTGCCTGATATAGCAAAAAAGATATTTTAACCTCCATGCTTCTATAAGCCATTAAGATTTTCCGAATGACAAAAGCAAATTGGATGTTTTGTTGTTCATGGTGTTTCATGAGTTTGTAGACTATAGAACTCTTGTGGAAAATTAAAAAAAAAGCAGCAAAAACTAAAACAAAAATGTAGAAGTTTTCAGTTTGTTCCAAAAATAAAGTTTGCACAGCATGTGACTTTTAACACTTTATAAGTGAACCAAAATTTAACCATTATTTCAATACAGATTACTTTATTAGAACTCAAGTAAATTTATAAAGGTAATGACCAAGAGAGTAGGCAGCTATTTTATACTGTTTACTGTACATCCAGAAAGGTCAGTGAAATGTATATTATAAGGTTATGACCTTTGGTTTAACCTTCAAGAGTACTTACCGATATGTTATTCCACTGGTGTGAATAGCAGATATTCAGCTATTGGAAAAGGAAGACATGAGAATCTTTTTCAAGACAAATCTATGGTGACTTTTGAGTATGTTGCAAATAGTAGTCCAAATTCAGTTATCATCAGCAGGCAATATTTCAATTGATATCAAAAGTTTTGCCATAGTAAGATATGATTCTTCAATAGCTTCATCTAATTAATAATTAAACTAAAATCTTTCAAAGAATAAACATTTCAAATGAAAATTTATAACTTTGGCTTCTCTGCCAGAAAATAAATTTTCTTCATTTCCACCATGTTTAATATTTCCAATTTTGTATTAAAAAAATGCTGTGTTACAATGCACACAGAGTAATTGAACGATGTCCTGATTTGAGGTAAAACAGAACCAATTTTGTTCAGTAACTTCGCTTCTTAGCTGGGCCTCTTCTAACTACTGAAATTAACTGCATATTGTGCAGTCACTGTTCACTCTCTCAGAATGATAAGACCAATGTTTATAGCTGATGCCCAGGCGTGGGATGCAGAGAGGCTCTTGCTTATACTTATTGCTATAACAGCCAAGGCCAACCAACTTTGTTATTTGCCCCGTTGGAGGGTCAGAAGCAGAAAAACATAATGGGGTCCCACCTGCAGGGAGGAGAGGACAGGACAGGTGACCCAAAACTGACCAACAGGGTATTCCATCCCATCTGCCTCATGCTCAGTATAAAAGCTGAGGGATCAAAGGGTCACGGGCTCTTCTTCAATGGCCGACATCTGAGGAGGACTCTGTTTGTCTGCCTGTGAACCCGATCCTGAATCCAGATCCGGAATCCAGTTCCCGTCCGTCACTGAGTCCAGCCTGGGACTGCCCCAGTGCCAGCCGGTGACATGATTGTCATCTCGGGAGCTTGATACGGTTTTGTATATATTTTTCATTATTTCTTTTTATTTTATTATTAATATTTTATTAAAGTAGTTTAGTTCTTTCTAAACTCATAAGTCTCTTTTTCCTCCTCTGCCTCTCTCTTTGTCGGTCCCATCTGGGGTCCCTCGGGTCCCCAGTGGTGGATTTGGCCTAAACCACGACAAACGATCATATGCAAACTTATGTCTTGTAACATGGCTGGGGCCATAAGATTAAAATAAGGTGGCGGAAATAGAGGTTTCTTGTTATATGTTTAAAAAAAATAAATAAATAAAAGTTTGGAAAAACATCTTACTCTTAGAACTTGAAGAAGAATTTTGCCACATTTCATCTCTGTGAGAAATGAAAAAAACCCATCATATATTCATTGTCAAAATTATGATTTTCTAAACAAATAACACCTAATAAAGGCTCTAGCCAGGTAAATGACATTTTGTAGTAATCATTTACAAATTTAATTCTCAGTATACGTGATGGAGCCTTTAGCATATTTTTTGTGCTTAGGTATTGATTCTATAAATATTCAGCTAAAAGGAATGTTTTGCACAAGTATGTCATGAAAAAGTTGAAATATCCTTCCTTAACAGAGAGGACACTATCTGCTTTCACTTCACTGGGACTTGATATCTGTTACAATTCGAATGATCCTTTGTAGTACGAGTGAGAAACCTCACAAGATCAGTGTCTAAAGGAGTATTCAGTGTTAACAGAGGACTCATTCATGTGTAGGCTTCTCATGTTTCTTTTCTTAACAAGGTACATTGTATTCTAAAAGCCAGATCTCTTCCCCTGTTTGTAAATTGACATAGTTCTATTCAGTCCCTAAGAAATGTGTACGAACCTTCAATGCTGTTAATTTTAAACCAAGAATGGACGTCTTCCCAAAAGATTCACACTTTATTGTAGATCTAGAGGAGTAATACCTGGTTGAAATGTTGCAAGTTTATACCAAAAATGTCTTTATAACAATTTCCTATGAGTAGAAATTGTTTTGCAAGTTCTGCTCTCATTAGAAACTGGTTTGGAGCAACCAAAATGGTGATTACTCCAGTGTGCCTGGAGTTACACTTTCATTAGCCTGACTAAAACAAGGATTAATATTTCAATGCAAGGGTCACAAGTAGTTTCAAAAGTAAACTGTTTGGGTTACCATAAGGGATTGCTGGTAAAAATGAAGGGTTTAAGTATACTTTATGCTAGCTAATATTTGGCTTCTCTAAGCCACAATATTACCACCAAATTATTCCCCCCACATCTCACCCCACCCAGGCTTCACTACTACAAATTGGATTTTTATACCATGCAAGTCATCTGATACTAAAGGGCTGTAGGTGGTTGTTAGTGTGGACCGGATGTGAACTGATTGACCAAAGCTAAACCACTCCCATTTCTCATAGACCTAGCAACATAATCTCAGAAAGAATTCCTTCACAACTTCTCTGACACTGTCAGCAACGCACTAAGCTTCAGGACCCCTCAAAAGCCTGATCGCTATTCAGCAATGTAGTAGGAAATACCTTAGAAAAATGTGATGGCAAAAAAATAGGAGAGAGATAAGAGCATGAGACCAATGATTCTTCATATCTTAGGAGGCCAAGAGAGTTTGAAAGAAAGTAAATGATTTCAACTAGTTTAACATAGGGTCTTTCAGTGGTATACATCAACCAGACACAGAACATCTGTTTGCTTTCATCTTGAATTCTTATGTTTTATTGTTTATCCAGTAAAGTGGTACACCTTTGCAATGATGTTATTCGGGCTGAAGTAATTCCAAAATGAAAAATTTAAAATCAGGTAGTTTCTAATTTTATTTTTTAGAAGTGCTGTATGTCTAATATTCTTACTTTACTCTGAAATTTGGATCTATTTTCATCATATTTTGAAATTCTGTGGAAGCTGACTGATGAATATATCTTCAATGAACAAGTTAATGCAGAAAATTACCTTTCAACTTTCAGCTGAATTAAAAACTTAATCTTTATGTCAAGTAAATGTTTCAGATCATTTAATAAATAAATAATGAATTTAAAAAATCCACACAACCCTGCACATCAGTTCTGTCTGATGACCAATGAGCCAAAACTGTTTCACAGAGGCTGATCGTTAGTCCAGTTTTTGTACAGTGAAAAAGATAAACAATGAACTGAAACGGATTAAATTCTACAAATATTTGTTAGAGAGTTTAGGCTACGGAATTTTATTGTCCTCTTCGTAATGTCCTGGATGACAACATATTCAATATGAAATTTTAATCTGAGTTTTGCATGATGTCTTCAAAAATAAGGTGGTGGTGGTGGGAATAAACAAAAAAGTTCTGTGTGTTCTCAACTGCTTGAATGTGTGTAATCTGCACCTATGTCTGGTTCTGAAATTACAGATTTCATTTAAATAGCTTGAGAGAATACCTAGTTCTAAACACTTTTATGGGAAGAATTGCTAGGTGAGATTGTATGTAGTATTGCAAAGGTAAGAGCAAGATTTTAGTCCTTGGTTAATAAAGTGGAAGCTGTACAGGGAAAGATGTGAGCAGCTAAGGAATTTCTTACTATCTTGGTTTCTCAGCCAAGCCAATTATGGAAACAAAGTTTTGCTTTTGAAAAGCAGAAAATAATTCTAAGGTGGCAGGTAATGTTTCTTCCTTCTTACCATATCTATTCCAGGATGATTGTATCTGAGGTTAAAGTAAGCTTTCGTTATGCTGTTCTAAGCATCCTTGTCACTGATTTCCTGTTCACTGGGCTGTTACTCTGTAAAGACTCGGTATTTGCTGTGATTTGGTAAAAGACCAAAATTAAATAAGAAGCAAGAGTTCTTGTGTCCATTGCATACATTTTACTTTTCTCAACTTCATAAGAATTTCTGGAAATTACACTTGATGTAACGACTTGATTGTGGTTTTGGGTGCAAAGGATTAGTAATTCTGAGATAAAATCCTTGGCTTGGGCAATAAAATAAAGAACCTAAAAGTGTACCAGAAATATAGATTCACACTTACTCTGTGATGAATCTCAATGTTTAGTTCTGTATGGATTTTGATTAGCTATCTGTGTCTGCATGTTTATAGAATTCAGTGTTGAGTAGTTAATAAATTTTAGTGCTATGTACGAGATAAATCTTAGCCAGAAAAGTATGTTTCACTTCAGTTGCTCCTATATCACCAGATGACAGAATTGGTGTGATCACAGCACTTAACATGCAAAGGTCTGGATATCCAGGTAGGCCTGAGAAAAGGAAGTGCAGCTGCCTGCTGGACTGTACTATAGATCTTGGGTTTAGTCCATGTTTTTTGTTCTCCTATCATCGCACCATACCTGTTTGAGTAAATGCCCCATAGGATCAAGGAGGTGGTTCAAGCGCTTAACTGACCAGTCAGAACACATATGTATCTGTCACTAAGCAAATGTAATTAAGAAAGTAAACACAATGTTTAGAAGCAAGGATCTGTTTTTCCAGATATGACTGTTACATTTTCTCATGTTTCATTACTGTTGGCGCTTCTTAACAAAACACTTCTAACATAAGATTTGTATGCACCTTTACTCCAATGCACTCCAAACCATTCAGCACTTGCTATGGAGCAGAAGGAGAGCTATTTTATATGAATGATTAGCAGGAGCCTATTCCCCAAGCACAATTTTACCACAGGAGGTGGTAGTGAATGAAGGTGTGTGCTGAAGGAGGAGAAGGAGTAATTATGTTCTGGTAGCATAAATGGAGTTTTAAGGGGTTTTCACCACCGTGTATTTTTATAGTATAACAAACGATTCATCAAATTGGATAGTTAATGTATAGAAATCCCTATAAATATGTAGTGCATAACCAATGTGTCTGTTGCAGGTCTGTCCCTTGAAGAAAAACAATCACCCCCTTTCACCCCAGGAACCACTTGGGCCTTTTGATGGCAGTTTGCTCAACTTGCACTTGTGTCAGAGCCTTGAGTTACGGATTGTGGAGGGAAGTTGGTAGGCAGTGTTGGCTCAATATATCCTACCGCAGAAATAATTTGCTGCATGAGCAGGTGGGTTTCTGCTGGTCATGGGCATGACTGCCCCGACATAAAGCACCTGGGGATCACTTTCTCTTTGCCCTGGGAGCCATTAGACTATTGGCAACGCATACTTTCCTGGCAGCATTTCCCCTGCATGCTGTATTAAGATTCTGGAGACCACAGGAATTTATTCTCTAATACTTAAAAGATAAATAACGTAAAAGCAAAATGCCGACTGGTTCTGCTGGGACTCAGTATGCCTGCAGTGTGTTGTCTTGTCAACCCAAGACATAACTGGAGGGCAGAAGGAAGAAAATGTCCCTTCTCCTTCTTTGCAGAGCTATGGTAAGGTTACTGTGGACTGTGAAGAGGAAATGAAGAAAAGTATGAAGTCTGACTTTGTCATTTAGGTGTGAATGTGACTAGAGGGCATGAAGCAGCAAACGCCATCCCTGTCGGTAGCTGAAAGAGGAGTACAAAACACTGACATCACAAAATCCCAAAGGGAGAAAATTTTAGGCCCTTGATGCTGTAAAAAAACTGTCTGCCTTAGCTTTTATTTTACTACAGAACTAGTCACTTTGTGCATCTTTTATTTCTGAAAGATATTACCTTTCTGTGCCTCTCTCTTTATAGCGTCTAATTTGCAGAAAAGCTACCACTCCGGAGTAGGTTTAATTTCTCTTTCCACATTTTCTCCCTCAATGATCACAATTCATTTTATTACTGGTAAAATTCCAGTTCACAGTATGCCAGCATGGCTGTTTTTCAGAACAGTTGCCTTTCTTAGAGAAAGGAGGAGGGATTGGGCAAAAAAAAAGGGGGAGGAGGGAGAAGAAAAGAAAACAATCTAGATGCAATTATGAGTGACCTTGCAATACTGAACTGGCATACTCTACAGAATCAATAGCCAGACAAGTTTCTGTGGCAGATCCAATAAAAGGAAAAAGCACTGGTGTGGGGGAGGAAGCCAAGTAGATTAAAAAAAAAGAGATGATGATACTACTACTACTATGAAGGTGCCAATGCTCTGATACAAGTTTCGAGGCAGAAATTTGATTCACACAAAAAGTGACAGCTGTTGTGGCTTTGGCCAATTAAATGATGAAAAATGTAATAATTTTATGCTCTGTCTGGTATATAACCAGGTATTTCAACACCAGGCAGCTAGGTGAAAACAATGAAGAGCACATAATTTGTTGCCGTGGAGCCAGAATTTTCTCCTTCTCTTTCTTCCTTTGTTCCTTTCTTTCTTTCTTTCTTTCTTTCTTTCTTTCTTTCTTTCTTTCTTTCTTTCTTTCTTTCTTTCTTTCTTTCTTTCTTTCTTTCTTTCTTTCTTTCTTTCTTTCTTTTCTTCCTTCCTTCCTTCCTTCCTTTCTTTCTTCCTTCCTTTCTTCCTTCCTTTCTTTCTTTTTCTTTCTTTCTTTCTTTTTCTTTCTTTCTTTGTCTCTCTCTCTCTCTCTTCGTTCCTTCCTTCTTTTCTTCCTTCCTTCCTTCCTTCCTTCCTTCCTTCCTTCCTTCCTTCCTTCCTTCCTTCCTTCCTTCCTTCCTTCCTTCCTTCCTTCCTTCCTTCTTTTCTTTCCTATTTTCTTTTTCTTTTTCTTTCTTCTTTCTTTCTATTTTCTATTTCTTTTCCTAAGGCAAATAATTTGGGGGTAGAATATTGTGACAGATCAGCGTAGCTGAAAAAAATAAAAGCAAAGCTTCAAAATGTAGAACACTTAGGCCCTGTTTGAATTTTTTATTCATTTGTAGAGAAGGAAGTGCTTATTGATCATGCTTAATTTAAATATTTTACCTCTGTACCCAGAGATCCATCTAATGAGGTGATAGCCAAGTCAACTGTAAATTTTGAAAGATAGATTTTGGTACCAGTAAGAAAGATTTTTCAGGTGTTTTTTAGGTTTTCTTTTTCTTCCATGAAAACTGAAGCCAATTAATTTTTTTTCCCTCCCACTTCAAAAAAGGAAGTGAGAATCAAATTTTTTCTCCCTCTTTCACCCTGAATATGTCCTTAGTTTCTGGAAGTTCCTTTTAACTAAGGCACATAAGATAGTAAGGTACATTTTATAAATATTTTTGATTAACTCTAGGCTGCTTGGGTTTCATACTATGTTCAAACATACACTATTGTCTCTGATCCCAGATTTTAACCTTATTCTTTACTAAAATAAAGGTAAAACCTGAGATGCATTCCTTCTGAGAGCCACATTTGTGACTGTTGCACATTCCCGGACACTGTCTCTGTGAACAATGGTGATGGAGAGTAGCTACATTTACGACAATATCCTTCTTATTCAAAGTGTGTCATACGTTATATGTCTTTCTCAAATGACTTTTCAGACCTGTCCCACCATGTTCACCCTTTTTCCCCTGAACTTAATAACAGAGGAATTGACAGTCTAAACTCATCAAGAGGATCAATCTACTTTTTTCACTTAGTGTTCAGAGTTTGATGCAACATGCACAAGGCAATAACCCTGTCTTAAGAATATATCTAAGTAGTAATATCTAGCAGTTTGCTAATGCCATGGAGTGATATGTCTTTATATTGCTTTATGTTTCATCTGTTCAGTGAAACAATGATGTTCCCACTATTCATCTTCCAAGTCTTGCCAAGATATTGGTCTCTGAGATTGCATAGACATAATTGAAAGCTGGGTTTAGGCCTGAACATCTCTTAACATTTCTCCTACCCTCACAAAAAAAAAAAAACACAAAAAAAACCCACTAAAACCCAACCAAACAAAAAAACCAACAACCAAACAAACAGAAAACAAAAACCCCACCAAAACTAAAAAACAAGAAACAAAAAACCCCACCAAAACCCAAACAAACAAAACCCAAAACCATCTATATTAGAAACACGTGTTTGAAACCATGGGTTTAAAGTAAGAGAAGGACTGTACTGAGGAGATGTTCCAAAGGAAAACAATCATTCCTTGAAAGAAACATGCCTATAGCTGTTTCAAGGGATTTATATACACTCAGTACGGTAACATCTTCAGTTTCTTTCAGTGTTGTTAGTGCCTGCAATTTTTTTAATGTAAGTAACACACACAGATGTGAATGATGATAAAATAGCTCCCATACCTACTTCCCTAGAGATTCTGTAGTAAGTGTGTTGAATAGCAAAGCAATATTGAAGCAGAGTATTAAAATGCTAAGAGGTCCATAATTTGAAATTTGAAATTTGAGACACTTGTACAGTCAGCCAGGAATGGTAATGAAATTGTGTCTGTTTCTCCAAAATAGATTTCTTAATTCTTGTAGCACATTAAATTTAAGTGAAGGGTTTGGGGAACTTCTGTAGTTGCTGCTGTGCTATACTTGCATTATAAATTGTTTTTGCTTGCTTTGTTTTATAATGCCAATGTCTCTGACATCCCTCTTCTTTTGGTGGCATTTTTTCAGGGTTTACAGAATTAAGATTTCACACTGAAGGGATTTTGTAAAAGTATTTGCTACATGCACATGATGCAATGTTGTATACCTGAGGTAAAGCCATCTCTGTTTCAGATTATGGCAGTCCCACAGGCCTAGGGAAGAGTAAATGTGGGCAGTTAAATTTCATACTCCAAGGATTTGAACATCTACTTTATGGTCCAGTTCTGTGTTTTCAAATATCCTTCCAGAGAGAGAAACTCTGTCTATTTCATTAGTCTGAAAGACTGAAGTGACTATACTTACTATTGAGCCCTACCTAATGGGAAAAGCAAGGTCCATGCAGGAGTAATTTCCAGCTAGAGATTAAGTGAGAAATGGGCTGGAGAAAGGGAGGAGAAACAGACTGAGCCTTGGCTTCACTTGTCTCATGTACAGCATATCAAAGTGAATAAAGTGGGTGGACAATATGGGATCATTTTCCCTCCCATACCAATACTTTTCCAAAGTGGGGCATTTTTGTTTATTCTCTGCATAAATATAACACCTCGGGGGGCAAAACTTTGCTCTGAATACCACTTTAATACAAAGTCCCTGACAAAATGAAGTTATATCTCAATTTAAGACAAGATTCAAATGACATTTATGATAACGTGACCAGGGAAAATGCACTTGATGGTATAAGTGCATCCCTATATCTATACTGCTTTCTTCAAAGTGTTTGGAGCAAAGGCTTAGGTTAGCCCTATGACAAGATGTGACTGTAAAATCCGTATGTTGGACTGGACTACCTGGGGGTTCGTGAAACCATTTATTAGAATTGCACTAATGAATTGAATAGGGCTCAGGGGAATTGCTGCTGCTGTGTGCTGTTCAACCTCTCTCTGGTAACAGCTTAATTATCCCAGCCAGAGATGATTCATCTCTGAGGTACAAAAATATAATATTTTCAGTAAAAAAAAAAAAAGAAGACATTTTCTTACTCTTCCGCCACTTTCTCAAATAGCTGCAAGCTGCATCAACTCTCAGGTTCTTTTCAGTGTATCCTTCCAATGTCTTTTCTTTTCAGACTCTCTCAGCTGCCTGAAACTATTGGTTTGCTCTCTCTTTTTATTAAAAAAAAAACAAACAAACAAAAAAAAAAAAACCAAAAACCACAACAACCAAAAGTTAAGATAGCACATTATTAGAAAGTTCACTTTTTGTCTTTTGAATGATCTTTCTGCTTTCTTTGTTTAAATACACAAACAAGATTATAGATTCCTCACTCCATCTCCCTATAAGAACATACACCTTGGACTTTCACATTTATCATGGACATTGCCTTCCAATGAAAAGGAAAATATCTGTGGGTATTTCTTTTGTTAATATACTGATGTTTCATCCATGTGTGTGAAAAAACAGGAACTTATAATAACATAACACTCTACAGTTGAATTCTACTTGCCATTAAAGCAGCAGGAAATTACATCAGGCTGCTTCCCAAAGAAGAAAATGATGATACAAAATAAACTGTTGCATTTCTTTTAGTCTGTAATGTTGTATCTTAACATATTCTACATTCTGAATTTTGAATACAGTTTAAAATTGCCTTGTGTTTTGTCATTTGACAGAAATAAAGACAAAGATGTATCATGTAACTTCTGTATAATTTTGAATATGTGGGTTACATGGTATAACTTTTTATTGTCTATCCATATCTCAGTGATGAGCTGTTACAAACACATCTCTGTTCTCTTCAGATGATGTGTGTTTGTGCAGAGATGCCAATATGAATCTTTGATACTTGAGAAATTGAACCAGCAACCTTTGCTACATTAAGTAATGAAAAGAAAGAACTGCAGTATTGCATAAATGTTTGCAGCATCCCTGTTTTAATGCCTGTAGTTTCTTCCATTCTTCTCCACAAAATTAGCAAAGTACATGTTCACCATTGAAAATTTATCAATATTAGATCTAAAGTTTCCAAGTTCAACTTTCGGCATTAGGCAGGTTAGTTACTGTGCTCCGTTTAAATGATAGTGGGGGAAAAATAAAGATATCACCTCATAACTGAAGATACTCTGAAAGAATTTTGCTCAAAAATCTTTTTATATGTAAGTGTTAATGAGACAAGAGCAAAATATAACTCCAGCTGATACCTTTCAGATTCCTTTTTTCTTTTTTCTCCTTTCTCTGTCTGTCATAAATGAACAAACTTCCAAAAATTCTACAATCTACCAGAAGACAGATATGTGAAAGTAAAATATTCTAATATAAACCTCTATTGTAATTTCACCTACTGAAAATTACCTCTACAACATATATTCAAAACCAGTGTAATTACACTTTGAGATTAGAACCACACATTAGGATTTTTATATGGAATTTTCAGATAACAATATAACTCCTGAATATGAATATCTATTAGAGAAGATTTTTTTATCTAATTAAAACAGGAAAGATATTTTGGATGAAAAGGATATTTTCCCAGGACACGGAGAAAATAGTTCAGTGGTTTTAAATGTCTTCTTATGTTCAGACATTTCACAGAAATGTTGAATTTAAGAAATTAAGCAGAGGTAACAAGGGATTTTGTTATTCCACAGAAAAAAGTTATACATCCTGTGAGAGTCTTAAGGTACAGAAAAAAAAGTACCATGGGATGCAAATACGTATGAAGATTTAATGTGATAGAAGAATCTATGTCCATCTGTGTATTAAACCTTGTCTTTTATTTCCAGTGATGACAATGAGGATAAGACAAGTATTATGGAAATAAGACAAGTATTATGGAACTATAACATTTTAGGTAAAACTGTAGAATAATCAGAGATGACTTACAGGGGACTGCATTTGTGTACCAAACAGGAGAATCACCTGTGTAATTAACTTGTCCTGCCATCCTTTGCAGCAATGGTTTAAAATAATTTATAGAAAGCATGAAGCGATCAAACACCATTAGGTGGACAGTAGGGTAGTTGTATTTGCATTTGTAAAAAAATTTCCTTCTCTCTTATTTTTGAGCTAAAGATAAACCTTTAGCAAAAGTAAAGGAACACTATGGAGGAATATCTAAAGGAGAAACTTTAAAAAAGTCTGAGTACATCCCTGTGTCCGAAAGCAGGATCAATTATACTTTTTTCACTGATGACAAATGCTTATATTAACTACTCTTAAAGATATAGCTTAAGTCTCCTTAACCCCTGAAAGAAATTTCCTCAGTTATCTTTACCACTAGAATCTTTTCCTTATTTAGGTATTTTGCCCATGTCTTGATGCTGTAATACTGTTTCCATTCACACGTGCTGGGCATAATGAAAACTTTGTTTCCTCCATGCAGCAGCCTTCTTTACATCTAAAGATACACCAAAAGATCTCTCCCCAACTTTCTAAATTGTTTTTTTCTGCAAAGATGGAAGGGAGAATTCAGTATAGAAGAGAAAAATAATCAGAAAATATAACTAAAGAAAAGCGACTTCCACAATTAGACTCAGTTTCTTACTGTATGGAGGTGGAATAAAGACAGTTTTATTTTATATACCTTTTAGTATGTACTTTTGTATTGTACATTCATTGCAAGTTTTCACCAGGTTCAACAGACTAACTTTGTTGAATTCACATTCCTCTGGTCTTCCACACTACAAATCTATGTATCTAACAAATTGTTGTTGGACTTGACTGTCTGTTTAAAAATAGACACCTGTGCTTTTCTTTGTGAATGTTACACCTTTTTTGGCTGTATTTCCCATATATCCCAATAATTTATTTTTGCTTGTGGGTAAAAAGATTCCTTTTAACATCAGAAAACTTTCTTCCCTTCCCTTCCCTTCCCTTCCCTTCCCTTCCCTTCCCTTCCCTTCCCTTCCCTTCCCTTCCCTTCCCTTCCCTTCCCTTCCCTTCCCTTCCCTTCCCTTCCCTTCCCTTCCCTTCCCTTCCCTTCCCTTCCCTTCCCTTCCCTTCCCTTCCCTTCCCTTCCCTTCCCTTCCCTTCCCTTCCCTTCCCTTCCCTTCCCTTCCCTTCCCTTCCCTTCCCTTCCCTTCCCTTCCCTTCCCTTCCCTTCCCTTCCCTTCCCTTCCCTTCCCTTCCCTTCCCTTCCCTTCCCTTCCCTTCCCTTCCCTTCCCTTCCCTTCCCTTCCCTTCCCTTCCCTTCCCTTCCCTTCCCTTCCCTTCCCTTCCCTTCCCTTCCCTTCCCTTCCCTTCCCTTCCCTTCCCTTCCCTTCCCTTCCCTTCCCTTCCCTTCCCTTCCCTTCCCTTCCCTTCCCTTCCCTTCCCTTCCCTTCCCTTCCCTTCCCTTCCCTTCCCTTCCCTTCCCTTCCCTTCCCTTCCCTTCCCTTCCCTTCCCCTTTTCCCTTCCCCTTTTCCCTTCCCCTTTTCCCTTCCCCTTTTCCCTTCCCCTTTTCCCTTCCCCTTTTCCCTTCCCCTTTTCCCTTCCCCTTTTCCCTTCCCCTTTTCCCTTCCCCTTTTCCCTTCCCCTTTTCCCTTCCCTGGCCTTTCTCTTCTTTTGTTCTTTTCCTTTCCTTTTAAAGAAATTTGAATTTTGTTTTCCAAGTTTTTTGCAGTCCTTCTGAACATCAAATCCTAAATAAATGTCATGAGCGTATGCTTCATTTTATTCTACAGTTCACTAAATAGAAATACTGCACAGTAACAGATTTAGCTAAGTTCCCCCCAAAGCCTGACAGAATCCATCTCATTATTCTGACATGGAACTAATATAACTAGTATACGTATTTTTCCCACGTTTACTTGTTTACAGAAAACAAGTACTAGTGTTCTTCTGACTTTCCTAAGGGTCTGTATTTGTATGCTCTCCCTTTTCTTCATGCATGTTGGAAAGACCAAAACCAGAGAGGAGGGTGAAGGCGTGGTCCTGATATTTCATTAGCTCAGGCTGCCTCCCTTCTGGAGAGCATATCTTTCAATCTGATCTGAATCTCCCTAGCTGCTTTAAGCAGAGGTAATGTTCATAGCTAGCTTTTGTTTAAGGTGGGTAGCAAGCCATGTGTATGTATATTCTCTGTTTCTCTCGACAAGGGTCAGATTTATGAGGATTTATCTTTCCTTCTCTCTTTTGTTTCAAGGGGGAATAAGATCAGGATTCAAAGTTAACTGTATTGACAAAGCTAGTATTTTTGTGACACTGGCATAGGGCAGGTCTGCAACAAGACACTCCCATCAATATCAACATTACTTTTTGTGATCTAATAATTTTACACATTGCTGGCATTTGGATGTCATTTGTCTATTTCCAGTGCCTTGATGAGAGACAAAAGATTTTTTTTTCTTTTTCTGTTTTATTTTGGGTTGTGGGTGTCGTTTTTCTTGGGGGGGGTGGGGGGGGTGTATGTGTCATTAGGTTTTTTGTTACTATATTTTGAATTTAATTACCTCTGAAAAACTGTCTTGAAAATATAGCCTATTAAATCATTGCGACAAACTCCTTTGAAAGTCTTTATGAAGGTGTTAACATGTTTATGCTTATAACTCTTATTTGAAGTAGTCTTTCTAAATTGTGTTTTCTTGTATGAAAACACTGCTTGAATATGCTACTTTAATTTCCTATTTACCCCCTAAAAACAATTTAAAAAATAGTATGTGCATGTAAATATATTTTACCAATACCTAGGTAGGTAGATTGATTGATTTATTTCATGTGTTAGACATAAACAATAAATTATTTAATCAGTCTAGATATCTATCTGTCTGCCTACCTACCTACCTATATGTCTGGATACCTGTATACATGTATACCTATCTACATCTTTAGAGTGCAGATACACCTGCTGGGGTCAAGAGAAGAAAGTTCTTTTTAAAAGTTGAAGAACATGAGGAAGAGATAAGGGAGAAGAAGAAAGAAGGTTGTTTTTTTAACATGTAACTTATTTACTGTGGACAATTAAATTAGAAAATTGGAGAAATTCTCTCTAGTTCTGATTCCTATTATTATGTATTCAGTTTTCACCTACCCTCAAAGGGAAAAAACACCACAGTTATTAACTGGTGTATTTTTGGTTTGAAATGGTGTCATTCATTCTATACAAACTTCAAAACTTTGAAGTGAATGATTATACAAGTAATTAATATAACAATTTCAAGAAAACAATGGAAAACAACAATATTGTGGTGATAGTTATCAGGACATTAGGAGGCTGATCCATCCAGGATAAGTTGGCCCTCATCTGCTCTGAAAAAGAGGACTTTATTACACAACCTGACATCAAGAATAAAGTGATCTGGCCTTGGTGTCTGAAGTATATACAGCTGAGCTCACTTACACAAGGCTGAGACTAAGATCTATATTCATGATTTAATATGCAGTTAGAATACAGAGTATATAGCCCTCATATCCTTTCCAGATGGCACTGAAGGCTACAGCCTTTAATCCAAGCACTACATAGAGACTGAAGAGTGAATTTTGCTGTTGCCAAATTGTGTTCTCTTGATCCATGTAATGACTAGCAATATCAGCTTTGTGCCAGTGAGACGAATTTCAGCCAACACAGTCAGTGGAAAGAAGACAACTTTCTGTCTCTCCAGAAATCCATTGAGCATGTTTCTGGCCTTAATTCACATTTAGCTTGTTTATAACTGTAGTAGTATTTCTAATCTCGATGCAATAATTGAGGTTTCTATGCAATTCTGGTCTCAGAAATGAAGGAACACATTTTAAGAGCTGGCTAGTATACACTTTTAAACTCAAATTCTTACCAAAAAGACTTGTAAGAGGAATGGAAGACTATTCTGCGATCTCCAGCAGTGATTTCTAGATCCTCCTGTTATTAAGGGGTACCCAAGACCTTTGCTTTCAAATCCAGAGAAACAATGAACTGGCGTTGCCTTCATAAACTCTGGTAATTCACACTGAAAGCACTCTACAGATCTTACTGCAGAGATACAAACAAAACTTGCTACAGGAAAAGAAGCAGAGAATGTGCATTTCGCCTTATGTGTATCAAAGGATGTCAGGAGTAGAAAGATGCCAAGAACTGTTTCCATGAACGCAAGGTATCTCTTCAAGACAGCAGTTCAGTGTAATATTAAAGCACAAGCTTAATTGTAAGCTAGTGATCCATGCTGAAAAAATATCCTACTTTAACTGTTAGATTAGTTACAAGTGACATAGGCTAGTGAAAAGTAATCACAAGAGCGAAAGGATTCCTTTAATCTCATATGAAATCACAATTGAAAACCTGTTTAAATTCAACCAAGAGTGAATAACCAAGGTTTGCTTGTATTTCATACTTCTGTTCCTAACAGGTAAATATGAATTTGATATTAATACTTATGACAATGCAGACACACTTTCCAAAACATATGATGGAAGTCTTATAAAAGTAGATGTGAAAAACTGGGAAGTTCTTAATGTTAATGACAATGATAATATAAGGAAAAGCATGACTGAAGTAGGATTGACAGGTTTTGCTTATCTTTTATCTACTTGACCAAAACACAGCATGATATACTGATGGCAAAGATTTTACCAAATCTGTGTTTTCCTGTATTCATGACGCTATAACGAATATATTTTTTTCCCTTTGAAACATTAAAATAACACATTCAAGTGTGCTTGCAGAAATCAGTTCTGCAGTGCCCTTGAGTACTTTTGAAAATTGCAGCCAAATACAGTTATGCATAAATATGTCTTGTGCAAAGAATCTCATTCATAATTGCTGTAGACCTCTTTTTCACTTGGTTCACTGAAAATGCTGTTCTGATATTAGACTTTTTTCCAATTCAAAGTCAAATTAATCAAGCAGCTCAGTTGCCTAGGAAATTCTAAATCACTGTATTTTACAAGCAAAATGCAGTCCCTAGATTTTGAGAATTTCTGAGAAAATTGTCATTCTTTTTATTTGTGTCACTCACTACAAATGTGCTTTCTGTCACTTCTGAGTTTGTTAGTTATTTTCAGATTTAAAAAGTTTGGAAACACCTTTACAAGCCCTTTATCTATTGGCTTGTAGCTAACATAAGAATGGCTTGTCTCCACCAAGAGCACCAATAAGCTAAGGTCAGATCCCAGACAGAATTCTCAAATGACATAGTAATTAGACTACAGCGGACTGTAAGTGAGTCAATGTTTTTTGTTTGGACTAGTTCCACTTATTACAGTGGAACAGTCACCATGCTGAGTAGCACAATTAGCTCTGCAGTAGGGCCACACCACAGATGGAGCAACTAGGTACTTATCCTTGTCTCAGTGTAAACAGAAAAAATGAAGACAGTCTGGATATTCCAGAAAATATTGTAATTTGGTGACCAGGGTATTCTCCAAAGTAAGACGAAGGTATGGAATCTCAGTCTCTTATGCTGAAAGGGAATGATCTTCAGCACTGAATGTCTGGACACAAAGAAAATTTCATTTGCTTTGCTCTTCCTATAAATGCCCCAAATCAATCACTCAATTCCAAGCCATACAAAAATTTTCTTCCTATAAAAATGGAAATGTCTTTTTTTTTTCTTTTTTTTCTTTTTTTTTTTTTTTTTAATTTTGGTTTCTCGTTTACTTGACAGTAAAAAGAACAAAATATTAATTCAGTTTGGAGTCATTTGACTATGTTTCTTACATTTGCCCATTAAGTGCTGAAGAGAACCCTGATTGCTCACATTGTCTTTTTAACAGCTTCATCAGTCAGAGGATTCCAAATGCACTTGGAGTTGTACTCTCTTGAATGCAGGTCACCTGATGGGTAGGGTTTGGTCTGATTTAGGACACTTCCACTACATGCTTAGATCTGTCCTGAGTCCTGGTGCAAGTCTCATCTATAACTTCAGGTTTGCAGTCATCTTTATCTCCTATTTACTTGTATTTGGTTCTCTTTGTGGTTTGGGTTTTGTGTGTGTTTATGTGTGGCGTGGTGTGGCTTTTGGCTGCACATTCTGCTTGCATTTTTTCTGCCCTTGTGATGTTTTGGTAAAGAAATATTCTCATTCCAGGTGACATGTCAGAAACATTAGGCATCACTATCGTGTTATACATAATGATGACTGCATAGTTGATTGCCTCTTTGCTACCATTTAAACCTTCTGTCCATCAATCATTTATATTTAGGACATTTTAACAAATGTTTTTTTCTTTGGGTTCTTTTAACAGATGTTTTTTCTTTGGTCAACTGAGTTTAAACACATTTCACAAGATAAGTTTCTCAATGGCTGATACTCTTTTTCAGAATGTGTTTGCTGGCACAAAGGTACTTTAAAAACTCTGTGTCCCACACATAACTCATGTAGAAATTACACTCAACTTTTTTTTTTTTACAAAAAAAACCAAGTATTTTTCATAATTATTGAACACTTGAATACCAGCTTATTTCTTATCCTATACCATGTACAAAGCCATCCTTTACTTTGGTCTAGATGTATCTACCTTCTGAATGTCAGTGGCATTCAGGACATGGGTTTTAAGTGCAGTTTGAGCACTTATTTAGTAGCTGGATCTGACACCTCATACTTTAACAACAATAAATTGCACTCCTGTTAAACTTGCTGCTAAACAAGGAGTTACCATCCTATTAAAATCCGATTAAATATGCATCACATTTGATGGGTATAATTAGAAAAACTGGAGAGGGTAAATGGTTCAAAACACTATAGCTAGAAAAATGTAAGTGGAATGCTAAATAAAAAAAAAATAAATACAATGTGCATAGAATATATCTATTTATTAAAAGACTTGTTCTTTACTATCCTTTTAATACATTTATTTCATATCTTTGGTTGTTCAACAGAAGAAAATACATTTGCTGTCATAAGTTATACTGAGGTTAGACTTTTGATCCTTGTTCATTATGGAAAAAAAAAAAGGTTTATGTTTCTTTTTCAGGACAGATTTTTCAAGTATAAAAAGGAATTGACTGAATTCATTTGTGCAGTACAAATATACGCACTGCTGACTAACATAAGACAAAATCATAGAACTCAAGAAAATTATTTCACAGGAAAGGATGTGAGATCTGATATGAAATTGGGAACTTCTGCATTAAGCCTTCTAAGGTGTCTTTTGCCATTTCCTAGTACTTGAGTATTTTTAGAAAAGAAGAGAAAGTTTTCCCACATAACGGAACAATGATATCCTTGAGAAAACATCGTGCAGATGTCCAGTTGGGTTGAAACCTGTCTTTGCTCAAGCTACATTCTCAAAAATTCTAAGATGGACCATAAGGAGAGATGTGAATGGACTTAATATGATTTGACTTCAATAGAGGATTTTTAGTCCCAGCCAAGACAAGTACAAATGATATTTTAAGTGGTTATCGTAATGTCATTGTAAGACTGAGGTAAGTCATGCGCTGTTACATAACTATAATTCTATAATAATTCTGTTCAAATCAATGGAATTCATTAAGATAATAATGGCTTAAATGAGAGAAAAATTTGGCTCCCTTACAGTGCAGTCACACATGTTAAATGAATCATAAACAATTAACAGAACCCTGATCTTAAGGTTTTGTTCATTTCCTTGTTTCCAGGAAACCAAATTTTGCATAAATTCCACTATCAGAAAAAAAAATAATATTTGCTGAGTTTCAGAAAACCATAAGAATTCCTTTCCCCTTCTATAAGACAGAATCCCACGTGCATTCTGGTCTTGACACAGATTCCTTATAACACTTCACTAAGAGATGTAAAGTATGCCCTTGAAAATAGCACAGCTATAATTATAATTATCTTATACATGGGCAGCTTACCCACAGATAATGAACTCTTACTGAAATACCAAATATAAAACATTGACACTGAAGAGAACCCTGACACAAAATTAAATTAATATAAAAAACAAATGTCTCTATAAAATTTAGCCCCCTTCAATCTCTCCCCACTTTTTGTTGTTGTTGTTGTTGTTGTTGTTGTTGTTGGTTTTGTTTGACAAAAATGGAGGGACCTTAATTCTGTTCTCTTTGAAATAGTTTTAACTGAGATCAGAACATGACCTAGAGAGAAATAACAGCAAATAGTTGCACTTTAAAATAGTTAAAGTAAACAGTATGGATGAAGTAAAGTTGATAAACTCTATTTTAACTCCTCCATCTCTCTATTTTTCATATGATGAGGTAAAAGGAGGATTCCAGAGATGCTGGAAATTATTAGCTTGTTTCCAGAAACAGGTTTATGAAAAGTAAAAAGTGAACAGCTTTGTACCAGAACAACTTCTTCATCCTAAAAACTTTGGTTTTTTTTCTTATTATTTAATGTGTTTCATTTAAAACTATGCAATTTTGAAGATTTCCTCTTAAATGTTAAAAAGCACTTAGTGGAAATATCTCACTTTTTGAATTTATTAGAAAAGTTTTCTGAGACAAAACATACAATAAAGTGTACCTAATATGAGAAGTCTGGGGGATTTTTTTTTTTCCACCTCAGACATAACTTCCTTTCGTGAAATTACACAAACTGGCTTAGTGTGAAATCATGTAAAAAAGCTGTTCTTTGTTGTAGTACTTTAATCTATAAACTTTTGGTCCAGAAATGTTCTGAAGGAGAGAGCAGCCTCCAAGTTCTGTAAACTATTACTAAATCTGGTGGCATTCAGTACCTACTGGTTTTGCAGGAAAGTAAGGACATCAAGCTTCTTCCAAGGGATTTTTTTTTTTTAAAGCTCTTTTCTAGATCTTCATGGAGGGTAAATCAGAGGCTACCTGTACAAATATATTGTAAAAATTATGATATTTAAATACTATTAATTTAGAAGGACAAAGTCTACTATGAATGTCTTGGTCCTAAATTCTTTGAGAATGGATGGTTACAGTAAACATGAGTACTTCCATAACTTACTTTTACTTGCAATACTAATGTTCAAACAGGGAATTAGGCATGAAGTGACCATGCTATGTGTGACTTCTTTTGATTTTCCATGGTTTTGGTTAATTAGGCTATTAGGACCCCTATGCTGTCCTCCTTTTATCTTGGTGCTATTCAGATGCCTATAGCAAGAATAGTGTTTGTTAATATGGCTACATTTACAGCATCATTAATATATCGTGCTCTACAATCTTCAAATGTTTTATGATGGACCTGTTCTTTATGATATAAGAAAAGTGAAAGCATGAAAATGTCAAGAGTGAGTATTTATGATATTCTTTCTGATATAGCAAGTATCCAGTGCTATCTTTCACAAAACATTTAGGAGTCCTCCAGTAATGCACAAATTAAGGGTATTTCTTTTGGAAAAGGATAATCGAATTACAAGTATGAATTTTCTTAGATAATCATGTATGTGCAATAGGCAAAAAGAGATGTTGTTAAACCACTTTGCATATTTGCAAGGAATCTGTATTCTAAGATGAACAATGAGAAATTATGTCATTATTCATTTAGGAACTATAGGCTTGTTCCAGAAATACTAATACACAATGTTTACACCTGATAGAAGACTCTTACTTAATCCAGTCTACAAATTAGAGATTGAGAAACACACAAGGGAGTAATTATCTTAAAAAAAAAAAAAAAAAAGTAGTTGCCAGTTGTTATTGTTATTTGCTATCAAATTTTCTCATGAGCAACTGTCATGACTTGCTTCATGGATTATTTTACATCTAATAAAGGCTAAACTCATACTTCAGTCTTTTCCTCCAAGGAGATGCTAATGAGATCAAACTCCTGTACCAGACTTTTTGTGAATCATGTAGGAACTTGACATTTTTAAACTTTGCATCCCTTCATCATATATAACTGAAATTAAGCAACATGTTAGAAAGTTGTCACAAGACATGGGCAACAGACAGACAGACATATACTATGAATACACATATCTCATTTCCTTGGGAAACTAGGCATATTATGTAACATAAAATGACAGCAGCCTGCGTATTTGAATGTATTGGCTTAGTAAGCAGCTCTCTTATCATTGCATCACTCTCTTTTATATAGACACTTACAGAAATAAGATGGATGCTGTTTGGGAAACCTCTGGCAGTAGAAGCTCCAATCCAGTTTGAACCTATGCCCTGCTGATCTTACATCATCGTGGGCTTGGGTCTGAATACCTACTAGATGATCTCTTCTCTGGCTCTTACACAATATGCAGAGGCTACCACTGTTTTAGTGGGAGCCCAAAAAGTGAAAACAGATCTCTCTTGAAGGAAGGACTTGGATAGTCCATCCCTTGAATGATAAGCTCCTGAAAGAAAAGCTCCTCATAGTTGCTGGTTAAACCTAGTGGTGTTCCTGACTGTGCCTCCATCCATTCACTCTTGCATCTGCTGAAATACTGTATGTGTACCTTACACCTGAACTCCAACAGAACTTAGGGTTTTTTCTTTAAACTGACAGCATAGATTCATTAATTTGCCCACATAGAAAATAGCCTCTTTGCCTTCTTTTCAAAATACATTTGTAAAAGGACATCACATTACTGGTGGTTTACCGGAAAGAAAGATGTTTAAGCCAGCCTTATCCCATTGGACAGTTTAGGAGATTTGCCTAAACTTTATATGCTGGCTGCTATGAAATCCATAGAGATACATAATTATTAATTAAAAGTGAACACAAAAGAAAGCTAAGAACCATAGCTCCTATTTCTATTCCTATTGAGGTGGGTCATGCCATGAAATATATAACTATTTGTGATTCCAGGAAGATGAACCTACGCTTTTAGTTGCAAATCCATTGTAATTCCATGGATTTAATATTTAATGTAGCATATTTATGAATCTTCCTCTGATAAGAAAAGGTAAAAACTCTGGCCTTTCAAGCACCTTTCTGAATCTCTTCATATTAGCAAGAGTGAGAGGCAAGACAGAGAGGACAACAGATAAAGAGGTTAACTGTCAGAGTTAAGTCCACTACCTACCTTTGAAGCCCTTGGAGGAGGAAAGACAAATTCCTAGCCAGGAGATTCAGCCTTGCTGATTGATTACTGGCATCAGAGCAGGACCCAGCCTTGCCAGCTGACTTTCTGGAGGCTAGGAGGGAATCTTTCCTCTCCAATAGTTTGCAAGGGCTGGATGGGGTTCAGTTATTAGACAGTGACAGGCATTCACTGCAGAAGCTGAACTGTGAGCAGAACTTGTCCATTTCCCTGATGGATTTACCTTCATAATATGCTTGGGGGAAAACAAATCCTCAATGAAAAGGGAGAATGAAAGCACATGAACAGAAATCAGAAACAAAGACACCATAGAAGAAGCAGTAAATCTGTCTCTGTGCCTTTAACCATTGTAAGAGTAGGACAGCAATGTGGTCTCGACAAAGGCTGATAGCAGTTCTCACCAGGTGAAATTATTAAGAAAGAAATAACTATCTGAGCTGTATGATTTATTGATGTGAAATTTCCAGATGAGTTAATAAAATTATGGTCTAATTGAATGACCTCACTCATTGTCTGTCTTTCTGCTTGGCTCATTCATTTCTCACTTAAAGAAATATATTACATTTGTATAATAAATTTAGTTGGAAAACTTTCCAAAAATTATTAATCCATGAGGTACTTTATATGGAGAATGGAGTGGTGGCTATCTAAATACACTAAGCACATGAACCAGTCTTAAAAACATATAGTAATAAAAAAAAAATACACCCAAAAAATAACAACAAAAAATACAAATCATGAGAGTGCAGGAGTAACTTACGTGAACAGCATGCAATTAACTAAATTGGACCTCTTCCAAATCTAACCTTGCTTAGTCTTGTAAGGAATGTCAATGGATTTCTAATGATCACAAGGCATGCAGGGCTCTGTTTGCTTAGTTTTACAGAACACTGGAATATTTTACTTTTTTTGTGTCTGATGTGAGTGTTAGGCAGGAAGGGCACATTCTAATCCTCTTCCAACCTGCCATCGACCATGGCCCTTACAAGTTTCTTGGCTACATACCTATATATTTTATATACAGACTATAAATTTAATATGTAAAATTTTCAAATTCAACAATTTTGTCTCCAACTTCACTTAGAATTTTTCAACACAATTCATACAAATAAATGTATACCTTAAAACAAAACAAAACACATTTTTCTTAATCTGCAGTTTTCAAGGTGGTTTTAATTGCTGATATTCCGTTTCCTCTTCTCTCTTCTCTAAAGGAAGAAAAGATAGTGATGGAATTTGACATACAAGGATTATTTCAATAATACAGAAGGAGGAAAGAAAGTGTGTTTCATTTTAATTTGGAAAATATTCAGAAAGTATATGCACAAGTGTGAAAAAAAAAGATAGTTCTCATCTAAAGTCTACTCCCCAGCCTCTGCGAAGTTGCTTATTCTGGAAACATAAATCTAAGAATGATTTCAATAGAAGTTGCTAACAATTTTGTAATGCAGTTTATCTGTCGCAGAAGAAAACTGGTAGTATACTATTTAAAGTGTGGTACCATCACAAGATGTAACAGAAGCCTGGCGATGCTGCTCATTCAGCTTCAATCGTCTCTTCTGACAGGAGGGATTTTGAAATAACCATCCCTTGAGTCACTCCACAAAATCCAGGGTCCTAAAGCTAGGTATGAATGTCTGCAAAAACTGCAAATATACTAATGTTGACATTGCTTGTGGAGTTGAGATGTTGCAGTATTAATACGAGAGAGTGAAAAAGAGCTAGAATAAATTGAGAAATAATTCATACAAAATTGCAAAGGATTTGGAAAGGTATTTATGGACATCAAAACAACGTGGCTTTGAAAAAACATAAGTTCACAGGCATTGATGATACTGAGCATGGTTGTAATTAATTGTACTGTGTTTCAATGATGGTAAGTGCTGTTCACAAAACTGTGAGAGAGGGGTGTTCTCCCTGAACAGGGTTTTCACCTGGAACAAGGGAGCATCTTCCTTTTCCTGACTAGTTTGGACAACCTGAATTCCGTTCCCATATAAATGCTCTAGCTTATAGATATTTTTTCATTCTTTTTCTTTTTCTTGACCTCAATAATAGCGTATGATTTATATAAAGAGGAACAGCTTTCTTTCAGAGGAGAAATTGAAAGCAGTACACTCTCTTAAAAAGAATCAGGTAGAATCAGGTAGCAGTTTCACAATCAGACGCTGCTCAGTGGTAGAGCGACCACCGTCTGAACAAGATACGCTTTCATTTCTTACAATTTTTATTGACTGAGTTCTAGGACAAAATCAAGGAAGGAGAGTGACATAGTGCTAAAAATAATTGAATAAGGCTAAAGAGACAGATGTAAGGAGCTGGCCAGTGGTTTTGGAAAGGGCAAAAGGTCTCGTTACCTACCACAAAACAGGAACTAGCTCTTCTTTCCTTAGTGAAAAAAGAAAGTAAGTTCAGTAAATTTATACAGAGTTTGTAAAAAGCTGGTGGTGTACACCTTGTTTAAAGATTTGCTAAACTCATTTCTGAGCAGCCAAAATGTAGATTCCTTTGTAGACCAGAGCTCAAGAACAACTATTACAGAAATTACCCATATTTGCAAGACAAGAATTTTCCCTGTTTTGAACCGTGTCATAAAATAATGTCTGATCTGTGCTGTTCAGATAAGATTGACCCTTTGGTCTTCCTCTGCATAGCTCTCACTGGATCAATTAGAAATAATCTTTTGAATCCAAGAACACTCAGACTCAACAACTGCAGGATCATGTTCTGCAACCCCTGTAAACTTAGAGATTCTGTCTATTGTGAAGACAAAAATAGTTCATTTGGTTTCACTTTTTCTACTTTTTATCTTTCTGACATAATGGAAACATATGTCTTTCATCTAAACGGTAAGACTGTGGTCTGATTTGGCTAATCATATGTCACTAAATAGCTTTAGAATACAGACCTTTGGAACATATCCCTGTGGTCATGCCATCCATGAGAGGTAAGAATAATTGAATGATTTGGGACATCTCACCTAGTAAGTTTCTAGAAAAGGAACTTGAACTTTAAAAATCACTTTAATTGGGAGAAGTGAAAAAAAAAATAATCTGACAGTTTAGGTTATAATTTACTAAGAAACTTTACAACAAGTTTTGATGAAACCATGTGCCTTAAAAATGGTGTTTGTCTTAAAACTTTGAGAAACAGATGGGGAAAAAAAAAAGTGATAGCAATCAAAACCCTGTAAAATCACCTGAGGCCTTTCAGAAAGAAAATGTAATGATGTTGGTGGTCAAAGAATGAGGGGCAGTACTCTGTTTGCTTCACTAATCTTTGTGTGGTTGTGCAGTTAGGTTTGGCTGTTTGTTCACATGCAGTGAGTCAGGTATGCTACTAATTCCAGTGAAGTTAAGGAAAATGTGACTATTATTGTTGGCATACCCAGTTCTTTGTTTCAAAGTCATATGAGTGGTTATTTTTAAATAGCTTCATTCTATTTCGTTCTCTTCATGAAGAGTTTACTGACTTGCCAGTTATATTTTCATCAATGTAAGTTATGTTTCAGAGTATCTTGGAGTTTTTTGTCACTTTCTTAATTTCATAGGAATATAGATATTGCTACATTAGAATAGACCAGCAACATACCTGGCCTATTTTTGTCTCAAACAGCAGTTCTGACTGGTTACAAATGAGTTGCAGAGTGTAAAATACAGAAGCTTAAAATTACAGAAAAAGCAGTCCACGTAGTATCTTTCCCACTCACATTCACCAAAAAGAGGTCCTTGCCTCGGAGGGTGCTTGTTGCAAACATTATTTCTTTTTCAAGTCTTAAAATATGTAATCCTTTTTATGCCATTCACTGTGGACTATCCGTTTGGAAATATACTTCACCTCCACTTGTAGAAAAACTGCTTCACTTTAAATCTACCTGAATAAAAGAACTCCAATAAATATATTTTTACTTATTTACATTATATACATTATTAACTTAATTCTGATATTATTCTGTTTGTTAGAGAAAAAGTATATGCCTCTCAGCTATAAATACTTATCTTTTGACAATACTTACACTTATTTGAAGGTTACAAGTGCTTAATCAACCTCACAACACTGCATAAAGAAGGTAAGATTTCTACAGATGAGGAAACTGAGATATATGAAGTCTGGGTAGTCTGGATACTGTAGCTTATCTACAGGCAAATTGTGAGTGAGTATTTCAGCATCAATAGAGACTTCCAAATTTTGTGCACAAACTTTTCTGGTAAACTGCATACAGACACAGATAAGTGTATACTTACATGCACACATTTGAAATTATTATTTTTTTTTTTGGGGGGGGGAGGGGAAAGGGGGGTTATTTCTGAGTAAAGTTTACACTTTAAGTTCAAAAGAAATTTGAAAACATATTTCCTTGAGTCACATCATAATAAAATCTTTGTGGTACATATGCCAGCACAAATACTCTTGCTTGCAGCTCTGCTTGATGAAGTTGTGTGGTTGACATAAATCCTGTCCAAGAGTTGTTGGCATGCTGCAGACTGTATTTTGCAGAAAGGCAGACCATATTCTGTAAGGTTCTTTGAAATTAGGTATATGAACTAACTGAAGGACTTGTAGAATGAGTAAAAACATTTTTACACTACTTCAAACATTTGATACACTTCAAAAACAGGACAATACAGAACTATTATAGTTAGTGTAACTTAGATCACTTGCTTTTCATAGATCTTAAATGATTAACTGCAACACACATGCAAGAGTTTTTCTCTAAGGAAACAGTTTAATACGCACTGAAAAATGGTCTAGTATGGACTGAATGGGGAGGGGGTTTAACAGTTTGGGCCATGCATTTATTTAACTTTTTCTTTCTTCCTTTTTGATTTATGTAGATCTTTATTTCCTTTTATTTATTGTAGATCTCTGGCAGGGAGATCAATTGATCAATCTGTGTTTTCTTGTTTTTCCAATTATTTACTGTTATGGGTATAACTAATAATCAGGACTGAAAATGTATGTATGCATTATTGAATTACAATGTGCATATAATGTACAGTAATTGTAAGTACATATAAAATCATGCAAGTGCAAGCATACTATATACATAATGTATGCATATACACACACATAAAACTGTAACTTGAGGGACATAAAATTATTAGTAACTGTACTAAATGAAATGCATGTAGTCTGATACTAAAAAAAAAAAAATATGGAAAAGGGTGGAAAACCACCCAATAATATTGTATTCATATGTCAAAACTACTATACCATTTTAAAGCTTTATTACAAACATATGCTCTTGAATCCGCTCACATGTCATACTATTCAGACAAAGCCATAACTTACCATTTTGACCAAAACCCCCACATCCCTCTGGCATTACAAGTTGATGCAAAGCCTATTACAATCAATATCAAGCAATTGCATCTCATTTTCCATCAGTCAGCATGCTAAATCCTTGATGGATAATGAAGACACTAATCAATATCTGAGTGTGCGTCTGATTTCATACACTTTCCTCCTGTTGCTGCTATTGTCTGGGAACACAAAATATAACAAGGAACATTCTGAAAAAGTTGGGATGGAGACTATGAAAATATCAGGGAAATAAGAACACTTTGTCTAGGATCTCTAAACAAAAAGTTGGGGTAGGATTGATATATACATTTCCATACTTCAAGATGAATTATTTCTAAGAACATTACTGTTGGTAATTAAATTACATTTCAAATGAAGGCAAACTGCAGATCGAGTGCATCAATAGGTTTCCCTGTCACATCACTGTAGAGTTCAAACATGTTAATGCTTTTCTAAGGAGTTTATTTAATCAACATATTTAGTATTTTGACTTTCAATCATCTTCTGACTCAAGCATCTTTATTGCTCATCTATAATAATGATGTTTCAGTCTATAGATGAAGGCATATCATGGTTTGGGCTGGATTGGCCACTGAAATGAACAACAAATTCTCTCCCCTGAGAGAGAAGGAGACTTATGAGTTTAAAAGAAACTAAACTATTTTAATGAAATATTAATAATAAAATAATAAAAAGAAAAGCAATAATATCCCCAAAAAAGAAAATAACTAAATATATACAATATATACAAAACAAGTATCAAGCTCCCAGGATGACGATCATGTCACTGACAGGCACTGGGAAGGTCCCAGACTGGACTCAGTGACGGACAGGAACTGGATTCTGGACCTGCATTCAGGATCGGGATCACAGGCAGGTGAACAGAGTCCTCCTCATACGTCTGCCATTGGAGAAAGAGGCTGACCCTTTGATCCCTCAGCTCTTATACTGAGCATGAGGCGGATGGGATGGAATACCCTGTTGGTCAGTTTTAGGTCACCTGTCCTGTCCTCTCCTTCCCACAGGTGCGATCCCTCTATGCTTTTCCTCCTCTGACTCTCCAACAGGACATATAACAAAGTTAGTTGAACCTGGTTGTTACAGCAGTAAGTATAAACAGGAGCCTCTCTGCATACCATGCTTTGATATTAACTACAAATGTCAGGCCTTATCTCTGATAGAAGCAAAGACTGTCTAAAGAATATGCTGTTAATTTCAGAGAGCTGTTAGTTAGAAGAGGCTTAACTGAAAAGTAAAATTACTGAACAGAAAATTGGTTCTGTTTTACCTCAAACCAGGGCAAGTCACAACATTGGTCCAAAGTAAGTTAGTAGGAGTTTTGTCATTTCTATAAATCCTGTCATTCACCAAGATTCACCTAAGCTGTAAAGATAAGTGACCCTCTGTCAGTGGCTGTGGCACAGATGTTCTGCAGATAATAACACTTAATTTCCTGGCTCCTAAGCATAAGTATCAAATGCAAATAGAAAAAGAAAATGTTTTATATGATTACAAGTGGCTTTAACACAGGGTATCATTCTCTTATTAGTTGGATCTGTGCAATATAACTTCGGGCTTTCAGTTGTCTCCTTTGTGGTCTATGTATGATGTGTGTTCAATGTCTAAACAATAGCACTCAGGAAAAGATCCAGGAGGAAGCTAGAGGTTGTAGAGATCAGAGTCTGTCTGAACTCTCTATGTTGTCTGAGAGTCTGGGGAGGAAGTGTACTTGTGCACAAACTAAATAGCAGGCAGATTCTCCTCAGATTCTCATACCAGTCTGAAAATCCTGTGTATACCTAAATAATTGTGGTATCCCTATATGTGGTCCCTCTTCCTTGTAGCTGTAAAAATGCCAACAATCTGTCTGTGGATCATTGGCTGCAAAACCTACACTTGTGAGCCTCCTGTGGTTCACGGGAATATATGCAAGAGCAGGCAGCTGGGCCAGCAGCAACAACTGTGTTCTCAAATTCTCATCCAGAAGCTTCCTATAAAAATACGTTTCTGGAAATCTGTCTCATGACACCTGGAAGTAAATTACATCCATGGAAATAGTGGTGCCTGGGCTTTTAGAAGACTGGCACAGCCTCTTCATGAGACATTTATCACACATTTGTTTGATGTAGACAGTTTGCCCATGAATTAAACTAAAACTGAGATTGAGGGCAGAGTAAGGCCTCACAGTAAGGAAACATATTTTACCCTTGGCATGGGGTTTCGACAGTTATCTTAACCCGTGAAGACACTTAGTAGCCTGATTTTGCAAGCTACTCAGTATCTCAGACTCTCATTTGATGCCACTGGACAAGTGGGGAGGACTTTTGGTGCACCCACATTCTGGAACTAAATTATGGATAGAAGTGCAATGCAGACACAAGTCTCTGTCATCAGCAAGAATCAATGGTAGTTTGGGATTTAAGCAAAATACCTTTCTTCCTCTTCATGAAGTCTTCAGGATTAATAGTGCTATTTCAGGATTTCTTTCATGACCTTCTTACTGTTACAGAAAAATTTTTTGTGCCTGTACCACCTCCTACCCATAGAAGCCTGGTTGAATCACATGTAAACTACTTTCTGATATTCATAATATGGGAACTGTAATAAAACTAAATCTACTTATTTGTTTACATCTCCTTGATAGTCACTATTTTATTCTCTTGTTCTTGTCCTTTGATTTGATGTATTTTCAAAATCTTCCAAATACAGGAGACTAGAATACTGATTAAAAAAAGAGATATACAGAGAAGATAAGGCATATCTATGCAGAAATTATTTTTGTCTCTGTATTCTTTCTGCAGATTAAAAAGTTTTTTGTGTAGCTAAATCTTACGTGACTTTCAGTATTTAACATGTTAGAGCTAATCTAAATTATATAAAGAAACATATACTTGTAAATGGACAAATGTGCAAAAAAAAAATATTTAAACACTTGCCACAGAATCACAGAATGATAGGGGTTGGAAGGGATCTCTGGAGATCATCTAGTCCAACCCCCACTTGGATGTGCATCTTTAAACCCATGTTTTGCTGTCTTTAAGTTCTTTTTTTATGGGTTATACTGTGGCTGAACTAGCTTTCAAAATTTCAAATTTAAATCTACAGTATATTGTTTATATATGTCATATTTTTGCTGCTGCTCACAGTGTTGTCAATGTTTGCAGTGTCACCCTCTTTATCTACACATGTTCTTCCCTTTCAAGACAAACTCATGGCAGAAATGAGAACTTACAAACAGGAAAGTTGCTGAGGTGTCTCTGACATCACCTGTCCAGAGCAAGTGGATTAGCCATAATGCAATATGCAAGGGAATAACAGCAGCTTTGAAATTCAGTTCTAGACATCCTTACACGAATTATTTTATTCTAGTGCAGAATTGTCCAAGCTGCAATAAAAATTTAGTCCTGCTAAGCCTCTTTTAAAGTTTAGGGTTCAAGTCTCCCTCAGACAGCACTGCAGCCACTCAGTTTCTTTTAGCTTTTTCCTACGTTAATTTGAAAGACTGTGTGAGAAGGAGGTTGGGAGAAAGGAGGATGCTATAGACTATTTTAATCAATGAGCTGTGGCTCAGAGGTGACAAGGAAGTAGCTTGTTAGATCCTGTTCCAGGGTTGCATTCCTGGAAAGCAGAGTCAATGTAAAAAATGATTTAGCAGTAGAGGAACTGCCAAGGCTTCGACAGGTGTTTGAGGGCAGCTTGGACAGATGTTCCTGTCTTATGCTTATTGCTTCCAAATTTGTTTTAAACTGTTCAGCACTGGCAGCTAGGAATGACAGGCAACGTAGCTTTGTTGATCTGGATTCAGGCTGAGAAGTTCTTAGGACGTACTAGAGGCAATCTTTTGTTTTCTTTCTTGTTTCTGTTTTTGTTTTGTTTTGTTTTATTTTCTTTTTTTTTTAATTTGTTTAACAATTTGGGTTTTCTTTTCAATCTTGTTGTTCATAAAACCTCATGAAAACAAAGTAATCTGGTGTCAGTCTGCATTCATAGTATTGCAGATGTTCTCTAGGAAATTTCAAAGAGTTCTTAGAGCTCCACTGTTTTAAGAACAGCACACCTATTCACTACATCTAATAAAACCAGAGAGCTCACTGTCTGAAAGGTGAAGAGAAATTATGCATAGTACTGCTAAGTGGCACAAAGTTCATAAGGTCTGAATTCTATCTGTCTATAATGTTTTTTGTTGGACTATGTCTCAAGGGAAGTTCTCCCTCCTGCCGTTTTGCCTCTGGCTCTACTAGGAGAAGGAAAGATCTGTAAATGTTATTTAATAACAAGTAGCATAAAGACATTCTGGGAAAAAGGAAATAAAGGAATGAAATAGTGCTGTCTTAAGTAGTCACAGAAGCATTGTGACTTTCAATGGAAAAATTTCTGATATTATTTTAATCATGAGCCTGGTTTTGCTGTAGAATTATGTTATGCTGCTGACTAAAAAGTGTTGGTAGTATGGAACTGAGAAATGTCTCATACTGTGGCTATATGCAAACTTTATTTGTGTTTTGAAAGTATTATTAAGCAATGCTATAAATGTGGTGCAAAGTAAATTCAATTTGTATCATGCTATTCAACAGTAGCGAGTTGAAAAGTGTATGACCACGTAGTAAATAACCTTAACCTTGTTCTCAAGTTATTTTTCACATTACATTTTTTTTCTTCATGTTCATCCTCTTTATCACTTCTTACACATCTTCCTTGATCAGGTTGTCTTTCAGTCTCTTTGTTTTTTTCTTCTTTTTTGTTTGTTTTGGTTAAGATCTCTGTTTCCTCCTCATGTACCTATCTTTCTGTGGCATTTCTCCTCCTCCCTACCTAAATTTATTTCTGTGACCCTTTCCTCAATATTAGCTAAGCTAATGAGCATTCATTTTTTCTGAAGGCTTGGATATATGTTTTTCTATTACATTACGTAATTCCGTATAATGCTACTAAGAGCAGTTGTACAGGTATAGAGCTAATCACCTGAGCCTAACAGATCTCAATTGTTCAAGAGACCACTTTCAGGGAAGTTAACAAACAAGGGAGCTTTACAATACCTGAAAGACTTCTCAGTATATTTTAAGAATCCTTTTCATTAAATATTTATGTCCTGGTGCCTATGCATTATGAATAAACAATTTTTAATTAAATAATAGGGGGTGAAGGAATAGTATCCCAGTTTGTTCTATTTCTCACTAAGATAGCTTGCACTGTCTCTTCTGTCAGAAGTGCGAGGCATCATGTTGTAGTGGTTAGTGGGAGGTAGTGGGAGTCAGCAGACTTCCATTCTGTTCATGATTCTGTCCCATTTCCTTCTACAGCCTCTGGTGAATTACTCACTCTGTGTTTGAGTGTGTTTGTTTCCACATGCTTTTTCTCCCCCCCCCCCCCCCCCCAAAAAAATTGTTCTGCCTAGAATAAAATTGTTGTGAGTTGCTCTATTATGGATGCAATAGCATATACAGCCACAGCAGAGTCAATTTTCAGTGCAATTACAGTGAGCTAGGGGCATAACGTATATTATTTATGGGGGCTGTGCATCACATGGATCATGAGTCAACCAATGTTGACAAAAATGCTTGACAAATAAATCCATTATGGAAATTGTTTTCAAAATGCTTTCATTTACAAAACAGTTAACATAAGAAGAATAGTACAGTATGCAAAGGAGAATGAACTGTTAACTTTGTTTTTCTGCACAAGAATGTTAATAGGAAGCTACGATATCTGGTACAAAGAGCTTGATTATACAAAGACAGAGCTTTGAAGATCTTCTCTAGGGCACAGTTTCTTGATGGCATATTTAGGTTGCATTCTGTAATGTTTATTTTT
Organism: Vanellus vanellus; assembly: GCF_965231255.1. Taxonomy (NCBI): domain Eukaryota; kingdom Metazoa; phylum Chordata; class Aves; order Charadriiformes; family Charadriidae; genus Vanellus; species Vanellus vanellus. Next base: position 54,698,507 of record NC_138908.1, read on the forward strand.
AGAGAATCTTCTTCTTATTTAATAGCAACAGTGTAGAGTACAAGGGTTACAGATAATAGTACTTGACTTCACTTTTTATGATAGCACAACAACAACAACAAAAAAAAACCCCAAACAAAACCGTGTGCTCACAGAAATATAGGTTCCATAATATACTCATCCTCATTGATGGGAGGTCATATTACCATTTAGATCAATACTCCACTATTGATTAGTGTGAAACGTCTGTGCAACTCTTCTAACAAAAGTAGGAAGTAGTGTATATAAAAAACACATCAATGTGCTTTCTCAGAAACTGACTCCATTTTTTATTCTTTTTCAACACACTTATTTCACCTGCCTTTTATAAATGGAACACTTTACTGTGATTTTTTTTTTTTCCTTCCTCCTTCTCCCAATATCATCACAAAGAGGAAATACAACCTAAATTGAACCACGAATGCATTTATAATTTCTCAGGGGAAAAAAAATGTGCCTCTGAATGTGATATAACCAAAGGTTTGAAAATCAAAGGTTTACTGCTATCTATCTTTAATTATATTATCAGAAAACAGGATTATGTTTCAATAAAATCTTTTTCAGCATGGTGATAAAATAAACGTTTTGTATTTTTGTTGATTTCAAAACTATTTTAAAATGCCTCCAGTTATTTTAGGCTTTTTTTTTTTTTTTTTTTTTTTTTTTAAATGCTAGTGATTTTTAATAGACTTGTATGCTGTGCACTAGTCATTTATTTGGGACTTTTGATTTTAGTGGTTAAATTATGTTCAACTAGATATCAGCATCAGTTTAGTTTCTTTTTGGTGCAAAATCCAACTTAGTCTCCCTTGAATTAAAGGTTATTACAGACAATAGGGAGACAACTATCGCCATGTATTTCTATATGTTACCTGTGCAAGGCCTTAGGGTGGAAATAAAAACCTGAAAAGATACCTGTATTCTTCATGCAAGGAATAAGGCATGATCGTCTCACAGAGTACTTGAACCAGTCTACTGAAGACACATTTGTCTCTGTAGCAAGCAGCACTCAGATCATGATGTGATTAGTATCACATTTCCAGCCTGAGTAAGATGATACTTTTGTATTTCTCTATGATTAAGCAACTTGCTTTAGGATTCCAGAGTACAGATGGAACTCTAAACCTCTGTGCTCATAGCCAGGTGCCCTAAGTACTTGTTACAACCTGCAGCCTCCCATCAGTACTTTGCCATCATGGTCTGCTTGCTTGGCGTTAGGTTCATTAATAAAAAAAAAAAAAAAAGAAAGAAAGAGAGAAGAGAGAGTCTATGACCTTTGGAAGAGGGGGCAAGTCTCTCATGAAGACTATAAAGATGTAGCAAAGCTATGCAGGGAGAAAATAAGGAGAGCCAAAGCGCAGCTAGAGCTCAACCTGGCTACAGCTGTTAAGGATAATAAAGAATGTTTCTATACATTCATTAATAACAAAAAGAGGATTAGGGAAAATCTCCCTCCTTTATTGGATGCAGAGGGAAACATAGTTACAAAGGATGAGGAAAAGGCTGAGGTGCTCAATGCCTACTTTGCGTCAGTCCTTAGCAGTGGAACTAGCTGTTCCCTGGACACCCAGCCTCAAGAACTAGGAGACAGGGAGGGGAAGCAGAATGAGAGCATCACGATTAAAGAGGAAGAGATCAGTGACCTGCTATGCTGTTTGGATGCACACAAGTCTATGGGACCGGATGGGCTACACCCAAGAGTGCTGAAAGAGTTGGCGACGTGCTCACCAAACCGCTTTCCATCATTTACAGGAAATCATGGCTAACTGGGGAGATCCCAATGGGCTGGAGGGTGGCAAATGTAACACCCATCTATAAGAAAGGCAAAAAGGAGGATCCAGGTAACTATAGACCTGTCAGTCTAACCTTGATACCAGGGAAGGTCATGGAGCAGGTCATCTTGAGTGCCATCAAAACCCACATAATGGGCAACCAGGGGATCAGGCCTAGTCAGCATGGGTTTATGGAAGGCAGGTCCTGCCAGATGAACCTGATCTCCTTCTATGTCAAGATAACCAGAATATTGGATGAGGGAAAGGCTGTTGGTATTGTATACCTGGACTTTCAAAAAGCATTCAATATTGTCCCCCATACAATTCTCGTGGAAAAACTGGCTTCGCATGGCCTGGATGAGCATACGACCTGCTGGATCAAGCACTGGCTGACTGGAAGATCCCAGAGAGTGGTGCTCAGTGGATTTAAATCCAGCTGGTGGCCGGTCACAAGTGGTGTGCCTCAGGGCTCAGTGTTGGGACCATTTTTGTTCAACGTCTTTATCGATGATCTTGATAAAGACATAGGGTGTATCATCAGCAAGTTTGCAGATGACACCAAGTTAAGCAGGAGTGTTGATTCCCAGGAGGATAGGGAAGCTCTACAGAGGGACTTGGATAGATTGGATCATTGGGCCAACATCAATGGTATAAGTTTCAACAAGGGCAAGTGCCAGGTTCTGCACTTGGACCACAATAACCCCATGCAGCGTTACAGGCCTGGGGAAGTGTGGCTGGAAAGCTGCCTGGCAGAAAGAGACCTGGGGGTTCTAATTGACAAGCAGCTGAATATGAGCCAGCAGTGTGCCCAGGTGGCCAAGAAAGCCAACGGCATCCTGGCCTGTATTAGAAATAGCGTGGCCAGCAGAAGTAGGGAGGTGATTATGCCCCTGTACTCAGCACTGGTGAGGCCACACCTCGAGTATTGTGTCCAGTTTTGGGCACCTCAATACAAGAGTGATATCGAGGTGCTGGAGTGAGTGCAGAGGAGGGCAACGAAGCTGGTGAAGGGCCTAGCAAACAAATCATATGAAGAGCAGTTGAAAGAGTTGGGACTGTTTAGTCTGAGGAGGAGGAGGCTGAGGGGAGACCTCATCACTCTCTACAACTATTTGAAAGGACACTGTAGAGAGGTTGGTGCTGGTCTCTTCTCACAGGTAATTAATGACAGAACAAGAGGGAACGGCTTCAAGCTCCAACAGGGTAGATTTAGACTGAACATTAGGAAAGAATTTTTCACAGAAAGAGTGGTCGGGCATGGGAATAGACTGCCCAGGGAGGTGGTTGAGTCACCATCCCTGGATGTGTTTAAGAGATGTTTAGCTGTGGTGTTGGGGGATATGGTGTAGGGGAGAACTTTGTAGAGTAGGGTAGATGGTTGGACTCGATGATCCCAAGGGTCTCTTCCAACCTAGGCAATTCTATGATTCTATGATTCTGTGATTAATAACATGCTATGGGCATTCTTAGATTCCAGACAGCTATGTTTTATTTTCATGTGGACAATATTGTGCATAAATTGTAGACACCTTTAACTGAAGTAACAACAGAGAACATTTCCTTAGCCATTTCATGAGATGATAGATTACTAGCAGTCACTGATTCTTGATCAAAATTCACTAAGAGGGATTACTTGTAATCTGATATAAATTTATATTTGCAGGAATTTTCCTTAAGACTTAAATATTTTTTCTTGATATGAATAAAGTACAACTGTTTTAAGAGATTAACATCTTAAAGATTCTAAGATGCTAAGAAAAAATGTGAAAACATAAATATAATGTTTATAATTAATCATATGAAAACATGACTATGTACTAAAGTAATAAAAACAACTATAAACTGTAAATTAAATAGAGTGATAGTGATTGAGTAGTTCAAAAGTTCTATCATTTGAATTATTTCTATCCTTTTCCAGTAAAATCTAGATTTTCCATCAGGAAGAAAATCTTAAACTAGAAGGGCTGTATGAACCACACTTGAGAATTGGGATTTTTCATTTCCAACTTTAAAACGCTTTTTGGTTTTGGGGGTTCAACTTCTTTGCTTGTCCCAAATGCATCTTGCTAGTGCTGGAAAACTCAGGGCTTGTTTCCTACCTGAACATCATCAAGTTTCATAAACTGGGAATCCCTTTGGCTAAGGCAAGCTTCACCTAGAGGTAAAAAGGAGAGAGTCCTGGGTTTGAGTCTTTCCTAGATTTAGTGTTTAAATACTCAATATGGGCTAGTCATTGGAAAAGGTGCTAAAAACATTGGAGTAAAAACTGAAAGAAAATCCTTCTGAAAATCTAGGAGATCTAGTTAATTTTGTGGGTTTTGTTTTCTTTCTGTGAAATGGAAGTGATTCTTTACCACAAAATATCATTAAAAAGTTTGAATCCAGTAATAACTGTGACAGAATCAGATGATACAAAAGAAGACCAACAAGAGAATATGGATAAGCCTGTCTAATAATATAAATAATAAACAGGTTTTAATTTGGAGTATGACTGTTTTCTGAAAGGTTTCTGTTACTTTTAATTTTTATTTATTTATTGCTTTTCTTGCTTTTTGATTTCATACACACACAAAAAACTTCTTTTCTTCTGGGGAAATAACCTAAAGAAATATGTTCCCTTGGAAAATTTGCACTACTAATGTATTGTAGATCATTTACATTAATCGATTGCTTGTAGGTGCTGGACAAAACATTTTATTTTAAATATGATGAATGGTCTTAAAACATAAGATTGTCAGATCAATAATTCTCTAGGTAAAGTAATTATCTTTCAATGTTAATTTTCTTAAGTTTTTCATTGGGCCAAACAAAAGGTAAACTGCCAGTCTGAATATGTGCCTGATTCACTTCAAAACCTTATTGTTACTTGCAGGCCTTCTATGAAGTGATGTCTATTGCAGTGCAGATATATACATATTTGCATGGAGTGATAAAATATTCTTTTTTAAAAATACAAATTATATTAATCAACGTACCTTACATTTAAAGGTATGTGTGTGTAAGATTTTAGTAGAGAAGGCATGAATTTATTCTCTAGTGTTTTCAAGGCACTGGCAGGGGGAACCAATTAGTGTGCTAAAACACCCCATTCTATCGTGGCCCATTTTTGTGTCTGTGGGTGCATGTTTTGTTTTTGTGTTGCCAATTGAAGCAAGACACTTAATGTACATAGGCAAGAAACAAGGAGAAAGGACAAGAACATTCCAGGCTGATGGAGGTTTTAGCACCATAGAGATATAATATTTACTAAAGATAATGCTAGAGGGAATGGTGCTAGTCACATCACTCTAAGTCTTAGTATATTAAGCCCTGATTGATAGAAGGTGTGCAGACAGGTTTTTTGATGAAACTAGAGAAATGGCCAACTTGCAATTCCTAATGGAAACAAGCAATAGATTTGAGAAGTTGATGTTCTATAGAAGCTGTTACTTTGATAATTATTTCTAGATTAGATTCCTTGTAAGTTTTGTTTCTGTAAGCAACAGATGCGTATGACACTGGTAACCTACGGGAATTTAATTGATTGTTGTTCCTTTAGATCCTCAAAAGTTGCATCAGAGGATCTCACTGTGCTGCTAAATTCCATGCATGATATACAGTAACTTTGGGAAAATGTGCAGCTGGGAAAACTAGACTCATGCTGACTCAGGTTATCTGTGTGACTATATTTAAGGGTATGAAATATGAAAGCTTTTTTTCAAAGAACTATGCAACTTAAGAGCAGTGAAAAAGGTCTACATGAGAGTCTTATTGGGTACCGATGTAGACTAAAGCATTTCACAAACTTGTCTTCAGTGCATATCACTGAACCTGACATAACACATCTGTGCATGTCTGAGCATGTATGTTTATTCACATAAGTGTGTGTTTTTACTAACATATTATCACTCAGCAGAAGACATATTTCAAAAACTGAAGTTGTTAAGCACATAGATGATGTAGAAGTAATTGATTACATTCACTTGACAAAATAACAAACAAACAAAGAAATGAAAATACTACTTTTAGCCTAGTAAGAATAAAATATTTGCTGATATTCAGAAAGAAAGGACTTAAACTGAACATGAAAAAGAAAAAGCAGATTGCACTCATGAGACTGAAATGGATCAAATCACTTTTGTCCTCTTTCTAGAACTCTTTTATCTATGTCTTATCTCTGTGAAAGAACCAAATGGGCACAGACCGCCACTGCCAGGAAGCGAAACTTTAAATTCTGGCATATCTTTGTAGTAGTGCAATATTATGTCTGTATTTTGGCCATAGTAAAATGAGATTTAAAACTACTGCAGGCAGAGTGTTAAATGTTGTATTTACACAAACACACACACGTGCACACAAAAGGAAGACATGTTCAGTACACCCAGCATTGAATGCATTGTGTTAAACAGAACACCTTTGAGTACAACAGATGCTTTCCATTCTACATCATGGAAGAACAGATACTGTAGCTGTAAATGGGTAAAGACCATCTTCTGTGCCTTGCTCTTCCTTGACAATTTTATCTTGGATTTAGTTAAAGATACTCCTCAAAGTAGACTAAAAATGTCTGAAAACAAGAATCTGGGAAGGCTCTATAAGTATTTTTTTTTTGCAAATAGATTCTATTATCAAAAAGATATATTGTGTCCCCCTTCCCTTCATTCCTTGTCTTAACAGAAATTAAAACACTACAAAAGGTCTGATCTTATATATATATATATATATATATATATATATATAAATTCCTCTAATCTGCAGATACAAGAATTCATTTTATTACATACAATATTCTCCTTAAAGCTAATGGGACCATTTAAGAAAGTAACATCACGTATTTCTCTTCCATAATCCCAATCATAACTGTAAATTAAATCCAGCCGACTCTGCAAGGCCTATATTACTATTTGAAGGATCTGGCATATTTATTCAAAAATATGTGGGAACAATAAATATATTTAAAGGACATTTCAGAATAGTAACTATTCTCAATTGTGTGGTTTGGGCCTTGCTAGTTAAATAATAGCATTTTACTCTCAATCCTCTTCTCTTTTTTCCAATGCTTCTATTGATTTTATTACAAAATTCTGGATAATTATGTTACTATTTGTTTGTATGAGCACAATAATATTCCACAGGAGTTAAATAAAACCATGAAAAAACCCCGTATTTAAAATATTAAGTGTAACAAAGAAGCAAAGGCAGTGGGGAATGCAGTCTGTAATTACATTGTCTAAGCCACTAGTGCACAATCTGTAAGAACTGCTTTGTTTTAAAGTCAAATTAAAGATTTTTTAATAGATCTTTCCAGAACACTCTAGTTTACAACTAATGCATGTTTCTGACAGAATCAGTGGAAGTCTATGAAATGAGAATCAGGTTCTGTATTTCACAGGAGTTTTATTGAGATGAAAAGGATAATTAAATTACTTGGTCTCATTGCTGTGATTCTCTCCATCCTGTAAGTACCATGTTGCCAATCTTAACATCAAGTAGCCAGTGAGAAATAACATTTATAAACACTGAGGGACAGAATATACTGATGCAGAAATATTTTCTGTCTTTATTGTCTGTTGCTGCTACAAAATGCACAGGAAATGGGAAAACATACCTTCCAGTTTGAGATTAGCTTGCAAGTTGCTCTAGATGATTAGCTCTTTAACAGTTACTACTGATAAAGTACCACTTTTTGTAAAATGCAACACTAACACTTAAGAGAATTCTAAAGTTTGAGGATATAAGCAAGGTTTCTTAAATAGATCATAGCCTGTCCTAAGCTATTCTTTATTTCTCATATGACCTATCAGATATTTATGGAGTGATATTAATCCATTTCTGCTGTCCAAAATCTGCTTCTGTCAGCATAGTGATACCTCCAGTACAGTTATATCAACCAGGAACATTAGCATGTAAGGATAAAATCGGAAATGCCAATGTATAAAATGAAATATCTGTAATTATTCTCACTAGTAAGAAATTATTCTAGAAATATATATACATGGAAACAGAAGAACTGGGAAGGTTTTAATATGTTAATCAATAAAGAAGGACCATATGATCACATACATTTTACAAGCTTGGTCTCTAATTACTGAAGCTTAATGCTCAAAAAAGTCTTTTACAGAAGTCTGACCACAAAAATGCCACAAGTATTCACTTTCTCAACAATTTAAAAATAGATATTGTTACCTGCATTCTCCACTGGTTTGTTGGACTGCAGTTTGTTTGTTTTTTTTTTCAGTTTGTGGGCATAAGAAATGCACTTTCTACACGAAGCCAAAAATTCATTGTTATCCAAGAGGAAATCGTAACAGTCTAAAAGATTTACCTTTCCCAGGTGTGATGCTTACAGAAAACAAAACAAAACAAAACAAAACAAAACAAAACAAGGATACTATTACAGAATAAGTGTCAATAAAAGTAGTTACAACTGCCAACACACACTTTCTAATGAGTGTAGCATGACCTATACTCACTCTTTTACTGCCTATGTGGTCCTTATGTTAATGACAGTGGTCTGAAGCAGTGAGGTGTTACAGTGAGTCGTCAGCATTTTTCACTTGTAGGCCAATATTGACTTGGGGGTGAGGTGTTCTTTCTCTGTACTCAAGAGTTCATTTGTGGTATTTTTAATATGATTAACCCCAAATTTTTCTATATCTATCTATAGCTACTAGAATCCTAAAGATATATGAATAACAGAAAGTGTGACATCACACAACTATATAGTAGTCACATGGCTGTTAGACAGTTGTTACTACAGTTGAACAAGTTAAAACAGAATTCCCTACAATTCAAGACACTTTCAAACAACATTTAACAAATCCTGATGTCTGTGTAGTTGATAAGGCTCAAATCCTGTGTCTTGGTACTACTAATGATGACAGTATTATTTGTGGACTAAAACATTCAAATATAATCAGGAGGCTTATGCAAGCACTACCAGTAGTGATGGTTAATAGTTTCTAGAGTAGTTGGAAAAATTTTTGTGTTGTTCATATAGGTTTAGAAACTTCTTCATAAGTTTCTTAAAGAATTAGCTGAAGTAATCTTGGAACAGCTAGCTAGCTTCTTTCTCACAAAGGGCAGCACTAGGCCTGTTCTGCCTAACTTTTGTTTCTAGAAAAATGTTGAAACAAAATTTTGAACTATTTTTTAAATAATTAGAAGACAACAGGCAATGAGTAGTAGTAACTGAGAAATACTTAAAAGCAAACATGATGGATTAAAACCGAATTTAGAGCATGACAAATAGCCCTTCCAGACTAAATAGAAGCAGTAAATGTCACACACCTTTATTGTTTGGTAATCATTCTGACACTGTGTCATGTGTTTTATAAGTAAGAAAGAAAAATATGGCCTCCACGAAACAACTGTAAAACATTTTGAAAAGATAATGCAGGAGAATCATAATTGTTTGTTGTTGAAAAAGAGATTTGATCTTTCATGTGTCTAATAATACTTGATATTTTCATCAGCAAGCTGAATGGTAAACACTAAACAGGGAAGGTTTTCAAGTATCCTGAAATTTGAAAGGATGGTAGGTTGGAAAATACTGAATGAAACCCAGTAAGGATGAAGGTGAATAGATATGCACTCAGGCATAATCAACAGTCTTTGCAGAAATACTTCTCTTCTCTTCTCTTCTCTTCTCTTCTCTTCTCTTCTCTTCTCTTCTCTTCTCTTCTCTTCTCTTCTCTTCTCTTCTCTTCTCTTCTCTTCTCTTCTCTTCTCTTCTCTTCTCTTCTCTTCTCTTCTCTTCTCTTCTCTTCTCTTCTCTTCTCTTCTCTTCTCTTCTCTTTCTCTTCTCTTCTCTTCTCTTCTCTTCTCTTCTCTTCTCTTCTCTTCTCTTCTCTTCTCTTCTCTTCTCTTCTCTTCTCTTCTCTTCTCTTCTCTTCTCTTCTCTTCTCTTCTCTTCTCTTCCCGTCTAGTCTATTCTATTCTAATTTTTCGAGAAGAAAGAAAGGATTTATTATCCATAGTCTAGCTGTGGTTCATTGAGTAACTAGACAGTATGTTTCCTAATTGTACTTGATCTGTATATGGTTTGTATCAAACACCCAAAGATGTGGCTTGAAATGGTGAAGATAGGTGGTGCCAATACATTTTTATACAAAATAACACAGAAAAAAGGAACAAATGGCTTGACATTTTTCATAGATGTATTTCAGCTTCCACCATTTATCATTCTTATATTCAGTTATTTACGCTATACTGGCATCCTGTCAAGACCGAAGCCTAAGTGTGTTAGACTGCAGAAATATAAGGACCATTGGCTCTGCAAGACAGTAATGAAAAAGTCTGTGATAGGCAAAAGACATACTGTGAACAGCCTTTTCTAGGAATGTTCTGTAATTTAATATCAGATGTGTATTATTTGCAATAATTTCATAGAGTTCTGTTCTGTTTAGTTTAAAAATTGCTGAAACTTTTGGTATTTTAATACTGAATTTCCTACAACACAGTGGTTGCTGAATTTTACAGGTGCTTCCATCAAAATTCTCATGCATAATTCCCCTTGTAACAGTTTCTGAGCCTATGTGAGTCCATGGTATCCAAACTTGAGGTTTCACAAGTGAGTTTGGGGAGCAGAGCTGTTTTGGGGGGGAGGAAGTTTACGTATATGTCCTTCCTTGGGAAGAGTTAAGTTTATCTCTGTCTTAATAATCTTTTTAAGTAGTGTGATCAACAACTAGTGATTATGATCAATTACATCATCTGAGACAGTCTTGTAATCAGATTACTTTATTAGGCTCTTTCCACAAATGGTTTTGTGGACTTCACTTCTGAGGACCCTTTTTAAAAAAAATGTTTTTCCACATGCAACATTAATTTTGCCTGATGTGGTCATGCTAACTACTGTTCCTGGTTTTCCTCAATATATTAGAAGCAGTCTGTGTGCCAGACTCAACATACAAAACTTGAATTTTCCATCTTAAATAATAAGAAAGTTCCTACAAAAAGTGTTCAGATCCCTTTCTACAGGAACATGGTTTTCATATTCAGATAATAAAAATATGTAATTAAAAAAACTTATGTTAATGTTCTGTTACCAGCAAGTTCCAAAAGTAGGCTGATTTTTGACAATTCTTTTTTCTCTATGTTGTTACGGAGGCAGAGGTTGTTATTGTACTTTCATGAGATGTATCTTTTCTTCTCTAACATTTCAGGTAATATCCCTCTACCTACTCTACAGGGGAGCTGCTCCCCTCTACAGGATGGAAATTCTCTGGGGCAGGTCCTAACAGTGATTTATCCACACCCTACAAAAAAAGAGACATTACAGACATGCAAATACAATATTAAACTAAAGCATATGCACTGATCTAGAAACAGTGTGAGCCATTGTGCTCCCAAGCCTGAAATAAGAGGAATGTTGACTGAATTTGTGGAATTGAATTTAAAGCATGACATGTGATTGGTATCTGTGCACTTCCATATTGCTGCCTTTGAAGGTAACCTTACGTTCCTTGTTCCAGGACCCAGGTCCTGCTAACGATTTACAACCATGCAATGAACTGGATTTCTATTTATCTATGCAATGATGGATAATAAATTTCTGTAAAGAAGAGCAGGATTTGGCCCAGGAAATACTGTAATAATTCACTCCAAATACCTTTGCTCCTGTTTAACATCTTTACTACCTTTCTTTGTACATTTTCTAAAGGTGAAATCCTAGAAAAAGAGGCAGGAGGTAGAGAAGTTTACTGAATTAGTTTTTCCCTTTCAGGCTTTTAATAATTCAGTGCTAAAATTCTGTGTGGATTCCAAAACTAAATTAGTTTTGTAGCCCCCTCTGACCCTCATGTGGATATAGGCCCAGCTGACAAATCCACCCCTTTTGGGGAATAATACAATGCAATTAAACACATCTGGAGAAGATCAGAACATGTATCATAGATATTACAGAGACAAAAAAAAGTGTTCTTATGTCATACACTCCATCATCCTACCAGTATGTGACTAATCCCTATAATGTTCCCTTTGAGTGCTGCATTACATTTTAGAAACCTGAACTTATGGTGTGCTGCTTCTCCCCTTGTTGATGATTTCACGTCATAAAATAGGAAGACAGAAATTTTTGTTTCAGCATGCATTCCAATTGTTTTAAAAGTTTACCTCCATTGAGTCCTACCCATATTCCCAGGTAGTACTCTAGGTCTGTATAGACTCCATATATCAAAGTGTTGTTAATTCATATCTGTGGGGGGAAGATGGGGGATTTAATAAGAACAGAAATACTTTGGACAGGAAAGCACAGTGAAACTTGAGTCCTGTAAGAACTATTAGTCTCTTCTTTTTTGAAACGCAAATTTATCCACAGCTATTCTTAAGAAAAAGTCTAACAGAATGACGAACAGAAGGGTCTTTGATTCTAAAGACCAGGCGTTTAGCTCACAAAAGAATGAATGAACTAATCTATTTTCATGACTTAGTGTATTATGGACAAATCCTTACTTAATCAATTTTGTAATTATGTCAGTGGCTTCATAAGTCAAAGGACTTGTGTGTAACATCTGTTCTATTAGGAAATCTGTCTTCCAATTGTTGCAGATAGGCTAAAATGTAACCACAATACTTAACATTCTTTCAGACTTCCTGGGAGCACTTGCTACTTTAATAGAAAAAACAGACAAAGTGAATTAAAATGACCTTGCTTCTTTGAATTAGTAAGGGTTGGTGTGTGCAAGCATTAAATCAATGGCTGGCATCAGCCTTGCTCAGCTGTAGGGAGGTCTGTAGTAGTTCTCTCATAATTTGAGTTGTAAAGTGTCTGTCTTTTCCAGCATCCAACACTCCCTCTGTTCTGCACAGTACCCACTGTGCTAACACCTGTCTCAGCTAGGACTTCTGTTTGAAGGTGGCTTAATGATTTGGCAGTAGTGCTGCACAGATCTACACTGTAAACATAGATTCCTGCAAGACCTCAGGGCTCTTCCCATCAGTGTGGACCAGTAACAAATGCAGGAAATACATTGTGCTTTACCTTCTAAATTGTTTCTGGGTAAAGCTTTATGCACGTATTTTAATGAAACTGATTGTTGTTTTTTTTGTTTGCTGGTTTGTTTCAAAGACAGTTTTCAGCTACTACCTACTATTTCAAAAAAGTATAGTTAAGTCCGCATTCAATAAACAATGAACATTTCCTACATAATTCTGTCTTAAAGGCTTTTCAATACTATTTCAAAGAAATCATGTTTAAAAAATGTCTCAAAAAATGTAATTTCATTTTCACAGCTCACAGTATGTCTCCTCTTCACTGAACTCATAAGCTTCTAAGAACAGTATTATTACCAGTTTCTCCTGTATCTTGGCACATATAAAAAAGCAAGAGTTTTGGTTTGGTTTGTTTAATTAATATTTATTTATTTATTTGTTTGTTTCCTGGAAAAAGAAGAGTGATGGAAAAAAAGTTGCCTACTGCAATGCAAATAGATACAAATAATTGATGTGACCACCATATGTGTCACATATTTCCTTTGTAAACATTTTTCACTGGTACTTGGACCCACAAAAAGAGATACACAGCTGAACATGTGTTTGCATACTAAGTACTTTGTAGGAGGAGAAGTTTGAAATTATTTCCTGAGTAACTGAAACCTCTTTTTTTTTTTTTTTTTTTTCCTTGCCATTATTCTTTTCATCTTTTGTCCTTCTAACATTTCTAATTAGGTAAGAAGATAGATTTCATAAATTGAGTATATACACACGTGTGTATCAACTTCAAAACTTCAATTTTATCCTCAAGGTCTTAAAACACACTGTATTTATCTTAGCTTCAGCTTCTTCCTCTCAATTCATGCACTATAGTACTGTCTATTCCTCTTCTCTCCTATTCTCTTTCTTCTATTAGACCCCCCCTTCCTACAGTTGGAACAAGTTTCTACCCTGTAAACCACGAACAATAAACGGTTTACTTCAACAATCCCTGTAATTCTTATTTTTGCAAAGTCTTCCTAGTAATATCTCAGTTTAGCCTCTATAGTAATTAGCTCGAAGATACAGAGGTACACATGTGTGCACACATGTTTCTTTGTGATTTAAGAATCTCACTGCAGAAGTGTGTCTGTCTGAGGGTGACACATACACTCAGAATGCCTGATATACACTGGAAAGTATAAAGCAGTCAACTTTTCTGTCAAAGGAAATCAAAACAACAATCCTGTTGTATGCTGCTTCTCCATATTGACACTGTATATCTCGCTAAACGCAAAGAAAAGAAAGGGATCCGGAGGAAATAAAGAGTGAGTTATTTAGTATTACTTGTGCTTATTCACTTGTTCTTCCAAACACTTTTGCAATATTTTTTTCTCTAAACCAATTTTTTTCCCCAAAATGAAAATATTAAAGGTAGTTTCTCCTCCTTCACCCCTTTCTTCACTATTAAAATAGCAAGGAATTTTCTGGATGAATGGGTAGAATATAAATGATTTATTAAAAATCATAAACATGCACCACATAATTCAAGAGGCACTGTACAAGAATCTATATAATTTAGCATAATGTGATCACCTGCATATAAATTATTCCTCAAAGATCAAGAGGAGACAGAAGGAAGGGGGATGGCTACTTTGAACTTCATTTAATAAGAGAAATTAATTAGAAAAATACAATAAAGGCTATTTTGTCTATGGTCTATGAAACCATGTTTATAGATCATTTTAATATAATTTCAAAGAAAATCTGTTATTTAATTAGGAGATATAAGTCTAATATAATTTCTGTTAACAGATATGAAATTACTTTTCCTTAAAATTTCTAGGTTGCTAAATACTGGTTTTGTAATGTCTAATAGAGTGCCTCACTGAGTCTCTTTCTGACAAAGTCAGAAGTTAATAATACTGGTGCAGGTTTGGTTTACTTGCAGTAAACTTAATGTCTCTAATGTGCTACACAGCAAGTTAGTAATCTTACGAAAGAAGTTATTTGGAGGTGTATGATCCCTTTTCTACCATCTTCTGCCCACAGTACTTGAGAAAGTATTTTGTAAATGAGAAAATTTTGTAAATATTAACATCTTATAGAACAAGTGTCTCTGTTTAGATTCTGAACCAGTAAAGTCATTGAAGTCCATGTGTATCATTGAGGGAGAAAATAACACTCATCTTGAAGTCACTATGAATACTTTCATGCTTAAAGATATACTGTATACTGAACTGTCTTCCTATCCAAGCTCCTTGTATCTTAGTCTTTCTGTGGAAAAGAACAAACCTTTAAATTGCTTTTACAGAAAGTTTGACTTTCTATCACACCTTTTACTGATATTGCATTTAAATGAAATACTGTGATTGTTTTGTAATATAAGTAATATTAAAAAGCATTCAAATAACACAGAAATCACAGAAATTAGAGTTCATATTTACAAAATGTTAACACTAGGACATGCATATTAAAGTTGCAAATACTTGTTCAGACAAATAGCTTTCATTACAAAAATGGAGTTTGTAATCAACTGAAAACTCTGGATGTTTCATACAAAGCTTTTTGAATTTAAGCTACATTTAAATTTTAAAGAAGAGTTTCTAAATATGCATCCAAAAGAGACTGATTTAGTTTCAGATCAAACTAAATATTCCATTTGATCCCAAATAATTTTGACCAGTGAAGCCATTTTTCTTGTAGCTCTTTGTAGAATAAATTTCTATGAAGTCTTGCTTTTAAGATCTTGGGCCTTTCTTCTGCATCTTACAAAAATTTACTTCAGACTTTAATATCATTTTAAACAGTACCAAGCAGAGTACAATGAACCACCTAAAGCAGGGCCCGAGTAAACCTTTGCAGAGGTAGTCATCTTGGTCATCTTGGGTAGCATACTATCTGTGTTGGGCACTTTCTCAACCGTAATCTTTGGTCCAATGGGTTTAAAAAATAAAAGTCTGCTTGAGTTTTCTTCCTACCCCAAAAGACAATTTGGCTTAAGAAATATCATTTTTCACTTAAGGAAACCTGAAGAATTTGGGAGTATATGCAATACATATAAACATTAACAATCTGGGGTGGGTTCAGGAGAAGCCACTGAGAAGGTGTGCTTAGAGTCCTTGTCCTACAAGAAGAGGCTGTGGGATCAGGGCAGGTTCAACCAGAAGAAGGGTTGGCTTCAGGACACCCAACAACATACCCAGCACCAAGAAGAGGGGATGGAAGGGGATGAAGAAAAGGCAGCTGGGTTCTTCACAGCAGTACATGGTGGGAGGGTGAGAGGTAGCAGCACAACTTGAAATATGGGAGGCTCAGGCTGGAGAAGAAAAGGAGCCTTTTTCTCATGAAGGAAGCCCAGCAGTGGAGCCAGGGCCCAGGGAGGCTAGGCCATCTCTGACCCAGGGAGTTTCATGTCCTGACTGGGTTAAGCCTGAGCAGCCACATCTGATCCCGCCACTGAGCCTGCTCTGGGTGGATGCTGGCGCTGGAGACCACTCCAGGTCCCTACTAGCCTGAATTGTCCTGTGACCTTGTGACAATTGCAGTATTTTTGCAACTACCTAGCATTGTGGATATAAATCACATTGTGTGGCACATAGTCTAGTGGACTTAAGGCTTGGGTAATCCATGCATTAGTTGATGAAAAAAATCACAATTTTTTTTTTTTAAAGTTTTTCTTTCAGCTCATCCCACTCAACAATGCATTTCATAATCTTGAGTAGGAGAAACTGGATCTGACACTACGAAGAGTGACTGGAACGAAAAACCAAAAATGGTCAAAACTCACTCCATTTAGGCAAATAAAGGACCCACACCACTAGTTTTCTTTGCAGGAAGGCTTTTTCCCCAGCAGAATTCAAAAGTTTAAGGAGCAGGCAGTGGTCTTGCTTCATTTGAATAAAAGCAGATGCCATGCAAGTGCAATAAACAGGATGAAATACAAATGTAGTGATTTATTTTTTGATTTGTTTTGCCTTTTGTCTATCTTCCTCATGTCTAGTGGCACCTTTAGTGAAATGGTTAAGAAAATATTTTAATTTCAATATGTTTTGTGTAAAATGGAATCACAGAATGATTTACATTTGAAGGGATCTTTAAAGATCATCTAGTCCAACCCTTCTGCCATGGGCAGGGACATCTTGCACTAGACCAGCTTGCTCAAAGCTCCATCCAACCTGAACTTGAACACTTCTAATGATGGCACAACCGGTGTCTTGCTACCCTTATGTTGTGATTTGGCCTCAGCCAGCCACAAAGAACCACACAGCTGCTCACTCGACTCCCACAGCTGTTGGAAAAATCAGCAGAAAAAGGCAAAAACCGTGGGTTGAAATAGTGTAATTTAACAGAACAACCAAAGGGAAGAAGAAAGAAAAACAATAACACCGATAAAGGAGTATAATGGCGCGATTACGCAGGGACCACTCTCCCCGGCTAGCGCCTCTTATAGCTGGGCACCTGGGCACGGGTCACATGGTATGGAATACCTGCCTCCCCTGCCGGCTCCTTGGGGAAATTAACCCCATCCTTGCTGGAACCAGGACACCTTATCATAAAAAAAATTTCATCCTTAGGTCCAGTCTAAATCTATGATCTTTAAGTTTAAAAATGTTACCCTTGTCCGGTCACTACACGCCATCATGTCTCTCCAGCTTTCTTAGAAACTCCCTTTATATATGGAAAGGACACAATAAGGTCTCCCCAGAGCCTTCTCTTCTCCAGGCTAAAGAACCCCAACTCTCACAGCCTTTCTTCACAGGAGAAGTGTTCCAGCCCTCTGATCATTTTTGTGGCCCTCTTCTGGGCCTGCTCCAACCGGTCCATGTCTTTCTTGTACAGGGGATTCCAGAGCTGGATGTGGTACTCCAGGTGGAATCTCACGAGGGTGAAGCAGAGACGCAGAATTACCTCAACTTTAAAATCAATAAACTTACTCACCAATTTAACAGGACCATCAGATGTTTGTGTAATTAATTAAGCCTTTTTTAAACTCAAGCCCAACAGATCTTATTGAATTTAATTGCCACTCATCACAGAGCAAATTCTTCCTGAAATTAAAAACCTGTTCTGCAAAGAGAAACAAAGCTTCAGCTATTTCTTTACGTCGCTTTTGTGTTTGGCCCTCCCACTCTTAAAACAAGAAAACTGGATTTTTGTCTTCGCAAATCCTGATATTCTTTTTTTTCAGTTAAACACCTTTCAAATTGAAAGACTCCTGCCTAGCACTAGCAGATTAAATAGTATATAACAGAGAAAACATCTCAGAGATTGCTTCTGTATTTCTGAACCATTCTGCAGGAGTAAATCAAGTGAGAGAAATACTGGTATAATGTGAGGAAAGAAAAGGGCACCAATCTTTACATTTCCTTTGCTCTCTGCTTCTAGTCATCAATATTACAATCAAGAAAAGGAATGGTCAGTATACATAATTTACTTTACTTTGAAAAATACTCAATAAATGTCTCTCTTTTATCATGAGAGTTACAAGTGAAATTAACAATTTACCCAGCTATAAAATCTTCTAAATTTTTCCAAGCTGTCAGCCAATCTCCCTTTTATTCTTATTTTGGTTTGTGCTGTGGCGCTGGTCCCTCCTGAACATGCAATTGAAGAAGCATTATTGCAGAGAGGAGTCAATCATTTCAAAATCAAAAAGGTGGGTTGTTAGTGGGACAGGTGGGGAAAATCTAACTGTAGCTCCATAGCCCATGCCAAAACAAGATTGTATTGATTTCAGTGGTCACTCCACTCTAACTCATTGACTTCAATCAGAGTTTTGCTTCACTAAGGATTTTGTGATCAGATACTTCATTTGGACAAAATGGATCCATTTTTCAAATTGTCACTGTGTGCTTGGGAAGGTCAAAGCTGTATTTTATGTAAGCTAAACCAAAGAACACTTGGGCTGTGGGGAAGAAAATGACAATGAGAACAAGAAAGACAGAAGATGAGAAGGGAGGCAGAAAGGGTGTGCCAGTACTTCATTTGCCCTTTGAGTTCCTGGGAAGATGTTATCAGTGATCTAGTTGTTTTGTTTCCACATGTTACCAACCCCTGAGATTTAATGTTTTGGAGATGTTAGTGGAAGATAACAATTTTATTTTGCTGCTTCCCCAGCTTTAACAATTATTTTTCTATTAACAATTAAATATTATCATTATTCATCTTACAACTGAAAGTGTGGCCTAGCAACCTTTATCTCAGAACTTTTGAAGAGTTATTTGACACCTACATTTCTGTTAGTGGTTGCTGAATCTTGAAGTGTGAGTGACAAGACTGCCACTGCTCTGTGTCTCCAACTTGAGGTTGAGGGTGAAAGTTGGTGAGGCTGAGCAAGTGGTCCCACTAATGCATATACAATATACATATACAATATACATATATGTATGTAAATACAGAAGGCCACACAAATCCACACAGGCAGAAACCAAGGCACTCCCACTTACAGAGAGAGGACTTGCAGGCTCATCCTTGCCACTTGTACAGAGCCCCTTGAACACACGCGTGCATGAATGTGAATCCCCTGGCAGCTGGGTTTAGACATGCAGTTTGTCCAGTAACTTCCCCCGGATCCTCCTGCTTCTTTCACACACACACCTGCACACACACCCCCACCCGCACCCACCAGCAGATCTCTCAGTCAAACCCCATCTTGACAGTCCATCCAGAGCTAAGCTTGGACCCCTGGTCCCTTCAGGAGCCAGACCCTCTTGGTGCCTCATCCTCAGAGGCACCCACAATCCAGTCCTGGGCTACTCGCCCCATTCCCTGTGTGGACAGGCTGCACGCTCACTGGTGATCACACACCTGCACACACACCTGCACTGGCTCCAGTGGCTGCCACCATGGACACATGGACCCCGACCTGCAGTCCGCTCCCACAGCCACCACCTGCCCCTACACACACACAGAGCACATGGCCCCTCACCCAGGAAACAAAAATGGAGATCAGAGAGAAGACAGGGTGGACCATGCTGGTCAGGCTCAGGGCATGGCCCCACGAGCACACTGACCAGCCCCTGCTCACACCTCTCTGGCCCCTTGCATTCCCTTTTCCCTCTGTTTTCCTGTCCTTGCTCCTCCTCAAACCACTTTGATCCCCACCTCTCCTGCCTCTGGTTCCTCCCCTACACATCCCACAATAAGCCTTGTGCCATCCCCCGCACACCCAGACAGTGATCCCTCAGTCTGTGATGAGACCTACAGAGCCCTCACAGGCTCACTGTGCTGGCTGTCCCCCTGTCCCCAGGGCAGAGGATCCCTGGAACACCCTGGGGAGGGGCCAGACAGGCCTGGGGGTTCTGGCTGCTGTATTGACATCCCCCCAGTGGTGTCTCTGGGGTTCCTCATGGGGGTGGTGGCATTATCTGACCCATAGTTGTTCCTCTCTGCCCCTCTGTGCTCCTTGTATGGAACAAAATTTTTATCACATGATCTAAAAATCTCTAGTTCATACCTTATGTTAGAGTCAGAGAGGCTAAGGATGGAAAAGACCTGTTTTATTTTCCTAGGCAGCAAGCATCAATGTTTTGCACTACTTCAATTTCATCACCTACACTGGGATGATATATGTCAAGGCTTTCATGGCTTCCTTTAAGAATCATTTTGCTTTCTCCATTAGTTTATGATGTCCTGGTTTGAGAGACACAGGACTAATTTCTAATACTTGGGAAAACTGCACTTTTAGAAGACTCCAGTGTCTGAATTTGTGAAAATATTTACTTTACAGCCAGCTATGGTGTGTGGGTCTCAAGGTCTCAGTGTTTTCAAGCTAGCCAGGTGCAGGGATGAGGAGGAGCAAGACCCAGGCACTTGACCCAAGCTGGCCAACAGCATTATTTCATACCATCAACGTCACACTCATTATAAATTAGAAAGTTTGCTACGAAGTTTGCTCTCTCCCTTGATGGCTGCCATCCTGAGAACTTCGTGCCCTGGTGCCGGACCCCTGAGGCCTTCCCTTCCTCCAGAAGCCATAGCACTCGCAGTGTCCAACATTTTCTGTTCACTGCTGGGAGTGCACAGCTTCCTACTGATATAATTGGCTGAGTATAATCTTTGCATATTCTGTATTGGTGTCAGGATCAATATTGGTTCTTTAGTGCTGTTAATGTTAATTATCTAATCTTATTCTATTAAATCTGTTTATACTTCAGCTCCCGGGTTTCCTTGTTTTTCCCGATTTCCCTTTCCCAGGTGGGGAGGGATCATTGGGTGATAGAATGATTGTCTAAATGACAACAAATTGTTATGGGTCTCTCAAACCATAACATATGACTATATTTTAACTATGTATTTTTTGGTGTTTCACTGTTCAATGTCATTTGCTTGCACCATCCCAAAAAAATCTAACTCTCATAAGCTATTTTCTTTTTAGTTCCACTTAACTGAACTCTGTTAGTTTATTCTAAGAGCAGCCTTGCACAAAATTCAATCTCTGTTATTCATACTATTTGAATAATGACAAAAAATACATTCTTTTCTATGGGATCTCGGACAATTTTACCTGAAAACAGCTATTGAATAGATAGAATTAATCCACTTTGGCTTCCTTAAAAAAAAAAAAAAAGTTTATTCTGATTATATATGCTGAAGCAAAGGCAACTTTGATGTAAATTTCCATGTGTAAAAATATTTTTATTTTATTTAAATTAAAAAATATTGTCCTTGAAGAACTTCTTCACATTCTCCTTTTTCTTCAGGAGCAGAAAATTTCTAGCTGGACTTCATTTACCAAGGTGTGTTGATCTGTGTACAGTGTCCTCTTGATAAAAGGCAACTATTCACCAAGGCTCTGAACTTTAAGGTGTTGTATGCTCCTTTCGTGCACACTAAGTATACACTTTCTATTTGCTAAATAGCAATAATTGCACCCTTCAAATCATCTACCAGATCATGCTACCTTCCTCAGCAGTACAGTTATAAAGGCACATAGGCATAAAAAGAACAAATGAGGTCCGTTGCAGAGTTCCTCTTAGGAAGTGGTTTATATAGGCACCTCAGAATCAGTGAGTTACCATTGGACGTCTTTTAATTTGTTGTTGATGTTTTTATAATGTATATTTTTTTCAGCTGCAGTTTATCAACACTAATATATGATGCTGGAGGATCCTTCTCTATTTACTTTACTGGGATACCACTGACATTCTAAAAAAAGCCTAACAGGCTCCTCCTAAATCCATCAGTCCTAACCTCATGATACCAATATAGAAGACGAAGCCATGACAGAAGATGAAGCCACTTGTGGCCCATTAATCTTCTGGCTAAGGTACAGAAAAACCTATCCTTGGCATGTCCCACCCCCAAAGACGAGTAACTATATTATGATATTTCATCTTTTATTTGACTTGATGAAACTAAGTCAGCCTTCTTTGAATCTGTAATTAGGCTTTAGGTTTTTTCCTAGTGTTTTTTTTCAAAGCACCAGCAAGGTTTTTCAAAATGTTGAGATCTCAGTCTACTGCAAGAAATTATTCTGGGCTCAAGACACCTTCCATGGAGATTATGTAGACCTTTGCAAACAGACTTATCTTGAATCTGTTTCCAACAGGCACAGCTGATTGTAATGTTGTTGTTAACTGTAAAATCTATTATGTTGACTGCCTGGTGACAACTCTGGTGGTGGTGATTGTTATATATCATTCTATTCATGTATGTGTATTACTTACCCATGCCAGGGCACAATATTCAACTGTTAAGAAGACAAAAATTTTTAATGATTTAATAGATTTTCGTGTTTGACTCCAGATCATCAAGTTAATCTGTGAAATATCTTTTTGTTTTTAATTTTATTTTTAGCCAACAGCTTTTGAAAATATTGGATAGTATACACCTAGAACACCAATGAGCTGTTACAGGAAGTTTTTTGCCTGAGGTTGGTGCCAAGGAAGATGAAGTTTTTACGTTACAGTTACTCAAGAGAAACATAGACATTTATAATTTTTGTAGGATGCCATTGGAATATTTGAGTTGTCAAAATATCGGACAGTTCTTTAATTTTCCTTCCAGAGTTTATGTATCTTTTGTGTAAAGGTAGTCTCCTCAGTCAACTCAAACCCTTTATGATACTTAATGACCATTTTTTCTGTTCACCTCTGAACATTTATTTACCCTTACTAGCATTTTACCTTAATTTCCCATCACACTGCTGCAGATAAAGCCTTAGTTTTTCTGCAATGTCCTGTTCATGGGGTATTCAAAGTCTTCTAGTTCCCCTTTTAGTGGCACTGTGGTTTCCATCACCTATCTCTTCCCGTTAAGCACTGATAGACTACTTCATCGTTTCAGTAATTTCTTCTCTTGTTTCAGTGGCTTACAGTGCATTTAAATCTACCTCAGACAGACATATGGGAATTCCCATTCACATAATAGTACCTAGCCATGTTATCACAGAATCTCAGAACAGTAGGGGTTGGAAGCGACCTTCAGAGATCATCTAGTCAAATCCCCCTGCCAAAGCAGGTTCACTTAGAGCAGGTTGCACAGGAATGCATCCAGACAGGTTTTGAATATCTCCAGAGAAGGAGACTCCACAACATCTCTGAGCACTTGTTCCAGTGCTCTGTCACCCTAAAAATAAAGAAGTTTTTCCTCATGTTCAGATGGAATTTCCTGTGTTCCAGTTTGTGCCTGTTGCCCCTTGCCCTGTCGCTGGGCACCACTGAAAAGAGTCTGGTCCTATCCTCTTGACAGCCACCCTTTAGACATTTATAAGCATTGATGAGATCCCCTCTGAGTCTTCTCTTCTCCAGGCTAAACTGACCCAGGTATCTCAGTCTTTCCTCATAAGAGAGATGCTTCACTCCCTTCATCTTTGTAGCCCTCCACTGGACTCTCTCCAGTACTTCCTTGTCCTTCTTGAACTGGGGAACCCAGTACTGGACACAGGACTCCAGATGTGGCCTCAGAAAGGCAGAGTAGAGGGGGAGGATGACCTCCCTTGACCTGCTGGCCATGATCTTGTTAATGCACCCCAGGATATCACTGGCTTTCTTGGTCACAAGGGCATGGTCAACTTGTTGTCCACCGGGACTCCCAGGTCCTTCTCCGCAGAGCTGCTTTCCAGCAGGTCAACCCCTAACCTGTACTGATGCATGGGGTTATTCCTCCCTAGGTACAGAACCCAACACTTGCCCTTGTTGAACTTGTTCCTCTCTGCTCAAGTCTCCAGCCTGCCCTGGTCTTGCTGTATGGTGGCACAGCCTTCTGGTGTGTCAGTCACTCTTCCCAGTTTTGTGTCATCAGCAAACTTGCTGAGTGTACATTCTTTTCCCTCATCCAGGTCATTGATGAATATGTTGAACAAGACTGGACCAAATACTGATCCCTGGGGAACACCGCTAATTACAGACCTCCAACTGGACTCTACGCTGCTGATCACAACCCTGCGAGCTATCTTCATGCCACATCTTAACTGCTCCCCATATTAAGTCCAAAGCTTGCAGTATCCCAGCCAGTAAAATAATCAACCTGGGACTGATTTAGCTGAATTAAGTTGTGACATTCTTGAGGCTCTGAGAGACCACTCTCCTGCTGTTTTGTTGCCATTGTTTCCACTACAGAGAAAATAGCAACTTTGCCTCGTCTGTTGTTGTTTTAGATTTATTGTTTTGGTCTTTTTAAAAATCTACTTTTATTTTAACTTGTTTCATTAGCTTGAGCTGAAGGATCTACACCTGTACAGAATTTTTACTCATTAAAAGTAAGATAATATGAAGCTTCTACCTTTTTGTGCGGGTGGTTGAACTTTGGTCCATCGGAGATACATTCAGGTTTCACTGCTGTCCAATGGTGTCAATTTTGCAAAATATTGTTTCTCTAAATATTCGGTATGAAATGCTCCTATGGGTGAGTGCATTTTATCTATAAGTAATCCTTCTTAATCTGTAATCTGGAAGACACCCAACCATAAATAGACTGTTAGTACATTATTCTTCATTGAAGAAATTACTGCACCTGGACTTTAGGTTGGCATTTACTTATATATTCTACCTACCAATTGCACAGCAATACAAGGAAAAGAGGAAATATACTTTAACATTTTTGAGGGAATCTTGAAAAGGAAAGCTCATAATATAAATTCTAGATATACATTGCATTCATAGACAAAGCATTCAAGAATATCAGTGGAGGGTTAACAGAGTTTATGTAGATTCCTTCACCATAGCCTTCTAAACAGCTATTTTTGACACAGGTGTTAATTTTTATCAATGCTCTCCAGAAAATATGGTTGGAGTTCAGTCCTGCAGGGTGTGAACACACTAGCTCTGTTACAGCAAAATAGGAAAACACATGCTTGAAATAAGAGTGCACATAAATACTTTTCAAAAAGGGAAGGGAAGGGAAGGGAAGGGAAGGGAAGGGAAGGGAAGGGAAGGGAAGGGAAGGGAAGGGAAGGGAAGGGAAGGGAAGGGAAGGGAAGGGAAGGGAAGGGAAGGGAAGGGAAGGGAAGGGAAGGGAAGGGAAGGGAAGGGAAGGGAAGGGAAGGGAAGGGAAGGGAAGGGAAGGGAAGGGAAGGGAAGGGAAGGGAAGGGAAGGGAAGGGAAGGGAAGGGAAGGGAAGGGAAGGGAAGGGAAGAAAAGAAAAAAAGAAAAGAAAAGAAAAGAAAAGAAAAGAAAAGAAAAGAAAAGAAAAGAAAAGAAAAGAAAAGAAAAGAAAAGAAAAGAAAAGAAAAGAAAAGAAAAGAAAAGAAAAGAAAAGAAAAGAAAAGAAAAGAAAAGAAAAGAAAAGAAAAGAAAAGAAAAGAAAAGAAAAGAAAAGAAAAGAAAAGAAAAGAAAAGAAAAGAAAAGAAAAGAAAAAGAAAAGAAAAGAAAAGAAAAGAAAAGAAAAGAAAGAAGAAGAAAAGAAAAGAAAAGAAAGAAGAAAAGAGAACCTACTCTCTCTAGTATAAATAGTGTATATGTGTTTTCTGGAAATTCAAATGAATGAAAATTGCCTGCAAGTTTTTCCATGACAAAGCCCAGAATCTTGTGTTTCTTTGGATAGTATTCTTAGCATTTCTGTAGCTGACAATCATAAATATTATAAGAATGCGATGAAGAACAATAGCCTAATTCAATCATCTGGCAATAGTCAGCATGTATAGAAAATTTTAAAATGTGGTTCAGGTTGTTTTTTTTTTAAACCAAAGGCACTGCCTACCTCATGTTTCCCCTCCCCAAAGGTTAAAAAATAGTTAAAGGAAAAAGCTTTACATTAATAAACTTTACTTGTAAAAAACATAAAAATAGTGAGATACAATAGGAACTTCTAATCTCTTGCTGCAGATCATATTTTCTTACTTTCTATCATATATTTAGATAGATGCACCCTGAATGTAGTAGCATGGTAAAAAAGCTTCAGAAATATTTAAGAAAGGACCAACAGCACTTTTCAAAAGAAAGCATGCTACTTATCTTTCAAAAGAATGAGAAATGTCTATATTCTACTGGTGAAAATAGTCATTTTCATAATATATAGCCTATACATAAAATGACATCTAAAACAATTCCATGTAAAAAATGGTCTGTCTTTTACTTAAACATTCCATCTGGTTAAGTAGGGAGGATGTGTGGGATACTTCATATGACACAGTATCAGAGTTATCAACCCTAGACATTCCATTTTCAAATTCAGCCAGGGAACATTCTTCCATCTTTGGTCTCCCTGTAGGAACATAGTTTTCAATTGAAGATCAGATAGCACTATTTGCTAACCAATTTCCTTTTAAGACGTCTCTAGTGACTTGTCTCCCCAACCCTTCTAAATCATTTCATATGCAATTTCTCAAAATTCCATCAGTATCAACATAGCACATGCCTACACACAGATTACAGTTTCAAATAGTCTTGGAGGGAACTTCTCTACATTTTCTACATTGCTACTTAGAAGTCATAGTAGTAGTCACAACAGCTGTTTTTTTAGCTCATACTGTGTCGTCGAAGAAAAGTCAAAGATCATTTGGGCAGACCTGAACTAGTAGTTAGTTTGGTGAGTTCTAGTCAGTAAATTTAGGTATGTAAAATATTTAATTAATACAGATAGATTGGGGGTCAATACTATTTACTGTAATTAAAGTTAGTATGGGATACAAAGATTACTGAATAATCTTACTATACGTATCTTAAATGTTACATGCTTGAAAAAATGCCACTTATCAACCTATTGATGTGTCATGTCAGGTAAGGGATCTCTCAGTGTCAAGGGGTAACCTTGAGAGGCATCCTCACTCAAGGGGAGATTACCACCATGCAGCCAGCTGCTATGGAGGGAGATCTCAATGGACCCTGATGGCTGCTGCTATTTATAGCGCAAAGTGTAGTCAGATTTTCTCATGTGTTCATGCTGCTTATCAGCCCAGTCTCCAGCCAAAATGTGGTTTTTTTGGTTTTGATTTGGTTTATTTCAGCTTCACACAGGATTGCACTATAACAAAGTTTTGAAAAATAGCACTCTTGCTCATATTTTAAAAGTGTTTTCCTATAAACTGCTTGTAAGCATGCATAGTTCCTCTCTGCAACCAAAATGCCATGCAATGCAATAATATCAAAGTGAAAACAGATTGTTTTATGAGAAAGTTTATATCCCAATCTTTTCTATTTAATTTATATGCAATTTAAAGGGTTTTTTTTGGTTGTTTGTTGTTTGTTTTTTAAGATAAAAATCCACTAGGGGACTACACTATATTGCCTGTAAAAAACCTGCTAATTCAACAAAGTCAGTTTGGTTGAAGTAAATAAAGTTCTGTCCTCTTTTTAAATTCCTACATCATTATCACCTGCTATGGCTGGATAATCCAAGTAAGGTTTAATTCCAAAATGGCTGTTATCGGTAGCAATAAATTGTGACATATGGTGCAAAAATAAACACACTTTGAGCAGTCGTGGGTGTGAGGGGCTGGAGGGGAGGGAGGCACCAACCAAAAAAAGAACAAGAAAAAAGTTTGTTTTAGATAAGGAGATGATGTGAGAACAGTACAAAAGACAATGGAGATACTGTTTAGAAGCATGAGTTTTGTCAGTGGGCACTTCTGTTACATGAAGCTGATCTGTATTATTTACATATCAGCTCTTGTTGTCATTTAACCTTGGCTGCCAGGTGCCCACCGAGCCACTCTATCACTCCCCCTCCTCATCAGGATGAGAGAAGAAAGTAAGATGAAAAAGCTTGTGGTTCTAGGTTCCAGATAAGGACAGGGAGACCGCTCACCAATTACCATCACAGGCAAAAGAGACTCTGCTTGAGAGCAATGAATTTAATCTATTGCCAATTAAAAATACAGTAGGATAGTGAGAAGTAAGAGCAGAACTGAAAACACTTCCCTCCAATCCCTCTTTCTCCCAGGCTCAACTTGAGTCCTGACTCCTCTGCCTCCTCCACCTCTCCCCAAGCAGCACAAGGTGAATGGGGGTTGGAGTCTCTTCACAATATTTCATTTCTGCTACTCCTTTCTCACAATGTTCCTTGCTTCGGTGTGGGGTCCCTCTGCCAAAATAAAATCTTTCACAACATATTCGAACAGGCAAACTTTCCACAGGTTGTGCTTCTTAAAGAACTGCTCCAGCATGGGTCCTTTTCATGGTGTACAGCCCTTCACGAACAGACTGCTCCAGCGTGGGTGCCCCATGGGCCCCAGTTCCTGCCAGAAAGTGTGTTCCTGCATGAGCTTTTCTCTATAAGCTGCAGCTCTCGTCAGGAGCCCACACCTGGATGGGCTCTCTATGGGCTGCAGCTTCCCCCAGGGCACATCCACCTTTTGTGGTGTGGGGTCCTCCATGGGCTTCAGGTGGATATCTGCTCCAGCTTAGTCCTCCATGGGCTGCATGAGGACAACCTGCTTCACCATGGTCTTCTCCATGGGCTGCAGGGGAATCTCTGCCCCAGCATCTGAAGCACCTCTTACCATTACTTTTTAACTGACCTTGGTATATGCAGGGTTGTTTCTTTCACATTTTTCTCACTCTTCTCTCTCACAACTGCCTTGCAGTAATCTTTATCCTTTATTAAATGTGTTATCACAGAGGTGTCACAGGCGTTGCTGACGGGCTCAGCTTTGGCTCGTGGTGGGTCCACTTTGAAGCTGGCTGTAAGCAGCCCTGTCTGACATGGGGGCAGCTCCTGAACCCTTCTAAAAAAGGACCCTTCCTGGTCCTCTTCCTAAAAAGGTCTAAAGAAGATTGAAGAAACACAATTTCTTTTTTCATGTTTCTTTGTTTACTTTATTAATTTTGACCCTTAGATTTATTCTTATCATGCTTGCTCCAAAATTGGCATTTGATAGAAGCTGAGGAATGGGTTACTAACAGATCTGGTAATGATGATACACTAGCTCTCCTGTAGTAACTCTGTCACTTCTTGTAGTTGCAGGACTTGTTTGCAAAAACCTTAAGAAACCTTCCTATGAGCACTGAGTGTAATGGCTATTCATAATTTATCACTCAATGATTTTTATTTTTTTTCTTTTTTGACTTTGTTTTTTTTTTTTAATGCTGTATGGAAAATGAGGATGTGAGACAGTCAGATCTTGTGGCAGTGAGGCATGCCATAAGTTCTCTTGCCTTGTGACCTCCTTTTGCAATTTGAGGATTACACTATCTAGTAACTTTCTCAAATCATGAGAGGTCTGTATTTGAAAGTGATAGACAAGTTTCCTTGTAATTTTCCTTTTAATTCCAACTTTCTTGGAAATACCAATTTAACTGTGAAGGTTGAAGGGGATGCCAGGGCAAAACCACACTGGTGAATGTGAAAAGGAAGCAGACAGAACATTTAGAAAATGAGGGAGCAGAGGAACTGATGAGGCCTAACTTTCATCTCCCCTAATAAAGACTAATTAGATAAAAACTTTAAAAATGTTATGTTTGCACCTTTTTATGCTAGTAAATCACTTATGGTTTCGAACCTGTACATTTCAATTGAAGCACGAACCAAAGTTCAAATTTGGTATATAGAAATTACAAGTTTTTGTAATAATTGTACACGTCAAGGAGAAATGACCTTTTTCTCACATTAAAAAAATAGTTATCACTGTTAGAGATGTAGTATTAACACCTTCTTTGTCAGTCATTCATATGCAGATGGTTGTCAGTACTTTTTTCAGCTGTTGCCTGAAGGCAGAGAAATGCTAGCATTTGTGAGTGCTTGTTTCTGTTGCACAGTCTTTTCCTGCACATGGGGAGGAATAATCCCTGCACTAGTACAGACTGGGGAGGAAGTATCTGGAAAGCAGATTAGCCAAAAAGTGTGTGGAGGGTCCAGACGGCCACTGAGTTGACCATTAGGCAGAGAAGCATCCTTGTGGCAAATATGACCAACATCTTCCTGGGCTGCATTAGGCAGAGTGTTGCCAGCAGGTCAAAGGAGGTGATTCTTGCCATCTGCTCAGCACTGGTAAGACATATCTGGGTGCTGTGTCCACATCTGGCCTCCCAGTACCAGGGAGATGTGGACATCATGGAACAAGTCCAGCAAAGGGCCATGTAGATTATGAAGGATTATATGAAAATTATATACTATTGTAAATTTCATATATACATTATATAACCCCCTGATGATACCTAGAGGTGCATTCCAGCTTCAGCAATTCTGTGATTCTGTGAATTTTTGTAGTTAGCTAGACTTTTGCTTCCATATTCACCAGCTTTTCTTCATAAAATATGTCCTCTTATTCCCTCACTCAGAGTGTACCAGTGCCTTTTGGCATTATCATGCCAAGGCCAGCTCATCACCCTTCTGTATTCCGGCCATGTGGCTTCCTCTTTTTCTTTACCTGGCTACAAGCCAGGCAAAAGCCTTTGGGAATTTCTTAGGAGAGCAATTTTCATGCCTGCATTCCTGCACCTGATGTGTCAGTTGCTCCTGCCTGGCAAAACTAGAATTTGGGAGAGGAGAAGTTCACTTAATTACTGGCTTACAGGGAAGAATGCTTAGTCACCTAGCAAAAACGGTGCTCACACATTGGATCTGAAGTTAGTAAGGTGTGCTCATGGTAGATTCTTTTTTTTTTTTTTTTTTTTCTAATTCAGCTGTGCAGCCATGACAAATTTCTAATGGGTATTTGCAAACAGAATATTCAGAGTCTTATAATTTACAAATGTCAACAGATTTTTCACAGAGGGGAGCTACCAAAAGGCAACTTCCTCTCCATATGCCAAATTTCAAGTCTTAATCCTAATGATATTTAAATTTATTAACTAAATGTTAGCAATAATGTAGAGAAAGCATGGTTGCTTCCCTTAATCCCGCTCTAAAAAAAAGCAAGATTTTATTGACTAAAGATAATTTTTTATAAGTCTGGTACCTGAAAATTAGTAGCTTAATTTTAATAATCAAAGTATGGCACAGTTATAAGCAAGTGAAAAAAGCTTTTAAACAAAGAAAGATTGGACATTCTCCAGTTATGTTAGCAGGGTACACATACGAGACAAATAGAATACGAAGGAAATACAGAAAATAAAGAGGGGATTCAGACTTAAAATTTTTCAGAAAGATCTTGAAACACACTTCTAACTTTTTTAAGCAGATGGTCATAGCTAATATCATAGGAGCTTGCAGCAACTTAAAAGTATCTAAAAATTAAGATTATGAAAAATGCTTACCTGAAGTAAATTTCAATTGCACAACTTGGAAACTTTACAAGTAATGTTTTTCTGCACACTTCAAGTCAAAATTTTAATACATGACTCCTAAGACTGACTGAAGCCAACCTGAATAACAAGCAGATTTCCTGTCTGTTCTGTTTTAGCAAGTTTGAGAACAAAAACATTGGATGTCATAATTTAATATGTCAACAAGTCATAATTCAGACTTTTGCATTGCAGTAGGTATACCTCCATCCTCCAGTATTCCTCAGTCCTCTATGAGAGAATTTTTTTATATAGAAGAAAATAATAAAAAAAATACAGCGAACTTCATGTTTAGCCCACTTACACATTTAAATAATCTAATTTTTATTATATTAAAAATACTTCAATGAGTAAGAATACTGTTGGGTAGTCTCAACTACAATATTCAACTTAGCTGGTTTGTTTGGATGAGCTCTTTATTATTAACACACCCTCGACAGAGACGTCTGTACGATGACGTAAAATGGTTCTGCAAGTCATATCAGTATGCTGCTCAGTCGAGTGCAACAGGCTGTCATCTTTGTGAATTTAAACAAACACAAAAAAGTACCACATGGGATATTGTTTTGTTTCATTCCTCTATTACATGGTGTGTTCTCTCATCTGCCTATTGTGTTATGTTTGTTTTATAGAACACAAAGTAGGTCCTGATTGGATTATAGGGAGAACATACTCAATGTAAACACCACTTGCTTAATAACAGTCTTCTTTCATTTCCATGACATGAATATGATTCTATTACAACTTTATCTGTTTTCAGCGTTGTACAATAACCCGCTTTGTGATAGATCTACAAAAAATACTCATTTAAAAAGGTCTTCCTTTATTTTGATAATGCATTGACATAGCATGAAAATTGTAAAAAAGCAGTATACGTGCAATTCAGAAAAAGAAAATAAAGTTAAAAAAACCCTGAACCCTAAAACTCTATGTTTCATAATCGTACTCTGCCCATTAAATATGATAAATCTTACTATTTCTAGTCTCTGCTTAATCACTGTGATGGAATTACAATTCTGTTTTCACTAACTGTGATTTACTTAGTGCGCTTTGATTTATGGCACCACAAATTTGTTTAGTTAATGGAATATTTTAATTTACCGTGCATGATAGAACGCAGTGTAAAATTACTTTGAATGTCTGTATTATATTATATTACTGCTGAGTACTAGCCAAA
This sequence comes from Vanellus vanellus, assembly GCF_965231255.1. Classification (NCBI taxonomy): domain Eukaryota; kingdom Metazoa; phylum Chordata; class Aves; order Charadriiformes; family Charadriidae; genus Vanellus; species Vanellus vanellus. The sequence goes on from NC_138908.1 coordinate 54,730,973, forward strand.
CTATGAAATCAGAAGAAAATTAGTTGCATAAGCATTTTACTTTCAGGTATCTATATCCTAGCACACTGAAGATCTTACAACACATACACCAAAATGAAGATTATGTTTTATGTTGTAAGTTAACACAGTCTTCTGCTTAGAGTCCTTTACAAGGACGATGCATCACTGGGATAAGTGCTGCACTGCAGAGGTGAAGATACTTACAAACTTTCAATCCATACTCCCAGTTCTTCAGATTTCCATGATCAGTCAATGGAGCTATTCATAATAATTCATAGTAATTATATTTAGTAAATAAGTGTATATTTACAGGACTAGACTTCTTAGTCCATTAGCTTTGAAAGTCTCATTCAGACAAACTAGGTGATGCGGAGGTGTTTAGAGAAAGTGTGATGTGAAAAAAATTTTTGATGTGATGCCTGAAAAGCAGCAGGTATACAAGAGAGCAAATAAGTTTACAGGCTCTAAAGGAGAAGGATGACGACCACTTCTTCTGTTGGGTATTTTTTTAATTGTGTTTATGCAGCATCACCCTAATGAAATCAGAGACAAAGTGTCACCACAATAATACTAAAAAGTTTTTAAAATATTAAAAGCAGGAAGTCATCTGAATTAAGCTGACCTATAAAGTCTGGGTTTCAAGGTTACATCGACTGTGAAGAAAAGATCATACTATGAAAACAGTCAATGCCTGTATTCCTAAATTTCACATTGACAGTTTTTTTTCTAGGTTTCAAAATGCATTATCAAATATTGCATATGTATGTGTGTGTGTATGTGCATGTGACTAATGTGCATATATTATATATATACTTGTATATATATTATGTGTAAATATATGACAAGCATATATAATATATATTTGCATATTTTATACACTGGAAACCAATGGTACATAATATCTATCATTTTAGGTTTTGTTCTGAGACACTAATAATTCCCTCAAGTGAAACAAAATTTCGCAAAATAAAAGTAATTTTTGTTATATACCAGAGGCAGTTAACTAAAGCATTCTGAAATAACATTACTGCAATACATTTCTCCAGTGATTTTCAAAGGAGCTTTCATTCCTAACTTAGATTCTTGAGATTATCATTAACACAGTTACCTAAAACAACTGTTGTGAATAGACCTTCTTAAGGTCTGGTGTGTCAGCATTGGCTTGGAGCTGTGCCTCCGTGGATTTGGATGAATCCAGCAAAACATGTCAACCTCTCCTGCAATTAAATTCAAGTTTTGCATTCTCTTTACACATATTTTTAAGTCTTACATTCTGGCCATTACTGCGTGATAAACAGGAGTAAACAGAAGCTTCCTTGGTTCTTATTGTGACTATAACTGCATTGTGTAAGTCATTGAGGTAATTTATACCTGATGAGAAAAAGCTGTTCCTATTGAAAAGTGTTTTCTGTGGTTTTGTTAGTCTGTGCATATAAATATTAATTTTTATACTTTTCTTCTTTCCCTTTTGTGTTCCTCCTACTTTGGCACCTCTTTGGAAAGCCAGAGTATCAATCAGTCTTCTTGCTTCATTAAGATCTACTGTACTTCTCTATTATTCTTTAGACTTTTACACAGCCTAAGTAGAGTGTTTCCAGCTTTAGAATTTTCCAAGTTCCTTGTCTAAAGCAGCATAATAGGTCCTGTACTTCTCCCCTATACAATACCTAACCTCATCTCAAAAGCACCATTTGTAAGAAAATACAGATAGTAAAGTAAATTTAGCACTTATTTTAGCCAACAAATTTTTGATCTGCTTCTGTGTAGAAGAAATTGATAGTCATGGTCATAGTCTGCATGCCTCACCTAGCCTACTTTACTTGAACTCTCGCCAGAGCATGATGACAGTCAAATCTTATTTCAGCTTTCATATTCTTTCCCTTTTCCCAGAAACAAGATTCTCTTCTCTAATGGTGGGGTAGTCTGCTGAATTTTTGCAACCACCCAATCTGGAGGGTTCCAGTTGAGATTACAACCATTTCCCTGACAGCAGCAGTCTTTACAGATTAATAGCTAGTTATGACTACCCAGTTTGAGCAGTTTGTAATAGTTTAAGCACTTGAAGATTAACACAAATTATATGTAGCTTATTAGGATATCACAGTTGATACATCAGGTTGCTAGTGTCTAGCAGTAGTTTCATTGCAGACTAAAAAGCAACTTAGCTTTTACTGTTCTATTCAATGTCTTACAAATGATTTACAGAGAAGTTGAGAAAGAATCTGTTAAAACTTCCAAAGAAATAATGATTACCAAGCTGTGAATAGTTCCTCGGTTTCAGATGGTGATTCTGCAGCTGTAATTGCAAGATCCCATATGCAGCAGTAGACACAAGGGATGTGAATGAGTCAGAATAACTGATCTCAGAAAGTGCCTTGATATATTGAGTTCAAAATGTCACTTGAATAACAATTATTTATTACCTTAGCAGCACAGAACTGAACGTACCTGAATAGCAGTGAGATTAAAACATCAGCTACTTTATAGCGATGGACATGTTCCTACGTGTTACTGAGTAATTTTTGACTACTGTAGCCACCAAGTCATCCCTGTCTTACTGTTACGTTTCTCCTGGCTTCTTACTAACATCCCTCTGTTTTCACCATGTAAAATAACAGTGGCCTGATGCCACTGCAATGGAAAATACAGACAATGAAAAAAAGTACAGCATCAGTAGAAAGGATATGACAAAAATCTGTATGCAGTCTGTTATGAAAATTATTTTGAGCAATAATCAAGATCTGATGTACGTGTTCATGAGTTTTATAGAAAAGATCATGTTCCAATTGTGATAAAATTAGCTAAATAGTAACTTAGGGGAAGGGGAAGAGGAAGGGGAGGAGGATGGGGATAGGGAGGGGGAAGGGAAGGGAAGGGAAGGGAAGGGAAGGGAAGGGAAGGGAAGGGAAGGGAAGGGAAGGGAAGGGAAGGGAAGGGAAGGGAAGGGAAGGGAAGGGAAGGGAAGGGAAGGGAAGGGAAGGGAAGGGAAGGGAAGGGAAGGGAAGGGAAGGGAAGGGAAGGGAAGGGAAGGGAAGGGAAGGGAAGGGAAGGGAAGGGAAGGGAAGGGAAGGGAAGGGAAGGGAAGGGAAGGGAAGGGAAGGGAAGGGAAGGGAAGGGAAGGGAAGGGAAGGGAAGGGAAGGGAAGGGAAGGGAAGGGAAGGGAAGGGAAGGGAAGGGAAGGGAAGGGAAGGGAAGGGAAGGGAAGGGAAGGGAAGGGAAGGGAAGGGAAGGGAAGGGAAGGGAAGGGAAGGGAAGGGAAGGGAAGGGAAGGGAAGGGAAGGGAAGGGAAGGGAAGGGAAGGGAAGGGAAGGGAAGGGAAGGGAAGGGAGTTTTCTGATGTTAAAAGGAATCTTTCTGCACACAAGCAAAAATAAATTATTGGTAGCCTATCACATGGTCACCTACTCAGTGTTTGTGTCTTATGGCTTAGAAATCTCCCTTTGGTGGGAAAGAGGTAACCTACATAACTTTTAGAATGATGCAAGCTCACAGGTAGTGCCTGAATCAATTCTACTATTGATTTACACAAGTTTAGGATCAGGACTTTTATTACTATGAGTGTCTGTGAAATTCATTATCAGCTCATTTCATAGATGCTGATGGAAGAAGGCCCATTTTTTTGTCAATTTCCCTTTTCCTGAGAAACAAATCATAATTGCTTGTCTCTGGATCTGGAGAATAAACTTAGTCTCATCTTTGTGGCACACAGAGAAAACTGACATTTCTTACTTTTCCCAAGGTTAGCGTAACATTAATTAAAGCATCTTACTGTACTTTTATCTCCCATCCTTGTTCTTTTGTGGATATTATGCTATTTTTAATATCATGAACATGAATAAATTCAAATGTCAGACCCCAGAAAATGAGTTCGTGTCAGGACCCTTGAACATGTACAGCAGATTCTAAAACGTATGAACAGGATTTAATTTGCAAAGATCTTCTTATTATTTACATTTTACAGCACCTTCACTGTATGACATAGTATTAGAGAATTAATGATGTCTTTTCTTAACAGCTTCAGTGGTTACTAATGATCCATACAAATTACACACTACCAGTTTTGGTGATATGAACAATCATGAATTTAGTTTCTATAATCAGATACATAATTTCTTTGTTAGAGAAATTATAATAATATAATAAATTTCTTTGTTAGAGCGTAGTGAGGGAGAGAGGCAGGAGAGAGAATTTTCTGAGAGCTCATTAGCGCCACCTTAACAATGAAGGGGACATAAACAATCAAGGGTACATCTGTGCTTTCATGTCCTTCCCAGCTGATAATTATGGCTATAAGACAGTCTCGGTCAATGTGAGATTCAAAGTCAGTATGTGCTCCTACATCTACTACTTCCAACTAGAAAGGCAGAAAGCAGAAATGTGAAGGGTGCAACAATTAGCATACCAGTTTTAGAAGTGTGTTTTGCAAGTGTCTGAATTCATTGTTACATCAGGTAAATTGCTTAAACGTCCAAAAAGAGTCAGACTAGCAGGGGCTGTGGTTATGCCAAGTGCTCAGATGCTGTTACACTTTCTTCCCTCTACTATAAAAGCCTTCTTGCTCAGGTTTTCTGTGGAAAGCGGTGCATAAAACATTACACTTTTTAAGTATTTTAACTGGTTCAAGACATGTGCATATCTTGATTCCTTATTCCAAGTGGCAGAAAAATGGGGAAAGGCTTCTTCATATTTGACCCTGCAGTAATAAAATTTATAGGAAATTCAGTGTATCATTTTAAGGCTAAACGATAATTTAAAGCTGCATTTGTTTTCTTTGAATAATCTGATTAAAACTGAGTGACTACTTTTATATTTTTTCTCTAGTCAAATCCATATATTATGGATTTGTAAGAGTGAATAGGCTGGAACATCTTACTTTTATTCCTCCCTTTACCCCATCACGCCCCATTTATAATATTTTTCCTTTCCTTTCTCTTTATCACTTGCCTCTGAAGACTTTTTCTTTTTTCTACTTGTCAGTGATCAGAGCATTTGATCAAAGTATTCTATTATAACGAACATCCTATCCCATCACTAAGATATATCTAAATGCAAGGTATAGCCAGCACATAACAGTGAAATCATGCTGTAAGGAAAAGCGATTGGTACGGTTTATAAGTAACAAACTGCATAAACAGAACCCTGGCTCCATGATAGAAAATATATCATAAAATTAAAAAGAATATTTTTAGTGCTTTGATATCTATTTAAAAGATAATGTCAATGCAGTAGAAAGTTGTCAGTGGTTAATGGTTTCCCGGTGTTAGATAAAAACTGAAGCAATGCAAAAGGTTTGTTTTGACAAAGATGAAACAACTTAGATCTTCCAGCAAAAGATAAAACTGTTTCACCAAAAGAATTTGTCTTGGATTCCAAAACATTATATTAAACAAAAATATTGTGTTCAAATAAAAAAAAATCCAAAGTTAAAACTGGCACATAGTTCTCTGCTCTTCATTTTCTGTCATGATTAAAACACCTCTCTACTTAGACTTATCATACCATATCCATGGCCTAGAAATTTTGGTGAGTTAACTGCATACAGAAGTGTATTAGACAAACACAAATGTCTTGACTAGTTTTGCGGTGGTATATATGAATTGAGCACAAGGAGAAGTCTATATTGCTTATGAATTTATGCTTTTCATGTTTCTAGGTATGGTATTTTAACTCTTATTTACTCAGTAAATTTTGATCTTATCTTTTATAACAAATTTACTATAAGCCATGTGAAGATAACTAGTTCGTTTTACTTCTTGTGTATGCATCTTCCCAATCTTATATTTACTTGACTGCATGTGTTTATAACAGAACTCTGCACCAGAAATACAAGCCAGCTTGTGTATGCTCCTTTAATGATGATTCTTTAAAATTCATTTAAACAAAAGACCAATCTTCTGTTGTGACATTAAAAGTTATTTTGATTATAAATCAAATCTCAAAAATAAAATAAAAATATGTATTTCCACTACCAAATAGCAACAACACATTCAGAGAGCCAAGCATCCCCAAGTTCTTTCTAACTGAGGTACTGTGTAAACTGTAGTCTGTAAAATTCCTTATCTTGTAAAATATCTTATCATGCTACTTAGTGTTTCTTGTGGAAAAAAAAAAAAAAAAAGCTTGGGTTTGTTTCCTTGTTAGGATCTGCTGAAAACATTAACTACGGCTTCCAAAGTCACATAGCATTCATGATAAAGCTATTCTTCAGAGCCTTGAATCATAAAACACTGAACACTGTAAGCTTAATGTACATTACTCTTATACATGTACATGATCCATATATACTAATTTTGTAGACACTGTCTTGTGTATGTAGATTCATTTTGAATATTTAGATTCCAAATACTTCTAAGGGAGTTTTTACTATTTTACTTATAGTAAGGGAAAAATTCAGTGAATATTAATAAGAATTCAAATAATAAATATCCCACTTGGATATATTCTTCTTTTTATATCTGATCTGGTTTTGTATATTGAAGCATTTTTCAGCTGAGAAATGCTGTGATGTTGCACCCAAAACTATGTATGTTCAACTGTCTATTTGATTGTAATTGCAACTGAATTACTTAAGTGGTTGAACTCAGTCAGTTATTTATTTTTACATCCAAAAATCAGTCTTGCAAGCAGACAGTACTTGAAAATATTTATATGATAAATTATCTCAAGCGCCATAAAGCCCCTTCTTGTGCTAATGCTTTTCAAAGACATTTGTTATCTAGAAATTTAACTGGCATGTTCTATTAGTAGTAACTTACGTTTACCAATGAAAAGCGAAAGGACAGTTTGACTCCATGACATTTAACAGGTGAAGTAAAACAGCAGTTTCATATTCTCCGTGTGGTAACATAGTTTGTCTGAGTCCAGCAAAGCCTGATCATGTTTGGGTCCATAAACAAAAGTGAGGAATTATTAGTATAAAATTAAGGATAAGTGTGACATTTATGTGTTTCTCTCTAAATCTGATTTTTTTCTTCACCATTCAGAAATTTTTACTATTATTGATAAACTTTATCCTGGACTTTATTTAGGTCACTCAAATGTTAACATTTTTAGTATAACCTTCCTGGATTTGCTTAAATTTCAAATGATGAAAAATTTTATGGCCTCTCCTCTCCTCTCCTCTCCTCTCCTCTCCTCTCCTCTCCTCTCCTCTCCTCTCCTCTCCTCTCCTCTCCTGTCCCCTCATTCTGCAATTTTGAAAAGTATTTATGTGCACTCTAATTTCAAACATGTGTTTTCCTATTTTACTGTGAAAGAGCTATGCTGAAGTTATCTACATAAACTCTGCTAATCCTCCATTGATATTCTTGAATGCTTTGTCTATGAATGCAATGTATATCAAGACATGTATCTTTTCTTTTATTTGCCACATTTTTTATTTTTTTTTTTAAGTACAAAGACATAGAACCAGAAGGACCAAAGAGAATTGTATTTATCTCTTCACTCAGTACAACAGGACTGCAGACTCTGAAGCTTATGCCGAAAGGTACCTGAAAGTCATAACAGAATGGGTGTCAAGCCCTCAGGGTGCATCTTGCTTCAAGTATTTGACCATCTGAGAAGACTAAATGGTAGCTGTTGGTCAAAACCACCCTGTGGAAATGCTAAGCCGTCAGATGGTCTCTTATGGGAGACAGAAATCTATTACCTAATCAAAGATAGAAAATAGCCTAAATTACATAATAGCTAATTTTAAGGAAACTAATCTACTGGCATACACATACTCAGTTTTAACCTGTTTTACAACTTTTTTCTGTGCTCCTGTCAGTAGGGTGGTTAATGTTTCTGAACTTGGCCGTGTGTTCCTAAAACTCTAGGAAGAGCCTACTTAGGGGGCTACTGCGATTTTGTGTATTGCAAAATATTTTTGTGAGAATTCTGAATTATGTAGACCAAAAGCAATCTTGCAAAAATCTGGTAATTTTTAGTTTAGAAAAATGTTAGTAGAAAATAAAATGTAACATCATCGCAGCATCTTGTATTTCACAGCTTTTCAGTTTAATTGATAAATTATACTTCAGAGGAGACAGAAAACATAGATAAGAACAAATCTGTCAGCAAACAGGATTTGCCTCTGAGAAGAAACAGATGAATCTTTTTTTCTGATGGATATGGTTTTTACTTTTTTTTTTCCTCTGCTTGCTATTTATCAGCTTCTCTCTGGGGACTATGTCATGTGGTGAGAAAGGAGACCCACCAATTGGAAGCGTTAGATACTATTTGCCTTTGACCATCTTTGGCCCACAGCTTCCCAGTCAGCCCTCTATTTGGTGCTAGATCTCATTAGAGCAAAAAGTCCGTCTGTCAATCTCAAAGTATCAGAGAGGAACAAAAAAAGATGGGTAGCAGAGAGGATACTTTAAAATAATCTAGACACTTTTTGTCCTTCCTTCTTGAAAATTATGGTAAAAGCCAGTGAATTTTCTTTTGGGAAATACTGTAGGATTGAAAGGAAAAGGGGCAGTAGATGTTTCTGGACATAGAAGATGTGACTGAAATATTAACCTTGACTGTGTACCTCTGCTGAGTTATGATGGAGACACTAGGGATGGAGATTTAAAGAACTAATGAAAGAATATAGTTTATTTAACTGAATGTGGGGTCCGTAGGACCTATCAGAAGATTAAATTAAGTGCTTGGAGACTGTTGTGTACATGGAAGCAGCATTGTAACACCCTGACCAGTGGAAAAAGGCTAACAACAAAAAGAAAAAATTCTAACTCTCTAGACTAGAGAAGAGATTAAAGTATACTAGAAACCACTATATGTTATAATGAGGGAATATAAAAGAATCTAGTTCTAGAAAAAGAGGGAAAAAATTACCAGAATGATGAAAAACTAAGGGCTAATGTAAAAATGAAAGGGAAGATAGAAGCCACAACAATGGAAGGAAGAATATAGAGGTGGAAAAACACAAGTCAAGTATGCCAAAAGCAGCTCTATGAGATCAGGGAAGTCAGTCTACATAACAGAAGCACATGATGTCTGTCGTAGTTACTGTACAAAATATGAGTAGAAGGCTGAAAAGGTCTGTGATAAATATGATTTCTTTTTGTTTTTATTATAACAGCACAAATAACACCACCATAATCCCATTTGAATGTATGAAGATTGAACACCTCAGAATGGAGAAATTACTCAGTGTTAAGGTGATCTTCAGAATAATTCAAGGAGTATTATTCAGGATTCAGGTAGTAAAATTAATATCAGCATGTCATTGTACACATCTCCATTTTGTCTGTACCTTGCATATCATGTGCCATTCCAATCCTCCTTGTCTCAAAAATGGTGTACTAGAACAGAAGAAGTTGTTTTGAGAGAGCTAATATAGATCATCATGTCAAGGATGATAAAGTAAGGTAGAATTTTTTTTATCCTGGGAAAGAAATAATTAGGCAGTTTTTGTATTACAATAGTGTATGAAGTTATTAGATGCATTGAGGAGCTGGAGCTGGAAAGACACTTTGTTCTTTTTATTGATATCTGATTAGATTGACATTTCATTGAGGACAGACAAATGACTGAAATATCTGTATACATATGTGAGGAGGGTAGGCAACAAAGGATTGAAAAGAGAACAATCAGTGAAATTATTTAATAACTGGAGTCAGATAAAATAACACAGGATGTAGAGGCAGAAGAGGTGACGTGGCTTTGTATGAAAACAGGAGATGACTGAACAAGAGGACTGGATTTTTTTTCCTTTGTATTTAAACCCTTGACTAATGGAAAATTTTGGTGTAAGACTTTTGGGATCAACAGTATCACAGAGAGCAGTACTAACAGTATTTAATATTTATATAACTGGAGCATATTTTGTCACTCATAGCTCTGGACTGTTATTGTAGATGTTTAAGTCACGTTCATTAACATCTTATAGCTGACACAGATATGTATTACTCTCTACATCAGCCCAAATTATCATTTTAATTAGTGCAGTTTGGTACTGTCACCTGGTAGATTATCTGAATACTTAATGTATCCTTGGCCTAAAAAAACCCACAGTCCGGCAAAAAATACCTTCTGTTTTTTTCACAGACTCTCAAGTCTGCTGAAAAGACCTGTTTTCAGGCACACTTGTAGTTCTCAAAGTCTGTGTTTTGATCCTTTTGATATAAGTGAAACTAGTCAACTTTCAGAAACCAAATAAAGATCTTATATATCGTTGTATGTCCTTATCTTATATATTCATATTGTGAATGTATATACCAGCAAGTATTCATATTTAATCTTAAATCAAAGTCTTCCACAGATGAAGTCATGGATAAAAAGAAACTTCTACAAAGTGTAGACTTCTGAAAATCTTTGCAGAAGTAGTTTTTTCTTTTAGACTTATTTTCAAACCACAAAAATCAGCTGTCATATGTGTTGAATACACTGAAACATACAAAACTGGTAAGATGGTACATTCTAGTGAGAAGAACTCTAATTTCTTGAGCTTTCTTAAAGGATGCCTCTTCAAGGTAGATATATTATCTGACCAGCCTTGTGTGATTTCTGATTCTAGAAGTCAATAATAAATTTGCCATAGAGAGTGGAATTTAGAAGTATCAACCACCTAATGCTGTGCTTTTGCTAAGAACTTTAGGAAAAAGATAGCTGTCATAGTAACTCTCCTGCTTTTCCTCTGAAACTTCTGCCATGAATTGCAAATTAATTTGATCGTTCTTCCTGATATACTTACATCCACTGAGCTTGAGAAACTACACAGAACTTTAAGGACGTGATTAAAGTTTTACAAAATTATTATGGTTATTAAGATGAATCCCCTTTTCATATGAGCAACCTGGTCTAGTGGGAGGTGTCCCTGCCTATGGCAGGGGGGTTGGAACTCGATGATCTTCAAGGTCCCTTCAAACCTAAACCATTCTGTGATTCTGTGATATAATTCTGGGTATGAGAATTCGAGTGCAGCCCTTCTGTTTGGCATGTGTATTTAAAGATGGAGTTAGAGAAAAGAGAATATTAAGATAATATGGTTTATTAAATGCTGCTGTCTTCTTTTCCCTTCTGCCTACATACAAAATTCTCTGGATCCGGTTCCATGTCCTCTGAAATCCTTTCCCAATATATTCTTGTTCTGAATAAACTACATAGGCAGTTAAGTTTATTTCTGAAAATTAGTTCAGGGATGAAAATGCATATAGAAATGCAAACCCACAAAGATATTTTTACTGCAACCAGTGTCCTTCCTACCCTGTCTTCTTGTTCTTGCTACAGATTTTCACATTATTTATATTAGTTTTTCCTTTTTCAAAATCAAAGTGTAAGACTAGAACTTTGACTGGTATATCTCAGCATGATTCTGACTTCAGTGGAACTATGTATGTTTACAGTCATCTCCTGATTTATTTTCTGCTGTTTTGTGCGTTGTCACAGACAGTCTGATTTGAACACTTCAAACTGCCTCAGACAAAACACTGTCATATTGACTCTGATGAACTGATGACATCGATACCTAAGTAATTGGATTGAATGTAGGTTGCAGCTTTTATTTACAAGTGTGGACATGCACTGCACAGCAGCTAGGGTTATGCTGTTCTTTGTGTTTAGCACATCGCTCCCACTCTGTAAATACACCTTTACAGATTTACTCAGCCTAATTAAAAGGTATGGAAGGTAAAGAAAATTGCTTGCCCACTGGATTCCACGGATTCTTATCCTCATTTTTCAAAATTCAAATTTCACCAGCCTGTCCGGGATATTTTTCTCATTAAGATAGTCATATGCCGTAGCTTAGAGCACAGCAGCCTGCATGTAAATGTACTCACCTTTCATCTTGCTCCCTCAGTACTTGGAAAAATGTTCAAAAAACAATACAGGTGCTTTAATTTTGTTTGGGCCAGTGGCCATGCAAATGGAAAGTACATTAGAACGTATGAGGAAGACCTGATGACATCTTTTACAAATGTTTGGGCAGGAGAAAGAGTGTCAAAAGCATCAACTGTAGACGAATCAGCAGGCCTAACATGTCTGTTATAACAGCTCTTTATCTTTGCATAAGGAAAAGGTACGTGATACAGCTAGGCAGAGCTCTTTGAGAGCTTAAAAATACGGTATGAAAAGCTTAGATACCATTTGATAATTAAAAGACACTGACAAGTGAGATAGAAATAAAAGAGGGGCTTAAGCAGAGTTAAATCAGTAAGAGGGTGGTCAATCCATTTAAGAGCAACTCAATTTCTCTGGGATTTTGTTTTTTGTTTCTTTTTTCTTTTTTTGGTATTTCGTCTTTCTTAAAAGATGGCATTAAAAATAAGTCGCTCGCAGCCCTTCTTATCTTCCATGAGGCTTGGAAAGTAACAGTGATCTGCACTTTTATAATGTGTTACACCTGATTCAGCAGAGGCTGTAATCAGGAATTATCACAATTACCAGTGACCATAGGACTCTGAAAATGAAACTCGATAGTAGGTTTATCATTACCTTTACCACCATAATTCTAGTCTAAGAGCATTCTAGCTCTAACATCAGTAGTTTTGGGGGTTTTGTAGGTAAGGTCAAGCCTACAAACATTTGAGTGGCCCGTTTCTGTGTTTTAGGGCAGTTGCGTGTGTCCAGAGGTATGGAGTTTGGGATAGCTTTTGAAGATGATCAGTGGTCAAGAGATGGTGTAGATCTTGATCAACTGTAGAACCTGAATGCAGCAGAGACAATGTTTTCTCCTTGGGTTTTTTGGATGCATTATTATGGCATAGCATAACTTATAGGCAGGTAGGGTCTAGAAAATGGAGAGCATCTGTTACCCTCAGGACTGGATTGTCACACGCAGCATAAAAGTATTTTTTCATGAGAGGCTTAACTACATATAGAGAGTTAACATTTCTCACTTCTTTTATGTGGGCTTCTGGGTTTTACAGTGCCTTATGTAAGATCAGTGTTAAAGACATCGTTCAACAATAGACACAGTGGCGGCAGTCACAGTCCATATTACAAGCATCCTACCACTCTGCATACTGTGAAAGAAATCTAGGAACTGTTCCTAGTATTTGCAATTAAAACATAGCATTAGTCTTGTTTCATGTAATATTTTTCAGTATTTTTGAAGAACATAAGATAAATGAGTACTATTTCTTTCTCCATACACATTAGGCAAAATCATCTGGTAAGTACTAGGCATGTAAAAGCCAAAAAAAAAAAATAATCTTATGCAACATTGTGTGCATACATATATGTGTAATGTCTTTTAAATGAGACAAGAGAACAAAATTACTTCAGGTAGTCTCCTATCTTACATGTATATCATCTGAAATAGTTGCTGACATATGCAAACATATCTTGTGAAATGCCACAGTATTTACATAACTATATGGAATTCACCTTTGTTAGAAAATACATTCTTGGCAGCGTGCATTTTGAATTATGTCAATTTATAAGACTTCCTGCAGATGTTGAAGAGAAAGAGAGAGAGGGGTCCAGCTGTTTCTGTCATTCTTTTGCACTACCTACTCCATTACTACGTAAAGAAATTCTTCCTGGTGACATCAAAGCAAGCAGATCTTACCTTGCCAGGAAGACCAGATTCTTCATGAATTTTTGCACCGAGTATGAGAGAAACTTTGCCAGGATAGAATAACTGAAAAAGTAAATTGTCACTGACATTAAAGGTGAATTTCAAGGTAGAAGAATATACTCAGAAACTTGATTAGTTTTTATACTAATCTTTGATCTAACAGAAATACAGATATATACCGTTCCTTTGAATTTAAAATCTTCTGTCTACCCATCATATCATTTATTATTGACCAATTAATTTCAACATTTTTTTCTGTAACATTATGAATTGGAAATATTTCTTATAAAATTGAGCCCATTTGTTGAAAACTGCATGTAGAACATTTTGACCTGTTGTTCACAATTTTTATGACTAAACAGCCTAAAACCATGAGTCTTATTGATTGGATCTATTTACACACCATTGCTGTCTTTTTGCTCTTAACATTGTGTTCTTGAGGGGAAGAGGTCAGATTAAATGACTAACAACTTCAGCCTTGTGGTACTGCTCGTTCACTGAGAATCTATACAGCTACACCAGCCTTTCTGCTGGTAATCCACCAGGATCTTTAAAAACAAGGTATAGTTTTTGCTCTTAACTTACTTACATGAATAATTTAACAAGTTCTGACTATGATATATTCCTTACTTATTGACCTGTTTGGGAACTTTTACTTTAGGCAGTTAAGGAGAGTAATTTAAAAAAAAAATATTGACATACCTTAAGCTTTATGGAATTCATTTTAACCATTTAGAAACAGGAATACTGTTCTCATACAGCAAAACTTAATCATGCAAAATTTGGTAAAATTGCTTTTCTAATCAGACTTGTGCATGAAATTTGTTGGTATAGAAAGTTTTTTTCTGTCAGCAGCTGATTCATTGCAAATGTCTGACCACTGTCCAGTATGTTGTAGCTGGTAGGGAAAGAAAAAAGTCAATATTCTATTTTTTCAGCTCCAAATATCCAGCACCATTTGTGTGTGCTTACTGACCATGGCAATATTGTAGTATATCATGGGAGATGAAAGGGTGGTGGGAGTAAGGTTAGAATTCTTCCAGGGGGGGAGGCTATAGCAAAACTATTAGAAACATCAAATCCCAAGAAAGATATTGCACAAGTTTGGGACTACGGAAACTAAATACTTTCAAGATAATACAGTATGTTCATGTAGTGACTTAGAATCAGTGCCCTAACTAGTGGGATGGAAGAAATTAAATTTCATTTGCTTCAGCTCTTGCTATCTGCAGAAAACCTAAAAATTATGGCTGTCTGGAAAATTGGAATTCTGCATTGAGAAACATTTTTAAACTTTCAAGGGTGGTGTCTTTGACTAATTCATGGAACCATTAGACTTAATCTTCAAGGCCTGAGCATTCAAAGTAATCTATTCTTCTTGTGCTAGTTTCGTTTACATAAAAGAACAAGGGTAAAAATAGATATAAACATTGCAATTAGGTCAGTCACCAATTTTTGCTAGAAATGTATTTTTTAAGAAAATATCAGACACTTCTATTTATAATATAAATTTCTATTATTCCTACTGTGCTGAATTAGATATTTTTTATTTATACAAATCTTCAGAAGGTGAAAAATTTATCTTATATAATGAAACCCCCAAACCAGAACACATTCTTGATATCATGCTGGTAAATAGGTAGAAAAAAATCCTACTGGTAAAAATAAGTTGCACTGATGTAAGGTCACTATAAAAGAAAGTCTACTCAAAATTTGTTGTACATGTTTCCCCATGGTTTTACATACTTTCACAGACAGTAGAAAAGAAACAAGTTTCTGTTTTCAGTAAGCCTCTGAAAGTCTTCTATTTGTTGTAAAGTTCTTGTTGTAACAGTTCCTCTCTTTCTTAAACTTAGCCACGTAATCAAGAGTTCATTATGAAAAACCTGTGTAGGGAAGAGAGCTTGCATGTGTATGAAAAAAGGAAAAATTCAATCAAATAATGAAAATGTTTAAAAGGATGAGATCCTTCTAGTCATTCTAGTTGTTTTTTGTTCTCTTCAAAATGCCAGATTTTCTGTTTTATTCCTTATTTTAAAATCGGGGAAAAAAAATAAGGCATTATATATTTTTTAGATGAAATTGGGAGAAAGAACCAAACAATGTGCAAAATTATGTGAGGCTTCAAGGGACTAAATCCTCTGTCAAAACAAAACAAAACAAAACAAAACAAAACAAAATATGCTAATGTTAGCCAAACAATTTAAATAGTTTAAAATAAGCTTTCATGAATTCTTACATACCAGGGCAAAAAAAAAATCCTCTGGTAAAAGAAGATCTCACAATAACTGGCAAAAGAACACTTAAAAAAATATTGATTTTAAAGTGACTTTAACTTCTGAACAGGATTTTGTCTCACTAACAAACATGAAGGTAGAAAGAAATGTACAGTTAAAATATTACATTAATGCTTATATAGGATTTGGTATGATACTCACCTCTCTCCAAGTCACAGTGACAAAGTTATACTTCTCACACAAACAGACAGAATAACCTTTCCAAAAAGAAAATCTAGTGATTTTGACAAGATAACTGATTTTCTGCCAGAAATCAATTGAAACAATGAAATAAAGTATCCAGGGGAAACTGTTATCATAGGGTTGTGAGTAAAAAGAATATTTTTAAGCTTACATGATTATGTAACACTTTTAGCACTTCTATTATGGAAATGTTCACAATATGTCTGCTTCATGCAGTCCAGAATTTTTTGCAGTTCTTGGCCACCAAATAGTGAAATAGCTGGTTTCTGCCCATTATTCAGACTGGAAATATGGCCCTGTTAATTCAGCTCTCAGCGCAAGCTAATAGGCTCTGCCTTTATTTAGGTCCTGTTAATTTGGTAACAGGCCCAGAAAGAGGTGTTCTGACTTTTACCCATATACAGGACCAAGCATCTGTGGCTATGAGGAGGCAGACTTTTCCTGATAGCTTGTGTATTTTTGTGCCACTCCATTGCACTATGTCTCTGAATCCCCATTGAAACCAATTAGGAATCCTGTTGTGTGAAACACTGTACAACCATGTCAAAATATGTGGGGATAAGTAGACATGGCAGATAAAGGCAGAAGGTAGTACGGTTCAGTTTAAAAATGCACACATTTTAAACTGAAAAAGATTAAGACCCTCATGTAAATAAGGCTGGAGCTCTATTAGTGCTAGTTCTTAGCCTCTCTAGGAATCACCAGGAATGAGACTGGTGTGGGACAACCCTTATAACATGTAAATGGTTCCCAAGGCTTCACCCTGGATCTGGAGCTTGGCAGTCTTTGGCATCAGGAAACAGTCGGTTCCTCATTTGCTTTCGTAAGATAGTGTGGTATTTGTAGCAGAGGAGGCCACAGAATCCAGGTTGTCTCCATACATCATTAGGTGCACCAGAGACAATGCCACACTGAACCTAGTGGCGCTTACTCACAGGGCTGAAAGTTATCTCCATCTTTGAAAAGGAAAAATTCAAGAAAGATAAGATTTTATTTGATAATATTTGATTTTATTATCTTCTATTTTTGAAGCTGTTGAGGATTTTATCTCTTTAAATTCAAAATGAAGATAAACTCCATGGCTTTTTTGAAGGATTTTCAGATCAGAGAGGAGACTTTTTAAAGGTAAATACTTTTGGTTTTTCAGACAGCGACTTTTTTTTTAGGATTTTTCCCCATATCCACAGAGTGCATTCATTTACAAATGTGCTTCTTTAGCACTACTTAGAATTCTTACAGTCTCAACAGGAATGAATGTCAATAACTTTTTTTTTTTCCCAGAAAGAAATGGAGTGAGAAATATGAGTAATTTGTGAAGGTCACCTGTCATCTGTAGTAATAGACTTGAGGGCAGTATACAGTAACAACTCTAGGAACCAGTATTTAAATTATATCCAGAATAGCTTTAAAAAAAGAATAAGTAGTTCCTGCTTTCATCACAGGTCATTTTTCACTAATAGACTAGAGCTGCAGCTGGCACTTTGACTTTGCTGGCATCTAGAATCTGTTTCTTTTAGCAAAGTTTCCAGTATACCTAAGCCATTCAGGTATCTTTAATCTCACATCGGAGTGAAAGGTCTAAACTTCAATCCATCTTGGGAAAAAAAGCGTCTCTTGGTTTTCAGAGAGAAATCTAAGGTCAGGGTTGCTTTTGTATTAGTAGATCAATAATAAAGATAATCATACAGTGCCACTGACTTTTGTCAGGTCTGACCTTGAAGTACTAGATTATTGCTCGATACCAGTCAGAAATATTTCAACCCTTCATGTTTGCTTCACTAATTTTTAACAATCTACAGCAGTGTCTTCTTCAAATATAAATACAGGTTGGAAGCACAAAAGGTAAATAAGAGTGACACAGTTATATAAACTGTATCAGATCAGATCAGAGTGAAAGTCTCCTTATGGATTTTAATGGGTATCATTTACACTGTTAACCGAGCCCATTACAGAAAAATATAATTACTTTTCTATTATCGTGTGACAAATGTTCCGAGATTTATCAAAATTAGTTTCCAACCCCAACAGAGGGTACTTGATTGATTTTTTTTTTTTTAAGAAACAGCTTCTTTTTCTTAATATTAAAGCAGAAATTAAAATCACTTTAAGGATTTGGAAGTGAAGTAGCTCCATCATGTTGAAATATTACAATTCTATGAGAAAACTGCTGTCACAGGGAGTAAAAAATTTAATCACTGAAGAAGCATGAGGGTGAATTTTGAAAATGGTATGTGTTTTTTTTTCCTACATTAATACCTTTCAACTCATATATAGAAATAGCTTCCCAGATAATAGGTTGGAGATTTGATTGTATTATATATGCATGACATTTATTTGAAGACAGAGAGGAAGACTGGTTCATTTAAATTTTTCCAACAGCCACAGATGGTGGTGCAAAGGTGGTTTGGCCACACCCCATGAAAAAAAAAAATCAAAGACGACAGTGATGACTAAGCCAGCCTTAAGACAGTTAGTTATTAGCTTAATTTTGGTTTGTTTTTGTTTTTGTTTTAAAAGGCAGAAAAAGACACAATACATACCTTCCTGGGAATTTTGAGAAATACACTAGCAACAAAAATATTAACAGAAACAGGATTTCTGCACATAGAACACTTTCAGGGTTGGCTTCTCACTAACTTACTTGTACATACACAAAACTAAGATGTAACCATTGTGGTTTTGTTCAGCTAAACCCAAAAATATGTAGATTTTCTAATTGTGACAGAAAATACCTCTGGTTTGCAGCCTTGCATAAGTTTAAAGGAGTAGTTTGTCCTGTTTTACTATCATAGAATCATAGAACAGTTTGGGTTGGAAGGGACCTTTAAAGGTCATCCAGTCCAACCACCCTGCAATGAGCAGGGACACCTTCAACTACATTAAGTTGCCCAGAGCCCCATCCAGCCTGACCTTGAATGTTTCCAGGGATGGGGCACCTAGCACCTCTCTGGGCAACCTGGGCCAGCATTTCACCACACACATCATAAAAATCTTCCTTATATCTAGTCTGAATCTACCTTCTTTTAGTTTAAAACCATTACCCCTTCTCCTATTGTAACAGGCTCTGCTAAAAAGTCTGTCCCCGTCTTCCTTAGACGCCCCCTGTTAATTACTGAAAGGCCGTAATAATGTCTCCCCAGAGCCTTCTCTTCTCCAGGCTAGACAATTCCAACTCTCTCAGCCTGTCCTCATAGGAGAGGTGTTCCAGTCCTCTGATAATTTTTGCAGCCCTCCTCTGGGCCTGTTCCAACCGGTCCATGTCTTTCCTGTGCTGAGGAGTCCAGAGCTGGATGCAGTGCTCTAAATGGGGTCTCACCAGAGTGGAGTAGAAGGGCAGAATTACTTCCATCAACCTGCTGCCCATGCTTCTTTTGATGTAGCCCAGGATATAGTTGGCTTTCTGGGCTGCAAGTACACATTGCTGGCTAATGTCAAAAAAAACAGTTGGGAGGGACCACAGCTGGGACAGCTGACCTCAACCTACCAAAGGGATATCCCATACCATATGAGGTCATGCTCAGCAATAAAACTGAGGGGAGAAGTAGGAGGGAGGGAGACATTCGTAGTTATGGCATTTGTCTTCCCATGTAACTGTTATGTCTGATGGAGCCCTGCTTTCCTGGAGATGGCTGAACCCCTGCCTGATGATTGGAAACATAAAATTAATTCCTTATTTTGCTTTGTTGGCACACATAGCTTTTCCTTTACCTATTAAACTGTTTTTATCTCAGCCCGTGTTTTCTCACTTTTGCCCTTCCAATTGTCTTCCACATCCCACCGTGGGGGAGTGAGTGAGAGGTTCTGTGGGGGTCAGCTGCTGGCTGGGGTTAATCCACAGCATCTGTCAAAGTCTTTTACTTGTTTTCTGTACATCTATCCAACTGACTTTTGTTTTGTTTTTTCTTTCCTCTGCATATGGTTTTTTTTTTCATTATTATTTTTGTACTTTTTCACCTTATATAAAAACACTAACAAAACTGTTTTTTAAAACTTTCAAAATGTAAACCATTTGAGATTTTTTATTTCTTTGGCCACCAAACCAACCTCTATCCTTGTAGGAAATTCATCTTTCAAGAGGCATCTCTTGTTTGTGAATGTTTCTGAACAACAAACATCTCAAACTACATATGTAAGTCCAGGCCATGAGAAACATAATATTTTCATTAGCTTGACATAATCTTGACCTCCATCTCTAGGAGAAAAAATCCATTTTTTGTTACATACACGGCTAGCATGTTTTAGCTTGAAGAATAATACATTAGTTTCTCCATTTTCACTTCTTTCTTCCACCAAATCCCTTTTCATTTCCAGACCACCTCCTTTAAATTTGTTCTAGTATCAGTACAGGAATTAGTATCAGAATCTCAGCCACCACTTTGATCCTTTGTAATACAGAATTCAAGCCATGTAAACCTGGTTGTTCTTAAAGGCAGTGAGAATCTTAGCTTCCATTTGTTTATTCTACGATTTGCAAATTATTATTCTGAAATTCACTCTGGGCTTCTGATTTAAGTCTAAGTCTTGATATTTGGGATCTAGAGAATCCCTAGAAGCACAACTTGGTAATGATTATATGTAACACTGAAGCAATACGCAAAAGCCTTTTGGTGATCCTTTGTGACATAGCCTAATGCTGAAGCCAGGTTTACACTTGTGAGGTGATTACTTCAGTAAGCACAAGAAAGCTGTAAACACCATTTTATTTTTGCTCTACCATGTTACCAAGTATATAACATACAAGTTGAACAGACAGTGATACTCAAGTTATAAAATAATACTACAGGCTGTGTTCAACATGACTTAGCTGATGGAGGGAGTATATTTGAACATCAAATGCATTTCAGTGTGGAGGAAAAACCAATTTTTGTAATTTTTTACTAGAGAAAAGGTTTTTTAATTCAGTGTAAATCTGTTATAAATGAAATGAGCATGAAGGTATTGGTAGCATTAGTATTTCTTAAAATAAATCAACACAATTTGTCTAAATTAATTATTTTTTAAGTGAAAGTTACTAGTTATTACCATTTTAGCCTGAATGTAATTTCTTGCACTGCACATATCATATGCATAATAAGTCATTAAAGAAGAGGTTGTAAAACAGGTAAAAAGAGTTTAACCTGAGAGTCACATTGCACCTGTATTGGAAGTCCTGACTCAGAAAAAAGATTTTCCTGGAAAAGACAGTTCTACTTAGCTTCTCCAACATGTTTCTATGAAGGCTGTTTGAGAGATTTTTCCAGCTCACTAGAACAGATTTTTGAATACAGGGTTGTGATGTGCAAATCTCATATTCAGAATTTCTTAGGTCTATGCCGTCATGTTATATGAATAATTTATACTATTCATTTCATTTCACAGAAAAGAATGAGCTTGCACCTTTTGTGGAAAAAAATATGATTGTTTAAAAGGTGTATCTATTTATTCGCAATGGTTTCAATTCCAGTAGTTCAGGTGAAGATGGACACAGAGTCTATGTTTAAAGTATATAAAGTCTAAGGCATGGAGAAGCTTGTGGGGTTTTTTGATTCTGTTCTCTGTATCAGTGTTTATTCTATCCTTAAATAAAATGTAATAATACATAATAATGCTGATGCATGAGCCCATAAAAATGAAGAAAAAACTTAAAAATACTGGATTATTATTTTTTATGTAGTTTATATAGAAATATCCTTAGTTCAGAAAGGCTGGTGTCCTAAAATGCAAACTCTTAACAAATATTGTCTAAGCTCTTCTAACTTTCCCAATGGGCTTAAGAAGTCTTTATCTCTTCATATGCATGAATTTAATCATATTTTATCAACTCTTTTCCTTTTCTTTTTTATTTGAGATCTGACAGTTGTTTTCTAATTAAACATTATTCATTGATTTTAATTATGAGTGATAGTTTTATTATGCACTGTGAGGAATATTGCAGTAAATCCCCTGAACTCAAATGCGTTCAGCTGTAATGATACCTTTATGGAAAAGAAAGGCCACCTGCTTCATGAAAAAGGTAGGCAACCCCTTCAGGTCATTACAATAATGATTAACTTGACTGCCTGTTTTCACATTCCCTTTATAAACATAAATTTGTGAAAAGTCACTCACTAGCAAAATATGACTTGGGTAATAGCTATGTTAGGTAGTGAAAAAAAGGGAAACGGACAGTCTCAATTTTCAGAGGAGGTGTCAACACAATGAGTCCTTTTTACTATTGTACAACTCAGTGAGTTGAGTTAAGCGGCTCAGTGGGACAAGTAAAGGGTCTCAATGGCATGAGTTAGATGTCAGGTCCACTGCTCATGAGAAGGCAGAAGCTTGGGCTGCCCTCTTTCTCTAGGGAGCTGCTTTTTAGCAGAGGTTGTCCCCACCTGAGCTGTGTTGCAGCTGCTCAGCAGCCATGTCTGTGCCCAGGCTGATATCTCCTCAATGCTGACCCAGCCTGGACATGTGGTTTGCCAGCTTAGCCTTGGCCCTGCCTTGCCCCAGTGGACTTACCAGGCTATCACTGCACTGAGGCTTGCCCTGACCACCGTCTCTGGGCGTGATTTTGACCCTGAGTTGCTGCCTCAGTGCCCTGGCTCTTTGTTGAATGAGGGCATCACCCTGCCCGCCTGGCATTCACCCCCAGCTCCTGCCTCCCTCCCTGTGGGGAGGAGCCAGACCTTGATCCTCCATAACAGCAGGTTAAGAAAAGAAAACTAGCACTGTAATGAAAAGCAGCCTCGTATATTACCACTGATGGCAATCAGAAAGCAGATAATGAAGGAAAAAGCTACTCTTTCCATGGTATAGTTTAGAGCAATGAACAGTTTAAGGACTTTTTAAGCTGGAGGTTTCATGATGACAGCAATGTTGGTATATCTCAATAGGATGAACATGACTACACTGCCCAGTTTTTTGGTAAAAGCATTTTTAGCTTTCACGCAATTCTTTGGAAGTGTATTCCACTGCCTATTTTCACTATTTGTAGAAAAGCAAGGCTTCTTCCTCGTTCTAAAGCTACTCCTAGACATTGTCAACAAATGACTTGCAATCATCTTTTCTTAAAACAAAATGCAGCACATTTATCATTCATTTTATCTAAGGAGATCTGTTTGCTTAGGAGATATTTTTTGCAACATTCTTCATGCTTAGAAGTACATATAAAATATATATTGTATAGATTTTTTTTTATATCAGATCATTTAAAATATCTTATGTCATTTGTCTTCAGCAGTCCCTACAGATGAATTAAGATATAATACAAAAAGTAACAAAGAGAACAAGTAAAACAGACCACCTGGGTAATACAGTAGTTGTTTGCCCAGATTTTTTGAGGATTTTGTCTCTAGTTTCATCAGACCCTTGTTTTGAAGCATGCAGAAATGTTGAGTACCTAAAACCTAATTAGGGCTTGCTAGCTAATAAGGGAGGGAAAAAGTTTGAAAACCCTGAGAGGGTGGGAAAAAATCCTTCTGAATTCTCTCTGAATTCCCTCTGAATTCTTACCAAATTCTTCTTCTCATGTTTTAATATCACCTTTAGAAGTATGGGCTTAAAACTTTATTTAAAAAAAAAAAAACCCAAAACAACAACAAAAAACCACCACAACATAAACAAAACATTAAAACAAAACAACAAAACAAAACAAAGCAAAACAAACAAAATGGATTTGCAAATAAAGCATCATATATTTCTGTATTATTTACTACTTGATTTAGTCTAATGATCTCAGGAAACGTTTCTGATACTGTGGTGTTTGAGGGCGGTGGGATACCTTAAGCAACGCTTTTACTTAATTTTTCAAAATATGGAAATACAGGGGTCAGAAATATGTAGGCAGAGTCTTTTGTGTTCTGTTCCAAAGCCATTCAGTAGCTGAAAGGAAATGACTTAGACACTGTCATTTATCCATGTTCCACAGTTAGAAAATAAGCTTGGGAAGCCTCAGAAAATGTAAGTGAATTGAGTAGTATTAAGAAAGGGTAATATTGACCACATGAATTTATGCAACTGAAGCAGTGGGAAATTATTTTTATCTGAAAACTCCTTACTGCTGCAAAATAAGGTAGAACAGTGTTAACATATCTTTGACATATAATACACATCTTATATTTGATAGAAAGTGCTTTGTCATACATAGTACAATAGCTATTACCACAAAAATATTGCTTGAGCTATAAATGAATATAAGTAGGAGTACTTAATATTAAGCCTCCCCTTAAAAACACCTAAGCAAGAAATTCAGACTTGTCCATTTTATATATTGGAAGAGAAATAGATAAATAAGTAGAGAAATGCACTGAATTCCAGATTATTTTGTTATATTATTTAAATACATATGACATCAAGATGATGTAGCTTAATTTAGCAGAATCTGATCAGATAAAAAAGACCTTAACTTCTATAGATTTCAGGAATGAACTAGAGATATAAATACTGGTAGTATAATACTCCCTTACACTATCATGGTATGGTAGAGAAAGTGTTGGAACAACTCATTATCTGCTGTTTCTGTTCTCCTATCCCCACCCAAATTTTCACTTCTGCTGAATTTGTGATTACAACACACTTTTGTGAGCCATTAATCTTATCCATAAAATAATTTACTGAGCAAATAATTTTATTACTGTTCTCAGCTGCCTTTACCAGTTTAAAAGAAGGGCTTCTGCTTTCAGCTTTTGAGTTGAAGGTTCAATCCCAAGCAGTGTCTGAAATGGCAGCTACCTTACAGGAGTTAGTACACAATGGACTAGGGACCTGGATTTCTTGCACTTGAGATGGTTACCACTGCTATATCAAGTCCTCTTACTGGATGATTACAGTCTTCTACATGAAAAGTGCTTCTTTAACGTAGTAAGGGACAATTTGGCTTTTCCATCCTGACATTCACATTGAAGTCACCTCTCACTATGCCAGCACAAATACACACATTCTAGCTATTATTTGGTAGTAGTTTAGCTTTCTTATAAGAACAAAGAGTACTTGGGATCTCAATGCAAGAGTTGAAACAACTTTAATTTTCCCACAGAGTTAAATACACTTTTACCTTAGAATTTTTTTCAGGGTCTGTTAAATTGCGTAATGAGGGTTTCATCTACCGGGTCTGTACTGGAAGATTTGCATTCCAGCCTACATCTGAAGTTAATTGGTGTCATTTTTATATCCACAAACATGTTAGTGGTGGAATAAAATTAAGATTCATCTAGTTGCTAAAATACTCCAGATGCAACCATATTTATGGTTTTGAATAGAAATAGGACAGGTCTTAAATAAAGTGATAATAATGGGAGCTGCTGTGAAACCTCCCTTCATTAGTGAATTAAGCAATACAGAACAGACGAGCACATAATTTTTTGTGTTTCTTTTATATTGTTTTTGATGAAAGAACATAACATACATGAAAGAATGAGATTCACTAGCTACAGATTCAGTAGCAGCAGCAGTCTGACATGAGCATCTCTGGTTTAACTTGATAGGCCTTTGAGTGGATGCTTTCTTTCTAGTACCTTCCTAGATTCTCTCCCGTGTACGAAGTTCAAAGCTATCTTTTAAAAAGTTGAGGAAGGTAAAGTGTGTTTGTTTGTAGGAAGAAGAAATTGAATCATAATACATTGCTTTTCACTACTTCTTTTACAGGTGGTATATTTAGCTTTTTCTTGTTGAGATTAAAAAAGATTCTACTTTATGTGAGAAAAATCTCTGTGGTTTGACACAAAGATTCTCCAATGCTATATTATTTCTTTTTAAATAGGATCCAGTATTATCCTTTCTTTGAAGTTGTACGCAGTTGCTGAACAAAAAGTACTTGAAACTTTGTAAACGCAGCAGATCTCCTAAGCCCTTGGAGTTTAATGGGGATGATGAAACATTTTCTTCTTTCTTGGCAGTGACAGTTCTATGTCTTTTTCAAGTAGAACCAACAAGCCAGGATGGCATATTTTCATCTTCAAGTCACAACACTTACCAGAAACAAGCAACAAGACCCTCAAATTACATTTACACTGAAGTAGCAAGACAAGTGTAATCTAACTATCAAAGGAATAGTATCCTCAAGTGCTCCAAATACTGCAGACTCAGCCCAGGTATAATTTGTGTCAACAAGATTTAAACAGAAGAACAGTGATAAAAACAGAAATAGTCATTACCTGCAACTTTAAATACACCTAGCATTAGGCAACTTTCTACAAGCTGTAATGTAGATTTTGCTACAATAATGGGAAATGCCTAAAGTGTGAATGTGATTACATTTTTTCATACAGCTTAAAATGTTTTATATTTGTGCAACAAGATGCATCTATATGCCATATGCATGTGTAACACATATAGATGACAAATGATGTATAACGTCTGTGGATATGTCTTAGGAATTTAGTAGAATCCTTTCCAATGTTTACTTTCAGGGAATCATGTTTCCTTTCTTTAGTTCTCTGACACTGAGAAAATAGGTGCAGAAATGTTTCAGACACATTAATTTTCAAATATTGTAATGTTTCTCTCTAATCCTTTCATTTTTTCTTCAATTCGGTACAATGAAGAGTTTGATGATTTACATTTCCATCCATGTGATCAAGGAGAAGGTAGTTTAAAGATAAGAAGATACTTCTAAGGAAAAAGAACAGTAAGAAATATGTGCTAAAATATCTTTAAATATGGAGATATTTTTTGCTAAAATACAGCTGATGTCTTTTATAAAGATTCTTCCTAATTTTCTACCAGTAGAGTTCCAGGATACCAGTATAGGAAAATAAATGGCAAATTCTATTATTGTTAATATTGAACTTGTTGAAATCTTCTAAAAAAGTATTCTCTGCAAGTTAACTCGTTCTTAGGGACAATAGGACATTATGGGTGAGGGCCACATTGCTAACCTAAATGAAAGTTATAATCCACTATTTTTAATTATGAACTCATAATAAGTAGTCCTAATAAATGAAGTTCATTAGCGGGAAGTTCTACAATTCATGAAGAAGACTGAGAGATTTGGCCTACTATAACTTTTGGTATGATAAAATGAATGGCTTTTCTTACAGATTATATAAACAGGAAAGATTATATATATGCATAGAAGGGAAAACTGAAAAAAAAATAAAAATCTGAGGATGGTGTACATAATTACACAGTTTGAACTCCTAAGCCAGAGTTAGGATACGGATGCTTGCAGATTTTCCCATAAGGAGAGACACAGATTAGTGTTGCTTGCATATCCTTCCATAACGAGAGATACTGTGCTACTTCCCTTCCCCTTTCCTGAAGCACCTGGACAATTACATGAAATTTTAAGTCCCATTATCTCCCACTAACCCTGCTACTTATATAGTTCTGTCATCACTTTTGCTACTGTTTTTAAGAATTTGCTGCCAGCACTCAGCAGAAGCCCTACGGCCCCAAGGAGAATGAAGGCACTACAGGCTGAGTGCCTGCCCTGAAATAAGGAGCAGGGATGTAGTCAGAACTACCAGCTGCTTTCTGTTTAACTAAGCACTCTGACAGGTAACTGTTAAAAACCTGCCCCAAAAAAATGGTTTTGTAAAAATTATTGACATTATTGAAGCCCAACTTTTTATAAAAGTAACAACATTTCCTAAATTTTAAATTAAATACATTCTTGTGGATGACTGAATTAGTAACATCCAGTAAAACATCCAGTAGAGAAGATAATTACTTGATTGTCAAATGGAATAACAACAGTTTTTCCCTGCAGTGAAATCTCTACCACTGTAATTAGGTTATGTCATACTTTACCCTGAAGGGAATATTAAAAACACAAGACCAGCCAGTTCCATCCACTGTATTTTTCTATTTATAGCTTAGTGTTAAATTGCTGCCTTCATGATGCAGCAAAGACATCAATAATGGAATAACAGCTCTTCTGTTGCTCAATTAAGTTTGCTACATGGATATTAATGTAAATATGGATCTTGTAAGAGAATTCTGTTGACTAATCATTTGTAGTGTAATAATAAATATTATACGAATGAAGAGTTCTAAAAGAAAAAAATAAAGCAGAAGAAACGCATATAAGAAGGACAAAAAAGTAGCAATAAAAATATCTGTATGGGATATACATACACTGATACAGAGTGAATTACACATTTCCTTTCTTTTTTTCTTTTTCTTTTGCATTTCCCCTTAGTTTGTTATGCAGCACTAAAAAAATCCCCAAACCTTAAGAACAACACTGCTGGATTATACTTTGATGTGATACAAAGAATTATCTACCACCTATGAGTCCATTTTGCAAAAAAGAAATACAAAATTATTTGTTTAGATCTTAGCACCTGTTTGTTTGTGCTTATTTTTATAGATAAAAAAGTGTTATTCACTGGTGTGAATACTGTTTGGCTTTCTGTGTATATTTGATAAATAAGGAAACTAGATGCTTTTCTACCTAATGTATAATCATGCTGCATTTCTTTTGCCTAGAAAACCAGATTGTATTGCTAAGTGAATCACTTAATGGAGAAAGAAGTACCAGAGGAAAATAGCTTTGTAAAGTCTTCAGTGACTTAGGTGAATCTTAACATGCTTGACATTTATAAAATGGAAAACAACAGTAGCTTCATGTTCTCCCTGAAGTAAAGGTAACAGTTAGGGTGGCTTCTGGTTCAAGACTCAAGCTTCCTCTTAAGAAAATTAGATTACTTTGTAAAATAAATTATAAAAAAGAATAGGCACAAGACATAGTCAGGAGAAGATATAGAGAAAAGGGAATTTGGTTAGATTTCTATTCTGTTTGGTTTTCTTTTTTCTTAAAATATTTTGTGGATCTTTTGTACGTGACACATGAGCAAGCCCTCTCCCCAGTCTCAGGTGGCTCCAACACCAAGCTGAGAATGGATTAATAGGGATCTGGATTTTTTTATCTGACTAGTAGTCCATGTATTGAGGCCCTTTGATTTGACAGAGAACTGCTTCTAAAGGATTTATTTGTCTAAGGTTACCATAAGTAATGAAACATCACGATCTTTGGAAAAACAGGTGAACTGATAATGCATGTGACTGGCTTAGAAACAGTTTCATCTAGCAGTTGAGGTCATTTAAGAGATATCAAATAAGGCCAAAGACAGCTCGAAATGCAGTATAAGGTCTTCTGTGAAAATTGCCTAAAGTAACCTGCTTTTCTATATACTTATATTGGATAACTGGAAAGGGCTAAGAAGGAAGATATCATCCTCACTGCTTTCTGAAACAGAGACTAAATTTGTGGTGTAATAGTGCAAAAAGGAAATGGAATTTCTGATTAAAGGGCTGACATCAAGCAACCTCTCTGTGCTGAAATTGAGAATCACACTACTATTACTACTTATATTTCTCTCACCGTTGCCTTGCTTCTCAATTCTCTTCTTGTTGAAAAGCCTGTCCTTGCATGAGTGTCAAGTCCATCGAGCAAATTTTCTGTAGCATTATATTGCACTTCAGTAAATAGTTTATTTCATGCAAGTATCACCTTTCTAAATACCTAAAATCTATTTAGCAACTAATGATTTTTTTTTTTTTTAATTAAGGAAGAGGAACACAGGTAATTATCTCTTCTAATTTATCTATAAAAGCAGGAATTTATTACCCCATGCCTCTAGACTGAAACAAAGAAACTGTTTAATTTCAGTCAGAGAAGAGTACTATGAAGTACAGAGTAAAAACTATCGTGTTGGATAGTTCAGTCATAGCTCAGGAAAGCAGAGGGGAAATTCCCATTCTATGTCTGGTTTGGACAACATGATTGATGTCATGTTTTTGGTGAAGAGCTCCAAGGAATTCTTCCTTGTCATGGATACGCAAAAAGTCAGTTTTACATGCTTTTCAAAGAGACAGCCATTTTGCTGCCACAGTGCCCTATAAAACTTCAGTTCACTTCTGAGTCAGAGGAATGTCAACAACAATGCTCTTAGACTTTTTGCTGGAAGTCCCACCACAGTGCAAGTCTACTTAGTGTATGATATTCAGTGGGTTACTGACTTGAGGTGACACAACTATATGCCACAATTTATTATGTGGCACGCAGATTTTAACACTTCAGGCAACAGTGCTTTGTAGAAGTTTCGAGGGAATAATTTTTTTTGCAAATCTAGAGCGAGAAGATACCAAAGAGACAACGTTTAATGATACCCTGGTTCTCAACCAACAAATCAGATAAAACCATGAGGTTATGAAATAAGATTGGCTGTGTCAAGGAGGCTACAGCCACCACTTCCACCCTGAAGGTCTTGTAGACATGGAACAGTAACTCCAGGACAGAATGGTTCCCTGAGGCAGAAGGCCAAGGCACAAGCACCATCACTCTCTTGAACATAAGTAACAGTGTTAGTATCAAAGACATTCTGACAGTTTACCAAATGCTGTTGCTATTGAAAACTATTAGTACATACATACTTGTTTTCAATCCTCAGGGACGAGTAACAAAGATTCTTATATATCTCAAATGCTATTTAATATTTAATTTCAGCACCTCAAATTGTCTTTAAAAACTTATCATCTGGCTTACATGTAATTATGACCTCCTCTGTACCAAGTACAGTTGCTTATTGATGGCTTCTGTGATGAAAAGTCCTAAAGTTTTCTCAAATCTTTTTCTGGTTGCCATGGGCATACATAGCTTTAATAGTTAAGTGAATGAAAAATTTGCACATGAAAATATGCTTGTAAATTAGCAATATTTTCCCTTCTTCCCTTTCGTAAAAGAACATTAGTGTTTTGCACTTGCTACTGCTTTGACAACAAGGTAGATAAATCTCCAAGTTACCACCACAGGCATCCCACAATAATGTGCACCAACCAGGATTGAAAGATATTAGTTCTGAGATAGTTTGGTCCCTATGTCCATGCAGGGCTCTGTTTCACTGCTGACACTACTAGCAAGGATGACAGCTAAAAGGAATTGTGAAGGTGGCTTTGCTTTAACACAGATTTCTGTCCTCAAGGAGCAGGACTGACAGCATCAGCTTTTTTCACGTGAGTTACTGTGCAACACCCTTATTAAAACATTTTCAGTCTTCACCAGCCAAAGCAAGATCAGAGTCATTGACCCAGTAGTGATGGAAGACTCTGTATTGCATTATTCAATTTACCAAACACTTTTCACCCGTAAGCAAATCTCAGAACACACAAATGAATCTGATCAACCCCTCCAAGATATCCTTACAATAAAAATAATCCTTCCTCAGGTTTGCAATCCTGTGAGTAACCCTGTGCTGACTCTCATTGATCAGCTCTTATGACTGAAATGTGTGCAGAATTCGATATTTTCTTCGTTTGAAGAGCAGAATCTTCTCGCATATTTGTATTTTAGAGGAAAATTTGGCCAGAGGATGTAAAATACTCCATTTTACATAGATGAATGCTCTCAAGATTAGTGTTCTGACAAGTAACATTATCAGCTAAATTACTGAACCTGTCTGGAAAGATCCTGTATGGCTACGAATATGGGGAAAGATATACTTAACTGCTTTGCATTAATTCCAAATAAAACAAGATGGAACCTTATAAATATGACACATTAAGTGAATAATACTAGTATGCTTTCTCAGAACCTCAGACTATGTTTCCTTGCAGTTTGTGTCTTTTTTTGTTGGTGGTGTTGAAATTTGAAAGATCATATTTATATTGACTGAACTTTGTGATGTGAATATTTTATTTTCCCAGGTTTTGGAGTAACACTGCTATTTGCTTTTCCACATTAGTATTGCAATAGGAATTTGTTTATTTGCTTTATTCTCTATAGTTCCTGATTAGAAAAACACGTATCTGTTATTTCTTATGCTGTGTCATGTGGCCTGTCATCCAAACTATGTTGGGAGACTTTGAAAGGATGGTAATTTTTTGTATTTTTCTGTCACAACAATTTTTCCTTTATTGTTTGATCACTTGCAGGTATGATCAAGTTGTAATTTGAAATATTTTCTGAAGAAATATTTGAAGTTATCAAGTTAACTGAAGATATTTCATATGTGAAAATGAAAATAATTTAATGTGTGAACATACAAATATGTTAAAAAGAGCTGAGGTCGATTTACATACTCAAGTTAAATATAAAACCTTTCAAGCTAATTGGGATAAATGTAAAGACAAGATCAACAAGACAAAGGACGAAAGGTTTTGCAGCATTCAGGAATGAGAGGAATTAATGATAAGTTACAAATCTCAGTAAGACACTTAAAGCTCCATGGCAGCAGAAAACCAGTGCTGAAATGTGACTTCATGTCTTCTTTTTGCTTCTGCCTCCCGACAAGAGCACTCTGTGCTTAGCGGAGCTCCTCTGTGGCTGCTCAGAAGAAGCTTCAAAGTCATCTCTAAGGAATTAATCTCCTTTGACCGGTTTTCTTACCTGCAGAAATATGGTGTGATTTCAGGTTGCCAACAAGCATCAACGATGATCAGTTTTTCCCTTTCTTGCCTCCATCTCTAAAACTGTAGCTTGTTATGTGAACAGTGCAATACAAATAGCAGTTTCCCAGCTTCACCATATGTTGGAGGAGTAGTTTTGCATTTTCTACAGTTTCTGTGCACTTACCCACATACTTGGTTAGATGCAGTGAGGGTGAAAATGAGGAAAATAATTGTCAAAAGAAATAAAAATATTTTCACTCAGGAGAAAGGAGTCAACACCACAAGCCAGCTTAGTATTTTATTGCATTGCCTGATGTTCTTTCTGCCATACTATGCCATAAAAAATTGTCTCAGTGTTTGTCTGTACTATTTATGCCTTGTTTCACCCTTGACCTTCAAAAAAGACACATGCAGAAAGATCTGTACTCCCAAACAGAGTCTCAATAGAGTGAGTAGAGGCTCAGGCAAGCAGAGCAGCACATTTTCATGCACTACATTGCTGGATTTGCACATTGGAAATACCCACAGGAAAGGAATTTATAAACGTGTGCTTCCTGAGGAAATAAAAAATATTTTATCTTGGCAAAAACCTGCTTGTGTAACACATCTATAACAACACTGTGCTTTAATGGTGGCTGTGCACTGAAAAACACATTCAATAGACTATGGGCCGCCACTACGATACGCATTTGTGCCACACTTCATTTATACATATAGACTACAGGATCTGTCCTAAATATATATCCTAAATATCTACGTCCAGCTCTGGGGTCTCCAAAGTAAGAAAGACATAGACATGTTGTATTGAATCCAGAGGAGGGCCATGAAAATGATCAAAGGGCTGGTGCACCTCTCCTATGAAGACAGGCTGAGAGAGTGGTGGTTGTTCAGCCTGGAGAAGAGAAGGCTCTGGGGAGACCTTATAGCAGCCTTTCAGTACCTAAAGGGGGCCTACCAGAAAGATGGGGAGGGATTCTTTATCAGGGAGTGTAATGATAGGATGAGGGGGAATGATTTTAAAATGAAAGAGGGTAAATTTAGATTAGATATGAGGTGGACATTCTTTACCGTGAGGGTGGTGAGGCACTGGAACAGGTTGCCCAGAGAAGCTATGGATACCCCACCCCTGGAAGCATTCAAGGCCAGACTGGATGGGGCTTTGAGCAACCTGGTCTAGTGGAAGGTGTCCCTGCCTGTGTCAGGGGAGTTAGAACTAGATGACCTTTAAGGTCCCTCCCAACTCTAACCATTCTATGATTCTATGATATATGTAATAATATTAACAGTGCATTCTTATTTGCACAGTTTAGAAAGAGTAAAACATCATGTAAAGATTCAGAAAACAGTCCAGAAGGACTACTAGAATAATTTAATATACAGAAATACCATTAGAAACACCTATTCAGATGATAAGGAAAACTTAAAAGGATCAATAGACTATGATTTTTTGAGGAAAAATTTTTTTCTGCAACTATTAGTGCATATATACAAGGTAGTTTTCTGAAAGGAGAAGGCATCTTCGACTTTATGAAAACAGCCTGAGCACACTATATACTGATTGTCCTATCACATGTAAATGTTAGACTTCTTTTAGGTATCCCATCATTAAAATGTCAGGGCATTTTCTCATACCGTTTTCGTCTGTTCCAACCCATTATCCTCTTAGTTTACTGCCCAGT
Organism: Vanellus vanellus; assembly: GCF_965231255.1. Classification (NCBI taxonomy): domain Eukaryota; kingdom Metazoa; phylum Chordata; class Aves; order Charadriiformes; family Charadriidae; genus Vanellus; species Vanellus vanellus. The sequence goes on from NC_138908.1 coordinate 54,764,932, forward strand.
CTGTTATTGCTCACCTTTAAGTATAGAAGGTCTGTACTACTACTTCTATTACACTTCACTTTTCAGTACTTCCCAGTTAACATTTCCCATCCATAGACTTTTGCCTTGAACTTCATGCCTGGCAAAGGATTTTTTTTTTCTCAGACCTAGACCTACCTGTCCGCATCCACACCTGGGCCCGTGTGTACTTTCTCAATGCTGCACAGAACCTTAAGTACTTTAACCTGTGTAGCAGTAAGGGCCTTCCCATTTGCAAATATTCAGCCTGCCTTCCCCCCACAGCTCCATAACTTTTCCCCTAAGCTGCTGTGACAGTGTTTTCCAGAGCTCCCATGCATTTCTTCTCCCTCCTTGTTCTTATACTGTTTTTCTTGCACCTGTAAGCCACAGTTCTCTTGCTGATGGGTTCTTAAGCAAAGTAAACGTCACTGATGTGAGAATCACCCCTTTGTTGCTTCTTTTTTCGTATGTCCTATTTTGTGGGGTTTAGTTAATATTACAGAAACTCAAAACTTAGTGAATAACAACATAGTAATCATTTAAATATGCAATAAGTAGTCCGTAATAATACATATGAAAGAGAGCTTAGCAGTCAATCAGAACATAATGTTTGTGACTGATTACATATACTGTAATCCACTCTGATATCATCATAAGGAGGAGCAACCCAATTGAGTGGATCCCTATGAAAATCATACAGTAAAATTGGAAAAAATGTGGTAAAAGTCAGCATTCTCATCTTCAGCTTCACCACCTGCTACGTTGGAAGGGATGCACAGGGAAGAGATTACATCAATGGTTTTCCTGACTTGTCATTGAGAAACTTACCCCTTTCACTTTCCTTTTGATTTTTTGGTGGTTTTTTAAAATTATTTTTCCCCAGAAGTAACTTTCACACTTAGGATTGATCTGTGTCATCAACAACGATCCATCTGAGTAAAGCTTTGTGTATGTAAGTCTGTCTCAGCATCTTTTGTGCCATACATATTCCACTGGTTTCATACACCATTATGGAAAACATATAGCAAAGATTCTGGACTTACCTCAGTAGCAGGGAAACCCTCTGACAGATACCCTGCACTTGATCAAGGCCTGGTCTGCAATGGGTGAGCACAGAAAAAGTTGAGTAATAAAATGATGTGGTTTATTCTTGCTTTCCATATGCAGACTACAGCAAGTTACAGAAGCTGATATCAAAAGTTCTTCTAAAGTATGGTGCCAGAGCACCTCTCATGATTTGGTGCTCTCAGCTCTTGCAGGCATCAAAGCAAACTCCAGATGATGCTGATGCCACTGGTATAGTTTGAGAGTCACACTGCCATCCTACTCCCATCTGCTTTGGCAAACATTGCAGAGGATGTAGCAGGCAAACGGTATCTTATCAAGGAAGTATCTTAACAACAGGCCTCTAGCCTGAGATGAGGGACCTTCACCCTTCAATTATCCGGAGATATATTCCAAAGATATGCTGCTAATTCAATAACTGAAGATCTAACAAAAATGATGTTTTGTAAAAGGTCGAAGATGCATGGTCCTAATGACTGAAGTACAAAATATTAGCTGGTCACCTTATGAGGTATTAGCCTACACCGTAAAACTGGGGTCCTACACCATGGGTTTGTAAATGTATTTGGTTTACGTGGCAAGGTGTTGGTAGCGGAGGAGGGTGCTGCAGGGGTGGCCTCTGTGAGGAGAGGCCGGGGGCTGCCATGTGCTGGACACAGCCCGTTCCAGCCAGCTCCAACCTACCCACCCCAGGGCACAGCTGAGTCTCTCAGCCAAGCTACTGGCACTTCTGAGAAAACCTACTTCATAATGGATAAAAAAGTGTGCAGCAATTGAGAGAGAGAGAAGTGAGAAGAATGTAAGAGAAACAGCTCTGCAGACACCAAGACGAAAGAAGGAGAAGGGGGTGAGATGCTCCAGGTGCCAGAGCAGAGATTCTTCTGCAGCCCATGGACCATGGTGAAGCAGGTTATTCTCACACAGCCCATGGAGGACCCCACACCACAGAAGGTGGATGTGTCCTGACGGAAGCTGCAGCTCATGAAGGGCCTATGCAGGAGCAGGTTTTCTGGCAGGAATTGAGACCCATGGGGATGCACGCTGTAGCAGTCCAATCCTGCAGGGCTGCACCCTGTGGAAAGGAACCATGTTGGAGCAGCTCTTGAAGAACTGCAGCCCGTGGGAGGGACCCCACATTAGAGCAGGGGAGTGTTAGGAAGGGGTGGCAGAGACAAAATATTGACTGCAAGCCCCATTCCCTATCCCCCCCTGTGCTTCTTGGGGTGGGGAGGAGGTAGAAAAGTCAGGAGTGAAGTTCAGCCTGGGAAGAAAGTGGGGAAAAATGTGTTGTTTTTTTTGTTTTGTTTTGTTTTGTCTTTGTTTCTTACCGTCTTACTCTATTTTTAATTGGCAAAAAATTAAATTAATCTTCCCCAAGTTGAGTTTATTTTGCCTGTGACGGTAATTGGTGAATGATCACCCTGTCAACCCATAAACTTTTCCACCTTATTTTCTCCTGTCCCACTGAGGAGAGGGAGTGAGAGACTGGTTGGATGGGGGTCTGGCAGACAGCCAAAGTCAAATCCACCACAGCAATGCATCAGAAAAATGTATTCAGCTCTTAAAGAAGAATCATTCCTTGTCAAGGCAGTAACAGTAACACTGTTTGAGAACTCTAATGCAAAGAAATCCCTTAACTACTAGTTGTGTACTAACCACTGAGTGTGCCTTGAGCTGCGTATTTTTGCATACTGGATATTTCTTAAATCTTACAGAAGACAGTCACCTTTCTAATCCCAGATGCAGTAGAAGTAGAAAGGTGAACGTCAGAGTTGCAATTTGCAAATGATAAGGGCACTCTTCTGCTCCACACTTGGTGTCTTTCATGTTGATCATCTAACATGTGAAATATGAGATGACCTCTGCACAAATCCCTGAGAAAATTTCCTTTCCCATGTTACAGCTCTCCATTCATGGTGATCTTCCTAAAAGGTTTAGCATAATCTTATGTTATCCTTTCTCATTCTTCTCGTGAACAAAGACATTGTCAGTAACAGCATGTGTGGAGGTAGATGACAAGCCTGTCCTGGAGTGTTTCCACATGTGTTGCCCACCCTGTATGTTGTCTGTCAAACCAAACATAACCCACTGTGGGTACAAGGGCCTTTCACGAGAATGGAACAGCTGGGATCTTTTAGAGATCCTTCCTGCTAGTGTGGTCACCCGTGGTGACCACCTACTAGCTATTGCAGCCTGAGATCAAAAAGACAAAAAGTGTCTAGTCTCTAACAGGTGTTATTTCCATTGGTAGAGAGGATGCCTTGGCAGTAGGCCACATGTCATACAACACCGTCTCATACTACCAGAAATTATTGCTATGTGATTAGTCAATTTATGCCCTGAAGTGGCATATCACATATGATTTACTGGATCTGAACATCCAGAAATCTATCGCACCAGTATTACTAATCTTAAAATGATGGTCTAAAAGAGGTTCTGTACCCTTTTGAGGGAGATTGAATTACAGTTATCCTTTCTAATCTAAGTAAATTGTGATGATTTCTAAACATATTAACCATTATTGTTCAACAATGTTACACACTATGCCAATAAATTGTAACTCATAGAATCATAGAATGGTTTAGGTTGGAAAGGACCTTGAAGATCATCGAGTTCCAGCCCACTTGCCATAGACACAGACACCTCCCACTAGACCAGGTTACCCAAGGCCACATCCAGCCTGGCCTTGAACACCTCCAGGGATGGGGCCTCAACAACTTCTCTGGGCAACCTGTTCCAGTGCCTTACCACCCTCACAGTGAAAAACTTCTTCCTAATGTTTAATCTAAACCTGTCCTCTTCCAGTTTAAAGCCATTCCCCCTCATCCTATCACTACATGCCCTAGTAAAAAGTCCTTCCCCAGCTCTCCTGTAGGCCCCCTTTAGGTACTGGAAGGCCGCAAAAAGATCTCCCCGGTGCCTTCTCTTCTCCAGGCTGAACAGACCCAGCTCTTTCAGTCTCTCCTCATAGGAGAGGTGCTCCAGCCCTCGGATCATCCTCGTGGCTCTCCTCTGGATGTGCTCCAACAGGTCTATGTCCTTCTTATGTTGGGGACTCCAGAGCTGGATGCAGTACTCCAGGTGGGGTCTCACGAGAGTGGAGGAGAGGGGCAGAATCACCTCCTCTGACCTGCTGGCCACACTTCTTTTGATGCAGCCCAGGATATGGTTGGCCTTCTGGGCTGCAATCACACATTGCTGGCTCATGTTGAGCTTCTCGTCAATCAGCACACCCAGGTCCTTCTCCTCAGGGCTGCTCTCCAGCCATTCCCAGCCATGTCTGTATTTGTGCTTGGGATTGCCCTGACCCAGATGTAAGACCTTGCACTTGGCCTTGTTGAACTGCATGAGGTTGTCTTGGGCCCACCTCTCCAGCCTGTCCAGGTCCCTCTGGATGGCATCCCTCTCCTCCAGCGTGTCTACCTTGCCAAACAGCTTGGTGTCATCAGCAAACTTGCTGAGGGTGCACTCAACCCCACTGTCCATGTTGCTGACAAAGATGTTGAACTGTACAGGTCTCAGTACTGATCAATTCAAGCTATCCAGTATTCTATTTATCTATGTTTTAGATATTTTTGGAATAAGGAATAATGTAAGGAGAAATTAAATACATATACCCAGTAACAGGTAGACATAATGTGTTCTTTATCACTTAAACGGCTAGAAACGTACTTAGAAGGACCTGTATGGGCTAGTCAAATATTGTAGAAAGACCCATGTGTGTACATTAGAGTAAGGAAATAAAGCTACAAGTCTCCATTACTAGTTCATCAAATAACTGAATGCATAGAATTAAAAAGCAGACTGACAAAGACAAGAAAAAGTGGCTTTTATATGCAAAATGATGTCTGCATACAAATGTATGGGGCAAGTATGTAGAAAAATTGACAGTTTCCAGAAAAAGAATCTATCTGAAGAAGTGGGCTTTTTTAACAAAAGGAAAAGAAAAAAGTGAAACACTTATTCAATATAACAGTTATTTTATCAAAAGAAGTTGACAATTTCTTTAAAAGCATTCTATTCTGACAAATTTGAATTAAAAAAGAAAGCCCTGTATGTGAAAATTTAGACATTCATTCTCTAAATCATAGGATGTAGTCATTTTATTCTCAAATTCAATACCTTCTTACATTCCACATTCATTCTTTTTTCATTTTTCAGATCCATGCAGAGTTTTAATCATCGCTGTACTTGCAAAGTATCCTAGTCATGGCAAGCTTTAAAGTTGCAGTACATTAAATGCCACTTCTTCCATCTCCATCCTTTACATATCTTGGCTATTTTGATTTCTTCATAAAGTTTGCTTACCTTTGTTGTTTTAGTATATTCTGTCAAAACTTCCCGCTTTTTAAATTTGATCAGACTTCAGATGAAATTTTTTTGCACTCATTTGTTTGCAAACTAAGTAACTATTAAAACAAAAATTAATTTGGGTTGGGAGGAGTGTTGTTTTGGGGGGTTTGAGGTGTTATTAATTTTCTTTTAACCATGACACTCCCATCAATTCTACATTCTTAGTTTTTCCTTGGTGGGAAATAGCTTGGATACATGCTTTTGTATCCTTTATGTAGTCTTTCTATTCCAGGTTCAAAAGAATTCAGAATTGTTAAGCATAAACTATCAGTGACACAAGTAATCCTACAAAGACTACGGCAGTGCCTGACAAGTGACCTTTTTTGACTAAATGGGTTATCATAATCTAAAGCACCAAAACCTACCTCCAAAAAATCAATATGACTCTGCTTTCTGTTATTTGAAGCCCCAAACCAAAGAGTAATAAGAGAGGTCATTCCAGAGATCAAGTATTTGAGGATTAAACTTCTTCAATAGAAATATGGCTATGATTCTGGTGATCTGAGGACAGGATCTGTGTTCTGGTGGGGTCAATGAATGAGGAATGTCATCCTTTGAAGAGTGTTCTTCACTATGCAGATGTTAAACGCCGATGAAATCTGAAGCTCAGCATCACAAAAACAGAGCGAAACACATTTATCCATGAAGATTTAAGCTCTATACCTCAGTTTGACTTTCAGGATTTATTTCGTATACAGGGTACCATACAGACTGCTTTAATTGTACTAAAAGCTAATATGCACCAGAATTACTAATGTTAGGCTGTAGTCATGAGGTTATATCTGTATTTGGTGAAGTAGGCATCTGAACCAATAGACTTTGGCTCTTTGTTCTTTTGATCACATAATGACATGAAACCTGAATCCTATCATCAAATTAGTTATCTACTAGTGAATTCCATCTGCCACGAATACATTGAAATGTAATGGAGGTCAGTAGCTCATTGTATATCCTATGCATTGCTTCATATTTCTCTCTCTCCCCCTCTCCCCCTCTCCGCCTCTCCGCTTCTCCACCTCTCCTGTTTTTGTGTTACTGTTGTATACAGATATTATATCATATTATGGCAGGTTGTGTTTATAGGATAAGCAGAAATAGAGCATTAAAAAAATTAGCAAACCCAGCTTCAGGAAAGTGAAGCTTGATTGCATGCTTTCCTTGTTTACTCAGGAAGCCCTGCTAGACTTCTTGTCCTATGCCATTCATTAGAATTTTCATTTTTTAATTTCTTTAATGATGCTGTCTGTTTCCACTCTCCTCAACAAATGCCAATTTTTCTGTTAGCCGGTTTTGGGATGTTGTGCCATATTTTTGTTTTCTTCTGTCTTCTTTCTAAATTCTAGTCCTTTTTTTGCTATCCTGTCTTCAGAACCCGTCCTTGAATTTAAATGGCAATGATCATTTTAAGTTCCTTTCTGTAAGATATTATTCTCATTAATTTAATAAAATTAAATTTCACACTGTGCAAAACCTAAATTTAATAAGCAGGCATAGGTAAAAGGAAAAACGTAGAGAAATTGTAGATTTTGGTTACAGATACTAATAGGATTACCTGTGTCTCTGGTACAGATTTGATGATCATTTCAGTTAGGTACGTGGAATTTAGCCACCAGTTCAAAGTGGAACTGTTTTCCTAAATCAGGACAATTCCTTTAATGATCTTGAGCTGTATTTTCCTTAAAAGTAATTGCTGATCATAATAAAATTATCTCTTGGCTATGTTCAAAAGCATTTGAATAAAGAAAAGCGGAAGTATTAAATAGAGAATGTAAAAGTGTCTACCACACTTTGCTATAACATTGCAAGCTTTTTGTGTTTGTACATATGTATAAATAATTACATATGCATGTATATATTTGATGAAGGAGGCCCTTTACATAATCTTTTCATATGTAACATATGATGCTGCCTATGGAACAGGAATCTTGAAACATGATTCCTTTATCTGTTTTGAATTTAACATGGTAAAAAATGACCTTATCTTTAGGTGGAAAGCGGTTCATTGTTTTTGTCATGTTAGATTTCAGATGCTCTTGCAAGACAACCCAGAGCAACCATTCCAAAAAGCTGTTTCCTGGGAGGTAAAAAAAGAAGGAATTTCTAGGCAATTATTAGAGCCATGAGGCCACCAGATTGCAAAAACAAACACCATAATAGGTCATCAGTTTAATTTACTAGATTTTTGGCAATTAAATTTACATAAAGAAGATTATTAGGAATACAGATTAAAATGATCAGTGTTAGATACTTCATGAAGACTTGTTTGATTATGAACTGAGAAAAATACATCAGTGGCAAGGTTTCAAAGTAAGTAAATACCATCCTTATCTAACTCATATATGCAGTAAGGCATTTGTGTGGGTTTCAAACAGCTACAGGAAATACAATCCCTGACTAATCACATAATTTGTCTGCCAATTTTATGTTACAGTAAGATAGGATGAAATTACCTCATTCTTTTTTTTCTACACATCCAAAATTACAGTATTAAACCAAATTCTTTATATTTAATTTTAAAGGATCAGTGACTAAGGAGCAAGTATTCTTTTAGATATAATTGTCTCTTCACTTCTCTATCTGGGTGATATTAAAAAAATTAGTGTTCACCTACAGCAATATTCCTCTAACAGTAATATTTGCTATAAAGGCAGATTGTTATCAGCTACTGCAAAACTGAGTAACAGAAGATCAAAACAGAGAGGATTATCCTCTTAGTCTTATCTATATGTGTTAAGTCAGGATCTCTGAATTCCGGCCAGTGGAGTCAAAAAGCAATGGAGTATGAGCTCATCGAAACCCTGTCAGTTTGTCTCTCCGTACTCTTTATTTGGGAAGAGAAGTTTGGAGAGAGAGCATCTGCACTCCAGGCGTACTCGACAGTAAAGGTGCAATTGGATATATAGACAATTTTAACTGTTTTTGTGAACAAACCAGGGGGGCAAGCAGCTGTGTTACTGACAGTGGTAGAAGAGCAGAGTGGAAATGAAATTGCTGTTAACATTCTACCCATCTGGGGTATCGCCTTACTTCTCACAATCATTTCCTCTGGACATTTCCCTCTGGGAGGAGGAGAAGTTAAATATAAGGAGGCAAATGTCATAGATTTCTCTGCAACTTCTCTCCATCTTCATCCGGTGGGAAAGTATCCTGTCTCCTCAAGCTGTAACAGTCATGAACATACACTAGCAGCCACTATACCAAAAATATCTATGAAAATATGGCTGGAGAGGAAAGTAGAATTTGTGGAAACTGATGATGTTGGTAACGGAACCTGAGAAATGGCATCCCTTGTTTTACTTTGAAAGATACTTAATCAGTGATGACAAACCCTGTCCTGTCTTAGTGTAATATTGCATATCTATCTTGATTAAGTTCACTAATTGTAAGGAGTAAAAATTCACTATTCTCCAAAATCAGACAAAGTATCTCATTTGGGGTTCTTGCTTATTCCTTTTCTTTGCATTTGATATGCCTTAGACTTGAAGGATCAATTGATATGAAAAAAATATCTGTAGGTGAAAAAGTCGGTTGTTTTTGTTTTTGTTTTTTTTTCTTAGTACAACATGATATGCTTCTGCTGAGAATAGTGATGTAGAGCTCAAGGTCAAAGTGAGTTCTGGGTTGTTCAGTGGACTTATTGTTTGTGGGTTCACAAACACATTGGTCTTCTGGAAAAAAAGATGCCTTGAGGTGGGCTAAGTAGTTAATAGTCGATTTTAACACCTCTGTACCAGAGAAAGGCAAACAAGCAAAAAAAAAAAAAATCTGTAGCAAGATCTATGCTACCAGACACATTCTAAGTTATAGAAAATTAAAAAAAAAACCAAACCAAACAATAAAAAAAAACCCAAACCAACAAGAAAGTGAGAAGGAAGGCTATTGCAAAGGAGGTGGATTAGCTGTAGGCAACTGTCTGAAAATAAGCTTGGCAGCCTTTGTTCAAGGTCATGTTGAGATCTGGGGTTTTTCAAAAACCTGCAGCCAGGAGTTTCTTAAACCATGGGAAGCAATGTAGGCAACTAGGAATAATTTGTTATTTATAGAAAAGAAAACTTTTTTTTTCTCACAAGTTTTTCATAATTTTTTTCTGTTATTATAAAATATTGTGAGTTGATTTTTTATAATTATTATTTTATGCTTCTTTTTTATCTGCTATCCTATTTTTTGTCTTTCAAATACAAAAAAAAAAAAGGCATACTGGTTTGTGTTTAAAATTTTTTTCTTTTTGTTAATTTCAATATTTCTAATGGGCATGAACCTTGAGAAGTTACAAATTAGGAGATAAAAAGTAAAAAACAGTTGAGAAAGGAAGAAAAAATTTGAAACTATAGACATACTTTATTTGTGGGTGGAAAACTTGGGAGTTTTTAAATGCAAATTGATTTTCAGGCATTGATATTTTTATTCAAAAATAAAAAAATTAAAAGAAGGACATAAGAAAGTTATAAATTCTTAAAAAAAAAAAAAATTGTTAGCCCAAGTTATCTTTATATTTGTGTTTCATTGGCATTGTTATCCTTCCAGTTTAATTTTCAAGTGTTTTCAATAATGTAATGGAAAACTTATTCTTCTCTCCTCAAAATAAATAGAAGTTCTGATATTGCTAAACTCTCCCAGAGGAGAAGAACACAAAATCACGGATTTCATCTTTGATATATTCTTTTCTTCTTTTTGATTTTTATAATTCTGGTGATAAAAACTTCTAGGAGCTTACTCCCTTTAACTGGAAATTGAATTATCTGCCTGGTTGTGAATTTTTTTTTTTTTTAATCTTAGCAGGAGTGCTATATGATGCTTGGGCTGCACTCAGAAGCATAGCTGAAAAGACATTTTAAATAGTCTTTGGTTGTGATGGAAAAGGACAGGAAGATGATCAAAGCACACATAAGTGGTTTTCTTCACCCTCTCTCAAGATATAGAATATTATAATACATCACTTTATCTGTTAATGCTGCATTTAATGAATACCTTCAGGGGAGGGGGGAGAGGGAGGGAAGAAATGGTTTGTTGTTTCTGCATCCATTTATCTTCACATATGGAAGCATAAAATACAGACAGAGAGTAAGGGAATAGGAACAGCTATGGTGTGGCTAAAGTAATTTTGTGTGCAGTGAAGATATACATGAATTGCTGCAAAACGCTGATCAGGACTTCTCAACTCTTTCTGGAAACACTGATTTCCTTAGTTTCTGGGAAATGTTGGTCAGGACAAATTGTACCTGAGAACTTCAGGACATTTCCTAAATTAAAACTGGAAAATACCTCCGGAATATTCAATTACTCTGGGCTAGGAGAAAGCAAGGTTCTATAAAAAAATGTGTTAGCATTGGCACACTAAAATCTTTACACAATTCATTTATTTATATTCATTTATGTTTTATTGTTTTATATATATATATCATAGACTGATTATTAAAGAAGGTAAAGTGAATGCTCACAAACTGATCTAGTATACTAGTATAATGCCACAGAAGCCTATTTTAAGGGAATAAGAAAAAAAAATGGCAACATGAGACAGCTGATAGCAATCAGCTTTTAATGCTTATCAGGCTACTGAGGTTCAAATATATTCTGCTGAGCTAATGTCCTCAGTATTGTTAATAGTGACCAGGTGGAGAAATAAAAAGATGAAAGCCAATGACCTGATTTTTTTAAAAAGGCGGAAAACAGTCAGTTTCTGTAAGTTGCCCTTTCAGAAATGAAGCCATGGGTGGCTTTCTAGTTTGATGAGTTATTTCAAAACTATTTAATGTTTTTTATTTATTTTTTGTTGCTTTACTCAATGAAATTTTTTATTACAGTAGATTGTAGTTAAACATGGTGTATCTGGTTTGGGGATTGGGGGGTTGTTTGTTTTTAGTTTCATGTTTGTTTCAATTTATAAACTGTATGCAGTTTCTAGATGCTCTCTGGTAATTTCTGGCAACCTCTGGCAGATCTTTTCACGAATGTCCTGTAAACCTGCCATGTGTAGTAAATACAGTAATTGTATTCTCCAATTTATGGAACCCTTAAAGTGGATGTATTGGTAAAAGATAATCTTATGTTGGAATTACTAATTTTAAAGTCGTTATGACCAAAAAAAGATGTTTAAGTGTGTTGCATTATAGTCTACTTTGAATCTCTCAATTTTCAAAGAAAGGACATGAAGTGTTTAGTTTACTAAAGGTCTTTCTGTGTCAAAAACTCTTAATGAACACTACTTCATTTTTTCTTCCATTTTCCAGGCTGTGACACTTAGGCCTTTATTGAATATCTCCCTAACTTTGAAGTCCACAGTTATTTTTGAAGAAAGTGTTGCATTTGCTATTAGCTCTGAATAAATGATACGTAATAAGTGCCTTTGCTTTTCCCTGCCACTGTGTAATTTCTGGAAGTTGTTAATAAAGTCTTAAAGTCCACTAAAAAAAAAAAAAAGCACTTACATATACTGGCAAAACTACCACAGTAAGGGGTTGTTTTAACAAAATGCTCTCATACTGACAAAGCAATGTTGCCTATGTACATGGAAGTAGACAGCATGTACTAAGCCATGTTATACAATATTACAAGGGTAATTTTGACTGTTATTTTTTTGTTTGATTGGGGTTTTTTGTTGGTTTTTTGTTGTTTTTTTTTTTTTTTCCCCAATGGAGATTCTTTTAAATCACTTATACTGCACTAAATACTTTGGTAATTTTAGACAAACATAATTTTTATAAGTCAGTAATAATTTTTTTGTGCTTGCATCCAAAGTCTTTCACCACCAGACCTTCCAGCATAGTAACATGTCATTATTTTGTTAAAACTCAGAATTTTTTTTCCTGAAGAGACCGAATAGATGGGCAACCTGTTCCTCTCACCACCTTCATTGCAAAAGAACTCTTTCTTATATGTTGCTCCTTGTCCTGTCACTACAGACCTTTGTAAAAAGTCTCTATCTGTGTATCTTAGAAGCCCCCTTGAAGAACTGCAAGGCTGGAGTAAGTCTTCCTGGAGTCTTCTCCTCTTCAGGCTGAACAACACAACTCTTTCAGCCTTTCTTCACAGGAGAGGTTTTCCAGCCCTTTGATCATCCTCGTGGCTCTCCTTTGGATCTGCTCTAACAGGTCTATTTCATCTCGTGGTGAGGGCCCCAGACCTAGATGCAGTACTATGGGTGGTGTCTCCTGCAAGTGAAGTGGGAGAATTGCCTCCTTCAACCCACTGGCCATGCTTCTTTTGATGCATCCCAGGATATGATTGCCTTTCTGAACTGCACATTGCTGGCTCATGTCCAATTTTTCATCTACGAGCACCCCCAAGTCATAGAATTTTAGAATGATAGAATGGTCTAGGGTGGAAGAAACCTTAAAGATCATCTAGTTCCAACCCCCCTGCCATGAACAAGGACACATTCCCACAAGACCCGGTTACTCAAAGTCCCATCCAATCTGACCTTGTCCCAATCCAGTGTTGGGGAGGTTTCGTTAAAATCCCAAGGACGAGATTAAGACACTGAAGTCGGTCAAATGTCGTACAAACTTTTACTTAATTCTCTTAACAAAAGCGGAGAAAGAATGGTAAAAAGGGAAGGGAAGGCAAAGGGGAAAGGAAAGGGGCGTAAGGAAGGGAAAAAAGAAAGAGGGAGAAAGTTCGCTACTGCCACCCTGAGTCCAACGGTTTTCAGCTGAGTCTGGGGTACGGAGATGCACGCAGCAGGGAAGCGAGAACAAGGACAGCCAAGAAGCCTGCCAAAAGCCTTATATCTGGCTTGCTGTTGACCGGAACCGCTGGTCCTTTACAAGCCTCTTCCTGCTCTTTTCACACCTTTAGTCCCTGCGCAGGCGCATGGAGTCGTCCACTTCCAAAACTGTGAAGAAGATGGTCCTTTCGGAAGATGGCGTCATGGCCGCAATGTTGAGACAAAATCGCATCTGGTATTGGTTCTCTACAGACTTTGAACATTGCTGGGGGTGGGGCCTCCACAACTTCCCTGGGAAACATGTTCCAGTGTCTCACCACCTTCATAGTGAAAAATCTCTTCCTGTTATCTTATCTAAATCTACCCTCTTCCAGTCCTTCTCTGCAGGGCTGCTCTCATCCAATCATCCCTCAGTCTCTATTAATATTGGGGATTGACTGAACTCATCTCTAGGACCTTGCACTTGGCCCTGTTGACCTTCATGAGGTTCTCATGGGCCCACTCTTCAAGTCTGTCCAGGTCCTGCTGCATGACATCCCTTCCCTCTGGTGTATCAACTGCACCATTTAGCTTGGTGTCATCTGCAAAGCTGCTGAGGGTACACTTGATACCACTGTATATGTCATTAATAAAGCCATTGAATAGTACTGGTCCCAATATGGACCCCTGAGGAACACCACTTGTAACTGAACTCCATTTGGACATTGAGCCATTAATTCAAACTCTTTGGCTGTGGTGATCCAGACAATTCCTTATCCATCGACTAGTCTGTCTGTTAAATGCGTATCTTGCCAATTAAGAGACAAGAATGTTGTGTGGTACCATGCCAAAGGCCTTGCAGAAGTCAAGATAGATGACATTTGTTGCTTTTTCCTCATCCACCAATACAGTCACTCCATTGTAGAAGGCCACCAGATTAGTCAGGCAGTACTTACTTGCCTTTTGTGAAACCATGTTTGCTGTCTCTAGTCACCTCCCTGTCATCCATATGTCTTGACATGTCTCCCAGGAAGATCTTTTCCTGGATCTTTCCAGGCACAGAGGAGATGCTGACTGATTGGCAGTTCCCAGGGTCTTCCTATTTACTCTTTTTAAAAATGGGGGTGATGTTTCCCTTTTTCTAGTCACTGGGGAATGCCATGACTTTTCAAGTATTATGAAGAATGACTTGGCAAGTACATCAGCCAGTTCCCTCAGAATCCTGGGATGCAGCTTGTCGGGTCCCATGGACTTGTGTATGTTCACGTTCCTCAGATGGTCTCGAACCTGATTTTCTCATACGATGGGTACGTTAGGCAAAAGTGTTTCCTGTTTGGGTCACAGTGGTATTATCTTTGTTTCTTATTTGGTTGGGACCGCACTTGTCTCAAGGACCAACATCACTGCTATGCAAAAAATGCATTTCTTGATTTTCCCAGGGAAACAAATGAAATATGAAAGTTTCAAATTAGAAATAGCACAGTAAACAAGCAAAAAGACAGTACCTGGGACCAAAAGACAGAAGAAAGCATTTGGACTGGGAAGGCTATAATGATAGGCTGCATATTTCCAAATATTTGTTAAATATTTCTGAAAAAAAAAAAATTATCAGGACTCTACAAACTGTCTAGAAGCTTGGTTATGTAGTACATGGACAGATTTCAGTGCATTGCCAACATTCTTCTTTAATGTCCTTCACAGCTTCAATCCATTAGGAGCAATAATGCTTTAACTAAGGCATAGCCAGCAAAAAAACTACTGTTCTTTCTATAGTATACATATTCAGAAAGTTTTGCAGTTGTTCTTCTACAGCTTCTTCCTTGGAAGAAGAACCTTCTTTCTTTTATTTAATGAGAGTAGAATATTGATGTAGCAGCTGAAAGAGACTTTGGAAGAGGACTAAGGAAAAGATTCTGAGTGGAAAACTGCACACAGTTCACTAAATTCTGATAGATCATGCAAATCACATGTGCTTTAACCCTTTAACCCTTAAATCACATGTGTTTTAACCCTGAAACAATAATTTGATTTTTATCCTTAGAAAGAGAGAACAATAAACCAAGCACATTCTGTGCTATATGTCAAGATCTGATCACTTCTGTTCACTTACTTAGGATTTGAGACACCAAAAATATAGCAGCGCGACCAACAGGTTTAGTACTTAACGCTGCTGGTCATCGGCTGAGTTCTTTTTGGGGCAAACAGGGTATGGGACCAAGCTGTCCTTTAGTTACATATTTTGCATCTTCTGTGGCAGAAGTGATTAACTACTCTTGGAAACAAGACACTAAATTAAATGGAACTTGGGTCAGTTCCAGCAAAACCAATGCATACATGTTGTAATATCATATTGATGATATTACAAGGTTCATATGAAAGTTTTATGCAGTTGTTTGTTTTAAGGTAACAGTGAGTCATTTATAATGTCCTTTCATACAGCATATGTTTGATCAAAATTGAATGAAAAACAGTATCTGAACATGTAAAAGGTATCGCTTTAAATCTGAGTACTAAGACTATTAGTTTTTATTATTTTTCAACACCTTGTGAAGAGGAATTCTGAATTTGCAATAGCACAGAATATTATCAGAAAATGCAATGTCATCAGTTAGTACAATATTTTTTAAGGATTTCCAAAATCTCAATTACTGTACCTAGCAAGGTATCCTTTACCAACTAAGATGGCATTTGATTGATGAAGTTAATATTCAAGTATACAGCTATTGAAAAGGCAGGGTGGCGACATGCGAAAACAATGGTCAAGGAGGATCTGTTCTTTGTCAGTCAGTAGTTTTATTGGCTTGAGTTTTCCATGGCTGCTTCCTCCAATCAATCATCAGTGATTTACTACAGCAGAACAAAGCACAAAACAAAATACACCTATCTGCTTTATAGAGATGACAAGGGCATTCAAAAATGCCCTGATGATTGAGGACATCCCTTACTATAGGGCCATGAGGTCCCCTTTGTTGCACCTAAAACTGTGATGTCACCAAGATAATCTGTATCCTTACACTCACAAAACACAACTCTAGTAGAAATATATGTAAAAGTCATGACTTTATTCATTCCTATGTTATAACCCGGTCATGCTGAATCTCACTGTGGACAAAAGTAGGGACGATCATTTTGAATGCAAAATTTTCCTTATATAGTGTTTCTCTCCTGTTTGTTATATTCCCTCTAAATCACCCTGTGGTGATAAATCTGACTGCTTAGGGTGTCTCTTTGGCAGGCTGTCCTTTGATTAGACAATTTATCTTTAACATGCCCAAAAAAGATGTTCTTCATGAACAATAGTTGGCAGTTAGGTACTTGTACTGTGAATGCTATATTGTACTGGCTAGGTAATAGACACAGAGAGTGAGATCAGCCAACACTAATGCTCCTTAATAAATGGCCATACTCTGTACCAACAATATATAGCCATCAGTATACAGGGGAAAGGATGCTGTGGGATCAGGAAAGTGTGGACATATTTTAATTCACATTAAATAAGATTTATCAAGATCTTCAGTAAAACACGGTTTGTGTTAGACAACATGTCCTGTGAAGATCTAGAGACTAGAGAAAACAAGATGGATTCTTATTATTTTATAAACCGCATGAGACAAGTGGTCTGCAGTTATGCACGAATACATGCAGCTATAATGGAGTGGCCCAGACTCACATTAGAGCTATATGAAGTATTAGTTACAAAATTTAAAACACTCTCAGACTCAAGTTTTTTTTCAGTTTTTTCAGCTTCCTTAGAAATGGTAATGTATCATATAAAACTTTATGCACTACTGGTGAAGACATATTTTTCCTGTATTTCAGCCAAAATTTCAATATAGCTTTTGGTAGTGAAGTTTGATTTTTAGCTTACGTTGCTGACTTCTTTTTCTAGGGCAGAAGTCATACTGTTTTTCTGTGGGATGCTCTGTTATCTGTGCCCTTGCCATGTGCTGAAGAGGGTCAGCACAGAACATGTTGGCCAAAATATTTAAATAATTGGAGTAATAACTGGAGTTGGACTAAATGATCTCTAGAGGTCCCTTCCAACCCTGAAAATTCCGTCATTCTGTGATAAATAAATAAAATCTAAAATTGACACTGTTATATAGGTACTTGTCCTTGAACTTTTGCTGAGTGAAAATGTCATTTATCAAACATAATAAAGTCAAAAGTGGATTTTATATAATTCTATGTGAAAAATATTGGTTGCCAATAAATCATGTAGAAAAGCAAAACTGAAGGGAATAAAATTTCCCAAACTGGAGAAAAGGGATTCGTTGTATAAATGAATCATGCTTTCCTTTATGCATTAAATACATATAAATACATAACCAGTTATTGAAAGAATATATATTTTGCTGCAGTGTTACAAGGTGTGCTGCCAGATGTGTTGTGGACTCAGGGAGGAGTTCGAAGGTGTTACAGCACTAGTCAACATCCTAGGACAGTTCTGCCCAATGTATACTTTTAGAGCAGTCTCTCAAATAATATAATATTTCCACTTCATCTTCATGGCTCCAGTCAGAATGGGGCTGCATGCACATGCAAGGATGTTACTACTATCATCAGGGGTTGTTACTGTTACCACAAATTAACCTTTAGCACCTGTGAAATGGTTGTTATCACCATGCATACATCTGCTTGTACAAGATCCTGCTGTCCATAACCTGTTTTTACTCACATTTCACAGTCGCTTACGTGCCTCACTACACACGGTGAAAAGGAAGATGTGTTGAAATTACGAAACCACTCAGTACCTTGGTGTTATTCGTGGAAACATAGAATTGTTTGGGTTGGAAGGAACCTTTAAAGATATTCTAGTCCACCCTCCCTGCCATGGGCAGGGACATCTTTCACCAGATCAGGTTGCCCAAAGCCTCATCCAGCCTCACCTTGAACACTTCCAGTGATGGGGCATCCACAGTTTCTCTGGGCAACCTCGTCTAACCACCCTTATCATAAAAAAAAAGATCTTTCTTATACACAATCTAAATCTACTCTCTTTCAGTGTAAAACCATTGCTCCTTGGTGTGTCACTGCATGCCCTGGTAAAAAGTCTTTGTCTTTCCTATAAGCTTCCTTTATTACATTGAAAGGCCACAATAAGGTTCCCTGGACACTTTTCTTCTTCAGGCTGATTTTTTCATACAAAAAGGGACTTACTTCCCCCAACCCCTGCCTTGAGGTTCAGGGGCTTGTGAGATGCGGGAAGAGAGATTTCCATTGATCATAACCCTTAAGCTATTATGTGCTTTTTGCAATATCATAACAGCTCTAATCATGAATGGGCCATGCAACATCCACAAAGCATTTATGGCAACAAAATAGGCTTCATTTGAAAACATATAGTAGTTTTCAGCAGCAACTGCTTGAGGTTTCCAACTTAGGTGGAAACACAATGCTGAGATATAATGCTTTGGTTTTGACCCTGCCTTTCCATTTATCTCTAGGACAAATAGGCTTTTTTAGGAAGCTTGCAGATATTTATTAATAAATTGAGGGACAGTTTTCAGGCTTTAAGCTGGTTTATCAGCAGACCAAGGAGGAGACCTTGAATATGTAAGGTGACTATGATAAACAGACTTTGTTTTATTCCCTGATGCATTATTTGAAAATTTTAGTAAGGTGTTGGGTTTTTTTCCTAGACATGCCCTCCATTTGCTATTATCATACCATGTTCTGAAGTTAGAGACTCTATACTAAATAAGGTTTAGAAGATAATAATTGCCATTAAGGTGACTGATATATCCCTCATAATATGATAATAAAAAGTTGCATTTCCAAAGAAGCGCGTGTCATATATGAGTTTTGTATTACTCAGAGAACTGGAGTTGCATTTTTTATCAATAAGTTGTTGAACATAAGAACAGCTCAGATAACTGATGTATTGCACTAACATTTTGACTTGTAATTTAATACATGTTGCTATATAAGCATTAGTGTTTATTTAGCACAGTATCAGTACCTCATTTAGAATACTATGATATCTCGTGATTCAAGTACATTATGATTATGAATATACAGTTAAATATTTTCTGTAATTCTGGCACAGCATAATTTCTAATATTAATGGAATTAAAGTTTATTGTACAGCAATCAGTTTGGAAGGAATGGTGAGGTGCTTATTGCCTAACAGCTAAATGGCAGCAACAAGCAACTGAGCACCTGTATTTGGATCTCCTTTGTATCCACCTCCTGCTTTCCTAATGTGTATCTGGCACTGCTGCCTCAAAGAAAAACTGTTAAACAAAGCTGACAGGAGATAAAAAAAGAAGATGATATTCCAGAGAGAATGACGTCCTTGGAAGAACTCGCTTCTTTTTAGCATCTTTCTCTTTTAATAATATGTGTCTCAGATAGCCTGTTGGAACCTCTCAATGGTATTGTAAATTGGCATAGTTTTAGAGAGAAAAATTACTCCTTTATCCATGGCCAGTCAACAATCTATGTATTAATGCATTTCTCATATTCTTCACCAAGATAAGCTCTGTTTCAAACATTCATTCTCCATTATTTCCAAATCATCAGGTTAAAAAAAAAAAAAAAAGAAATAACATATCTTTTAAAATTTTCAGTTGATTCTCAAAGAGAAAACCAGACAACTTCTAGCAGCAAGTACCAGTACGACTACATAGTCTTCCTGTTTCTCAGTATTTTTTCCCCACTGAATACTCGAACTTTCTACTCTGAAATTCAGACTGCATCATGACTTTGTTTGTTAGGTCCCAGAGTAATCATGTACTTCATTCCCACTTTGGCCTTTGATACAGGTGTCTTCCAACACAATCATGCCATCGTTGATCAATTTAGGGAGACTCGTGAGCAAAGACGACAGAAATTTCACAGGATCGGGACCTAGCCTGTAGCACTTACTCCCACAGACACTGAGAATTCCCACAGGCTTGG
The DNA here is from genome assembly GCF_965231255.1 of Vanellus vanellus. NCBI lineage: Eukaryota > Metazoa > Chordata > Aves > Charadriiformes > Charadriidae > Vanellus > Vanellus vanellus. Next base: position 54,784,895 of record NC_138908.1, read on the forward strand.
CATTTTTCAGAACTAAGTACAAAACATGCTTTTATTTAGTTTTTCCCTGATAAGGTATTTTCACTAGAAGATATGCAAAGAGCCTTTCTATCTACCACAGATACATGCACACCAGTACCCCCTCCTCTTCCCCTCTCAAAACTGCCCCCCCTAAACCCCACTCCAATTAATTAAGTTATATCTGTTACAGGGTAAGAATGGGAGAGAAGGAGAAAAAGTAGAAGCAGCATGTCTGCTGTTTCTTCTATTTTTAAATACTCCAGAGGCACTTTGATTCTATGGTGATGAGGCTATATATGTATCTAGATATTTAATTCCTTAGTCCTCTAAGGGAGTCACTGAAAAATAAATGTTGATATATAATTGACTCATAGACATATTGCCTCTGGCAATATGCTATAGAAATGGCATCATGAGAACTAGGGAAACAGATCACAGATTTTAGTAACTGACACTTCACATTTTGTAAGTTTATCCCTATATATTTCAAATGTTAATTGGGATTATAAATCTTTCTACATTTGGGTGAGGTTGGGCTTCGTCTCCTTGACAGTAACCTAGTATTATATATTAAACTTACACAATTAAAATGACTAATATCAGCATGAGTTAGAATAGTAAAATTGCATGTTAATTGTAAATTCATTAAAACCGACACTTGCTCTGACATGTGACTGCACGAACACTCTGGTGGTAAAGTGCTAGCAGTGCTTTTTTGACGCTGCATATATAATTAGAAAAAAATTGCTACCTCCTGTCAGGGTTTTCTGTCTAACTATAGGGTATGTTTTCCATCTCTTTTGTTAATATTACATTTCTGAGGGTGTTTTATTGGTCCAACCAGTAACAAGTAGTATTCTGAAATTAAGGGGAAAGAAATTGGTTAGAGTGCTTATTGTTGTGTGCATAGCACAGAAAATAAAATAGGAAATAATGTAATTTGAACACACAGATTTGGGATAAATTCAGAGGACTGATTCGGTGACAATGTCTAGATAGTTAACATTTTTAAGTTTGGCTCCTTGAGGGGTATCAAGCTGTCTTTCTGACAAGACAGCATTCCCCTCAGATATGAGTAGACAATGCATTATAAGAGATTAAAAAAAAAAAAAAAAAGTGAGGGGGAGAAGAATCACAGAATAATTTAAACCAACAGTCAGTGGAAGGCATAACTGTTTAAATACAGCTGGGTTGTAATGCATGTCAGGGAGACTTGTACAATTTTAGAATCTTAAGAGACCATATGTGGGGGCAGGCAGTGGGAGGAATGCAAAAATTTGTGGGTTTAAAAAATAACAACAGAAAACCTGTGGCGAAGTTCTAAAAAAAGATTATGATAATTTGTGATTCATTGCCAAATGCAACTAGAGATTCATAGCACCAATTAAATCAAGCATTCTAATTAAAATGTGTTTTTGTTTTAATCCATGGAAGTTGTGGGAAGTTAGCAACAATGTGTTTCTCTAAACTACCTAATAATTTTAAAATTTCAAGAATGAGGAAGAGTGTTAGAAAACAGGAGAAGGAAGGTTTTGCAGCAAAGTTACAAAATCAGAAATAAGGAGATAAGAGTGGTCTCTGTCACGCAGGCAGTTTTGACCTTGGATGACTCATTGAAATTGTATTTATTTGGTTGATCTCAATGTTTTTAAGATCAAGGATCCATGATCCCAGTGTTACATTTGTAGCCCAGAATTTTTCAACCAGAGTGGTGGCAAGACTAGATCTATCCTGTTGCCTAAATTTTAGCTCAAATATGGTGTACTGTGGGTAGTGTTCCATGGAAGCTCAAGCGTCGAAGGAGACATGCCTAGAGAAACACCTCAAAAGGGAGAACCAGGAGTCCAAGATGTGTAACATCTGTATGTAGAAATTAATCTACAATTGCTGACACAGCATGATCTCCTTTACTTGGCTTTTATGTCAAGAGAGGAAATGAATTTTATCAGATTTTCAAATTGCCTGGTGCGTACAGATTTGTATGTTTTCAAATTTCCCATTTGGACTTTAGCACTTCATTTAAAACAAAACAAAACAAAACAAAACAAAACAAAACAAAAAAACCCAAACTCTTAACTATGAGTGTCCTCTTTTTAGTCAAGAAGGTTCTCTGATGCCGAAAACTAAGTACCCTTGGTGCACATAACACACCTTGGCATTATTAGACAGTTAGTAATTTTTAGTCACAATACTTATTTACCAATTAGTATAATCTAAAAATTTCTTTAAAATCTCAGCAATTGCATTAAGGAGTTTAAATTCTGTAAAACATTTTACTTGGTTTTACATTAAGTTAATTTGAACCAAACTGACAAACACTAAGCTGTTTAATTTCTTTGGCACTACAATTTTTAGAGCAGGAATAGTGAATTGTTTTTGCAGAGATCATCATCCCAAGATACGGCTTCAGGACATTCAGATAGAATGGTTAATCTGGAAAACACAAATCCTGCAACCAGCACGGACCTTTGTTTTTTAGAATGAGTCAGTTCAGCAACTGGTACCGTCACAATCTGTATGAAAAAGCATATGACCTTTGGTTCTCTGCTATACAACAGGATCATGGACAAGTGCCTAAATTTCATGGATCCCAATAGGTTTTGTAAGTACGAAAAAACATCACAAGTAAAAAAAAAGTAAAACAAAATTGTAAGTACAAGAAAGAACTTCCCTGAGAAGGCTGAATTATTTCTGTTGACCTTCTGGAAACCTTGTGTATTGACAAAATGCAAATAAATTCTCATATTCTCCCTGATTACTTAGGATATTTAATTAAATTAGTTAAGCAATTAAAATGTAGGTATATAAATTATTATGTTCCATAAATTACATGAAAATAACATGGTAATATGAATAAATAACACAGTAAGCTGTAAGTCCATCCTAAATGTAGGAAAAAATCAAAAGCATGTTTGCTATGAACTAATAGTGTAAGAGCAATTTAAATAGATTAATTGTATATAAAGCTTTTTATATCACTACTGAAATTTTCTTACTACAATATAAGTAATAATGAAGACCAATAGATGAGATTTCAATTTCTCTTTGATTTCTTGTTTGTTTGTTTTGTTTTGCTTTTATCTTCCTTTTTCATGACTTAAAAAAAGACAAGGTTTATTTTGATTTTTTTAGTAGAAGATGAAAGTTCTGAAACACCTGTTCAGACATTCGAAAGAACAATCAGGCATACAGCCAAAGGGGCTGGGGTGGGAAAGACAATAGATGAAAGATTATCAGGGTAGTAATTTATGCTAATTTTGTTTATAAGTTTCCATTACACTCTCTACCCAAGTCCCTGTTGGAGGATCCATGGAGCTCGACACCATAATTACGCAACTGAAGACAAAACTGAAAATATTTACAAAGAGCATAGATGTTTCAGAAACAATGGCATTCCTGGGGCCTAGAGAAGGGCAGCAGTGGTAATGAAATATCAAGTCTACATTACTCACATCCATCAAAAAAAAAAAACTTGCTCCTTTGGGTCTGTAGGCCCTCTAAAGGCCCAGGAGCCTACACTCCATAAGGTAACAAACAAACAAAACCAAAAAACAAGGCACAACATTAGGAATCTGTTTGGAATCCTAAAACCTTGAGGACAGCATTACAAGTCTTGTAGCCTAAAAGGAAGAAAGAGTGGTGAGGGGTGAATGGTTTTAAGGCAGCGACATCTCAGCAGAGGCAGACAGAAAGGTAAGCAAGTCCCCAAGAAAAAAGGAGACATTCATTGTACAGGACAGAAAATTGTGGTTCCTGCTGTAAAGAGGAGTTTTCATTTTTGTCATTAACTGAGTAGAACTGTTCTTTTTTTTTCATTGGGTTAAAAATAAAAGGATATGTAGGAAGTTTGGGGGCAGAATGTCTGTGGCACTCATTTTGGCTGGCAGAAACACTACAAGCCTGTAGGGGATTATGTTGTGTTTAAAAAATATGAAGCAGCTGAATATAGGTATTTCGGAAGGACTGAGCTGTACATACTCCAGGATTTCAGACAACATCATGAGCACAATGAAAATGATCTGCCAGTTCTGAAGCAAGTGGAAAATTTCATGGGTGTCAACAGGTCCGTAGACCCTGAAGCATGGCCACATTTTTAAGGAAAACTATGCATACGACAACCTGTTGGTTATTGTGTATGTTCTTAGTGTGCATTCAGATTAACTCCTTTATTACTGTTGAGACTTTTCTATTCATATTGCTGAGACTTTTCTAGTTATGTGCTGGGAGCTTCTAGGCAACACAGCAACGATCCAGCTGCTCTGGGCTCTGATACATAAGCGTGTAAACAGAAAGTCATTGTCTTATGAGTATATGGTTTTGTGACAAAAGCAAATGTCCCTTTTTACTTCTAGCAGCATTACTGAGATACAATACCTGAGAGAAAATAGTATGAATAGCATTGGATTTGTGCATCACCAGTAGAGTATGTTGTCAGAGGCTAGGTATGATGTACACATGCACAGTCCTGCTGAGTTTCAGTAGGATAAGTTGCTAAGAATAAATGTTCAGCAACACTGAGAAACCATCCTAGTCATCTGTTTCAATGCAGCTGTGATAGCACAAACTGAAGGAGATTGCCACATTCTAGTGAGATTGCAATTTGGACTGCTGAGCTTTCATTGCCAGAGGGGCTGTTTGGGAAGCAATGAGCTTATCTTTACTTTTAAGTGTAAATTGACAGATAGGAATAGAGAGTTCTCCCCTCTCCCAAACCAATTTGAGATCAAGATTTTAAAGTCATCCTACATGGAAGAACTGAATGCTGACAAACAGGAATTCTTTACTGGTGGGTAGTTTGAGTGAAGATTCCTCTCTGAATAGAGCTTCAAAAGCAATCAGATACTCCTTTTCTGAAAGACACCCAAGAAAGTTTTTTGCCTGATAGAGACATTAAACAATCAGCCTTGAAGATTAGGCTCTTGACTTTACTTCTAACTCACTAAGTAAACTGCAGATTCTCTAAAGTTCTTAAAGTTCTAAGGTTAGAGCACGCTCGGAAGTTTAAAACCGACAGAGACGTAAGGTGTGGTCTTACAGACCTGCTGCTTCTGAGTAAAGGGGCAGTGTATGAGATTAAACTTCTGTTAACAATAAGAGTATGTAAGAAAACATCCAAATCTTGTGATGAAAATGTGACTGCATAAGAAGTGTTTTGCAGGAGCAGCATCCACATCTGTTGGTGTTTTCCCTCCCAGCAAGGGCAAATACAACTGTACTTTGATGTATTGTAAGTGAAACATTAGAATTTCTAAGAAAAGACCCTAAAAAAATTATGATCTAGTTTTTTGTTACACAAAAACTAAGTTTTCATGCTATGAAACATTTGTATGCATCCTTTTTTACCTTAAAAGTGTTAAAAAGTCTTAGTTTAGGCTAACAGTATAGGGTTGGTTTTCGTTTTTTTTTTTTGTTTTATTTCTGGACGTGTTCTCTGTCAAATATGCAAAACTTCAAAAACTAAAAGTTAACAAAATGTACAAAATTATTTTTGGCATTTAATAGATAGTTCATGCTAATCTTACATTTTATTAAGATAGAAACATAACTAGTTTTGTAGTTCTGTAGTGCAAGGGTATCTTTACACTTACTAAATGACAAAATTCCTAGTGATATTTTTTTTGGTTACTCTAGAACAAAATATTTCTGCAGCATATGCATTTTCATACATTTGTGTTTTGAGCAATACTGTTTTTCTATGTAAGCAACTGGTCCTCCAGTAGTTTAAGATGTTTTTAAAGGTTTATATATTTCAATAACAGTATTAACTATAATACTAAACTTAATTAAGCTAAAATCTGAAAAAAAAAATACTATTGCTTTATTTATTTATCTGTATTAAGAAATATAAATATACTTCCATGTTCCCGAGTTCTTGCTTTCCTCTTTCTACTTGACATAAAATTTTTGGTTAAAGTGAAGTTCATAGAGATCACAGGACAATGCAGACTGGCAGGAAGCTGGGGAGGCACCTACCCAGAGCAAGCTCAGTTTTGGAATAAGACCAGTCTGCTGCAGGCTTCTCCTAGGCAGATGCCCTCTGCCACTTCCTCCAGGTCCCTGATAGAGATTTTGTACACTCCACATCCTGGAACATACCCCTGAGGTACCTGTCTTGTTACAAGCCTCCGCTATCTCCAGCATCTTGTTACCTTTACCTACTGTCCTCTGAGCCAAGCAGACTCACTCCATCATTTTCCAATTGACGAAAATGAGCCACTTCCTGTATCCCTCTTTTCTGCTTTGGAGCTCTGGCATGAGTTTCCTGTTTAGCGAAGCTTATCTGTTGATTTTTCACTTTAAGGGTGGTGAGGTACTGGCCCAGGTTGCCCAGAGAAGCTGTGGATGCCTCACTCTGGAGGTGTTTAAGGCCAGGCTGGGTGGGGCTTTGAGCAACCTGGTCTGGTGGGAGGTGGGGACATTGGACCTCGATGATCTTCAAGGTCCTTTCCAACCTAAACCATTCTATGATTCTATGATACATCTACCTGTATTCCTGAGGTAGACCATTCTTGCCATCAGACTAGCTGACTTCCTTTGCCTTTGAGAGCTGCCTTCCCTGGTATCTCCTATCCTTATTCCCTGAATAGTTGAAAATTACTCTAAAAGTGGATTTGGCCCTAAAGCCCTCCCCTTCTGAACTGGATCCTGAATGTCACCACTACATTCAAGACAGCCACTGATTGTCACATCAATTACAGGTTCTTTGGTATTAATAAAGCTAACCGTGAGCAGATCCAGTTGTATGCGACCCTTGTTCGGACGATTCAGTACCTGTATCACCCTCCAGAAATCTTCTTGATTGCTTATGTTTCTAGCAGGTAGTTACACTTGTACTGTCTTAATGAGTAAACTTACAATCAGGTCAATGGGCATCCAAAAGAGAAGACACAGTTAAGCACTCATTGGATTTTTCATTATTTGTGATTCATGGACATATTAAAAAACCCTGAAACAAAACAACAAATCCTTACTATAAAAAAGACTAGTGGTTTAATCTGGTTTGTAAATGTCATTTATTGCATCTAATGCACAAAGTTTCAAGCAGCGAATTATGATGTGTTTTAAGGACCAGTTGGACTACTTTTAAACCCCATAACAATGTTTCAGGAGTGTAAATGTTTCACAGGATCAAAGCTAAATGTTTAGCCTCAATTTTGAAATTAGGGTTACTGAATACTAGTCAACACTCCCATGTTGTCATCCTTGTGTCCACCCATATGGTCTCCAGTGTGAGAACAGAGATGATGGGCCTGAAAAAAAAGCTGACAGCAATGACAGATGTTCTTAATAAAGGTTAGACAGATTTCAAGAAGTGGTTTCAAGCATAAATAAGAGGATTGAAGTCATATGTAATGGGATTTTCCAAATTGATTCGAGAACCAAAAAGTTGGAAAACATATTATCAGCCCAAGATGCCATGGGGACTATATTGATATATGAAGCTAAACCCTTTCAATGCCAAATGAACAGAAAAGGGAATATGATGAAGGTGAATGAAGTTATTGGCATTCCAGAAGGCCTGGAATCCAATGCTATCGAACTTCTTGAAATGATTAGAGAAACAACTCCTGGCAAATGTTTTGCATTGTATTTTGGATATTGTTCAGCCAGTGGCTGACCCACCTAACAGCCCCAGTGAAAAGTCACTGTAGGAAAACACGCTCACTCTCATTGCTTCCCTCTACAAAAATTCAGGAGTAAGTTAACTAGTTAATCGACAACTGAGAGATATCAGCAAGCGAAATATGGGACATTCTGAAAGAACAGAACACATGAATCCCAAATATATGGACTTGATTTGGCATACTTCTGTAAAAATGCAGGAAGCGCCCAGATTTATGAGGTTTTTATTATCTACAAAACAACTACCTGCAAGATATAGCCATGGTAATTATTTTACTTCCTTTCACCATTATTCTGGGGGACTAACAGCTTCTCTGTGAGCTGCAGCTGAAAATTCACCTTCTCTGAAAGGTAAATCTCCTGATTTTCTATATGCTGTCGCAAAGTGCAAAGCACTTCTATTTTGTAATGATCATCATTTCTTTGCTTTGAGTTGCTGTAACAAATTGTTATGTTTACATACTCTGCAACTTCATGTGGGCAGCGTCAGAGGTTATATTTTTCTTTTCACTTTAGTTGAGCTGGAAGGCACAGATGCCATGGGCCCAGCAGTCCCAGTGCCAGCCTGAGGAGGGCAAAGAGTCTTGTCCTGGCCATACCGGATGGGGATAACTTCTCTGGGGCTGTGCCAAGTGTTCTGTTACTTACCTGAGGCAGTAAGAGGAGCTTGAGCTGAAGTTTGTAATGGTGATCTAAATAATGGATCATACTGGAAGCAGGTATTCATTATTACATAAGCTACCAAAAGAAACAGCTCCTTGGTCACCACATCTTTAGCATTATATTAGGAGTATTTAAGACTCAGCTCCCAGGACTCTACAATACTAGATTAAACTTCTTTCACACTGTAAACGTTTCAAAACTTAATTTATTTTAATAACGTTAGTTAACTGGAATTGGAAGGGGTTTATTTGCTATTGATTCTTTGTAATTGAACAAGCCGGTCATTAAGTAGTCTAGAGATTCTGGTTTCTTTTAAGCAGCCCTTTTATTGTACTTCACTCTCATGTCACGGTTTAAAGAAAAAGTTTCTTCTGTTAGTACTTGGACTGCTGAGGGTCAGATTATGATATTGGGGGAGCTTGTCTGGCAATACTCATGGGTCTGATTCTAAGTTCATAAAATTGATGTACATCTGGTCTAGCACTAATGAAGCTAGTATAGAAGAGAACATAATCAGGGACTTAAAAGACAAAACCAATCTTCGTCTTTATCATGCCTTAAAGTTTAAGACTTAACCTGAATGACCTAGAATCTGGTGGTTTAGTTGCAGACTAGTGGCCTTGCTGTGTTTGTGAACTTTGCTGTGTAACACTGTGGACCCTACTACCCTCTATCATATGTAGAGCAGTACTGGAACATAAACTTATTAGGTACTTTCTAAAGGAATTTATTAAGATATGTTCAAGTGTTGTAATCTGGTAGAACATGGAAAGCATTGTATAACTCTGCAATTTGTGGTTCAAATCACATTTCCTAGGTTAAGGGTTGTTTGTACACTTACAGTGATTGTGTTGGCCATTGTACAAACATTTGTAGGAGGCATTCTGACTAGGTAAGACTGTCCAAGAGAGTGTGTACAGGGAAGATTTTTTCATGTCAAATGCAAGTAGAACTGCAGTGAAAATGAGAACTCAAAAGCTTAATTTTCCTACTAAGCCCCTCCTTCTCTTTCCAGCTTCTGTTTGCCTTTTATACTCAGAATATTTTGCCATAGAGGAATCAAATTTTTCTGTGATTCATTTGGAATCTGACAAAGGATATTGGAATTTCTGGATGGTATGCAATTCTAAATCCAACGGTGGAAAGACAAAACCAAAATACTACATCTTGGTTTATCAAAGTTACTTTGATAAGTAATCTTATAACAATAACAATGTTATAATCTTATAAGTAATCTTATAACAATAACAATAGATGTATTTATTATGTTATGATACATCAAACAGAATAGACTTTATCTGATCTTCTGTGGGTGGTTTTGGATGATATGGACAATAATTAATGAGCCCTGTCAATAATATGTAAGAGCAATAAAATCTGTGAGACGCTGACATGGCCTGTATACCAGTTTCCTCATGGTGTATCCAGTGCAGCACATTGAAAGCAGGAAGAGTTCCCTGTTTACAGTAGTTTAAATTCCAACTTCTTGTACTTTTGCAGTTAGCATTTATGGAGCTATAGTTTTAGAAATATTTCACTCTAAGTAAGCAAGAAAAATGTTTCAGTGGGTAGGTGAGTTATTTCCTGATTGTGAGTTTTACCTTTTGGAATAGTATCAGTGGTTTTTAGCGATTATATTTGCAGAGAGAATTGTTGATAAGAAATTTTAGTGTGGAACTTTGTTCAGAAAAGTAGGCATTTTCATCTTCTGAAATGCTTAATGAATTTTAACTTCAAAATGTTTTAAAAGATTTTTTTTCCTTGGCACATCATTATAGTATTTTTCCTATAAAACTTAGAAGCCACTCCATTGAGTATGCAAAGTCTGCATCACATCTTAAAATATTGCTTTCTCAGGCAATATTTTCCCAACAGCGGTGTCACTTTAGATTTAATTTTGTTCATCCATAGGCTTTAATGTTGCTTCACCATCATTATGCTTGCCAACACCAGTACTGGCACTATATAGCTGTGCGAAACTGTATCACTTACCTAATGTCATAGCAAATTGCTGAAAATACTGATCATTCAGACCTAGGCTGTGCAATGCCTCTCATCTATCCTCTCTACAATAAAGTTTCACTTTGACCCGAATTTCCCTTCCCTCCCTGATAGATCTAGTATTGCAAATCATAGACTTCTAGACTGCTGAATCATGAAAACAGGTTTGTAGGAAGGTGATTTCCATAAACAAGAAATGGCTGTTACATTAATCTGTAGGCATCTCCACTATTTTTTCCCCTCTTTTTTTTTTTTCTTTCTCTTTCTTTTGCTTTCTTGCTCTTTCTTTTTCTTTCCTGCTTTGATATTTTCCTGTCTTTTACACCTCACAGTTCTTGGTCATGTTCAAAAATATGCAATATACATGTCAAATCTTTCCTAGTAATTTTATCGATGACCTAGATTTAGAAGAAATGTGAGATAATTCCTACTCATACTAAGTTTTCTCCAGATCCAAGCGATAATTCATAGAGGATTTTTTACAGCTTGTATGCATAAGTTTATGTAAATGACATAAGTTTCTTTTGGTCTTTAAGTTGCGTTAGGGAAGTATAGGCATTACAGCTGACCAACTCCTCAGCATCTCAGCACATTTAATTCTTCACATCTGAAGGGATGACTCCAAGAACATCATAACTTTTCCATTCCTTTTCATATTACATACTCTTTTCTATGAATAGTTTCACTGATACTCTATAGAATTAAATGGAAAAAGTTGCTGAAAATATTATGAGTTATATTATGAGTCTGGAGTTTCAGTGGAAACTAACTCTGAGCTTAAGTACTATGAACAGCTTGTACCTGAAGTATGTTACAATTTAAGAATAGTGTCCTATCTGCAGATATCCACATATTTCCACAATGAAAGGTACAAAAGAGGCTAGAGCATGATAAACAGTCCTGCCTCTAATTATAGTTGCAAGAGGTAATAGGAAACACCAAAATGAGGATAAATCTTAATTTAAATAGGCTATTGAAACCTAATTGGACCTTGCAAAAAACCTGAGAATAAATTAGCTTTTCACCAAAAACTGAACTATACAGAATAAGCAATCCTATTTTCCGGACACTATGAAAACATTCTGACAAATATCCCCTTGATTCTCTAAAGTAATTATTTTCTCTAAGTATTTTGTTCTTCACATAATTTGTATTTTTAAAGTATTTTAAAAAGCCATATGAAGAACATTTTAAGTTGCATAGACTTGGTCTGTTGATTCCAGTGGTATAAAGCTTTTGATTTTAATTTGTGGACAAATTAGAGAGATAACCATTAAACCCTAAAATGAAAAGGTAAAAGTAATCAGATGGGTAAGCCAAGAAGAAGGAAGAGATTTTATGGTTCATGAAGATATGATTTGATGTATAAAAAATTCAGCATGTATTACATTAGTCCACGAATTAAAAATAACATGCTTATCTGACACACATTCCACCAGGGATATAACCGAAGACTTTTCTCGCTTTAAACCATTAGGATAATAGAGATGAAGGTCATTATTAAAAGACCACAAAGAGAATTACGATGTTTTTTATCACAAGGTACATCATTATCTGCCTTAAGGAGTTCTGCCATCAGTCATCTCTTTTCCCAAAAGTATCACCTTACTCTCTCACCTTCATAGTTTTACTTTATTTTTAACAGCTCGCTTCTTTTTAGTCAAGGATATAAAACATATGCTTAAGACATATCTTGTAAGAATTAGTGAAAAAAAAGGCTTTAAGATGAGAACAACATTGTTTTTTCCTTTCATTTCAGAAATCTGAAGTTATCTTCAATTTGTACTCCAAGTGTATAAAAAACTCAACGAAAATATCAGTGGGTGGATTAATGAAACACTTGTCAAGCTCTTACCAGGTCCTCTGCTTAAGAACAGAGATGAGGTTACTCATTCGGAGACCAGTCCTCTCCTCACTAAATTAAATGGCAAAATCTTGCTTTATCTCCAGTACTGCAGACCAGAATCTAAATCCATAATGGATTACAACCTGATAAAACTTCAATGCATGTTTTAATGCACACTGAAATCCCTGGAATTTTTCAAGGCCTACAAGAACCTCGGTATTGATATACTGGTCAGACGTGTGGTCTGGTCAGACAGGCTTTCAAACCTGACACCAGCTGTTTCAGTTGAAAGGAATGAAACTAATGCGAACGTATGCTGATGCTGGATACACAGTCCTTCATATTTATTCTCAGATTGACCTTTAACAGTTAGAAATCTACTTTGACCCAAAGACATGAAGCTGGTTTTCCCTTTTTTGGTCTCCTTGGTTAAAATTAAGCAGGTGCCTAGCCAAAGCCAAGCATGCTTATTAGTATCACACTTAAGAGTTTTGTTCCTTAGCTAATTCTTGTTGCTCTAGTGAAATAACAAGAAACAGCAGTTCTATGAATTCAAACAAAGGTGCCTAAATAGAAGTTTAGGCAGAGGGACACAAGAGGAAATAGCTTTAGACTGTCAGATCCAAACACTCTGACCCAGACTCTATAGTTTAAATGTTCAATATTTCCACTGATGTTATTAAAAATAGATGCAATTCTATTGTGCAGTGCGAGACAGTTAACACATCAAAGGTCAGGAATAATAATGAAGAAAAATTATGGCATTCAGTCACACAGGAAAAAACACTTTCTCAGTGATGGGGATCCAAAGACACATTTAGTCCCCAATTAAGAATGTCTTGTATAACATCTTAGTTTGAACTATTTATTTTTTTTTTTAAACTTTTTTAACAAAAATACTGCCAGACACAGGTAATATTACCAAAATATTTTGAAGTACATACATTTGCAGATATGGTTGTTGTTCTATAGATGAACATAGTTAATATGTAAATATGACTGTCCTATAATAAAATGATATTTTTTCTCTTTAATAGATTCTGGTATGTTCCTTGAGCTACAACCCTTCCCCAGAAAAAATGACCCATGAGATGTTTGGCTCTTAGGTGTGTACCTAATCCTTTATGTGCAAAGGAACTGCATTTCAGCAACCTGAGAATGAAAGATTATTTCGGCAAGTACATTTTTAGGCACCTTGTGATGCAAAGGTAGGATAACACCTTCTCAAAGATCAATTTCTCTCATTTTGTAAAGAAGTTAATTCGTGTATATGCATGCAATTCTTTCCAATTTCTCTCATCATATGCAGATTTGGAGTATGTGTAGCACAGAGACGCAGACTTTGAACAATGGGCAATTATGTTTTATGCACATTGAGAAGAAAAATACAGATCATCTTTTGCCTGTCACATTTTCACCTGTCTTCTTTAAGATATGATTATTGGGGAAAGTATATTAATATCGGTCGTGTGTAACTTTTCACTTGAATGTTTTCCTTCTTCCTTAGAATAAAGTGTGTGGCTCTGACCAGTGTGAAAAAGCAAGGTACAGCTATGGGGAGCTTGTGCTGACGAAGCTGCGTCACACAAATTAATGCTGTGAAGATACCAGGGCTTCAGAGCTGCTTGCAGGCACCTGGACTTTGCAGGAATGGTCCTTTTTTTGTCTTCCAGGTGGTTACAAAGTGCTGAGTCATCTTCACAGTTTCTTGTTAGACTCTGTCCTAGGAAAAAATACTCAAAAAGAGTTTCACAAAGCATTTCTTGCTATGTTCTTTCCCATGTATTTTCTATTCCTCTCCTCCCATAACTTTTAGTTTGGAATGGGACAATTCAACATGTTTGTGTTCATCGTGATTATAAATACTCTACATAACAAAATGTCTACTGCTTTTCTTTGGAGATATTAGTCCACAGAAAGAGAAGGCTGGGGATTGAAGTTGGTGGAAAAAAAGCAGCATGTGTGTCCATAGAGACCTAAAGGTGCAAGTAAAATTAGATGGTATTTTGCATCTTAAAACTGTCAGGTTTGCAGTTTTCCTAGGCCTGCCTTTTCCATTGCACAAGCTTCATTATCATTATTTTTAAAATGCCCAAGTTCAGCCATACTTTTCACAGGTGGCTTGCAAAAAAGAAATCAATTATGTCCAAAAAGAAGTGCTGGTGATGTATAAAACAGCATATTTACTACTACAAAAAATTTCTAAAAAAACTAATATGCAAATCACCTTTCCTACTGTATCTTAGATGCATATGGGTACAGTACTAGCTCTATGTTAAACTTAGTTATTTCAGATTGTAGGTGTCATAAGATCTGGCAGACACTGCAGGTTGGAGATTTTCTTAATTTGATATATTTATGTTTCTAAAGTAATGTTTGGAACATTTTTGGAACTTCTCTGTGATTTTGCATCCCCATGGATTTTCTCCCAGTTGCTTTCATGTGACCAACTTTGCAACACTTTCTAGTGTGGAATTCACCCCAAGCTTCATAACTTCAAAAAACATAGTGTAACGTTCAGGATGCAGAATGGGTGCTTCATTCGGGCTTCACATAAATTATGGCAAAGGGATCTCTTAACATACCAGACTGCACAAAACTTTGGTACTTATGAAAGGTAATATGTACCAATATAACACAAATTGTAGAATTTACTCCTGTGAAGAAATCTGCAGTGAAATTTAAGAATAAGACATAGTAAGCTGGGAAAATCTAAGTAAAAAAAAAAAAAAGGAAAGACTGAAGATCAAAAGGAACATAGGAATGAAAGATATATAATTCTAATTTGATAAGGAATGTTAAGATGTTAGAATACTGTTTTCTGCTGCATTTAGCAGTGTTTTACTGTGTAGATAAAACCGGTTTTACAAACTTTAGTGATGTCATATTTAGTCATAAATTAAAGCAATACTCACAAGTGATCTACCAAAGGGGAAACCACCACTGGAAGGAAATATTTAAATTGCTCTGTTTCCCTGTCTCAATAAAGGTTCACTCTACAATAGCACAATTTTCAGCCTCCTTTTTCTTTTTTTTTTTTTTTTTTTTTTATTAAAGGGGTTAAAATGGAGGGGGGTTGCCGTTTTTTTTTTTTTGAGGGGTGGTGCGGGATGTGTTGTTTGTTTGGTTGGTTGGTTGTTTTTTGTTGTTTTTTATTTTTTTCCAAACTCTGAATCTTCATGCTTCAAAGTAGGTCAAATTGAGTTTGCAGTGCACCTTAAAGAAAAACCGGCAATGCTCAGTACCGGGTGTATCAGAAAGGTCCCCATCGCCTGTGCTCGTTAAAGGGTAGAGCTTTGGTTTATGCAGGGTAAAGCTACGAGCTGAAATAATACCTGCAAGCGCACGGTGCGCCCTCTGTCACTTTTAGGATAGGAAGCTCCTACCTAGCCCTTTTTTTGGGCGGAGGCTGAGTGGTTCCCCCCCTGACCTACTACGACCAAGGGGGCGAGCCCGGCCCGCCGCGGAACCTCCGCGCCCGCTGCGCGCCCGTCCCTGCTCCACCGCGGTGCTGCCGCGGCTCTGGGGTTGGTGGGCGGGAGGGCGAGCACTCCCTCCGCTGCCGGTAGCGATGCTTCACCTCGCAGCCTCAGCCAGAGGCGCCTCCGGCTGCCTTGAGCTTTTGGAGAGGCTTAGGCCCGCCCGGTGCCTCTCCTCTGATTTCACCTGGTGCTTAAGCCTGAGCATGAGGAGGGGGTTACGGCTCAGCAGGTGCAGAGTAGCAGGGGACCGGCAAGCGAGAACTGCACAGACAGGGGTTGGGAAACGTGTATCATGGAAAGAAATCACCTTGATTCAAAACATACCGGTGGGGAAAAAAAAAAAAAGAAAAGAAAAAAAAAAAAGCACCTCTTAAAAACCAGAAATCAATAGGAGGTAGCCGGCATGCTGAACAAAGTTTTATTTTAATGCAGATGAAGTGAAAATTAAAAAAAAAAAAAAACAACCCACAACCAACCAACAAACAAACCCCACAACACACAAAAAGAACAACAAAATCCCTTTTTTAGTCTTTCATAAACGGTTTAAGGTCTGTGAAGAGCATTTGCGCATCGTTGTGGGGAGGCAAATGATTGCAAATGTTCCTCTTGGAAGACAGTATTGACCAGCGTTAGAAATACCTTCGTAAATTAAATCTCGATGGGACCTATTTCTGGAAAAATCTTAATTAAAAATAGCGCATACACAAAACTGTATTCTAAACAAAAAGAAAATCCCCACCCCCCACCCCGTCTGCTCTGAAGACTGTACAGTGTTATCAGCGAAACTGGAAATCTTACAGCAATCACCCCAGCATTTTGCTGTAGAGAAGAGGATGGTGGTGCGGGGGGGGGGGGTGAGGGGGTGAGGGGGGGGGAGGGCGGGCTCCGACGGCTCTCATTGCTGGGAGATACTTTGAGGGCAAAGTAAAAGTGCCCCCCGGGAGCAGCGCTCTGCTGCTGCCGCCGCCGCCGTCTCTGAGATGCTACAGTATCAGGCGGAGAAGAAAAGAAATGAGTTTGGAGTTGATGTACACGCCGGAGCAGCAGTAAAAAGATATAAGATATCGACACGCTCAGCTGCATCTTGTTAAAAGCTTCCTGCGGGTTGGCAGAATGAAATCTTTATTTAAAATACACAAACTATCGTCAGGGGAGGAACGGAAGGGAAAACACTAAAAGGGCCAAACGCAATGCTTAACCCACCGGTATAAGCAAAAGAGGAGAAGCGATGAGATTGGTTTGGGGCGAACGGAAGGGGGGGGGAGGGTGCCCTCCTTGCAGCCCAGCCACAGCAGCCGCCCGGGGACTCAGCGTCTCCACTCAGCTTGGGAGAGAGACTTTCTCTTTGATGGTGATAATGATAGTTGCTCTGGTCGAGGAAAGGGATTTAGGAATACCAAAAGCATAATTTGTGCTCGCACTTGGGTGTGAATTGATAGGAAAACGTGCCTCGCCACCACATCCATAGCAGCGCTCTCTTAAGTGCTGGTAATATTATTTTATTCTTGCCAGCCCGTGGCTTTAAAGGTGCATTATTTTAATACATTATTAATTGTTTTCCCAGGGAGAGGAGGAAGGTGGGGATAGGGCTTATTATTATTAATAGCGAGGAGCTCGCTCGCTCGCTCCGTTCGCACACGCCGGGGAGCGCGGTGGGAGGAGGCAGCGCCGGGGGGAGGCGGGCGGCGGAGCGCGCCCCGCTACCGGCCTCGCTGCGCGGCCGCTGCGCGCACACGCGGGGCCCGGCGCAGCCCCCCCCTCCCCCCTCCTCTCTGCCGCCGCTCGCCCCCCCCCGGCTCCCCCCGGTCCCCATCACCTGCCGCCCGGCGGAAAGTTCCGCGGGCGGCTGCCGGCGCGGTCCCCGCCCGGAGCGGCACTCTGCGGGGCCGGCACCTCCCCATCCACAGCTCCGCGGGGCGGGCGAGGCTCCTTCGGCCGGCAAAGTTGCGGCGGGGCCGATTGAGGGGAGGGGGGACGGACGGACTGGGGGGGGGACGGGCGGGGGGGAAACGGGACAACACACACACACACACACACACACACACACACACACACACACACACGACCGCCGCTGCTGCCAGCCATCAAGTGGCTCGTTAAGGAAATGCAGGTGAGGGGGGCTGAGCGGTGGTGGGGGGTGGGGGAGAGGATGCGCGGGGCCCGGCGGGGAGCGCAACCCCCTTCCGCGGGCCGCCCGCCTGCAGCCGGCGGTGCCTGGCACGGAGAGCGGGCGGCCGCCGCGCCCCCGGCGACAGCCACCCCCCTTCCACTCCCCGCCCCCCCCCCCCAGCCCCGCACGCGCGCGCGCACACACGCACACACACACACACACACATCCACACACACGCCCGCACCCCCACCCCCCACACACCCCTCGCTCGCTCCCTCTCTCCTCCCTCTCCTCGATCTTCCCCTCCCTCCCGCTCTCTCTCTGCCGGCCTCATCGGAGAGAGTTGCAGGTACCTTTCCTCTCCCCGCCAGCCCCCCCGCCTCCCACCACCCCCCACCCCAGCAAATTTTAGGGTGCAGAAGCCTCGGGAGGGATTTTTTTTTTTTTTTTTTTTTGTTAATCACTGGTTAAAAAAAATAAGGCAAAAAAAAATCTTTGGAAGGATGACTCTTTTGCAGGAGTCTGTTCTGAAAGCAGGGATACCCCTAAGGAGATAGCGACGGCGGCGCTGGATCCCACCAAAACAGAACTGCCTGATGTGGCATGTGCTTCTCTCTCTTTGCAGTTCCTTCTGGGCCTGTGTGGACTAGGGGCACAACGCGGCGCCTGACCGGCAGGAGGGGAAAGCGGAGACTCCTTCAGGTTTCCAAAGAGGTCCGAGCGGACTGCATTAGTAAGTAAATACTCTATGCCTGGTTTCTGTCCCTACGTTCTCCTGCTCCTCCAGACCTTTTCTTGGCATATACACACACACACACACACACCTTTGTATATATGTGTATATGTTTCTGCTTTTAAGTCACGCTATTCTGGCCAGAGAGGAACTTGGCTATTGTAACTTGGACTGCTCTCAGTGGGAAAAGTGCATAAAATTGTTTGCTTATCTTTCGTGAGAAAAGAAAATTGCGGGTGAATACTTGTGTAAGGAAACCGAGTGTGTCAAGTATTGTTTACCTTAGACCGAGTATAGGTATGTGGTAGATCACAGACAAAATCTAAACAAAGAGACGCTTCCCTCAGGAGGGGTCTACAGCACGGTGTGACCTGCTAAATAATGCCAGGTGACACGGTATTCGGTTTAATGTAAAATGTGCGTGGATTATAGATACTAAGAATGTTTTTGTCTGCATTCAGTTGTAAGCATTTTTTTAGTCCACATCTCTGAAGTTGTTAGATTTTTCATGAAGTTTTATATGTACAAAATGTTTGTATATTTTCTCTTCTAATGGGGATGACAGTTCCAGACAACAGCTTTGCTTTCCAAGTGCTTTTATGGGACATATTCAAAAGAACTGATGGCACTTTTTAAAATAGGTGCGAAAGACCTAGGGAAAACAAATGATAAACTCGTTTAAGAGGGCTTAATGAACAGTAGGACTCAGGTTTGCTGGCTGAGCTGTAGAGTTGACAGAAGGTACAAAGATCAAATAAAGGTATGTCATGAAGGGTCTTCTGTTAGGTGTTGTATAGCAGTGAATATATCTGCATCTCGGGAGGAGAACTTTTGCAGACATTATTTCTCTTGGGACAGTGGACCCATTATCGACATTTGCTGCATCTCTGGTAGAGGAAAGAGCTAGTACTAGTAGTTGAGGGTTAACTGTTTCTTAGGTAGAGGGAAGAAACAAGGATGAAAAGTATGTCAATGAAAATACTTGCTCATGATTGCTAATATCTAAATAAAACCTTTGTGTTATGTCAGTAGAAATATAGTTGAGTCAGGTGTTTTGAATGTACTGGAAGGAATCAATAGCATTTCAGCATTTTTTCTCTATTCTTGCCAAATGGACTTGGATTTAAATTCTTCATGTGGTGTTGTATCTATTGTAGGGACAATATGGATTTGAATAAAATAAACTTAATTCTTTACAAATTCTTGACAAATTTGGGTTATTTTACACTACAAATTCATAATAATAAATGGGTTCTGTAAATAAACAGTACAACTCAAATGTCTTATGTATTATGTTTTTACTGATCACCTAATCAGAATGAACTTGCGTCATTAGAAGCCGTTAAACATGCATTTACAAGTGCATTTTATTAAGCATCTCAATGTGAAATTAATGTTGCATTTTCAGTTGTAATTCGAAATCAATCACAGCTAATAAATGTCGCCAGGAGTGAAAGTTTATTAGGGTCAAATTAAATGCTTTTCTTTGTGAAGTAAAGAAATTAGTTTATGTCACAACAGCAAAGGTAATTAGACAAAATTTATTTAGGAAATTAATGTGACACAAGCAGGAGAGGCTAGATCTGCAGTAACAGAAGGATGACATTCAGAGTTGCTTTCAGGTATTCATAATCTTAAAGCTGGGAATAATTACAAAGCATAGGCTACAAGTTCTGAGGTGGAGAATCAGGGTGACTTTCATACTGCATCACAGTACTCTTTGGGTAATTGACAGTAACATTTATGACAGAAAAAATACCCAATGAACTTGTGAACTTGAAATAAGAGGATAACACATCTGCTGGCTTAGTAAGGAATCCTACTGTTATTGTTTTAGTGCTATGAATTTATCTTTCAGTTAGAAGCAAAGCTTTTTTTTTCCTTTTCTTTTTTTTTTTTTTTTTTGTGTGTGTAGGTAACATTTGACATGGCTCATTGCTGCCTTGTACTCCCTGCGGGCAGGGCATTAAAATAATATATCCAGATCATTTGCATGAAGTGCTTTGAGACTGAATACAGAGAAGTTTATTAGGTTAAGCTTTCTGTTCTTGGTGGTCCGAAACATGCAGCATGCAACACTGAACGTTTAACACAGCGTCTATTTTTACAATAAAAGAAAAATTTAAAAAATTAAAGCACATTTGACTAATCAGATAGGAACTAAATTGTTTAGTTTAGGTTGAATCACAGCATACTTAATGGCTTTATTAGTTTGGAGCATAGTGTTCATTATTTGTCTTTTGGATTTTCTTTAAATCTAGGATATCTCCTGGCAATACTTCAGTATCTGTATGAAAAATGACTTGACAGATAGTCTCCACTTTTGCTGTAATTACTACTTGCTGCTGTGGGAAATGACCTGAGTCAAATCCTGGCAATTAAGTTTGATACATATTATATTTGCTCATATATATATGTACAATCTTGATCATAATTGTTGATATACGAAAATGTCAAATCAGGTCAATCTAATTCAGAAGAAACAACAGAAGACTTAAAAAAGACCTCTTGCTGTAAAGATATAAAGTTGACAGAATAAAGTTGCATATGTCAGCAGTAATGTGTTTTATTATGCAATTGTTCTTGTTATTCAGATCAGCTAATGGCCTGATGAAATATATAAGCAATCTGCACAGAATGAATGATTAATTCCTCTAACGTGTGCTTATTGTAGGCATTCTTACTAAAAAAATCCTGCATACCTGCATTAGTTTGCAGTAGATAATGTCAAATACAACCGCCTGTATTAATATTAAACACTTAGTATACTAAGGTACTACCAAACTTTGTGGTGATAAACTGTGATGGAAAAATTATGACAGACTGTTCATTTTTTGTTACATGTGGCTTTACTGAAGAAACTGACAGTACACAAGCAAACATGATGCTTGATAGCAGAAACTATTTTGAAATCGTGGATATGATAAAAATCAAATAATACACAGATGTTTTAAGCAGCTTGGTTTGTGTGTCTTATTTTAACAACTTATACAGCATTAATAACTTTTACGTGTATGGATGCTAATTCTACAGGTTCCAAGTACTATAACAAGTTGGACAAACTAAGATATCATTGGCTAAACTAGAAAACAGGCCAGTTCAGCGTTTTGGGAAAGGTCACTGATACTTTTCATCAGTCTGAAGATTGTTTAGTGTGAAAACAGATTGGTACCTGAATCCCACATATTTAGAGTAACATTAATTGATTTAGTATCACTTTGAAGACCTTGTAAGCAGCAAATATTCTTGGCAGCAAATATAAATTTAACAGTGGCACTTGTGCAGATGATCTGTAATTTAGGGTTGGATTTTGATATCTGTACTCAAGGAAAGTAGTTTTTTTCCTTCGTTAGTAGCCACAGACATTCTAGGGAAACCAGCTGGGGAGAAGGAAACATTCAGGACATTCTTTAAAAATGGAAAAAAAGAGGGAAACAAAAAAAAAGCCATGGAAATATTTCAGATTCAAAAGTGTTTGGCTGCGGAATGCCTGTTTATGTGTTTTTTGGATTTTTTTTTGCCGCGCATATAAGGTCATTAGTACTAGAAGTTTCTAAAAAAGCTTTTATGCTATCCCTCCTCCTTCTAGACTTTGCACCTTGCAGTTTTGCATGTATAATCCTAACAGAAACTCTGATAAAGTTAACAAGGGGTTTTATCTCACAGTGACAGCAGAATGATGGCAATAGGCTCACAAAGTATTGACAAGAAGTGCATTAGCTTTATAATTTTTTGGACATATTTGATTGTGATGAAAAATGTTTAGTAGCTAACAGATGGACTTAAAATTCCAATAGGAAATAAGCGGTAGGCATGGATGAATTAATTCTCAAAAAATAATTAAATGTGCTTAATAATAGATACTAAGAGAAGGAAATGTGCACACAAGATTAAGCAAAAAGAATGCATAATGGGAGGGTTTTTTAGCATTCTTAATGCTGCTAGATGCTGTCTGATTTTCAGTTTATATGTTCTAGTAGCTTCTTTAATAAGATTCAGTATAAAACAATAACAGAAAAGCTAGCAATAAAGGGAAAATTGCAGAGAAATTGCTACTTTTATGGTCAATATGAGGATTGAATTGCGCATCTATTTTCATTTGTTGTCAATAGTTGCAGAAATGCTCCTATTTCTCTTGCATTTCTGTTCTATTAAATATGCTTTATTAAGTCAAAATTATTGTGCAAGAAATCTCATTTTTTTACATTCTGTGTTTCTCTACTGTCAACTTTCTAACTACTTCTAAAAAGTGGATGTTTTTGTCGATGCATAAGCTTAAGATCTAGTTGAATAATATTTTAACGGAATGGACAGTGCAGAATCTGGTTTATAAAATCAATTTTATAAAATTTCTGTCAGTAGTACTGTAAAATTTATCAAAATACTAATACGTTTTAAATTTATGCTGAATACAGGCATGATTTGAAATGCCTTTGAAGTTGTTTGAAATACTATTACACTTTCCAGATTATGCACTTACATTGTGCTAAAACGTAAAATTAAGGTTTTAGAAATGTATTTGGAGAAAGAGATTTCTTGACGTGTATGTTTGCAATATGAAGAAGGCTCCAAATAGTCTGATGATTTTTCCTAAATGTGCTGTGTGGAGTTTGTTCCAGCTGTAAGCAGCACGAGCTCTCGTACTTACCAGTTAAAAAAAAAAAAGATAGATACGTGTTATAGGCCCAGTCCTCTGCTTTCTCTAAACCCTGGGTCTAGAAAAACATTCTCTACAGCAGTCAGTCCCATGCCAAAGCCTCATCTTGTTGTGAAAAGCTGGAAGGGCGTTTAAGCAGAATTCTTCAGAATGTTTCAGGATGTCTTTTCAAAAGGTAAGGTGGTCATTTTTGTGCGTGTGGCGCATTATGCTCTTCTCCTGAATTTAAAAAATAAGAGCTGTACACAGAGGCCGTGAAGAAATTACACTTTCTCCAAGCTGCTGCTCTTTATTTGCTTTTAGATTACCTGGCTCGTTTGCAAAGTATGCGTAACGCTGCCCAACAGTGAAATGTTAAACGCTTATGCTTTCTGTTCACGGTGGAAAGATGGGTTGGAGAGGAAACTGTTTCAGCAAGGGTGATTGCCTAGTCTGTAAACATGAGGACTCATGGTTTAATGGGATGTGGGACTATTTAACTGTCCTAGTTATTGCTGAAACTGTGTGAGTAAGGTAAACTCGTATTTCCAGAGTGCTCAAGAAACCTCTCGGCTGATGAGCTTCTCACAGGTGACAGAACATTGCTTTATGATGATTGATTTAAGGTGAGCAACCTGAATAAAGGTCCTCTGGTGGCAGCAGGTTGGAAGTGTACACCAGCCCGTCTTTCAGGAGCTGTAATTCCTAAGGTTACTGCAGCAGAAGTAACTGCATAAGAACAATCGCATCTACTGTAGTCTGGAAGTAAAGTGATTTTTAGATTCTCATGCAGCAGTTTAACAGTCAATGTGGGAGTATGTCAGGCAAAGTAACTTTGCTGTAGCTTTGACGCATTCTCTCTTTCTCTCCCCCTACACTTTTAAAATGTATCTTTCCTTGTGGTGCAAGACATACAGTCTCAGCAGGCCCTGTACTACACAGGACAGCATCTAAAAGTAGTTCATGTTCAGCTCTGTATTCTCTTAAATTGTCACTCTTTTAGCCAAAAAGTGGTTTTATTTTGTCTTTAGCAAGACATTGTATCTAGATCTAACATATTAATTTAAAGTCTGAAGATTTTTTTTTCCAAAGAGAAGATAAATAAGAACATTTGCAGTACAATTTTTAAATCCACACTGAAAGACCTCATTTTAACCTTAAAGTCTGTTTTTGTGTTCAAATTCCAATAAAGTATAACATAATTTCAATACCTGCACATAAGTATAAAGCAGAGCAATGCTGTAACTCTTACTTGGGCAGCTACAGAATTGCCAGTGATAACAAAAGATAAACCAAAATAATGTCTGAATTGCTGTCCATTTGGGTAGAAGGACATAAAGATATCCATTGCATCAACTTAAAAATGATAGGAGAAATCCTACAGGATAGTGCATTGACTCAATCTTAAAAGATTTTCTTTTATATTGAAAGGTATGTGCTGTGATGTAGTGTTAGGCAAAGCTCAATAGCAACATCAGTGCTCAATGGAAAGGGTTCAAAGAGGAGAATCCATGTGAGCCATCCATGTCTGCATGAGTTGCTTTCGTTTTCTTACTGGAACCTTGAGGTTGCCAGATGGCATCCTCAGACTTCTTCAGAGACGAAAAATCATAAGGAGTGCTGTCTTCATCAGAAATCATAATAGTATCATGAAATTACAGTTGATACTTTTCTTCATCTAGGTTTTCCTTAAGGAAGTGTGTGTTTTTTTGGCTGTTAATTATTGTGGGTTTTGATCATAACAGAAAAATGTTATCGTGCTCATGCATTAGTAGTCTGAACCAACTCTTTAACTGTCAGTCTAGCTAGGATATTAACGTTCATACTGTAAGAATTCAGACTTGAAACCTGTTTTGAGACCCGCAAAATTCCTACAGTGGTAGGAATGTGCTAGGAGAGGCTTGATCAACAATTAATCGTGATTGCTGAAATATACAGACGTGTCTCTTTAAGAGGGAATTTAGTTAACTTTTGTAGTACTTCTGTAATCTTCTGCAAATCTGTAGGTATGGATAAATAATAAAAGTGAATTTCAAATAATATATGGCACGTAACCTGTAAAATGGTTTGTGTACTTAGTGTTCATAGAAATATTCCTTATGAAACATTGTATTAATCATTGGTATTCCTTCACAAACAGAAGTCTGCCCAGCAAAGCATGACTTCAATTTCCTATTTGACAGTAGGTTTGGACTGGCATCATTAACATACCAACTGGAGTACTTAAAAAAAAAAAAAAGAACTGATGCATTAATATAGTGATAACCTGTGTTCTCCTGTGGATAATTTAGCCACTTCTTCTGTTTTAAGCACAATTATTCTGTGAAGTTGTCCTTTCTCCATATGAATAAAAGATATAGTAATGGCTCTTTCACACAACTGAAGTCCTCATTTTCCTTTTTTTTTCCCGAAGAACGCTGCACAGCCAGACACTAAATCCTGCACAAATGCATTTGCCTGCTTTTGCAGAGCATAGGCTTTGAAATGGGCCATATGGTTGATTTGACTCGTCTTTTTCCCTGTGAACCCAGTGTCCTCTGACAATTCCGTGAAGCTAAGATCAGTTAGTGATGTTGGTGACTCTTTTGTCAGGTGCCTCAGCTAGGAAGTGTACAATGGACTGCAAAGCTTCGAGAGCAGCCAAAAGATATGTAGGTCACCAAACCTGGGTAACCAAATACTGTTAACCATGCTCTCTATATCCATGATGTGGTCTTCTGCAACATTAATTTGTTCAGTGAGAACTGGGTCAGCACCATACAATAGATGTTACTTGGAAGAACCGAGAAATAATTTGAAAGCAGGGTCAAATTATTTTCTTCTGCATTTTTAGAACAAAGTGCAATGAGCTTCCTGTGCAGCTTGTTTTCGATTTTGCATTCTAATGGAAGTTTGAGAAAGGATGCAAAGTAGTGCAGAAGTCATGTTAGCTACCGGAGGCCATTGGGTGAAATAAAGTGGTCAGGAAGCATGCTTTTTCTGTTCAATCTGTAATAAAAAATATTCTAGAACAGAATAATTTCCTGAGCAGCTTCCATATAGGTTGTGGTGCTCTGCCAACCTAATCAGTGTGCTCGGTTCTCTCCTACTTTAAAATCTCTTTCCTTGGAGAACCCCCCATAGGTTATTTATTTTCTATTCTAGGATTTTTATGGAAAAGTGATTTTTGTGTTTGGCACAACAGTGATAAGTTGCGTTGCAGCACCTGTTTTTCCTCATCAGTGGTAGGTTTTTAGAGGTTTCTATAGGTGTGGAAATGAAGTGTCTGGATGTTCCCATTACCATAGTCTACACAGGATCATAAATTAGAGAGTATCCAAATATATTTGTGCTCAGAATAATCTTTTTTTTTTTTTTTTTTCTTATTTTTTTTTTCTTCCTCAGCATGGAGTCCAGCTTTTCCAACCCTTCCCTGTCTTCCCTTTTTTGTACCCTCCCTGCACAGAAGTCTGGAACGTGGTTACAATGTCTGATTATTTTGAAATTAGCTTATAACTCAGATTTCTGTGTTGTTTTTTTTTTTTTTTTTCCTCACCGATCCTGAGGATAGTGACCCTTTCTCCTTGGGTAAGATTTCACTTTTAAGTAGGGTGATGTCCTTAACTACCTTTCTTTGTTTTTTCTAGAACTCATAAAAATGAGAGAACACTCCAGTTTATGTAAATATCAGATGTTTCCTAATGTAGGGCGAGAGATGAAGAAGTAACTGGCAGTGTTCTGCTGGAGTCACAGAATTAATGAAGTAGACATTAATGAATGTTGGGGTGAGTTAGGTGTATCGATATCTTTGTGCACCACCCAAGTGCAGTTATACAGATTACATCTCCCCCCCCCAGCCCCGTACTCTGACAACTCTAACAGGTGTTGATTGGCTTGAGAACTTAATGGGGAGGGTGAAGAAAGCCCATGAATATTCTTATCTGTTCAGTGTTCTTTTGGTTTTTATTAATCATCAGTGCTGAACAAATTAAAGAAAGCATGAATTGTGACATTTATTTCAACATTTCTTCATTACTCAAATAAGATTTAAAAAAAAATTGCAATGTGTGTATATTTAAAAAAAGGGACTGTTGGAAGATACATGAGGAGGAAGGAAAGGAAAAGAGGGTAGAAAATGAGAGTAAATAACACGATTGGAAGAAATCCTCAGCAATGAAAGGAGTCCCATTATTCAGGTCTCTGGTGCAGTGCCAAGTCAGATAAGGCTTTCTTTAATCACTGGGGATGAGATTTAGTTGCCTAACTGTAGGTGGCTCATGCCTTTTTAGATGCCCTGAGGTATCTGCTCAGCCCCAGACTACTGTTCTCTTGTACCATGTCTGCCAGTCCCATACAGGTATTTCAGAAAACCAAGAACTTATACAATTGCACATTTATCTGTGTTTAGGATTATGAATTACACATGCCTGTATTCTGATGTTGTATCCAGAACTTTGCTGTTCCTCCTTGCCTTTCCCAAAGGCAAGCAGTTTTTCATGTTATGTTAATTATATCTGAAGCTAACAGAGAGAGCTCCCTTAATCAAGGCTTGTGCTTAACTATCAGCATAATTAGATTAATTATATTTTGGAGACATCCTAGAAATCCTATCATGCACGTATGCATCTGTGTGTGTTGGAAGTGACATCATCCTTGTCTTCATATTCTGAAACAAGCTTATCTGTTTTGTGTTTTTGTTTTGTTTTGTTTTCATTTTTCCCCCTTTTCATAGATGATAAACAGATTGATGGAGTCCAAAAGCTTGTGCTACTAACTGTACGCCATCCACAGAACCAACTACTTGTGTGCTTTCCTGCTCTGATACTGTGCTGATGCCTCTGAGATAAGGCACAGGGGCACTGCAAAAATGCTGAACTGTGTAATGTCACAGTGCCTTTTTCTTATTTGCTGCTTTGGTAGGTCACCTTTTTCTGTTTCTTGGAAAGGAAAGATGGACCTAGGGATCTGCGTAATATAATTATGCTGAGGTGAGGTGTGTTTTCTGTTTTTGTGTTATTGACACCTTGACCATTTTGCAGCCAGTAAAGATCACTGGCAGTAATACTTTCTTCTGAGGTCAGGGCTATTGATTTTGGAGTATAATCAGAGCTGATATGATAAATCCTATGGTAATAATTCTATTTGGATTTAACTTCTAAGATCATTTGTTGTGGGCAAAAAGTTTGAGACACATGAATATGCATTTATGGAAGTTATTTGGATATTATGTTCTTTAATTAATTCTTGCAAAAGACATTCTAAGCTTTCTGCTTGATAAGGGGTATTGGGAATAGCATGCATGAGAGACTGCTCTCACAGATGGAGGTTGCTTCTGTAACCTATCTATTGAGTTTTTAAAAAGGCAAGAGAATAGGTCTCGTTTGTGAGCCAGAAACATTTTCCACGAACAGAATATGAAGTGATCTTCAAAAGTTATCATAATAATCACAAAGAATAGAGAAGTTTCATGACCAGAAAAAAGGATCCAAGAAAACCTTAGTCTGTATCGTTTCATCTAATTTTATTTATAAATTGCCCTAAGTGATATTCTATCCCTGTAGGATGGTATCCCAGCGCATGCAAACTTTAACATCTGTTTATGGCATTTCACTGGCTGTCTGCATTCTAACTTGGGGAAACAAAATAAAAATAAAACAAATTATGCCAAGTTGAGATTTTCATAACTTAACCTCACTCTATGTCTCTAAAAGTAGTACAGTATCATTTCTTGTCATTTATTTCTGAATCATAATAAATAGGTTTACTAATGGTTATGATAATAATTATGGTGGTGCTTTATGATTGAGAGAGCGAGACCACATTATAAAGTTCAGAGGAAGCAGAATTTTTTTCTTGTTTGGTACTCCAGGAGAAAATATAGGAACAGAGTGAAAAAGTAATGCTTTGCTATTAAGTTGTGGTTTTAGCAGTATTAGGAGTGAATTAAGATGGGAAGGCTACCTTGCAAAAGAATGTTCGCACTGACTTTTCTATGGTAGTAACTTTCCTGTTTAATTGTACCAGCTAAATCATATTAACTATAAATACAATTTTTAAAAGCAGTTCTCACATAAGAAGATATAGTAATTTCCAAAGGGTTGTTATGTGATAATGTCTAAAGTAATGTTAACAATGGTCTGAGGTTATTCCCACCAAAGTTTCTTTGCAAAGGAAGTATTGTGTTACTGGTTGCATCTTGAGTTCTGCTTCTTATTTACTGGTGCAATGTGGTATTTTTGTTTTTTTTTGGGGGGAGGTGAAGGGGAGAGGGGGTGTTGGAACATCGGAACATCTAGTGGTTGTACTGTCTCATCATTTCTGTTGTATGAATTTGAAATTGCTAAATAGGCATTTTAAGTTACTGCAAAGTATAGTGTCACCTTCATCTTCTCTTTATCCAACACTTTCTGTTAGTACATTTGAATTCCTTTGTCAGGGAAAAATAGCAATAATTCTTGGTAGTATGTGGCTTGAACACCTTCTATATGCTTTCTTAAAGCAGAAGATGGTATAGTTGTGAAACCTGTTGTATTGGGAAGTTAGTTCTTAATAATGCTATCTAACAGTATGCTGCTCATTTAAAAAAAGGTAAAGGTCTGAGTTAGTTAATACCGCATGCACTTGGGCAGAAGGTTTTTTAACCTTTGTTTATGGCAGCAGAGGATGAATTGAGGAGAGAAGCAAGCGCTACTGTACTGTTTGTGTACCACTTGGTTTATGATGAGGACAGAAGCATACATTCCCTCTGTAATCAGGAATAATTTTCTATGGAAAAAAATTAGGTTGATCACGCAAGTCCATCCCTTTCTGCTGCCTGTCCTTACAAGATGAAAGCTACGTAAGCTTCTTCAGTGGTCAGAAACAAGTAGCCAGAGAAACTAGAGCTGATTTAAAAACGTGCCTTTGTCTCCCCTTCAAGACATCAGCAGCTTGTCGTATGTTGGGGGCAAGCCTGTGCCCTGTTCCATGGTGACGGCTCCAGTGGAGTGAAACATCTCGACAGTGTCTGCTAAGAACGTAGGTAAAAATGCCTCTTTCCTGTGGAAATTTTGAAATATGATGACCCATTTGATTAAACCTGTCTGTAACTAGTCAGGTAAAAGGAAGCTTATCTTGGCGAGAATTTGTGAAGGCTATCTTGTCCAGCTTGTTTATCTTGCCTTCAGTCAAAGTTGGTAATGAGGTGGGAAGTAGCTCAGAGTTTTCCTCCCTTGAACTTTGAGAGGAGCAAATTGGTTGAAGAATTAAGAGTGTGCATCCATTATTTTTTCCATAGTCCATATTTAAAGTGGGTGTAACTCTTTTTCTCTCAACATCCTTATACAGAAATGGCTTTTACTTTATTTTTTTCCATTTGTAAAACACATTACATTGTAATACCTAAGTAAAAAAAAATGACATATAAGCATAATTTGTTTTTTTCCAGTGAAGCCCTGTAGGAATGAGAACTGGTAAAATCTGAAAACAAGGTGTTCAAATAGTTTTATAGGTGTCTATTCCTTGTTATGGGAAAAAAAAAAATCAAGTGTGACAGATGTGTTCAGACATTAGTGGAACAGTATCTGAAGTGTTGATTGGATTATATTTCCCTGAACATCTCTCTTAATCCCTGTAGCTTTTTATCTGCCCGCAGAGGAACTACTCTGTATATTTGTTGTAAATAAATTGTAAATAAGAAAATGGGAGTAGTAGGGAGTACCAGATTGGGCAGTTTTATGAAGCAAAGATGAGTGTGGCACTGCTAGGCTCTTAAACTGCTTCTAACAAGTTTCAGTTTGTGCCTTCCATCAATAAAGACTTCAGAAGGAAAACAGTGGACAGGAACCTGAAGGAAAGGATACAATTTTTTTCCCTCCCCCCTGGGTTCAGGAATCAAGTCTTTGTCTCATCTTTTCTAAGAGGTAGTTCCAGCAAGGATTTCTTTCCCCCCTTTTACAAATTTTGCAATGCATTTTAAAAACTAGTTTGATTATAAAATATACAAATTAATGTGGTTGGCATATCCCAGTAGCTAGAGACAAATCTTATTCCCAAAACTGCATTGGAATGCATACCATGAGTAAATTAATGGAGAAATAGAATAATTTTCTCCAAAATATGAAATTGGAGTGTTAATTCAACTGTGCATCGTTGTTAAAGTAACTCTTGTAAAGTGAGATGTAATTGTCTTTGCTACTCACTTTCATGATGGTGTTTGAAAACAACATTCTCATCATTAGAGTGTTAGAATTAGTGAAAATACAGAGGAAATCTCCATAATTCCGGCGATGCATATTCCAAATGAAAACTGTTCACGACTTTCCAGTAAGTTTAAATTATTTTAAGTACTAATTGCTCATTTAATTTTTATATTCTCATGGTGATCAGTAGTTATTTCTTGTTTGGAGAAGCCTATAAAACAATTTTTATGTATGCTTCCCAGGAAAGACTGACACATAGCACGATCCTCTTCCCCCCCCGCCACTATGTAATCATTGGAAACATTTCAAAAAGTGGTAATTAAAACATGTGTGCACTAGAAACACACATCGTTATTAAATATAGCAGTGTGAACAAATTAATTTCACTTTGTTATATTAATCAAATAATTGCAGTGGCAAGCGCGGATGATATATAAAATAAGAAGAGCCAGCAATACTCAGGTCATAAGCTAGTATTGTACATGCAAATAGAATCTTGCAGGATAATATCCTCCCTGTTAATCATAGGACACCTGGGACCGGTTGGCATTGTTAATTCATTGCTGGCAAGAACACTCTTTCATGTGCTTCTTTTATACAAGGTCATCACCAAGTAGTTAGTCAAAGTTTACACAGTTTGAGCAAGTGGTTTCTTATTCTTCACGAGAGTATATGGTGCATATATCATCAAGTCTGTAAATAGAAACAGCAAAATCTACTACCTACTGCAGAAATAGCCATTCAAAACATTTTAAAAATAAAACCAGTAATTTTTTATACTCATTGAAGATGACAGTATGGTTGTAGTTATGTTGTAAATTGCAGACTGTTTTGTTTTCTAGTAGCATCTCAGATCAATCCAAACCCTGTTGCCTGGCTCACTTAGTTATTTAACTATGTTTCTCAAGAAGGAAGGGTTTTCTTGTTAGGTAGTGACATAAGTGAAAGCATGCAAAAGTTTATTGTAGATACATACTCTTACAGAAACTTAGAAAATTATGTGAAGTTCTATATTTGGCCTGAAATGCTGTAGGGCAGACAGTATACTACATATGCAGTACAGTACAATAATGTATCTTCATTTGATGTTTTGAATGTAACTTTACAATTTTTGATCTATTTATGTATTTTGGGATTATGATAGAAAATTAAGATGTCATAACTTAGTAGTTCGTTAAAGTTACTTGAACAATAAGAGGAAAATTTTAATATAAAGTATTTTAGTCTGCAAATACTTGTTTCAGCTACCATATAATTCAGTATGTGTATATATACATGTTCTCAGAGGCTTAAGGTATACTGAAGCTAGTGTTACATTCAGCAGCAAAATTCAACTAGCCTAAGATTTATTTAGTATTCATTTCTTCTTTCAAAAGAGGAACTAGTACAATAAGCACCATTATACAGGAATCAGAGACCTCAGTTTTGTCTGTTGGAACTATTTAATCCGTGCAATTGGAAATCTGTAATTATTATGAAACTGCCATAAAATATGACTTAATTTCTTAATTTTATATATATATATAGTCTGAAAAATCTCAGAGGTGCAAAAGTCAAGGTTATTGTGAAATGGATCAGAATGGGAAGAGGCTGTATATAAAAAAGCTTCCACATATTCTGTCCTCACTGCATTCGGGTATTATTGTTTTGGTACTACAAATAGCAGTGCATGAGAATATTTGAACTTGAAGTACTAGGGAAGAGTCACAAAAGTAATAAAACAATGAATAATAAGGAGTAATAACAGATACCTACATGGGTACTTTTAGATTTTGATCTTTATCCAAACCATTTACTGCCTGTAGGTAGAAGCAGAAGAGAATATAGAAAAGGGAAAATCTGTTCTGTTTAAATAAGAAAATGTGATTATAAAACCATACAAACTTTGTGTAAGTATAATGGAAATATGCATCAGAAACTGCTTATTGGGAAAGCATCCAGATTTCGGATGTGCTGTTAGATATATTAAATCATTCCTTTCAACTTGCAAAACCACCAGGAGGATTAACAGAAAATGACAGAAGCTACCACAGAAGGGGAATAAAGTCTTCCTTGGATATGCTCTCTCATCAGCTCAAGTTTAGGGTGGCCATAAAAAGAGGATAACCTTAATTATAGAAATTGTTACTAGAAACCTCTTCTAATGTTTGAATAGGATAACAATTCCTCCTACAAACTTAATTTCAGTGATAAGTAGTCAGCTTAATAATGGGCCCTCTAGTCTCAATTTCCTGCCTAGAAATACGACTTGAAGAGGGAAGTGAAAAAATTTTCTGGTAGCCTTTTAAGCGAGGGTAGGCCAATTTTGCAGTTCCTGGATCTACGTCATAAAACACAGCGGCTGTTCTTCAAATGTGACTATTTCGTATGACTATGAAATCAACATGATCTAAGGAGCCCTTGGGCTTTTTACTTGGCAGAAATGAGTACCAAGTCCCAGGTCCTGCTGATGAAAAACCTTCAATGATTCTGCATTATAATTAGATTCTTGGAAACGTGCTGGAATGATGATTAGGGAGGCTGAGAAATGACTTTTTTTTTTTTTTTTTTTCTGTCAAAATAGATAAAATGTTGTTAAATGCCATTTATTTTAACAGAAATATTTATTCTTTGTTTATGAGTGAATTCTTGTTACATCATCATGAGCCATGTAACAGCAATTCAGTTGGTTTGCAATTCAGTTTGAGATGCAGATTCTTTCTATAGGCTGCTAGTCATTCCTGTGGTACACCAAAACATGTTGTAGACTTGTAGAAGCGAGGCTAATTATTCAAGAAACATGTCACTCTAATAGTAAGACTCTTAAAAGAACTTTTTGCTCTTCTGTGTCTCAGATTGTTATAACTATGAAACCTTCAAATTACTTGAGACACCTTTGTAAAAAAAACACCGAGGTTCTAGTTCCAGGCACATTTAATTCTAGAGCAACAATTCCTGTTGACTTCAATGAAAGTTTCATAAAACTCAGAGCAACACCTTAAAACACAAAGACTGTACTTGTGCTTTTTCTGAATAAGGTGATGTTTAGCTTTTTTATTGTTATTTTGCTCTATTATCTCTCTTTCTTTAGAGCACGTTTATTAGCATAGATATTACCTATTTTTAACTTCTGTCAAAATGCCTTGTTTAGAGAAAAGAGTTTTATTGAACTTTGGAAAATCACTTGCCTATTAAATGTATTAATGTCTTACCAGTTAGTTTATAATTAGCAGTTACATTGGCTTGTAGTTTAAGAACACAGATTCAATTAACTTATATGTAGGAATTAAGGTGTTAATTAAGATTTTAGTTTAAGTTGAAGTTCCTATGCTGGTTTTCAAAGATAACTTTTGAAAAATATATGCTGAGAACTGGAGAATATGATTAAATTGGTATTTTTTTTTTCTGTTGAGGTTGGCATATGGTTTGAATTATAAATGATGAAAACCAGTATTATTTAAGTAATTAAGCCAAGCTGTTCTGAGACATTGAAAGAGAAATCTACACAATGTTTTTTCTTTTCCCTGACAACGTAGAAGTAAAATCTTTATATATTTACCTCTTTGAAGTGCAAATGTTAAAGTAAGGAAATAGCTTATTTCTTTTAATTTCATGACATTGAAATTGTTCTTCAAAATAAAGTTTATCTTTCAATATGTGGATACCAAACTATTGTATCTCAGGCATATTTTACTTTCCAAGAATTTTGAGTTGGTGGAGCATTTCTGATACCTCGTTAGATGAATAACTGTGGCAGTGGTGTGACCTTGTAGTACTATGATGCCTTCCATTTAGTGATTTGATCAGTTAAATGGATCAAGCTCAGAAAATTGTAAACCATTTATTCAACTTATGTTGTTAGTCAGTGAACTTCAATCAGATATCAAATGGCTTGAGAAAAACAGCAGTTTGTAATAAATGTCTGTGAATTTAAAAATATTCTCTGATTGGAAATAATTTTTCAGTCTCAAATAATTAATCTTGTGTTATGTCATCCCCAAAATGAAAAATTTTAAATGGCAAGCATCTCTCTTAAATAAGGGGGATAGTGGAAGGATTCTGTATGCAAGTCTGCTTTATGGCTTGCTTACATTTAAAGATGCTTATGCAGCCAAATAAAAAAAAAAAAAAGTAAAGATGAAGTAACAAAATGCACTGTATTACTGAAGAAAAAGATAGTGGTAGGGTTTGGGTTTTTTGGGGGTGGGGTGGAAAGAGGTAACAAATTCAACTGGAAAAAAAAAGTTTTGGGGTGGGTATTTTTTGTGTTTTTGTTGTTGTTGTTTTTTAAGAGTGGTTGGTATTCAGGAGTGGGGTTTAACTGCTAAAATAAGAGCCAAAAGATAATGATGTTAATGCACTTATCTTCAGTTGAAAATGACATCTGAGATCACTTTTGACTTAATGACCCTCAAGTACGTTATTGATTCCTGGTCAAAGTGCTGAGAATAAAAGAGTTGCAATTTTAGAGTTCCTGATAATACATTCATGTTACTCCTTTCATCCATGAGAATCCCATCATAGGTAACAAACGATATGCTTTGTTAACTTCAGTTAGAATGTGTTGTTTTTCTGAAATGAAGAAATAAATGTAGCCTTGTTACATATGATGGACATGGGGTTTTTTCAGATTGTGTCTGAATTAATTTTCTCTTTGTTCATAAGTATGTAGACATTTAGAAAAATATCAGGAACATTTTTGCTGGCAGAATGGAAATGGGTAAAATAGGTTAAAGAAAAAAAGCAAGCAATCATATTTGCACTGTCAAGTAACAGCTTTCTTTCTGTCTTGCTAGTGCCGGATAAAAAATGATGTTCACTTTGGAATTTTAGTAACTTGTTGTGTTGGAGGTAAACGTTTCTTGGGAAGCTATTACCATGCAAATGTGAGTGGAGCCAGATAGAATGGAAGACTGATGAGGAATAGAGCCACCGGTTTTAAGTGTGCAGTGGCTTTCTGTTAACAGGACATATTTCATAATAATTAAGTCTTTACATTTATCTTGATCCCAAAATGCCACAAATTAAATGGGAAAAGGAACACTGAAATGAAGTCTCTGTTGACAGTTCTTTCTAAAGAAGAGTGGTTCAGAAGAATGAGATATGTGAAGAAGAGAGGTTGATTTGACACAGAAACATTCCCAAAGTTATATGTGTGTGTGTTTGTGCGTGTGTGTGGAAGAACAGTTGTGCACATGCCTGTAAGTGGGTTCCTACTGCCCTCATCTGTGTGTAGTGACAAACCCCTTCAGGTACGTAATCATTTCAGTTTCTTGCTGTTGTCTTACAAAGAAAAACAGTGAAATATATATTTTTATTGTGTAAATATTTTTCTCCCCTGCATTGTTAGTTACATGTTTTTCCTCTGATACAGAAGAACTGGGGTCCTGCCACAGCCAGAGGATTCTGTAATCTGTATGTCAACAGACTTGCTACAAGTCTTTAAGAGTACTGGGTCAGAAGATGAAGGCTTAAAAACGTTGCATGTCCAGTATGCGTGGAATGTCTTGTTTTGTGTGACTTCTGTTTCTGGAATACTATTACTTTAAATCCCCAAATAGACATTTCCAATACGGTAGACAGCTGGGTTAAGCAAACTGTCTAAACCAGGTATGTGTGGTTTGGCAAGCAAACCCAGATCTATCTGTTGAGGCTACAGCCCAGTGCCTGAAATCCTGGAGGTTTCTAATAGGCAACAGAAATCTATTTCTTGAATATTTTTTGTACATTTTTTTTTTTTTTGATACCAACATTTGTTCCAGTTCTTATGTGTTCCTGCATAACATGAATGAGGAAGAACATACTGAAAACAAAGCAAGAGATCATGTAATCTCCATGTCAACTTTATTCTTTGACAAGAAAGATAACAAGCAAGAAGCCAGTCTATAGCTGAGATACCCTGCACCTCCCTCTTGGCAAAAGGAGGAGAAGAACTAGTCTAGGAGGATGATTTTTGTTTTCCAGTCCTTCATAGGTTATGCTCATCATTTCAAGTCTTACTCAAAATATTTCCTCCCTTCCTACCTCCTAAAATAGCATTTCTGAAGTTAGACTGTTTGATTAATCAATTTGGTGTGCTAAATCAATTCTTTATCCTTATACAAAACTTTAGGGATTTTCATTTATTTGCTTTTCAGATTTATTTCAAAGTCTTACCTATAAAATTAGACTAGTTTTATTTTTCTGTAATGATTGTGAAAAATATATTATTTATAATGTTATGATGAAAAGTTCACAGAATATTCAAAGAAGAGCTTTCCAGATGAATTTGCAACATGACACATTTGCAACCTGCAATTCTAAAGGATTTTAAATTGCTTCCTTACCTTGCTTTGACATATTTAAAGGAATATTCACCATCTATCTTTTTGTGTGGGGCAGCTTTCTTGTTTTTGGCACAAATCTATTCCTAAAATGTTCGTGTTTATTATTTTTTATATTCAGCTTTTATTGCTTTACATTTGTCAACATTAAATTTTAGTTTCTGCTTGCCAACCCAGTTACAGAGAAAATCAGAATTCATTTAAACTTGACTTACTACTTGCTAAGTATGCAGTTTTCCTCCAAATTTTATGTTATCAGCAAATTTAACAATCTAGGTCACTTTTTAAAATTAAAACCCAGCAGAAGTCTTAGCATAGATGACCCTAGTAAAACCCTACTAGATATTTCTCTGTTCAGCACTTCCATGTGTGAATACAGCAATTTTTTATGGTATTAAACACATTTCATAATGCCTTAAGAAACTGGACTTGGCTTCTATGTATAAAGATAGCAGAATTCTAATTCTGATTTTTGGATGATTGGCACACCCAATACAATCTTGAGTTTCATCATTTTAAGACATGAATTTTATCAATTAGTTAACAACTTAAAGACGTATTTTAAAAAAAAAAAAATTGCTTGAACCACATTTTAATTTTTCAGTGTTTTTTTTCCTTATTGATGTCTTATAATTTGTTCATCAGTTTCCTTCAGAAAACTTTTGTGAACCTGAACAACTAGAATTGTCTATTTGAGCAAGTCACAAATAAGTGGTATGGTATGCAGAAGAGCTCGATGACTTTAATTGGAAGCCCTGGGTTTTTATTTTGTTTGTTTGTTTATTTTTCTTTTTAAATTAATATTCTTGTACATACTTGTAGCTTTCAGATGATTGTCTTATCCTATAGATTAGCTTCCTTTTAAGTGTACAGGGTTTTTTGGTGTGTGTTTTTTTTCCTATTTTTGTATACTTTAATATGGCTTCTATAAAACTATAATATATATTCATATAGTATGAATACTTATAATACATATGTAATAGTATACTATTAACATGGTGTAATAGTATTAAATATATCCCTCCATGTCTTCACCTATAAATTAGACCTATATATTGTCTTAATGTTTGAAATTCTCTAGCATCAAATTAGATATTTGCAAGAAAAAAAAAATCTGTGATTTTCTGCAAACTGTCTATTCCTCAGCTGCAAAAGATCATTATGTAAAAAACAAATGCGAGGTATAATCTTAACCCAAACTCTGTTCATAGTTACTGGAATGTTTTGCTTTATAAGGCTGATTTGTGTTGCATGTTTGGCTCCTTAGAGTTCATCCTTTTTTGTTACGGGTACTTAAGTATAATCTCTCAGGAAATTAATTGTTTACTTTTTGTTTCTTTTAATTCAGTTCTGTAGTTGCTAATCTTTGCTTGTCCCCTCCCTTCACACCCATCCCTGCTCCTGCTTCTTGTTTTAGAAGAGTGTGCACCCCAGAAACATTACATACTTGCTAGCAAAGTTTTCTTCCTTAATCAGATACATTGTACCTGCCCTTAACTGTGCTTTGTGGACAAGAAGAAATGATGTCTTTTCCCAAGTTTAAGGATCACAGATTGCCACATAGTCTCCACTGAGATGACTGACTGTGTTTAAACAGTCTCAAATCTCAAAATTTTTTCTCATTGCCAGTGTTATGGCAAAACTGTGAGACCCCTTGATGACTTTTATTTTATTTTATTTTATTTTATTTTATTTTATTTTTAAATAAAATAAAATAAAATAAAATAAAATAAAATATTTTATTTATTTTATTTTAATTTTGTATTTTATTTTAATCAACAGGTTTTGAGAGGATGGCAAATACTGAATATTGAAGGGTCTGACACTGACAGTCCTAGTCAGGCCTTTGGTTACAGGCAGTATGGATATCTTGAACTGTGTGAGATAATCAGTCATTTGAGAACTAATTTTCTGGGTATTGATGGGAGAACTGAGGAGGTAGGAGCGTTGCATTGCAGGTGCTGGGTTTTAGTGTTGTTGCCTGTGGTGAGACTGTGTTGACAGGGATTCTTCTCTTGTGTTAGGAGCTAACACACTGAATTGTTTTTGTCCTAGAAGCTAGATTCGAGTGAAAGGGAGAAGTGAGACTTTCCCCACTCTCTCAAGATGTCTATTGTTAGCACAAAGTCTGTTCTGCATCAACAACAGAATGACTCTAAACCCCAGCTGAGGCAGAAGTAGAAAATGATTAAATTTGGGCTAAATTTAGAGTGTTGTGTTTCATTTTTAAAAATACAGGGTTGATTAGTACACTTGAAGTGGTACCAGTCAAGAAGGGGGTGAGTGTTTTCCCCCTTTAATATTTTGGCATGCCCATTGTTTAGAGAGAGGCTGAAGCTCTGGCAGTTTTAAAAATAAAGAGTCTGGAATGACAGCATCAGCTTCTCCGATGAAGTAGGTGTATTGATGTACAATTTTACTGCATAGCAGAGATAGCACTGGCTAAAAAAAAAAAAAAAAAAAAATATCCACGGATCGTGGAAGCATGCAAAATCTATCATCTAAATTGCTGTATTAGACATATTTCCACAGTATTTGAGCCATAAAGAACCTAACCTTGATGCATCTTTTCTATAATAAAGTCACGGTCATATCTAGCTCTCTTTTCCAAATAAGACTTGTCAGTCCAATGAAGTATAAAAAAATTGTATTAGGCCCATTCTTAACATAGGATAGGGAACAGATTCTAATTATGGTATTACATTCATTGTATGACTTAGTGGCATCTGCTTGTGCTTAAGATCCTATAGTTGCAAAAAACCAGAATTTAAAATGCTATTTGAAACTCCTTTTTTGGTATTTATGTTCATTTATTTTTATGACAGGTAAGAGTGGATAGTACCAAGAACTACAGAGGTTTAGTTAAGCTTCAGTTAAATAAGTGTTTTAGTACACTTGACAGAATTTTCATTCCAGATGTAATGTGTAATCAGTGCTGGTCAAGCATTTACCATGAAAACTGTATTTTGTCAGGAAATTGTGATTGTGTTATGAAAAATACCTGCTTTCTATATAAAAATAAATTAGGAAAAAAACAAACAAAACAAAACCAAACAAAACCAAGCAAACCTTTTCCAGGAAAAATAAGCAAAAGACAATGATGATGGAAAAACTCAAAAAATCCTGCAACTGACTGAATTTGTAAAGTTGCTTAGGTGCTTCACAGGAGTTGTAGCGGTGGCACTTCAGACCTATTTTTCTGTAAGGTCTGTTTTTCAGCCTAGTTTATTTTCCAGGATTCAAAACAGGAAAATGTGCCTCTGCAGAACCCAGATGACTTGACTAGATGTGAGATGTGCCTTAATTTTCTTCTAGCATCTGTAATAAAGCCCATCTTGTTACTTTTATGAACACTAACTGTGAAAGAAAAATATTGAAAGCAGGAAACTGGCCACTCTTCAGGCTTTCTGCAAATTTGTAGAAAAGCTGTAGGAAGATACCAATCAAGCTACTGTTTGCCAAGAGAAACAGACATCAGGTTTTACTCTGTTTAACTTAGTAATGTATTGTACATTTGTACATTTTTTTTCCATCTCTATCTATCAAATCCTTGACAAAGTGAAATAAGTAAGAAAATCTCTTGTAGCTGTGGAACACAGGGACTTGCAAACCTCTGCTGTACTTGCTCTGGCACTGCCTTTATGTTTCATAGTCAATCACACCAGTTGTTTTCAGACATGATTTCTACAGCTTTGGTGATGACACAATTGTTTTGAAGGAAAGAGTCAGCC
The DNA here is from genome assembly GCF_965231255.1 of Vanellus vanellus. NCBI lineage: Eukaryota > Metazoa > Chordata > Aves > Charadriiformes > Charadriidae > Vanellus > Vanellus vanellus. The sequence continues at coordinate 54,826,181 of NC_138908.1, forward strand.
TGCAAGTTTTCTTTTTCCAGGGAACATGTCATATTTCTTTGATGTATTCTTTGTCCAGAATAAGGAAAAAACATGACAAACTAAAGTATTCGGGGTAATATTACTCTTCAGTGAGTGTAATATAGCTTGCAAGACAGAAACTGTTGTTTTATTTGGGTCTCTCAGTTGCATTGTTTCCATGTGGCCCATTAATTTTTAAGCACCATTTCAGCTCCAAAACTAAAAGGCTTTATTTTGATTTTTAGAACTTAGCTGTGGAGGAAGAGGTTTTGAGGAAACTGGATCACGTATTGCCCTCAAGAAACAGCCCAAAGAACTATCTTCAGGCCACACAATGAATGGTGATATGGCATGGACTTTTTCAACAACTGCCCATCAAAAAGACAGACAGAAGGTTCTTAAGAAAATAAGAATAAATCCTCTAGCACTTGCAGTTACTATTGCTAAATCATTCACATCCCTTTTTCTCGACAGTAAAAACTCTTATGAGATATCATTAGACTGTTACAACTTATAATGGAAAAATCAATGCAGTAAGAAAATTAAATTTTACTGAGAGCCTTTAGGCAAAATGCAATGTGAAAAGGCATTTTAGCTTCCCTTGTGGTTCAGAGGAAAAGGAAGAAATGGAATCTAGGTTAGCTGTCAGTGCACAACAGTTTTTAGAAGCTAGCAAAGCAGCCTGTGAACTAAACTCTTGCTTAATGTATTTCTTCCCTGATTACTTAATAATGTGAAAATAACCACCTTAATCTGATCATTTGAAAGGTCAGAAGTCTCTTCTACCCTTTTTAAAAACGAGTCTTTGGTCAAAATCAATGAGTAGATTCATCTTCCCAGGAAGAGGATTTAACAGAAGGAAAACTGATTCATCTGCTAAGGTATACAGCAATGACATCTGAACCCCTGGAGAGAGAGTGAGGGTGAGAGTAGCTAAAGTGGAATGAGGTGATTGTGGTGTAATCAAAAAGAAGTCGATCAAAGCTGCCAACAAGCTCTTGTGGAGAAGTGACATATATACTACATTTGGTGTACTTTGTAATCACTGTAAGTGGTCACTGTCTTGCTGGCAGACAGACATGGCAAACACAAACTGACACACATAGCAATTACAGATTTAAAGCTTATTTAAAAAAAAGAAAAAAATAATCCCTGAAGTCTGTACTTTGGGTTCACTGTTTTAAAGTAAGAGAAACATTCTTAACTGTGTTCTATTTCATGCAATAATTTGCTTATACAGGATTTGTAGGTACAAAAATGTATAGCAATCAGAATCAAGGTTAGAAGACAATGGTGGTCTTCTCTATCATTAGAACAAACGCATTCAAATGCTAAGTAAGACATAATTATATTTTTTTAATATTTAAAATGGATGAGTCCATAAGTTGTACACACGGATAAGATTAATTTGTTTTAGGAAGATCCTTGAAAACTAAGAGTAAGCATCATTCAGCAGCTAGTTGATTTGCGTTTTTACAACTTCTCTGGCCTTCTAGGTAGTAGCTATATTGTCTGGGCAAGGACTTACACATGCCTCTACAGACCCATTATGTTTACATGAAAGAAACGTGCGCCTTTGTTTAGATAGTATGTGGGTGTGTAATATCCTAGAATCATAGAATGGTTTAGGTTGGAAGGGACCTTGAAGATCACCTAGTTCCAACCCCACTGCCATGGGCAGGGACACCTCCCACTAGACCAGGTTGCTCAAAGCCCCATCCAGTCTGGCCCTGAACATCTCCAGGGATGGGGCAGCCACAGCTTCTCTGGGCAACCTGTTCCAGTGTCTTGCCAGCCTCACAGTGAAAAATTTCTTCCTAATATCTAATCTAAATCTACCCTCTTCCAGTTTAAAGCCATTACTCCTTGTCCTATCACTACATGCCCTTATAGAAAGTCCTTCTCCAGTTTTTCTGTAGGCCACCTTTAGTATCTTTATGTACTGGAAGGCCGCTATAAGGTCTCCCATGTTTGGAAAATATATATTTCTGTCTTGTGTATACACACAGACTCTAAATACTGTAATTAAAACATTTTCTTTCTGGAACTTTGATTTCTGATGGCCAAACTGAAATACATTGCTTTGCTTTGGCAATATGACCTTATTTAAATTTATTTAATTGGGTTTTTTAACAGAAATATGACAAATTAAAAAAAAAAAAAAAACAAACACAAAACTCAACAAACAAGTTATTACTAGTAGCTTAAAATATTGCATTTCTTTGAAGGACCAAAAATAGAAAGCTCATTACTATGCTTGTGTAGGTTTAAAAGAATGAATATTCTTGATAATTCTGGTAGTTGATAGGATCTCTTGTGGCTAACTTTAAAGGAATCATTTTTGACCTTCTTTAAATTTATTTCAGTCTGCAAGTAGAGACCCAAATGTGGGTATTTTTGTGTATGTATTAATTAACATCTTCCAGACATCTTGTCATTTAACAACATGTATTAAAAAGAAGTCTCCCAAATCTCTTTTGTGTAGTACATCGAAAAAAAAACCACATTAGTTAGCAACCTCCAAAGACTAACTAAGACTGAGGTTTTTTTTATGCTACACATTAAAGTCCAAATCTATTTACAGTATTAAGGCACCAGGGAAGAGGCCTATTTAGAAACCAATCTCTCATTTACACAGACTATTTTACAGTGGTTGTCCAGATCCTGTGCAAGCCCAGGTGTGACAGACTAACTGAGCAGCTGAACTGCTCACCAGAGAAATGAAAATGTTGACTTTTGCCACATGTGATGAAAGTCTTATTTGTGTTTCTTATGACAAAAGGAGAATCTCATGCACATGTGCTGTGAGCGGTATACCCAGAATAGAATTTTTTCTGGTTTATATTTACAGGCAAACATATTATCTTTATTATCAATCAGAAGTAATCAATACAAATCAATTTCCTTCAGAGGGAGAAACATGCATTTTAGAAACTTTCTGTGCAGGATATCTGCTTTCACCTAGAAGTGATCAGTTGATCAGTTTCCCCAAAATATTAATTATGTGTCCCACCAAAATTATCTTCCTATAGTGAATCTTCTGATTTACTAGTTGCTTCAGTAGGCAAATACATAAAGGTAGGAGACGCAAGAAACGTAATGTCATCCTTCCTCTGCTTCACAGACTTTTACCTGGGTAGTGTATGGCTTCGTGTTATTAAAAACACAACCAAAACCAAACCTTGTGCTTGTTTGTCTGTTCTCAGAAGCAGTTTGGTGGAGATGGCTATTTCCATATTTACAATTTACTGTAGCTACTCTGTTAAGGGAAGGTGAGAAGAGGTATGCAGCTGAAAGTCTAGCACTTCCATGCGGCTGGTTGTGCACTGCAAGAGGAGCTGATGTCCTCTATGAGCGAGCCATGCAGAATTTCCCACAAAAATCTTCTTCAGAACAGATTTTGACAAGAGAAGAGGCAAACTGGTTTGTTAAGATGTACTTGTAACCAGGAGTAACTTCATTAAGTAGGTTGGCTCTTTAAGACAGTAGGATTATGTTTGGATGGGTGGCAATAGCTTCCATTGTGGGCACATTATTGTAATGCCAATCACTATCAATAGTGATAGTTGTATCAGAAGACAAAGCTGAATATTACATAATGATAAGCCACCTGTTATTCCCTCCACTCTCCCCTTTTACCATTAGTATACTTATTTACTAGTTAAAATATTCTTATATTGCATAATTTAATTGTTACTATTATGGTATAGAATCATAGCATGGTTTTGATTGGAAGGGACCTTTAAAAGTCATCTAGTGCAACCGCCCTGCAATGGGCAGGGATGTCTTCAAGTAGATCAGGTTGCTCAGAGCCCTGTCCAACTTGACTTTGAACATTTCCAGGGATGACGCATCTATGACCTCTCTGGGCAACCTGTGCCAGTGTTTCACCACACTCATCATAAAAAAAAAAATCTTCCTTATATCTAGTCTGAATCTACCCTCTTTTAGTTTAAAACCATTACCCTTCTTCCTATTGCAACAGGCCCTACTAAAAAGTCTGTCCCTGTCTTATAAGCCCCCTTTAAGTGATGGAAGGCTGCAGTAAGGTCTTCCTGGAAGTCCTCTCTTCTCCAGGTGGAACAACTCCAACTTTCTTAGCATATCCCCATAGGAGAGGCGTTCCAGTCCTCTAATTATCTTCGTGACCCTCCTCTGGATGTGCTCCAACAGGTCCATGTCTTTCCTGTGCTGAGAACTCCAGAGCTGGATGCAGTACTCCAAGTGGGACCTCACCAGAGCAGAGTAGAGGGGCAGAATTACTTCTTCCAACTTGTTGCCCATGCTTCTTTTGATGCAGCCCAGGATATGGTTGGCTTTCTGGGCTGCGAGTGCACATTGCTGGCTCACATCCACCTTTTCATCCACCAGTACCCTCGAGTTCTTCTTGGCAGGGCTGCTCTCAATCTATTCATCTCCCAGGCTGATGGTTGCCCTGACTCAGGTGCAAGAGCTTGCACTTGGCCTTGTTGAACCTCATAAGGTTCACATGGGCCCACTTGTTGAGTTTGTCCAGGTCCCTCCGAATAGCATCCCATCCATCAGGTGTGTCAACTGCACCATAATACTACTGTTGAAATATGCTTAATTTAAAATGTTAAAACACTTGGTATAACATTTGCTGTGTTAAATTCTCCATGAGGATGCTCTTCAGGCAAATACTGAGCTCCTGGCTTGAGAATATAAAGTTTCTTCACTTCAATGTGGGTTGGGGATGCCTTAGAGCCATGCACAGCTGAGGGTTTATTTGGGGATGAATAAATATCTCTGCAGAACCACAGAAAATCTAGAACTTATGAAAGATCATCCCACCTTAAGTATTTTAACATTTCTCATAATGAATGGCTAATCTTTCTGTATCTGCTAAATTACACAAATTTCCAAGCTCATAATGTCTAGAGAATTTGGGAATTATTTGTCCCAACAAGCTCTGTGTTAGTTTGCTTTCTGCTCTTGATTTATAAGTTTAATTTTATTTGGTGTTTTTAAGTGTTTTAAATTTATTTAAACTCTAACGTGTCTGATACACTGCTCACCTAATAGTTATAAATTATTGTGTGTAAAATAAATCTACAAAATTTTTGCTTCTTTTATGTAGTTATTTAAGAAAAAAAGATGAGGTAGGCAGAAGTCTTGGAAGTTGAAACAATAAATTTAATTTAAATGGAAAAAAGACACTAATTCAAGCATCCAGTTGTTGATACAGTATTAAACATTAGAAAATACTAATTTCAGTAAGGTCCTATAGGTGCCGCCTCAAGATAGTGGTCAAAGAAGCACCAGTTGTGGACCACGCGCTGAGAGGTGCTGAACACCTGAATTGTAGATGCAAGCCAAAGGGTTAGCCTGAGGTTAGGTATTGCCTTTTTTAACTCTACTGAGCTTCGTGCCACTGTTTTCTATATATGTTATTATTTCAAAATGGGAAAAGGCTTAATTTGATACTGTGTGTATAGTGCCTAACTTTCTGATGAAGTGAGTAAAAGAGCAGCTCAGTAGCTACTCCGTTGATATACAGCATTGTCTTCTAAAGTAAATACCCAGTAAACATTATGAAGAGAATCTGTTGAGTTCTCACTGATAACTGCTACACAGATAATTACTGTAGGAAGTAACGACTATACTGGGACAGATTAGTAAACCACAGGTGATTAGTACTTTGTTTAGAAGGGTCCACATTGGTGAATCTAAAGAATAGATTTATACTGATGTCATGCTGTTTCTTAGATATGTAATGTTAGCTAAAATACCTAGTGAGAGGCCCACAATGAACATCAGGCATCAGACCATGCCAGTAAACAGTCTAGGGCTAATGCATATTATACATTTATCTAGGATTTCTGATTTGTATTATGCTGTACGTTGGTTTTATAAAAGTACGTAGCTATGAGAGACTTACTTTTATCACTAGTACTTATGAGGCTTGCATTTATTTGCAGGAAAACACTGCGAGGTGCATTTTAGTACCTGCATTTAATATTTCAAAATGGTAGTTTTCATACTTCAGTTATGTTCATGATATAAACACTGAGTCTTTCAACCTCAGTGGTACATTTCAGTGTGAATTTGACAATAAGCATGGCAAAACTGTTGGGAAATAATGGCAGAATTGCACACTTGGAACTTTTACGTTGCTGAGAAACAAAAATGAAGTCCTTATTTGTCTCATACTTCACTTCTCGGAATTACAAAGACTTTTTCATGTAATATAACAATGTCTTTTTTTACATTTCTAACTTCTTTTCCTGGGCTGTACACAACAGAAGTTATAACTCATCCATTAAGACCTAAGAGTATTAATGTCCATCAAAGATTAAATGAACATCTTTTCTTCAGTACATACCTTTAGCATATTTTTTTTTTTCATTTTCAGGTAATTCTTACTCATAAAATTTCTGCTAAAAAGCTGACATATAGTTATAATTAAAAGATTAAAGATGAGCAATGAAAAAGTTTTCCTTGTTCCTGCAACTGCAATTCGTACCACTTTTCTGTCAATTCTTTACTAGTTTATTAGATATAACAACTTTATTAAATGTATTTTATTAAATTATTTCTGTACGTGCTTCAATAATGTATAAAAATGCTGCTGCTGTGTAAATGTAAAGCATGTGTTATCGGTACTCTTTCTTTTTTCCTGGAATACTTACTTGAATAAACAGGAGTTTAAGAAAGAAGTATATGGCAATCATGAATCCCAAGCTTTACACACTGAAAAGCTGTAGAAGACACTGTATAAATACAAACTGTGATCTTATGGATTTTGATGAAGTTCTTGGGCTGGGCTGTCCCTAAATTTGTTCACTTCACGAGCACAATAGTCATGTATGTAGGATCCATGTCAAAATTTAAACCTAGTTTTTGAAAAGTTACATGATCAGCCCTTAAAAGGAAAATAAAAAAATTCAGAAGTGTGATCAGAGTTCAGTCAGTGTTAACAGGACCTCAGTGTACACAGTGCATTAGATGTAATAACTAATAATGTCTTTCTATCCCGCCTATCACCAGGGTTTAGCGGAAGGGGATCCCACATTTGCAGTAAGGGAATATTGAGACATAGACTTTGAATGTCTCTTAGTATCCTGAACTGTTTTTGTGTCCTAAATTAATCTTAAATGCCTCCTGAGATTTCAGTTTTTCTTTGATCTACAGGTCTGTTTCAGTAAAATCAAATGTTCTGTCCCTTCTACCAACTCCTCATGGTATCACGGAATCACGGAATTTTCAGAGTTGGAAGGGACCTCGAGAGATCACCTAGTCCAACCCCCCTGCCAAAGCAGAATTGCCCAGAGCACATTACTCAGGACTGCATCCAGGCGGGTCTTGAAAATCTCCAGAGAAGGGGACTCCACAACCTCCCTGGGCAGCCTGTGCCAGTGCTCTGTCACCCTCACCGTAAAGAAGTCTTTCCGTGTATTTGAACTTGTGCCCATTACCCCTCGTCCTCTTACTGGGAACCACTGAAAAGAGCCTGGCTCCATCCTCCTTCAACCCACCCCCTAGATACTTGTATGCCAGATAGATACTTGGTACTCCCAAAAAATTACCACTAGGAGGAAGTTGAGCAGTTTTCTATCTTTGTATGGTATAAATAGTGTTAACCAGCAGCAGTGCATAACTTTCAGCTGTTTCTGTTTTTTTCTTATGTCATCAGTTTGCACATGTTCAGAGTTTTCTGGCTGTCTTCAGATTTAGGAAAAAAAAAATGACTGCAAGCTTAAATTTTGAGATGAAAGTGGCAGCTTAGAAAATTTTGATTCATTGACTTGTCATGAAAACAGACCATTTCACTATCACTGTTTGTGGTAATGTCCAAATATTTTCAGTAAAGTGGCAGCTTCTACTATATGGATCAGAAATAAAGGTACTTTAATAGCGCAGTGATATTGCTTCAAATATTTCTTTGGATTTGTGGTGTTGTTTTCTGTTTCTTAATGTTAAAAAAAAAAACAAAACCAAACAAACAACAAAGCAACAACCAAATACCCCCAACAAAACAAGTCCAATACTTTTCATACTAGCTTGATTTTTTTTTTTTTTTTTTGTTATCGGAGAAATAGTGTGGGCAAAATAAGAGCAGAGTAAGTCAGAAACTGGCTGTCATTGAATATGTATCTTCGCTACAGCTCCTGTCAGAAAAGCAGCCATTTCCTAGCACTAAGAGTAGTGCTAGTACTTTGCTATTGTTTACTGGCTTTTGTCAGAAACTCTCAAAGCCCATAAAAATCTGGGTTTTTTGAACAGCTATCAAAGGTGAACACAAAAGGTTCCTCATCGAACAGATGAGAAAGATGGCACATACCTGGAGCAAGAGCTGTTTCATACAGCCATCTCTACCTAGGACATAAAAAAATCTGCGTTGGTATTCACTATCGGTGATTCTGTGAAAGAGCCAAGAATAGCAACTGGGCTCTTTTCTCCATTTCTTTCCCCAGGCCCACAAAATAACTGTTTTGCCAATGAGAATAAGAACTATTAGAACTGTGAAGTTATGTGGAAGATAGACTTTGAGTGAACTGAATACGTAGGAATGTGGCAGACAGGAGGATTACCACAGAAAATTTCCAAAATTCATCTGAACTCCTGGGGAAGATCAGCCTCTCCGGATACTTGTATTTTATCTTTTTACCTTTGAAACTAGTTAGCTTTGAAGGTGGATGGCACCAGGCATACTCTGCCTCCAAGAGATCACTACCATTGCAATCCTTAAAATGAGTGGGGATTAAAGCAGTTTTTATAATGGTTGTAATATTTTATATGGTTGAAATATTTCTTTTCTGAACTTGACTTTCCATCTGTTCTCTGCTTAGCAAAAAAGCTGCCTAATAACACATATGCAAAAATAATTAGTAAAATAAACAGTGTGAAGAAAAAAGAAAACAAAAAGCAACCTCAGGCACACAAAATTGATTTCAAGCCTCATCTTATTTGTTCAACAAATAAAGGGATCTGTCTACTGCATAGACATAGTAAAACTAATGCTATTAAGAAAACCTTCTATTTGTGGATTTAAATCATGGTGAGACTCAGTAAAATGAAGTCTCTTGACTATGCAAATCTTACAGATGTGTTTAATATGTCACTCGTGTCTAGTTGTCATGGAGGACGTTTGTATTCCTACAAAAAAATTCAAGATTATGTGTTTCTGAGGAGACTGTACGGCACAAGCTTTCATGAATGTCATTGACAAAGTCATAACTTCAAGTCATAAACTCAAAGATCTCAAATCTAACCTATGAGGGTGAAGAGCATTAAAATGCATAATCATCCATAGTTGGATCATGGATGATGTAATGAATGGATGAATAACAGCATTTGATGTTTTTTGATGAATTATTTTGAAAGTTAATCTTTTTTTTTTTTTTTTCCCCAGCAATTAGAAAGCAGCTATACTTTTTTACTTTTGTGAACCCAGTTAGTTCTTGATGGCTTTTTTGTGTTTGTCACTGTGAAGTGGGCTAGAACATCTGCCAAGATCTTGTATTTGAGTATTAGTTTGAAAGTGGAGTGAAAAGTTTTGTGAGTTTATTACTGGGGGTTTCTATAGCCTGATTTTCTGAGTGACTGTACAATATGATGGAATAAAAATGGGCTGTGTATATCTTGTTCAGATTTCTTTGAAAAGAAGCGAGTGCATGTGTGAGCTAATTTATACTAACTTATTAAACTGGCTAGACAGAACTTTACAGTGATCAAATTAAAATCAGAATTAGGATTCAATAAATAAATCAATATCTTAAAATTACCAACCTACCAAATTAATAGAACAGGTTATCTAGTGAAACTGTGAGGTCAACACTAAAATAAAATATTTCTTATTAGTTTTGTCTTCAGTAAAAGTAAAGAGTGAACTCCCTTTTGAACCAAATCTGTAGCTTGTGCTGTAACATATAGTGAATAGGCTAGCTAGTGAAGAACAAAGTGCAGTAGCGTCTGTTGGAAGTGACATGTTTCTGCACTTAGTCTGTAACAGTTCCTTTATAGTGGAGAGAAATATTATCTTCTATATCCTGATTTGTATCTGATTCATATGAGGAAATATCTAAAACTGGTCAGATAAACTGCACTTTTGAAGTATGTATTTGTTTCCAACAAAAGGGACCCTACAGAGACTAGGGATGTGGATCCTATAGATATCTATAGTTAAACACCATGATTCCTGTTCTTCAGTGTACATTTTGATCTTAAACTCTTGCCAAGTTGAATTGCTCTAATAAGTAATTATTGAGCCATTTTTAACATGAAGGGATTAACTGAAGAGGATGCTGTAAGAGATCAAAGAAGAGTGAATCTGTGGAAAGATAAGACATCTGGTACGATAAATTTCAAAACTTAATATAGTAATGGCAAGAAACTACCTACAGACTTGCCCTTTGCAGAAGCAGAGCTTTGGAATCAAAGAAGGTCTTCAAACTTATAAAAGATCCTTCAGGAGGGTAGGGGAGACTGCTGTGTTGGCTCACAGACAAGAACATACAAACTTAGATAAAGACCTCTAAAGACCAGCTGAAGACTGTGACGGTGAAGACGTACGGGTACAAACAGACATAACACACCTGTTGTGTTGTCATACCAGTGCGGATGCTATTGAACAAATAGTATAAGCACCAGTAGATCACTGGGATAGGATTCTAGCACAGGGTTGAAACAATTTGAATTGCTCACAAGGACACATAAAACTTCCTTGGTACTTGGGAACTGTGAGATGGGAAGTGTGTTGCCAGTCTGCAGAAAGATGTTCCAGGGAGAGACCTATGGATCTGTATGCCTGACATCTCTACTGGGCAAAGGTCTGAATGTTATTGTGAATGATCCAGTTATTGATCATGGGACAAATATAATCTACCGGAAAAGGAATAAGTTTGCTTTAAAGAAAAGTCTCACTTTAAATTTCTTTTGAGTGTTTTGAAGGAGTCAGGGAACATACAAATAAGTTGCTGTAGACTATTTGGATTCCCAAAAGGGCTTTTTAAGGAATTTCAACATCCATGGAGTAAAAGGATATGTAATTCATGGCATAAAGGATAAGTTCTTGCAGTATGAGAAGCCACCACAGTAGTTCTGCAGGTATCTGTTCTGGTGTCTTTTAAGATATTAATTCATAAAACCACCAGAAAAGAAGATTGGCCCAGTGAAGTGAGAAAGTTTGCTGATAGTACAAAGCTGCTGAATGTAAAAAGGGTGAGGGGTGACTGTGAAGAACAACAGAACCACCTTACAAAATTGAGTGACTCGACAATAATATGTCAGGTGAAATTCAGTGCCATCAAATATGAACTGAGGCATAATACTGATGATAATAGTTTCACATATTAAGTGATGGACTCCGTGCATCATTACTACTCAGGAAAAAGGCCTTGAAGTTGAGGTAAATGCTTTGTGGAAACAACAGACCAATGCTTGACAGCAGTCAAAGAAACAAGTGACATATTAGAAAGGATTAGAAAAGGAACAAAGAACGCAACAGTGAATATGATTCATACCGCTGCATAAATCCATGGTTTGCCACAGCTTGAAGACTACGGGAGGAGTTCTGGTTGCTTGTTTCAAAAAAGAATGTGTAAGAATTGGGAACAAAAAAATCAGATAAAAGCAACATTGATAATCAAAATTATGGACTGTGCCTAGTATTTGAGGTACAGATGCAGGTACGGGGACTCATTATCTTATAAAACATCACTAAAGGGTATAGAAAAAGTCTGCAGAATTATGAGCAAAAGAGAGTAGACTGCTCACGGCCTCTTCTATTGCAACAAGCAGCGTTTGTTAAATGTGAAGTATGTGGAAACTGATTTAAAAGAAAAAGATACAGTTCCTCATGCAAAAGGTGATAGACTTCTGGAAGTCTTTATATGTACGTTGTGCAAACTGGGTGTGCACGCTGATGCTGTGAGTGCAAAATGTTTACATATATCTGAATATAGATGGAACAAGAATTTGAAGGAGAGATTAACTGGAGTTTACTGCATAATTCACATCACAGGCAGGAAGTCCCATGAACTGAAAACATTTGTGGGCTGGGAAAACATTATGGGATAGCATCAGAAATGTACTGTTCTTTCCAAGGCATACTTTTATAGCTATTGCTAGAGCGTGGACACTGTGCTAGCTGCACTCTTCGTCCACCTTGGTCTGCTTGAATATTGCTGTTCTTGAAAATTTATAGAACGACCCATGCTCTATTCTGAAGAACTTTCTCTTGAGTCACTAATCATCCCATCATAGTTTTCAAGAAGAAACAAGTATATGTTACAAGTGTTTGGTGAGTTAACACAACTGGAGGATTGCAAGCTACAGCCTGAAGATCCTATGTAAGTGAATGGAGAGCAGAACTCTTTCCGGTTTTTGACGCAAAAAGTCTGACCAATTACCAGAAGGCTTTACAGAAGCAAAGCAAGAACTGTTCTAAGGTTTTCTTTACCTAGCACTGTAGTAGAGAAGTTAACGTTACTTTTCTCATAGTTACTTCTGCTTTCCTGGAGACCATAAGAGAGAAAGCACAGGAGGTAATGTGGCATAATGCCACATTAGGATTCTCACCAAAGAGGGTCTAATTGCTTTAGGGTTAGTTTTGCATCTTTCTGGCTCTTATATGCTGGAAATGGCTAGCTATCTTTAATTGCTGGCATTTATGATACAGTATAGTTACCAGTTAAGCTGCAGCTTACATAAAAAGCAAACAAATAACACTATGATTGAGATTTTCAGAATTCATACATCACATTCATGCTTTTCTTTCTTCATCTTTGTGAACTATTTTCTAGCTTATATTCTGAAGATGTTCTGTATAATGCAGTTGTCTTTGATTTTTGCAGAAATAGCTCATTAACCATTTAATTGATATCTTGACCTTCCAATTGACTTTCTAATTGATGTTTCCTTTCACTGCACCTGTTCAACAATTCATTTTTATGTGCTTATTATATTGTAACAGGTTGTCTTATCTACAGCTATATATATTTTATTAATACATATGGTACTTGGCATTTTAAATCAACCGCATGTTCATTTCTGAATCATTTCTTTTTTCTCCTCATTCAGTATACTATTCTGAACTAGAAGGGGAAAGATTAAGATAAATAAAATATGATGCATTTCTTATTTTCCCTTTTTTTCTGTAGCCCAGTGACAGGCATCACTAGGATACTATGATGCTATTGTTATTCTGAATGCGAGTGTTGCAAGCTGTATCAATGTCATCACTATATTTACTATCAATCTTGCATCATACTGTATGCTGACCAGGCTTGTATGCCTTTGAATATTTTTTTCCATTCCATGCCCTTAAAGCCTGTCAGTTATGCCTGCACTGGGGGCGGGGGGGGGGGGGGGACGACGACTAAAACTGGGAATGAGGGAGCAGCAAGGGAAGATACTGCTCTGTGAGAGAAGAGGAGTTGAGAGATGAGCACCACAGCAGGGCAGAGACAAGGGTGCTGTCCCACCATACCTGAACCAGGTGAAGGCAACTGGGGTCAGGCAGCAGCCCATAGTAATGGGGCAAGTCCAAGATCAAGCTAGGAAATCATGCCCATGAGTCAGGGTCAAAGTCCTCACGGGGTGTGTGACTAGGCACAGGCAGGGCTGCAAGCTCAGGCAAGGACAAGGGGATGAGCTTGTGCCTAAAAGCAACTCCTAAATGAGTAAGGGGCGTGCTCCATTGAGGCTGTCTGACACAGAGCTAGACACCTGCATTACAGCTGGCCCTGAGCACAGGAGCCGAGGTCCAGGAGGACTAGGATGCCTGCAGGGCTCTGACACTCTTGGCCTTCCCATTTCTGTTCTGTTCCCCTTCTGCTCCCACTTTCCCTTCCCCTCTGCTCCTCTTCTCCTTCCCTTGCTCTTTCACTTTTCTCTTCCCTTATCCTGCCCTTTTTCTTTCACCTGAAAGAGTAGACGTAGAGCAGAGTGGACACCCAGCTGAAAGTGAGAGTCTGTGGGGACAGGACTGGGTGTGCAGGGCACTGTGCTAAATTCACGTGAGTGCACCTCCATGCAGCAGCTTTCAGCTACGGGGTCTACAATCATGTCACTGGTATCTGAGGAACAGGATGGCACTGAAGGGAGAAAGAGTGACTTCCTGTATCCCTGAGTCCCACTGAACACTTTCCAGAAGTTTTAATAACATTCATATGTTTGATGATATAATAGTTGTTTTAATGTCAGAATTGAAATGGTATTGATTGGGTGTGTTTTTATACCAATCTTTATTTACATTGTGTGCAGGCTAAATAAAATAAAAAAAAAAAAAAGGAACAGAAAACTGTAAATGTAAACAGAGACCAAAGGCAATCATACAATTTGAGAATAAACATATATCACAGAAGCCTGCTTTTGCCAAAGATGTATTTTGTAGGACATGCCTATAAATGTGTCTTCTTCATAACTCCACACTCATCCCTCACAGGAACATTAGACTTCACCAAACTCAGTTATCATTTACTCTTGAGTGCCTCAGGGCACTATAGTTGTTCAATAAATTTCCGGGCATTGTGACTGAAAAGACCTATTATGAAAATTTTTCTGTTTTGGTATTAGAGTAATATTTTAAGATGCTGTGTTTGCTCCATTGAAAAATTCTCCAAAGCGTGCTGAAATTCGTGAAAAATTGCTGCTTTTTTGTCAATCCTGAAAAATGTTGACAATTTCTTTTAATGATACTACTTTCTAGCAGTATCTGTGCTGAAAAAATAGAACATCTTTGATTCTAGGTGTAGGCTGGGTTGATGGATGTCTCAGTCTATAACACACAGCTGATTGCATTTATCTCCCATGGAAATAAGGACTGACTGTTGTATAATAGTGTTCTAGTAAGTCTGAATTGCATTTGTTGTTTCAACTTCATTCAGTATTTATATTTCAAGCTGGAAGGCAATGTTTTCTTGAGGACTGTGCTGAATTGCTCTGTCCATTTATACTTTCTGCAAATTTTCACCAAGAATTTAGGCTCAGTATTATTCTTTTGAATTGCAAATAATTTTCCTGCTAATTTGTGACATCCACTTAGTGCTAGAGGCAAAAGTAATGATTGTCCTATTAAGATCATGAGTTCAAAAGAATAATCTTGCATTGGCACATTTCAATACTGAAACTATCAATGCTATTTATAAAAGAAATGTTACGTTTCTGTCATAAAATGGTTAGGTACAAATGACCAGATAGTGTTCTGGCATCTTGTACTGGGATAGAGTTAAATTTCTTCATAGTAGCTTATATGGGGCTATGTTTTTGATTTGTGATGAAAAGAGCATTAATAAATAACAACGGGATGTTTTGGTTATTGCCGAACAGTGCTTACACAGCATCAAGGCCTTTTCTGCTCCCCAGACTGCCCCACCAGCACGTAGGTTAGAGGTGCACAAAAAGCTGGGAGAGGACGCAGCTGAGAGAGCTAACCTCAGGTGACCAAAGGGATCCATATGACATCGTGCTCAGCAATAAAACTAGGGGAACGTGGGGGCGGGGGTTGCTGGGGGATGCTGATGCTTGGGGACTGGCTGGGCATTGGAGGGTTGATGATGAGCAATTGCTTTATTTTGCATCGCTTGTTTTTCTTGGATTTTATTTTCCTCTCTCTTTGTTGTGTGTTTATCTGTCTTGTGTCTTTGTTGTGTGTTTATAACGGTCTTTATCTTAACTCATGAGTTTTCTCACTTTTTGCCCTTCTGATTGTCCCCTCATCCAGCTGGGGGAGAGTAAGTGAGCAGCTGTGTAGTGCTTAGTTGCTGGCCAGGGTTAAACCCCAACACATCTCTTATTAAGAAACAGGGCTCAGACTCAGACCAAGATATATATGGTCCTTAATTTTTAGTTAGAGATTCTAAAGAGTTTTGATAACTTGAGCAGAAGTGATGAAGGAAAAATATTGCCTACATTGACAGTAAGGCAGACTAGTAACATTTACACTTTCTTGTTTGGTTACGTCCTCTGTACTGCAACACACAAGTAAGACTGAAATGTTAGAAAAATCAGGTGTCATCTGCTTTTCGTAATCGAAAATCTCCTGCCTGGAAATAAAACATAAATTTCAAACCAATCTACAAATTTTAAGAATGTGTTTACCACAATTGCAACACAATTCTAGATTCTTTATTTAGATTACATGTTCATGTGTTTCATGAGATTTTTCAGAATCATTATCCATACGAGGCATCATTAGAATAAGAAAGGATTTGTCATCCTGAATTCTAGTGACAGAATTTGCCGTTAGAGGAGAAAAAAATTGTTAAGGACAAGTATAATTATCAAGCGTTATTAATAGTTTCAAAATAGAGGCAGATTTTGTGGTTTAAGATTGTAGTATTGCTATGCAATATTTATATAATTCTGTGGTAAGTGGAGTACTGATCAGATATGCTGTCTACCTCTAAAAGTTTCAGTAGGACAAAAACTGAAAAAAAAAGAACGTGTCTCCAGGAGTAAGATCTGGCATTAAGAATAATGAAAATTAAGGCATTTATTAAATTATTTATTTATTTTTGAAGCAGAAATAAAAATGCATTTTATAGGATGTGTATCTCTGGTGAATAAAATCAAGAAATGTTGGTACAACTAATGGAGGATGCTTAGTTTATGTTTATCATAAGCTCACAATAAAATGTGTGGTTACAGATAAGTTGTAGGACAAGATATGTCTTTTGTATAGTCTGTTTGAATGTGTTATTTTCTTACAGTTTTGTAAGAGAGAGAAACTTGGGAAAAAGAAGGGCACTCATGTTGGAAGTCTGAATCATCATACTTTACTGTAGGAGTTCGGGTGTGTTTGTAAGACAGTCTTATTTGGATGCAAATTTATATGACCCTGCCAACATGTGGGAAACTAAGTTGCTCTTGAGACACATCTTACTTTTGAATTTGGAGCTGAAATATGTTACTGATCTCTTCTCAATTTCTTCAGCTGCCTTCTATGTACAACTAGTCCTTAAAGGTGGCCTGGGTAACAGTATGTTAACTTGGAAAATGAATAGCATTCGGATTGTCTTTCTTGATGCGTTCACACTCACTGAGGGCAAAGTGGTCATCTGTAATCTTTTGCTTGGTCTTAGCTGGCTTAGAATTAAACAAAACAAAACACCATTCTTGATCTTACTTATGAACAGAAATATTGCATTATTTTCATTACATCCGCTGCCAAAGAATTTAAACTATATATAATTTTTACTAAGGGAGTTCAGAGAACTATTAATATTTATTTTTATTGCTGTCTAAAAGTCTGGAAGATAGTTATATTAGCTTGTGCCAGAAAGAAATGCTTATTATACTCTGAGAAAACTGCTCTGAAAATAGGTAACATGGATTTTTAAGAAAGTAAAGAATTCCTACAGTATCCTTAAACTCTACTTGTTCAGAAATGCAGTCAGATAGACTGATAGACTGATCAGACTTCTCACAGGATAACTACATCTCTGTCTAGGCAAACATTGTGTAGCTTATTTATTTTGTCTTGGGCTGTTTGCAAAGTGTACGGTGCAAGAGTGCAGACCTTAGATAAGAATTTTCATTCTGGTGTGGTTTAGAGGTTCAAGAAAAGGTCTTAATATCCAGATAAGTGTATTTATATCACTGACATTGCCATATAAACCCATTACAGAGTCTTGGACAATGAACACTGGATACCAAATATGTCTGTGCCTTTTGACAATATCTGCATTCACTGTTTGTGGACAATTCAATGCCTGTGAAATAGAAATGATAATACCTATCCCTTTTTGTCAAGCAGTGTCACATCACAGAATCAAAGTTTAGATAGTAATGCTTCTTTCTTTTCTTTCCTTTTCTTTCTTTTTTTTTTTTTTTTTTAATTCCTTAGCTGAAAATAATGCCATTTTTTGCAACTTCTTATTTTTTTTCTGCAACCGACTTGTGGCTGCCAGCTTCTATCTCCTCAAAGGCTGACAGAAAAAAAAAAAAAACACCAAAAAAACAACAAAAGAGCTTTTGTACATTTTTTCTCCCATTACAGCACAGGATTTGATTCAAAATCTGAGTGATCTTTATGACTTACTGTTATCACGGGAAAATATCTTGATTATCAGGAGCTCATGGAAGTCCGAAAATATGTTTTCACCGGTATGTTGAAGTGTCTGTTAACTGGTTCAAGAACATAAATTGTCTCCATCCAGGTGGTAGGAAAGAAAGAGACTTTAGTATATAAAAATTAGTCCAGATAACTGGAGGGAATGAGAGAATTTATTGCATTCTGTCTTTGGTGGTAAATTAATAATACTCAGTAGCTAAAAGCCAGTTTTCTAAAATACCTAGTAACAGGCACAACTTACTTTCTTTTATCTGCTGTGATGTAAAATGATGTAAAAGTTAGGAATTCACAGTTGGTGGCCATCTAACATTTTGATGTACGTTGGCAGTGTCCTAAAGATCATTTGCATTATTCTAGTGAGCTGTATTGCCGTCTTACCCCCTGCAGAGATTTTCTAATCATGTTGAAACGTATTGTTCCAAACATTGGCAGATGCCCTGTAGTGCATAAAAATCTTAGACATTTTTTTGTAAATGCTCCAAAATAAATATGGCAATTGTGATGGTTGTATTTTTAGTTATACTCTCAGACATAAAGTACAGTGGGATGGCAGGACATCAGTAGGGCACTTGCAACCGAGACAGATAGGTATGGACAGAACTGGCTTGAAAGAAGAACCAAAGTATTTGTTTGTCCAATATGTACAAAACATTCAGTAATCTAGAACTTACTTCTCTATTTATTTACTTCCTAACATAATGAGTCATTTATTTCCTTTTAATTCTGTAATCTGTGGGAAAATCTTCTGCAAGTTCTTAGAAGACCTCCTTTCAGTAATTCTGACACCTCTAGTGAATTAAGGGGATAGTAGGCTGTAATGATCTCTTTACTTCTTTGTTTCAATCTAGTAGAATATAATAGGATTCTCCCCACACATCATTAACACTCATTAAAAAGCATAAGTAGCGAGTGTTTGTAATTCTTTTCTGAATTTTTCTTCTGCTCTATGTTTTGTATATGGTACGAGTGAGTGAGCTTTTTAGTCTTTCAATATTACGTTATTGGTACAAAGTTATATTTTTTACTTCAGGATGCCTCACCTCTTTGCATTGTACAACTAGAAAAATGCCTTCCATAAAAGTGTAATATCAGATCTATCCAAAATTGGGAAATTTAGCATCATGGTCTTGTATGATGGGTTTCTGGGAGTGGGAAAAGGTTATAGTATGCTTTTTAACATTGCATTCCTCTGGCAGAATGGTGAGTGGTTTTTTGTTTTGTTTTTTTTTTTTTTTTTTCTTCAGTTGTAGTACAATTCACAGAATTGGAATGCTCTACTCTTTGATTGGAAGAGATTTAAGTTATCATCAGCCAAATGGTTTTTTAAGTAGGGTACTCCAGAGAAACCTGAAGGACTTTACATTACAAGTAGTAAATTTATAAGCTATTTAACAGTACATTTTTGCAACTGTGTATTTTTCTACTTGGGTTTTGGAAGGATTTTTATTTCTCTTTTTTTTTTTTTCATCCATATTAGTAGCAGAAATGATACAGTAACTTGCCTGGTATTTTTTGCTTTGTTTTTGGTTTTATTCTTAGACTGTTAAAAATGTATGGTAAAAATATACAATACAGTTTCTTTTGCAGACCCTACAGAGAGACATTTACGGAGACTGTGATTGCTAAATAGCACAAAATACATATGGCAGGCAGATATACGGTATGGACAACGTAGAATAAATTCTTCCACCAATTATACTATTGTAAATCTGTAGAAACTCATGTACCCCTTTTGATTTCTTTAAAATTCTTTCTGCATAGAGGTATATGTCATTGATTGGATTTTGTTTATTACAGGCTTACATAAAATCAAAAAGGATGCTCATACAAATGTCTCCATATATTATTTAGTCTGGTTCCACTGCAGGGAGTTAGAGGGGGCAGAACTGCTGTGACTGCAGTTACTGGGACAGCTTGCATTGACTTCAGTGAGTTCATGATCAGAGATTTTACCCTTCAGAAAGTCAATGCTTTTATATTGTACTCCTATCTATTCTACTGAGGGTCACTGTCTAGCAAACAGCATTTTAATATACAGTATACTTCCTTCAACTGAAAAAACCCCAAACCTCGAGATTTATGCGGTCCGCTTTTCTTTAAATCGTTACATAGCAATTAAAGCAAAGCAATGACTGGGGAGTAAGTAGAAAAGTGTATTTCATATCCTTTCAGTGATCTAATAAAAAATTTATGCCATTTTATAATACAGTATAAGCTGATGCAGGGTTACAAGGGATTGGAAGTAGGATGTTATTCTTAGTACAGAGCATCTGTGTTTATAAAGCAAATTTTGTCATTATATCAGCAAGTATAGTTTACACTAGTTTATGTAGATCAGAAGTATTATATGCTAGTTTTTCAGTATTAAAAAAGCATCACAGCAGACTGCTGAATTTTAAGGTGATATTAGGATATGAGAATTTAGAAATTAATAACTGCTTTTGAAATAAAGCTAGAATCTTCTAGAAAGATAAATATTTTTATATATAAGATAGATAATAAAGAAAGAAAGATATTTCCACTTTATGAAAGTTAATGGGATTTCAGATCTCTTTAACACAGGCAACTGCAAATGGCTTTAAAATATTTTAAAAACTTAATTATTTCTTCATGGTTGCCAATATTTTTTTCCTTTGATATGTGTTCTTCTGCTATTCCCTATTACCAAGATACTGTTCCTATGAATTATTTTTTCTCCGGGGACTAGCCACACCTACTTCCACCTCCTGAATCTCCTATAAATGCTGCCATTTGTTGTTGGTTGAATGAATCAGATACCAATTTTTTTTTGCATGGTGGTGAAGTTTTATTTTATATTCTTTATTATTTTTACTTGGATTCATATATGAGATCTTAATTGTGCCTAAAAGAGAGTATGCATAGCATGGTCTATAGCATGTTCTAAGATGGTGACACACCAAATCAACAGTCTCTTAAAATATTCCACCATGACCTTTGTATATATATCTTTTTTTTTTTTAACTCATATTTCAAATAGATTTAGTGAGTTTTTGAGTATAACATTAGCTGGATTAATTAGAAACAGGTGTTTAAAATTCTCATACGCCAATTTTCACTATGTTGCTGCAAATTGTAATGGTGCAGGCTGGTACCTACAATTTCACCAATTGCTACCAAATTATTCCTTCCAACTTATTTGGTAGGTTGTCTGCATTCTTCACCAAGTAGTAGATTACTACTTGTGGAATATATATAGGCCAAGAAAGACACAAATTTATTGTTAGGCTAGTTAAATCCTTAACAGTCTAATAAAAGAACTATTGTTACTCCAGTCATAGTAATATTGACACATATTGTTCAGATTATCTAATTATTACAGCTCATTTGCATTAACAACACAACCACAAATAACACAAACAAATGTTGTAGTATCTTGTGTGTCATGATAATTTCTCCACTGCTCTTAGGTTCTAAGGTCAATGATTTCTCCCTTGGGGCGCAAAGAATACAGTGATCTGTATGACACGTCCTTGACTGGAAGAAATGTGATACTAACTTGGGGGTTATGTCTTACTCTTGGATCTGCTTAGGGTAATTTTTACATATTTGGTCTTGCAGTCCACTATCTTACTCTTTCTTTATTGCTTTGGAATTCTATAGTATATCTTGCATTTGCTATATGTGAATGATTGACTATATATGACATGTTTTTCTTAAGCTGGATGCTTCCTTTTGTGCACTTTGTTGTCTCTAAAGGTGTTTTTAATTTAGCTCCCATGGTTGCATTTGTTTAATGCCTCCCAATTGACCATTTGTGCGTTGCTTATAGACTGTATCTTCCTGTATTGTCACGTACCTGTACTCTTCTCTCCATCTATGCCTGTACTCTTCTACACTGTGTTTATATTTTTGGGTGACAGATAGTTCACCCAACACATAATTCTGCTTGTTATTACTATCCATCAGAGATATATAAATAATAATTAGAGTTGCATAGTACAAAGCTAAAACAGTGTTTAATAGTCATCTGGTGGTTAGACAATTGCTGTAGCTGCTAAACAAGATAAAACAGAGGTCAAGGGAGCCCAGAAGAAGTTTAGACAGGACCTTACAAATCCTGAGGGTTGTGTTTTTAGGTTAACAGAAGACGTGGACTTTGTACAGCAACAATGGCAACAAAATATTTATTGGACTATACAACTACACATATCTGATGAACACATGAACCAAGGATGAACGCATGCCCAAATCTGTGGTACTGGGTACTCAAACTGAGCATAAACCCTTTAAAATAGGTGGATGTTCTTACCCATCGTTCACATTGTAGTCCTGCTTTCTGTCTATGGACATGCTTCAGAGAGAGAAGTATAACTGTTCTAGCTATACAGGTAGCAAAACCTGACATGTAAATTGCCTTCCTATCATACAAATAACAGGTTGGTGTCAGAAGTAGAAACCCAAGATAGCCACAGCATCTCTCAGTTTCCAAATATATTTCAAGTGTATAAAATATTGTCATTATCCCTGTTGTTTTATCCTATCTAATATCACTCATTGGAATTTAGAAATTTATCATTTTTATGATTAGAGCATTTCCACACTCACTGCTAAAGTAGTGGTGTAATACTGCTATTGTCTGAGGCTGTACTTACACATCTGCTGATTCATTGCTCTGTAACATTATTTCATGATAAACCGATTAGAAAATTATGCAGCCAACACATTAGCATTTCAGCAATGGGAATATTTTCCCCATTATGAAGCTTTCAAATCTGGGTTATATTTCTGGAAGAAGTAGGGGGAATACAGTCAGAATACTTCTCTGTCCTTCTCCCATCAACTTCATCAATGAATATCTTGCTGTTGTTTTTTTTTTTTTTTTGTTAGCTCTTTTGATTTGGTTGCACTTTATTTTTCATTAATATAAGCAACTTATAGCATTTCCAAAGAGCGAAACAAGATTTCCCATATAGTTCTGCCAAAGCACTGACCTGCAAAACCCTTGGCATTTGTTTCCTTGGCCTCTCCTGAGCAGAATCTGCCAATCATTCAGAACAGTGCCAAATTGTGTAGTGCTTTTGTGATGTGAGAAAGGATCTACTAAATGCTAGTGGGAGACTACCCAGATGATTTATTTCATTTCAGTTGCAAACAAAGTAAATGAAGTCACTAGGCATAAATCTCGTTTTTTCAAGAATAGAAAGCTAATTCAGTCATATTTTGCTTGCAGCTAGTGAATTAACTGTTCTTTTTTACTGGTTTGCTACAAACATAAATGGATTTATGTTTTTTTTCCCTGTATTATGCTTAACAGAAATGAAAGGAGCAAGGAAAAGAGTGAGAGATCCTTCCTGACATTTGCCAAGGAAGACAAAAAAGAATGAATGGGACAATCTTGACAGGTAGACGCAGAAAAAAGTGGTGGGGTCTTTCTAAGAAATTAAAAGATCTGAAAATGGAAATACAGGGGAAATTGAGAGACGAGGTGGAGCATGACATTGGCAAATATCTTAGTCTGATTTGTGGATGAAAAGGAAACTGTGAGCTGAGTTAAAAGAATACAAGCTGATTTCCTTAGAGGACAGAAATAGCTAATTAAAGATGGAAAAATTCCAATAAATCGGGATTGAATCTGTCTGTAATTGCCATGAAAACAAAAATGGAGAGAAACAGAGAGATGGAATATATGTTCTAATGTTATTACTTCAGAGGGGGCTGACTAAATAGACAATAGCCAATATAATACAGTCAACAATATGTAAGCATGCATCAAAATGTCTTAAAGGCCATGAATTCTTCCAATGAAAAAGGTCTATAAATCTAAATCTTCCTGAAAGCCTCGCCTAAGACTCTGTCACCTTTGAAAAATTTGGAATTTGGGTATCATGCTTATATACAACTCAGAATAAAAGATCTTGTTCTCCCAGCTGTTGATGTTTTTTTTCCCTGTATTATGCTTAACAGAAATGAAAGGAGCAAGGAAAAGAGTGAGAGATCCTTCCTGACATTTGCCAAGGAAGACAAAAAAGAATGAATGGGACAATCTTGACAGCTAGACGCAGAAAAAAGTGGTGGGGTCTTTCTAAGAAATTAAAAGATCTGAAAATGGAAATACAGGGGAAATTGAGAGACGAGGTGGAGCATGACATTGGCAAATATCTTAGTCTGATGATTAGACGTGTTGATGATGAGCACAAGGGTCAGGCAACAGAGTAGGTAAAGGTATCATGACTCCACTAGTTAAATACGCTGAGGTAGTCTTCTGACCTCTGACTTCAAAACCTGGCTAGGACCTTGGTTGTTGTTCCCTCTTAAGTTGGGTGATGTTCTTCTGCAGGGGGTGTCCAAACTTTCAGTTCTCCAAGCCCTGTTTTTTTTCACCTGGCTTTCAGTTTCCTGCCAGTGTTCAGTCATTGCTCTTCGGTTGTTCAGTTGATAAAAACTGGCTCCTTGTCATGTTCTAGGTGATGGCAGTGGAGGGTGATAGAGTGGATAGTGGGACTTCACAACCCCTTAGTATTGATGTCTAGACTTTGGTGTTATTGGTCCCAATATTCCATTTTTGAGAAAAGGAAACATGAGGTGAAAAAGAACCTGTGTAATACTGCTTCACAGACCATTTCTCTGCAATATCAAATTCATATGATACTTGGTGAGATGAAAAATAATGTAATTGGGATAAATATGCAGCATTTATCTGTTGAAGTCCTGGATTATATGAGCACGTTTTGAGGGACAGAAAATGTGGGCCCAGTATGTCCTTTTGGTTACATATACATCACTTATGGAAGACAGGACAATATTTGTATCTCTGTCAGGGTAGTGCTCTGGGGTTTATGATTAGCGGAGGGTTGTCAGTTTCTTTTTTCTTACTGCTTTATTGGCAGAGACAGTCATGTCTACTTCTGCAGCACAGAACTAGACTCCTACGGTTTTCAAGGGAAGTTGTTTCCCTGTACTGTAGTCCCATGCTACTGCTGAGTAATCACATGCTTCCAAGAAAGCCTTCTTGCAAATTAATTTTTTTTTTTTTTTACCCTCCCCCCCCTTCCATATGCTCATAGATACGCAGCTGGTGCCAGGCCAGACTGTCCTCAGTCATAGACAGGACATCCTCTCCTTCCATTGAATTGCAAACAGTGAGCAAAAAATCTGCCTTGTGAGTCATTACACATTGTGTGAGGTGGCTGGTCAGCAGAAATACATCTGACCAGGATGCATCACTATTCACAGTTTCTCATTTTTATGAACATTTTTGCCTTAACAATGAGAAGCTGCACACCATAAGAAGGTGACTGGGAGAACCTGGCACTTCTGTGCATGTCTCAAGCTGAAGAACACTTTACAGGTGTTATCTGTGCCTTTGCCCTTGAAGTCAGAAAAACATTACCAGCTTTCTTCTTCCAACAATTTTAGATATGTTATGTCATTGACCAGAGGAAACAGGAACAGGTGAGTTCTAGGTTTACTTCCTGGGACGTCACAGAGCATGGTAGCAGGTTTCCAAAATAAAGATAAGGTGGCTTCAAGGAATGCAGAAATGCCCTTATTCCCATGCAGAACCTCGGGTGTATATTCTTGCCAGCATTGCCTCATGTGTATGCATTACTTGACTTTAAATCAAGGTGGCGTCTTGTTAGCAGAGTAATTTTTACCAATCCATCTGTGTTCCTTTTGCCAGTGGGGCTGATTATTGTTCTTATTTTAGCCTCCAGCTGAAAAGTTCAAACCAGCTCTTTGACCACTACTGGTTTGTTGACTTTGAAGTTTATTTACTGATGTTGAGGTTAACACTGCCCAAACAGAAAAGGAAAGAGCTTGTACTGGTGTTGAATGTCCTGTTATTGCTAAGGAAACCTTTTCCAGGTTTCATTCAAATTTTCACATTCGTGTTAGATTTATTTAGAATGAAAGAAAAAATAACAGACCTCAAAAATGTGGTTAACTAATAAAGTGATTATTCATTCAAAATATGGTATAGAGGATATAATATGATCAAGGGAATGTATTCCTTGTTCTTAAATGCAAAAGAGCCCTAAATTGGTTTATGGTGTGGTTCTCTAAAGATAATGAAATGTGGAGTTTGACACATAGTGTATTTCTCAGCGTTATTGTTAGTAAGTATGTATCTATCTAGTAAGTAAGATACAGACTCACACATAAATTAAATATCAAATTAACTTTGCCCTTGGTGAGATCTCACTTACTGCAAAAACTATATTTATTTCTCAAAATCTCTTTGTCATTAAAATGGCATTTCAGCTTTATGCTTGGCTAGAATTTTGAATGAAAATTTGCTTTATTTGGGGGCTCATTTTATGTTTCTTACTTTTCCCATTTTGGTGCTTTTTGTTTTGCTATGAACTATACACTCGAAAAAGAGAATAGTATATACATTAAAATATTTTTATGACTATCTCATAAAACTTATAATTTTTATGTGTGTTACAAACACATGAAAGGTTTTTCTATTTTTGTTTTCCACCTAGCTTTTAAGTGTTTTAATAATCATACGCTGTTATGCATTTGATACTATATTTCATCTCATCATCTGTATTTGTGAGCATTAAATTTAGGGAGACTGATTATCCTCTCTGCTTTTTATTCTTTCTGGGCATCCAGAGGAAAATAATTCAATATCTCACTAAAGTTCTCATTCCAGAATTGTTCAGTTTCAAAAGGTGCTGTTAAGCCTCAATGAAATTTTAAGTTATACTATCTTTGCAGGAGTAATGTATCAAACTGGTACACAAGCTACCTGTAAGTGTATCCCTTCAGAGATGTCTCTTTATGCCTGATACGGTGAACAAAGCCTATCTGTTCATCTTGTAAAAGTTAATCTTATATTCCATTATGAAAAACGTATAATTCGGCAAATCCAATTTTGTTTCGAACTCTTTCCAAAATCTTACTGATTATGAGAACATATTTTTTCCCTGTTTGGGAAAGCCGAAGTTTCAGATTCAGAGAGGTGAAGATTCAGAATTAGGCAAAGGCTTCACAAGTGCTGGGCAAACATGTGGATACAGTCAGTCTACACATGGTTTACCAGCTTAAACCCTCACTGTAAACTGAAATTCCCTTGGAAGTGGCAGCACTCAAATAATCCCTCAGCTACAAATTTGGAAGAGTGCAAACAGCTATGTAAGTTTTCCAGCACAGTATGTAATGTGAAGGAAGTTATCCTATTGAAATTGTGCAACTTCTGTAAAAGCTTTTAACAGAAGCCTTCAAAAAAAAAAGAAAAAAGAGTTGAAGTGACTTTCCACATGTAAGTCAACATTTAGAGTATCAATGTGGTTGTGAAAGTGCTGTTTTGCAGATTTGGAACTTGCCTTAAATGTTTTTGAAAATGTTACTTTGAAAGCAAAACTTAAGTGATATTAGTGTTAGATGTCTGTTCTCATCTCACATTTTCTGTCAGTATAAATTTTGTGTAATTCTGTGGAGTTATGTTAGTATGACATTGGTATTAGTGGAAAGAAACCAGATTTTAGTCCCAAATTTAAATGTAAAGTTTCCATGCAATGCTCGGCATCTGACTTTACATTGCCAGTCTGATGTATGTGTTACATATTGTACAAAGAGAAAAGGTAAAGGAAATGTAATAATAAATGTAATAGTTGCCTCCCATGTCATTATTGTTAAGGGATGGAGGAAAACGGTGACTACTTATTGGCCACTGACACTGATATTTAACAAGGCAATAAAAAAATCTCTGCGTGCAGAATCACTTTTCTTTCTTTGCTCTTGAAATACTTTTTTTTTTTTTTTTATGTGGGATTGCAGATGCATTTTTGCCTGCCTATTAGTAGCATAAAATGTGGGGTTTATTATTATTAAGTGGCATACATGCAGTTTGCACAACAGCATGCAAATAAATAGGAAGGATTGAAATAAGATATAGCAGCCACTAGGTTTGACTTTTTCTAATAAACTACCCATAAATCACAGGATATTTTCTTTGTACAAATGGGAAAATAGGAATTTAAAGTAGATTTTCTGTGAAGAAATTCAAGAATTATCACGGTGAAGTGAAAAGAAGCTAGCATACCCTTTGATTCCCCTCCCTTCTTCGCCTGAGCTGATGTGTGGACTGAAATCCAGTATTCAACATTAAAGCAGCAATCTGCAGCAGAGTGGATGAATTTGTGATAAATTGTCCCTTGAGGTTTATAAAACATATTCTCTATAAAACCAGCCACAGTATGTTTCTCCACATTAGTCAGTTTCTGACATTCAGGCTGCTGAAGCTTCTAGGCCAGTACTGGTATCTGCCATCACAAAGCTGTAAACAACTCTTTGTTTATAGCAGCAGCGCTCATACATCCATTTCAAGGTTTTACAGCGATAAAAGGCTGACTGCCTACATAAACTGGAGTGGGCTGCAATGTTGTTATTTTGTTTATTGCTCTTTTACTGCGGTGGTCAAATAGTTCCTCTGAGACTAGACACTGGTACTCTGCCATCTGTACAGTCGGTGTTAGACAACTTGTGTCAACTAAACAAACCACTATGACAAACAATTATAATGAGCGTACTAATTAAATAAAATGTTGCTGTATTAAATTGTGGGGGAAATGTGGAAGATTAATAGCAAATTAAGAAGAACTTGTCAGTTATCTTTTAATGGGTAATGACAGTAGCCCCTAGAGAGTTTTTGATTATATTAACGATTCTTCATTACTTTAATCTGCTCTATTGTTATAATTCATGTTATTTTATTACAGCGAGAAAATAAAGGTTTGCTGCTTCAGAGGGATACAAGATTTTTGCTATGTCTCCCTAATGTTAAGAGTCGTCAGTTTACAACAGAACTATAAAATTTTGAAGTTTGTGTAGCATTCATTCCCACAAAATTCACTGCTGCAGTCACAGCGTTTTCTCCCCTCTTCATAAGGCTGAGAAGTTTCTTTGATTATTAAGAAAATACATGCTGACTTTTTTTCTTTTTCTTAAACTTGACCTTTCCTTTGAAAAATCATAATGTGAATCAGTGGAGAGCCAATTAAGTGGCATGACATCTACATTTTAAAACAAACAAAGGTCATATAGGTATACCCCAAATCTAAAAAGCTGTTGCGATTTCTTACCCATAAG
Organism: Vanellus vanellus; assembly: GCF_965231255.1. NCBI lineage: Eukaryota > Metazoa > Chordata > Aves > Charadriiformes > Charadriidae > Vanellus > Vanellus vanellus. Next base: position 54,855,279 of record NC_138908.1, read on the forward strand.
CTCAGGTTTTTCATCAGCTCAATATGCCTTACGTTCCTGCCGTATTATGTCAAAATCTTGATGGAGTTTCCCTAAATTCTTATTCTTTATTTTGCTGATTGTGTTTCAAGTCACTCAGCACATTCACATAAAAAAAAAAAAAAAAAGGGTTGTAATGGACACCTGGAAATAGGCATTTTTTTATTGATCAGTTCAGAATCTATCTTTAGCTTCAGTATGAAGTCTTCAACTACAAACTATCACCACTGTTAAAGAAAAATAGGGAGAAAACGGAGAATGGGATCATCTTTTCCTGTTACTTGGGTAGATACATTATGAAAATTGGGAGCCTGACAGACTATTTCTCCAATTAAGCCTAGGTTTATTGTAGGTAAAGTAATTATGGGGATATCCCATGGCTTAATCCTGACTGGTTTTGATAACATGGTGTTAAACTCAAAGCTCCCTGACCAGCATTTTCTGGTAATAAGGCAAAAGGCTGGCTGCTTTGAACTCAACGTTAATGAAGAGCTATTACAAAACCTGAACTTCTGTTCAGTACGTTAAAGGTCTTGCTTAATAAAAATCTTTAGGGAGCATACCCAAGGATTTTAATCTGCCATGGAAACATTGTGGACTGAAGCGTGTTCCTCTTTTCCAAGCACAGAATGTTGATGTGGTTTCTTTAGGTGTAGATAAAAGTAACGAATATACATTTTGGTGGTTACTATGAAGCAGATTCTTTTTTTTGGTTTAATTAGATTGGACAGGAGGCCTAGAAAGGTAATATTCATTTGTTAGAAATAAATAATATTTACTAGCTCCTACAAATAAATGATACTTAAATATTTTCACCATTAAATAAATTGTAAACAAAGGGTTTGTCTCTTCCCAGGTGTAGACAATGTAGGAATAGGGGAATTGCTGGTTTCAAGAAGCTGAGGTGAACAGTAGTTATTTAGATTAAATGAAGATGGCATAAATGTAAACCTAAACAGTTTGTTTTGCAGTGAAGTTAGGAAAATGTTGGCAATTAGCTAGACAAGGAAAACAATGATCATGCAACTGAGGCACTGGATGGGAAATCAGCAGACCTTGTTTCAGCTGCAAACTTCACAAATACTTTTGTGTAATGTGATGTAAGGTACTTAAACAGATAATGCAAACACTGTTTCGAGCTGAAATCAAACACCCCTTGAATGTGTGGTGTTAGATTGGGTGGGAATGGTGAGAAAATATTCAATCTCATGACATGCGTGTATGGTGTCCAGTAAAATGAGACATCATTCTTATTGCTTGTGTGATACAAATACACATTAAAATCTTGTTTGAGCTTCAGATCAAAAAAATATAAAAATCCAGGATTGTTTTCTTTTGTCCAGCTCTATCACTAACTTTCTCAAGTTAACACATTTTACAACTGCTTTTTCATATACTTTCTGGTTAATAATAAATTTTTGTGAAAGTTATTTCAGCTATATCCACGTACACAGACTTCTTCCAACGAAACATTGTTATAATAGTACCTCAGAAGGAAAATGCATCCTGACTTTGGTCGTCTTGCTGTCTTCTCACAGAATGTGTGCCGTAATGGAAAAAAAAAAAAAATATATAATCACCTGAGCCCTGAATTATTGTACTTGGAGTAACTAAAGCACCTGTCCTCCTGCATGGAAAAAGGGAGAGTTTTTGTCCATTTTAAGTGCTAACATTTTACTATCCTTTTCTCTTGGCAGTACATAGTGTGTACTTGGAAGCATGACTGAAAGGTCTTGCTGGAGCCCTTTTATGATGACCTTCTGAAGTCAGTGTTTTACCTCTTTTCAACAGTGCAGCCATCCCTGACTTAGGCTTAAAAAAAAAAAAAAAAAAAAAAAGCTTTATTATACAGTGTCATCAGATGCTCTCTGCAAACAAATTATAATAGATATGCAAGTGTTTGCATGTATGGGAGATGTTTATGTATGCATGTGAATTTGTCTTCCTGACCAAAAAAAAAATATGCCTTGACTAGGATTAAATGTTTTTCTTAGTAATTCTACCTTTCCTGGATTTAAAGATTCTGTAGTTGACACTTGTATCAAAGGGTTAAGGTCGTCTTTGTTGTCAGGAGGATGGATGACTTCATTATGACTGCAGTGCATGAGTGAGAAAAAGAGGGGTTGAAGTGGGAACAGTCACAGAGTTGCTGAGCTAAGAGGCTAAGTGCTGCTTGGTACAGCTGATTTGTCATTGATACCTAATATATCATAGCAAGCAGGAAACATGCATGCTTTCTGGAGACCCCTGGCAGAAAAGGCAGGTGTTAATGAAGTAAACCCAGTTGTTAATGGGTAGTGGTAAATTACAGCAATTGCAGCATCATCCATGAGAGGTGATACAGTTTGGTTGTAATGCCTCATTCAGTGAGGAATGCAAGTTTATATATTGTATATAATACTAACAGTACTAATTCTAGCTATATTAAATAAATTAATACAAAAAATATTTTCTCTCTCTTTAGTTTACAGCAAGATTTTAATAAACTATATTAGATTGTACTAATTGTTCATGATCCATAGGGCAGGCACTTCTCATGAGGAGGGGATATTTGCTAAAGAATGAGTGTACTAGACTTGTTCCTGATGATACCTAATTTATGGACACAACTTAAATCATCGGAAATATTTAAAAGTATAGATTCAATTTCTGTCTGCATAAACTGCTACACTATGCATGCGTGGCCTTTCACTAAGTTGCTTTTTTAGTATGTATTTTTCCTTTACAACCATTAACTCTCATTTTATTTCACTGGGCTGTCTTGGCCAACATCATACAGCTTTTTAAATTGTCCCAAAAGCCTCTTCTCTACCTCTTCCATTCTCTGCAATCTTTTCATCCTCATGCAAAGCAGATGTAAGGCATTACTGTTCTGATTTGGCAGAGAATCATTCTTAGTCTATTCAGCAGGTGTAAAAGTGCACAGTACAATGGAAAATTAGATTATGATATCACCCGTGGTCTTCTTTAACTTGAACTCAATTGACATTGCTGGCTGTTTTTTTCTCAGTACTGCCAGAACTCCCAGCTGCTTTTCTGTAGCTGGTAATCTCTGTCAGTGTTATGGAGAACATTAATGCTAGTCCAAAATGTAGATTATTTCTTTATTAATTCTAAATAAAGTTTTTTGTGTTTTCATTACTGTGGTTAAAAATGCAAAAAATGAAGGCTCTGTAGTTAAATTAAATCATCCATTTTCTGAATACTTGATAAAAAATAATTTAATTGGATTACTTCATTCATTCATGCATAATCAAGACTGTCACTGAAATATTTAATTTGCTTGAATGTAGTATAAATTTTGCATTATATCTGTATATAAATAATTTTATTTCTATGCATGGGTAAATGTATGTGCCTTTACAATGCAATGCAAATAATAGATAAAATTATGTATACAGAGGATCAACAGCTGTACTTTATCATGACCTATAATAAAAGGTTGGAAATTAAATATATGATATATTATTCTGCAGTTTTCAGTAAACTGTACTCTTCATAGCATGGTTTGCAACAAAACTATTAGAAAACCACAGATGATGTGGGAACAATCCTGATCTCCTGGCTAGGTTAACATATCCATCATAGCACCCATTTTTAAACCGATTGAACAGTGTTTCTACAGTTACACCGACCTTTTTGACTCAAGAAGTATAATCTATTATATCGCTGAATATAATAACAACAATATTAACAATAATAATAATATGCATGCTTTGAAAACTTCACCGTTTACCCTCAAAATTAGAAAAATGAAAATTTAGTATCTTCCATTATGTATTTGTTTATGTTCGTGCCACAACATACACAATATACACAACTCTCTTTTCTTCTAGTAGGAATAAAAATTGTCCACAAGACGTTTCACTAGTACTGAGGTGGTACCAAAGGTCCATGTGATGGCCTGTCTTGGACCAGAGTTCTCCTGTGTTTTCATTTGGCAGTTTTCAATGTTTTTTCTCACAATAGCTTGTACAGTAAGGAATGTAAGAACTGTGCTTTTAATGCTGAAAAATATACACATAGATAATACATACAATGAAATCATAGAATAATTTAGCTTGGAAGCCCCTCTGGAAGTCATCTAAGCCAAAGTACCTCAGTTAGGCTGGGTTGCTAATTACTTTCTCCAGGTATGGAGTTCTCGCAACCTCTTTGAGGAGCTTTGGGTGCTTCACCACCCTCACAGTGAAAAAATACATAACTTAAATCAGAATAGTTTTATTTCAACTTGTAATTGTTGCCTGTCATCCTGTAACTGTGAACCTTCTGAGAAGAGTCTGCCTTCATATTTTCTTTTCTATCGGGTATCTGTAGATGCCAATAAGATCTCCCAAAGTCATGCCTTCCCAGGCTGAACAGACCCAGCTCCCACAGCCTCTCCTTGGACAATGAGAGCTCCAGCTCCCAATCACGTTGGTGACCTCCATGGAGGCCACCAGGACATCAGTGTCTGTCCCATACGGGAGAGCTTTAGTCTGGGCACAGCACTCAAGCGCATCTCGTAAGTCCAAGACAGTGAGGCAGGATCCCTCTTTGGATCTTCTGGTTGCACTCTGCTTGTGTCACCCCAAACATGAGATGGTTCATTGCTGCCCAGGGAACATTGCTGCCTCATGGCCAGCCTGGTGTCCCCTGGTGTCTGCAGAGCTGTTACTAACCAGTCACTGTCCAGGATGCATTGCTGCTTGGGACTGCACAATGCATTTTGGACCTTCAAACAAAAACTTCCCCTTTCAGTTGGAGTGGAAGGAAGTTTGATTTTTTTTTTATTTATTTTGGTTAGTACATGCTTCATTTGTGTGGAAGAAAACACCATCCAGTTTGGGGCTGATAATCAATAACATTTGTCAATGAATGAATGGTTGAGCTACTAAGGAGGGAAAATATTTTAGGATATACATGAAATACTAACTTCAACACTTTTAAAGGTAAAAGAATCAAATCCCATGTAGACAATTCAAAAGGTTTAGCAGCAAAGATATAATTTGAAATTCCATATCAATTAATTGCACATTGCTAATGGAAGGGCAGGGTGTATGTTCCATTTTAAAGCCCAGTCTGGAGTGTCATGCTTATATTAGGTGTCTGAAAGGACATTGTTTCACAGTTTCTGTTTCTTGTCTCCCCCAGAGAAAACAAAGAAACAAAAACCCTACTGGTGTCTAGTCTAGAATAATCTGCTACAGATTTATTTTTTTGTTTTAACAGAACTACTTAGAGAAGCATCCCATGACTGCAGGTGTTGCTTTTTCTATACACGAGTGGGGTTTAGTACACAAAGAGAGAACAAGGAATAAAGAGCCAGCCATGGTATTGAAACCTAAGCAGCAACAGAATTCTAAATACATTTGATAAAGATCCAAAATTCTGAGCAGGCTCACATAGATTCACATTTCTTATGAGTTTTGTATCTAAGTATTTAATTAAAATACTACATTTTGAGTATGGAAGTCTTGAACCTTTTGTGCATACCCCAGAAAAGCATGTCCTAGTGTAAACAGGTTATTTTAAGAATGAAAAGGTCCTGTGTCTGGAAAACATGACTTTTCAACTCTTGTCAGGCATTCATATAAGAAACTATTAGTTGAGTATACTTGTTCTGCAAACTGCTGGGAAAATAATTTACTTAATTACAGGGAAATGTTCTGCTTTATTGCCAGAGTGCTAGAATAAAATCCGTGCTAATCCTGTGTGGTTTAATAAAACATATGTGTCTATTCACAATCAATTAACAGAGGGACACACACTGGTTTCCTAATCATACCTTGTTTTGGCGTCAGTCCATAAACCGGAGGAACACGTAAGGAAGCAGTTATTTAAGTTGATTTCACCATGTGACACATGGATGCTAGGCTAGTGGCCTTGCTCTTTCAGAGAACTTGAAAGCAAAACCAGATTTTTACAAGTGATTTATTTCTTCTTTCTTGTAAATAGTTGTTTCAGGTACAAGCACTACTGATATTTCACTTATTTCATCCCCTGCCGAAACACTTACAAATGTGATCACAACTGTACATAAGATATACTTTTGAGTTATCTTTTGCTATGTTTTGCCAGCTGAAATGGTTACATCACTGTATGAACTGAATCTCCCAATAAGATGTATCTCAATTGACAGCATGTCTGGATAACACTGTGCTGGCTGAGCTAATCTGCATCTTTCTGGTTTCCACATTTTTCCCCAATAAATTTTTATTCTGTGTTGACATTTAGTTTTACAGAATAAAAACTTTATCTTTGGCCATTGCCTAAGTAGTAAATTCTGTGAAAGTTGAAAACACAATTGCAAGCCACTGCATCCAAAAATTATTAAGTGCTGCTCTCAGAGGGTACATTTCATGCATATTTTTTTTTTCTCCGCATATAAGGCAGTTCTGTATCAGTTTGGATCCTCGTGCACTCAGGCCATTATCTGAGAAAAACACATTATGCAGAGTTATTGCATGGCATATTCCTGTGTTCTTAAGTAATCAGTCGACCTTACATACCTAAACAAGTTCAAAATGATCCTGTGTAATTCTAAATACTCTATAGTTGCACATGGATATACTATCAGAATCATAGAATGAGTTGGGTTGGAAGGCACCTTTAAAGATCATCTAGTCCATCTGTCCTGCCACACTCAGGGACATCTTTCACCAGATCAGGTGACCTTGCTTCAGCTGCAAATTTCACAAAGCCCAGTCCAACCTGACCTGGAACACTTCCAGTGATGGGGCAAACGCAGCTTCTCTGAGCAACCTGTTTCAGGGTCCCACCAACCTCATCATAAAGAATTTCTTCTTTATGTCCAGTCTTAACCTACCCTCTTTCAGTATAAAAGTCTTGCCCCTCATCCTGTCACTACGGGCCCTGGTAAAAAGTCTCCCTCCATCTTTCTTGTAAGCGCCTTTATATTGTCATATATTCGTAGCTAAGAAGTCCTTCTTTATTATACAACAAAAATAAAATAAAGATATAAAAATATTCTTGGTGGCCTCTACAAACACCAGATAGTAGTTAAGAATACTTGTATAGACCCTCCAAAAGTATATGTGAGTGCACCCAAACAGGCAACCATTTTTTTTCTGTAACATCACAAGCTTTAGTTTGGAGCAATCATTTTTTCTTGAAGTCTGAGGGTAACTCAGCCCTTATTTACTCAAGTTTCAGTTCTTTAAGGCGTGAATTGATGACTGCGGTAAGGAACATTGAGCTGTGTAGGGTCTGTGTTGTGAGCACCTGTTTGTGTGTTTGTGGGTGCGTGTGTACTGTAGTGCTTAAGTCATAGCTGGATTCTTAGGGTTTAAAGATTTTAATCACGTACATATTTACCTGAAAACGAGTAACCACTTTGTCCAAACCTATTAAAAAAAACACACAAACCAAACCTCAGGTGAATCGCATCAAACTCAGATGAGAGAAAACATAACATAAATGCTTTTATCCTTTTTTTTCCCCTAGATTACAGTGCCCTCCCATGCCTTCTTACTTCACCAATCACTTAACTGCGCTTTTTTAGAAGCAGACTCAGGGCTAATCCTTCCTGCATTTATTTTAACTGTAAATTGAAGATGAATAATCTGAAGTATATAATTTTTTACAGGTGGTTGCAACAGCAAGCCATGCTGCTTTCATTAATGATCTCCGGTGGTCTCTGAGCAACATTAGGTTCTGAAATCCAGGGCAAGGCAAAATTTCCATGTCTACAGCTTTAGCTTTACATGCATAGATTTCAGCGTGGGAGGATTTTCCAGGTCTGCAGGCGGTATGGCATAGAAATGTGGAAACTGGCGACATCTGAAAGTGGGCAAACAGCTTTGACACATATTTAAGAAGATGCTTCCTCAAACACGGTTAGCACTTTCAAAATCAGAGCTAGCTGGTTCACTTTAACTGTATTGAGTTTTCAAGAGGCTTTTTGACCACACAGCTTTTAAACCCATACAACTGAAACCAAAACAATAAACATAAACACCAAGAACACAGAAAGGAATCCTGCAGAGTTCCTAAAAACAGATAAAATACAAATAAAGAATGTTGCAGCTAAAGATCGGATATCTGAAGTGTATAATGTCAGCTAACCCTCACCACCTTGCAACTCAAGCAAACCTCTGAATAAGGAACATTCACTTTTCCTAACCTGAGTCTTCTCTTTGTCATAATCTTGGTTTTGTAGAATTCTAGGCAGTAGAATTGTCTACACAAGTCTGTATAGCACTCCAGAAACAGTGCTTGCGTACTGTGCTACCCAAGGCTTATTCAAATGTAGCAAAAACATAAAGATTACTTTACCTGGTTAGTTTTTTTTGTTGGGTTTTTTTTTGGTTGGTTGTTGTTTGTTTTTTTTTTCCTCCTTAATCAAGTTTAGAATCAATTCAGTAACATTTCACTAACAGTTTGACATTTCTGATGTCTGAGGAGAGTAAGTTAAAATTCTGCTTCATTGTCAGTTTAATGGAATCCAGGCTACTTTATTTTTCTAAATCCCCCTATTATTTTGAAACCTTCTTAGATATTCTGGATATTTCATCTGGCTTTATGCTGTACTATTTGCTTTAATTGGGAAAAGAGGTAATTATGGAAAACGTTTGTTGAAAGAGCTTTAAACAACTGTGCAGTCAGTTATCCTTTTCTTTCACTTCACTCACTGCTTTTATTTTCTGATGAAAATGATTTTATTTCACGCTAAAAACATTTTTAATATTTGTATAACTTTTTTTCCTTCTGTTTTAATAGAATAGCTCATATATTGGACTGTATTCATTACCTATTTGTTCTGCATCAAAAAAGAAATGAAGCACATATTTCCATGTTATATGTGCTTTATCATGATTTTTTCTGTATTTGTAATGGTAAACTTTTCCATACTGGAAAAATCAGACTTTGCACAATGTTATCTTCAGCAGTACCAAAGTTCACAAAGCTGTTATATATTAATTGCAGCGATCAGTGAAGCTCAGCTGGGTAGCCCAAATTATGAAGTATGTATGGAGCAAGGCAACACACTTGCTACATTTCCAATAACTGAGGTCATGGACATGCTTTCAAATAATCCTTTAATGTGCAGCTATTATTAAAAAAGCCTGGGCTTTAACTAATGGAGCTAGAAAAATAGCTGGCCTGTATCACTTACTGGTTCGTAGTGTATTTTTAATCTATGTTGGTTGTAATGTAGAATCACAGAAATATTTAGATTGGAAAAAACTGTTAAGTTCATCGAGCCCAACCATAAACCTAATACTGCCAAGTCCAAAAAAAGTTACACTGAGTTATAGTGTTCTTAAACTAGCAGTTACTTTTCCCAGAGACTTCCCTAGATAGTATTAAGTCAAGAAAAACTATTCATGATCCATCAGACAATAAGGATTGTGAGCATTTGAGAACAAACTCAGAAAGGTATATCTGATCAAATTTCTGCTGACTTCTCAGATTTCTATTTTACATCAGTCAGAGGGAAAAAAGTCTGTGCAAGCGCTAGGTAATCGTAATTGTCACAGATGGAAGGTGTTGGAGCTTAAAGATAACAAACACAGCAGGATCTGGATTACAGAACATTTTTTTATTGGCGTCCTCTTTCCTTCCCCCACCGGTTTATATCTCAAACTCTGACATGGCAACCCCTGCCTTGCCCTGACCTTCTCATGGAGAGAAGGTTCTGGCGGTGTCAGTAGCCTTCCCCTAGCAACACACGTCCCGAAAAGCCCTGCCTCCGTCTCCCTTTGCACGTCTTTTGAATTTCAGTTCTCCAAGTGAACACCACGCTGTGACTCTGTAACCAATTTTCTTCATGGCTCTATTGATGGTGGTGATTATAAGCAGTATGGTCCTTATCTGCCACAAGCTTTTTCTAAGGAGATCGTATTGGGATACTGACTTTGACTTTTAGTGAATAAAAACGTATATTAATATATGTGTAATCAGTCTTTCTTAAAGGTACTGGATTTTAGCTGTAGCAAGTAGTCTCTAATTCTTCTATTAGAAATGACTTGTCTTCACATTAATGTTCTTTTCCTTTATGGTATTAGTTGGAATCCTTCCTGTGAATTAAGGTTATTCAGAAATATAAATCTGGTTTGTAGTTCACCTGTCATTACATTAGGATAGTAATCTGCTATTACAAATGTAAATAAATATTGACCTCTGGTGTTACAAAAAGAGAAATATACCTTTCCACTTTCCATGTCGAGTCAGAAACTAGGTACATGTTTGAATTGGGAAATCCACGCACATTTTTCAATATATACTCGTGTGTGTGTATGTACGTATACATATACTCAGTTTTATTTTCCTGATGAAACTGATAGATACAAAATTAATAAACAAAGACACTAGAAAAGATTTATTCTGGGTTTTCTTTTTTTTTTTTTTTTTTTAATAAATCACTGCACAGCTTCCCCAGTAAAATTAAAAATAACTTATAGTTATGGGTTTTTTAGGTGAATAAATACTACTCAGAGTAATGTATTCTGTCAGGCAGCTGGGAAAATTTATTCAAAATATATTTTGAAAAGAAATATTGGAGGGTGATTTTACAATGTTGTTCAGAATGAAAACCAATGTTCCTTCATATTTCTTATCTTATCTCATGTAACTGGTTCAGTTTATTTCTATCTTTTTTATTGAATTATTTGGCTTAGAGGAAAACATAAAAGTATCTTCAATATTCTTTTTCACCCCTTTTTTCTGGTGTTGTTTTTTTCTTTTAATTATTTTTTTTTAAAATTAAAGGCAACCTGCTTATGGTTGTGAAAATATTAATCTCCAATAATATTTGATAGACATGTATGCACACTTTTCATAATAATGTTTCAAATTTTCTCTTATTACCTTTGACAATTTTAATTTTTAATAGTCTGCAAACCCCTTTAATGCAATAATGTTCTCCTAATGTTTAATTCTTTCCTAAGACATGTAGAGAAAATTTCTAAGATACTGCAAGCAGTACAGAGTTAAAATGTGAAGATACCTCCATAGCAGTCAGTGGGGGTTCAGCCCCTAATGGAAATGTTCACTGGATAGAATGAACTTTAATATCATAATATATACTTTAAAGTGCTCGGTCAAATGTGTTATGGCTGTTTAGATTTAATCAGTTAAGTCCAGGGCAGAAAATGGAGTGCTGATTAATTAGCAGTGATTCAGGGAGCATAGGAAGAAATTAGGGGTTTTTTGAGAATGAGTCTCACATGGATCAGAGGGGCAGCAAGTCTGATGCTGTTCCTGCATTTACCAGGAGAGAAAGACAGGGAAGGAGAAAAGCAAAAGAGCCTCAGGCTATCTTACTCTTCTGAGCAATTCCTGCTCTTCTCTACTTCCTGAGATCCTTCAGAGCACCAAACAACCTTTTCCCTTGGTATGATCAGTGTGATTTACTGGATGGCCCTGGCCTGTGTTTTGGGGGAGAGCTGTGTGTCTCCTCCAGAGAGAAGACACTGAAACTGCCCATATGCGAACGGCAGTTGTGTGGGCTAGAGGAAGGAACTGCAGCACTGAGGTCAGTATGAAGTTCATTCTTGCAGAACCATGCACAGGTGTGCTGTCCTTTACCAGTCTTCTTGAAACGGAGCCTACTACCTGAAATGCTTCTAGACAAAATGGGGGAAATCCAAAATAACAAGCAAAGAAAGATAATATAATTTCAGTTTCTGAACCTCCTTTTTTTGTGCCATATTTCTGGAGTGAATAGTAAGGTTTTTTTCCCCTTCTTCCTTGGGAGGAAACAGTTTTTTTCCCCAGGGCATGGTATCGAGGCCAGTTCTGTTTAGTGTCTTTATCAATGATCTGGACAAGGGGATCAAGTGCACCATCAGCAAGTTTGCAGATGACACCAAATTGGGTGGGAGTGTTGATCTGCTTGAGGGTAGTAGGAAGGCTCTACTGAGGGATGTGGAAAGGCTGGATGATGAGCCAAGGCCAACTGTATGAGTTTCAACAAGGCCAAGTGCCGGGTCCTGCACTTGAGTCACCACAATTCCATGCAACACTACAGGCTTGGAGAAGAGAGGCTGCAAAGCTATCTGGCGGAAGGGGACCTGGGTGTGTTGGTCAGGCAGCTGGCTGAGTATGAGCCAGCGGTGTGCCCAGGTGGCCAAGAAAGCCAATAGCATCCTAGCCTGTATCAGGAATAGTGTGGCTAGCAGGACTAGAGAAGTGATCATCCCCTTGTACTCAGCATTGGTAAGGCCCTGCCTGGAATATGGTGTTCAATTTTGGGTCCCTCACTACAGGAGGGACACTTTGTTGCTGGAGCATGTCCAAAGAACAGTGAAGCTGGTGAAGGTTCTCAAGCAGAAGTATTATGAGGAGCGCGTGGGGGAACTGGGGTTGTTTAGCCTGGAGAAAATGGGGCTGAGAGGAGAACTTATCACTCTCTACAACTACCTGAAAGGAGGTTGTAGAGAAGTGGGTGTTTGTCTCTTCTCACAAGTTATAACTAACAGGACAAGAGGAAATGGTCTCAAGTTGCACCAGGGGAGGTTTACTTTAGACTTTAGGAAAAAACTTCTACACTGAAAGGGTTATCAATGACTGGAACAGGCTGCCCAGGGAAGTGGTTGAGTCACCATCCCTGGAGGTATTTAAAAGACTTAGATGTGGCACTGTGGGACATGGTTTAGTGGTGGACTTGGCAGTGTTAGGTTAACAGTTGGACTTGATGATCTTAAGGACCTTTTCCAACCTAAACAATTCTATGATTCTATGATTCTAAAATTTATTTTTGTTCTGTGAAGATTTTATTATAGGTGTTTTAAAATAACTATCACTGTAAAAGAGAAGCTTAAACCATTCCTTGATTTAGTTTTAACTCTCTCTGTGGAATCTATTCTAAATATGTAAGGAGAGTTTATGATCTCTCCTTATATCGAACAGATTATGTAAATGTATTGAAAGCAAGTTGGAAGCATAAATCACAGATGTCGGTTTGATGGAAAGTTTGTAACCAGAAAAATCTACAGCTCCCAAATCCCAATGTGTTAATTATAAGGCAGCATCTGGTATACAAATTTATGCCGAGCTAAGAAATGTTCAGACTAAAATAGAGTATGCCTAAGTGGGCTTAGTGTCTAAAACCTACAGTCATCATAGGGAAACTTAAAATCATGTGATCGTGAAGTGTCTGTGATCTAAACTGTCTGCAGCTAGAACAGTGATGTAAGCTGAAAGGGAAGGTGGGTAAGGACAGTTGAGAAAGACTAAATGAGCTAGTAATGTGCACCTGGAGCAAGTTTTGTTTCCCCTTTATATAATATACTCACATGGAGGCTGGATAGAAAAATCCAGAAACCCATTACCTCGGTAGCATATGATTTCTATGACCTTTAATCCTAACAAAATACACATGTTTTTCCCTGGTTTTGTGTTACAAGGATGAACAGTGGAGCCAGTCATTTCTGTTGGATGCAATGTGGTTACAGAAGACTACTACACTGTAACATTTTATGAACAATGTGGTAGTATTTGAAATGGTGTAATTCAAATACAGCTAAGTAATTGCCTGTCAAACTTTAAGGAGGGATACTATGCATTAAAAAAAAAAAAAAGTTCAGTTAAATCTTGGGTACTTACACATTTAAAACTGAAATACCCTCAATAGCCATTTAATGTCCAGTTCTGTTTTAGGTTCCCCATAGAGTTAATGAGGACTCCCATGACATAACAAACTCCCATTTTTCACCTGTCGGACAAACTGCATGAATTAGAAACTAGGGAGAAAGAGATTACTGGAATTTCTCTGCCTGAGGACCAAAAAGGTCATTTTGCCATTTCAGACTAACTGTATCATTCATATGTCGGGAATCAACATAGGAAAACGGCCTGACTTCGAAAGCCTGGCAGATCATTCATACTGTACCTTTTCAGGCAGGGGCACTCATCGTGTAAACTTAATACTTCATGCTGATTAATAATCAAGGTAAAGTAATACTCCATAATTTTGACTTCAGAGGACTCTAAACTGTGTATGACATCAGATAAGAATAACGTTGGCCCCTACAAGTTCCTATTTTAAGTACTCTTAATGAACCTGCCCTGGATTTAAAAATTAAATTTCTCACTGGAAATGTGCGAATTTTTAACCTTGAAATCATACATAGTTGCAATAACACTTTAGAATAGAATCAGAAGATCAAATTAACTTGCATTTGCTTAACCAAAAAAGTTCAGTGTGACATTACAGCTTTCTGATCACCAAGGTTGTAATCCAATATTTGAACACATCCATGCACAGAAACCACCAGAAAGCTACATAATTTGGATATATTTAGTGACAGTGAGCTAGCAGTCTTTCAGAGAAATAGTTGGCAGTCTGTTTGGCTCAGCCTGGGAAACTGCAGTAACTGCAGTTATAAGGAAAGAGTCCAGTTTGTGTCCCGAGCACTGCCTTAGGTTCAAAGCCTCTCTGCTTTCTGAATTCGTGCACTTCCTCTGTCTGTTTGGTAGCGCTGCTGGTTTACAGAGGATTATGGAGGAACTGCCAGTTCAGTCCCAAACTAGAAGTGTTCAGCATTCCTCAGGGATTGACAATAGGTATGTAAAGAAGAAAGCGGAGAGCGGTGGATGCTGTAGCAATAAAACCAAACCCGAATATTGCCGATGACATCCTGAAGGCACTAGAGGAAGAGGGTTATATTGTTGCAGGGGATGAAGACTGCCTGCTGTGCTGATTCAAAGGAATACAGGCACTGAACTAATAATGTGAGAGACTTTGTCTCTTGTTTTGTGGCACAAAACACAAAAAAACCTAAACAACAGTTTTAGAAATTTCTTAAGGCTACATAGTGAATATCATCTGGATGTTTTCTGAAGAGACTGTCTTCATCTCCAGGAGATTACATTACAAAAGTGTCAGAATGCTTTCGTGACACAGATGTGAATCAAGTTTCCTGAAACAATATGAACCCAGAATTGTGTCTTTCATAGAAAACTTGTCCCACCTTTATATACTCAGTTTATATTGAATTTGGAGTAGACTGTATATGTATAATGGTAATGTCTCTAGTGAATACAAAAATAGCCGTTATTTAGAAAAGTATAGAAATAGGTTGTTTTGAATATTAATAACATTTTGCACTGATATTAATGACAGCTTTGATTCATAGGTCTCAAAGTAAATTTTAGAAATATTATTGTTCTCATGGTTTTGTTTCTTTTTTTTTTTTTTCTCCCTAGAGACAGCAGTTTATAGATTATTTAATTTCCTCAGGAATTTTAAGTTAGTGGTAGACCCAAATGTAAAACCAGATGGCTATGCTGCCAGTCCTTCTCTTAAATGCCTGGTTCTACTTACAGATGTTGAACTGTTAGCTATTAATCCAAGAGAAGCAGGTAACCGAGAGGGCATTTCTAGTCACTCTGTATATGCTTTGTAGAAAATGAACTGCAGGCTGTACCTGAAAATTAAATTTTCAAAATAAAAAATAAATGCAGTTTATTTCCACTGGACAGCTGGTTTGCTTTTCTTTGCCTGTGGTGATTTTATCAGATTTCATAAGAATGTTATACTATTCAGCAAACAGTAAGTGTTGTCGCTTTCCAGAACAGTACTTGCTATATATGGCACCTTTGAGAGGCCAAACTGCAATGTAAAGAAGTACACAGAAGGAGTGCAAAGGAGGGACTAATGATTGTGAGTTTGCCATAAAGAAAGACAGAATATCAATAGACTTAAATAGCAGGTGTTTATGGTGTATACTGACCAACACAGTGCGTTCCTAATTGTTAATTTAAGCAGGAAGGTGGAAACATGGATTTAGCTTTCTACAGGCACAGTTGGATTTTATTGTTTAAACATAAGTAAATTGGTTGTTGAAGAAGACCTAAGAATATGCTGCCACACCAGAAAAACATGGGCCTCCCATAGGTCTATGTCATAGCTCTGAAATTAGTATAGGTCTCTCAGATGATCTACAGCAAGCAGCATGGCAGTACATAACTGTGTTCAGTCCCATCCACAGATTCAGTTAGTTGACAGTTAGATAATGTCCCATTGATGCAAGACATTCTTGATTAATGAAGCTACTTATGGTATACGTGTTTTTCTCTCTATTTTTCTCTAGTGTAATTGAGCTAATTTGTAAATCCTGGTTCATAGAAAATGGTGCACAGATTATAGCGTGCTAAAAAGAACAAGCAAGGGTATCTTGAGGCGGTACTCTTAGGATTGAAAGATTAGGCAGGCAATTCAGATATTTATTTTTTTTTTTTTTTAAGAAAAAGCATAACAGGGGACTCCCTGCAATATTTTAATTTGGTCTTCTTGTTTGTGTGCACTATGTCATCGTTTAATTGTCTAATTATATGCTGTGTTTTTTTCTGTAAGATCCTGCCTCATTTGATTCATGGAATTGGCAGCACTTGCTTAATGAGAAGTTGTTTGATATGTTTTTTATTTGTTATTCAAAGAATGCACCCCTTACTGTATTTTCTACATGCTTGCTATACCCTATTCTGAAGACAGAATTATTAGGGTTTTTTTTGACTGCACAGTAGGTGGTCATTGCAGTTGTGCTTCTGTTCTTTGCAAGTAGAACCTGGAAATCTTTTTTAGTGAGGTAGGTTATTTTCATCATGAAATGCAGAGTTGATGAATCCAAAGGCATCTGCCAGAACGTAACAGAGCTGATGAAAGGTTGCACTGAGAAAGATAAGAGCGTTGACATAAAGCTACAGCACTGCCGTATAGCAGAGGTGGAGTTACCCATCTAGTTATCTGAGACTTGTCCTGTATGTATTCTCTCAGATAATACTAATATGTAGCACATTCATTGATTCTTGTAAATATTAAAAACACTAATCAAAAAGGAAGAAGAAAAATAGAAGTGTCGTGAAAGAAATGAAGAAAAATGTCAATGACAAAATTAGCCAATTGCTTTTCCTCAGTTTGGAAAGACTGTTGTAATGGCTAACAGGAGTGTTGCTTCTGGAGTGTTTTCTGAAAAATAAGAGCAGTTTTACAATGAGATTTTTTTTTCTTCTTTTGAAAATGAGATAACTTCTTTGTAACCTTACTGGGAGTTCTGCTCTTTTAAAAGTATCTTTCAGAGTTTTGAATTTCCAGCTTTCCTATTGTTTTTTGAACCATTACTAGTTTTTCAACTATGGTCTTGCTGTTCATGTTGGAAGATAGTGCAAACTGTTTGATTGGGTTGTTTTGTCCCTGAAGTAGTCATTCAGTTATAACAAATGCATGAAACAGACATGAACTCAAGTTCTGCAGAAAGTTGCAGATAAGACAGAATTGCTTCACTAACAAAACCTAAAGAAAGGTGATTTTGTTGTTGTTGTTTTGTGCTAGTAATTGTGTTCTTGGAAATTAAAAATTCCCTGAAAGATGTTTCTTTCCTGGACCTAGAAAAAGGAGAGCATTCACATTTCTTATCTGGTCAACCAAACAAAAGCCCTTAGATCAAGGCTTGTGTTTCTTCACTCTCTTATGCTTCCTCCCTTCATTTTATCAGTAGTAAATTGATTTATTCTGTTTTGTTTTCCCTTAGCATCGAACTCCCTTTCCACTGAATGCTGTGAGGTTTTGGTATGATCAGGCTGGCACCTGACTTCCAGTAAACTCAGTGAAGACAGTATACAGTATTGTTATCTGGGAAAGACCATGAGGAAAATCCAAGCTTTTGCTCTCAATTCCTAAGAATATCCACTGACCTTTTCAAAGTCTGCAGCTCAGTTTCCTAACCTAATGGGTTGCTTTATATGAACCCTTCTTTTTCTAGACAGAGAACATTTTCCCTTTTAATTTTCAATGTTGCATGTAACTTCTAATCTGCAGAATATTCCTCCCCACTAGTTGGTCTTACTTTTCAAGTCCTGTTCTACTTACTTGTTTCTTGTACAGAAGCCATTTCACTTCATTTTGTGTCTTTGTCACCATGCTCTGTACCTTTCAGAGGCCAACTGCACCTTCTTTGAGAAGAATAAAATGGAAATTAAACACTAGTTCATAAGGTTGTATATCATAACTTCTGTATGTTGTATATTTTTTCAGTCTTCCTTCCCTAGTAATTCTTACCGTTCAGTTTGCATTCTTGATGATTATTGAGCAGTGAGCTGATACTTTCACAGGAAATTTCTGCGTGGTAGTAGTTAGTTCTTTGTCTGTACAAATGTACTTTTTCTCCCCAAATGTGTCATTTTACCTTTATGTATGTTGAATTTCATTTCTTGGCTCTTTCAATGAGGCAGCTGCTTAAGGCTCTTGTGCAACTCATGCCTCAAATTTAGTAGTCTGTATACTTGAGTACAATCGTTAAATGTCATCACTGGACAATTCACCCCTTTTTGTGAGTCACTTGTGAAACTATTAAATAGAACAGCACCAACACAGTCATCAATGACAACAGTTAAAAGTGATCATTTATTCTTGTATTGCGTCTCCTGTTCCTTAACTGGTTGTTCATTTATGTAAGGGCCTTCTATCTTTTGATGTGACATCTTACTTTCTCCAAGACTTGTTAGTTAAAGACCTTGTTGAATAATTCTCGGGAACCCAAACAGGGTGTATTGACTGGATCTCTCTCTTATCTATGTGTTTATTGAGCCTTTCAGAGAAGTCTATTAAATTTGTGAGGCATGTATTTATTTTACAGAAACTATCTTGTCTTTTCCTCATTTTATCACACATAACTTCAATAGGGTGTTCAAAACAGCCACTTCTAGTGAAACTGGACCTGTGTCTTTTTTTTTTTTTTTCAGTCTATTGAGAATAAATTTGTAGCTGTCATTTATGTCATCAAAACGTTGTTTTCTAGGAGGATATCTAACATGCAGTTTCATTATAGTAACTGCTCTCCAAAGGTGTTCATTTTATACCCAGTGGTAAATTGGATTTCTGATAACAATTAAAAATTCATCTTCTTCGCACACATCAGGAAATCACTTCAATGGGCTGCATCATCTTATACTAACAGTGTTATGAACCTATACACAAGAGAGAACATACTTAATTTATTATTTTAAATATAACTGCTTGTAGACTGACTTATACAATATTTCTTTGTTTTTTTTTTTTTTTTTTATCATGGAAATGCACAGTTTAATAATGATTACATTACTCTTATGCTAAGTATGATTTATACAAAGCTACAATTGTTTTCTATGTGCCTTTTTTTTTTGCTTTGCTTTTACAGGTTAAAACTGGCAACTCTTCCTTTATTCTACCTGAAAGACATTCTTCAGATTTATGGTTTATTTCTCATTACAGTACCTTAATATGAACACGCTTCACAGTTCAAAGTGTGGAAAAAGTCATTAAAGTAGCTTTCTAATCAGGAAGGTGTAAATGTGTAATTAAACTAATGGAAGACTGACTTAATTATTCAAAAATATATGAAAGCACATATAGTACACGTGCTCAGTCTGTTATTTCATATAAGACTTTTGCACTACTTTAAGTTAATATTTGATTCATAGCCATAGAAATAGCATCAACACTAAGCATTATTATAATTTACACAAAGCATATTCGTACGGAAACTACAACTACATGAAAGCACTGATACTGCATTGTGAGCCACTGTTAGTTTCCTAACATTATGTGAGGAGGCCCTCTGTGTCTACTGCAAAGCCCAATGCTTTTAACCTCCCCTAAGCAAGACAGAATTGTTCAGGACTGTTATAATGGGGTACAAGAGCTTTAATTCACTGCTGGTGAACCTCAATCCAGTTTAAATCCAAAAGAGCTCTGTTTTCACTTAAAAAAAATCTGTCATTCAACCATGCCATTGAAGGCTTTGTCAGCAAGATAGAACTTCCTCTGTTCTGTTATTTAGAGGTTGTGTATTAAACATAAATAAGGAAAATAAAATCATATCTTTGGGTCATTTGTTGTCATTTGGTGTGAGCGAAGAGAACAGAGTCTATTATCATATTCCCACAAAACTGTAGTTGAAGACCATTAATGTGTCACTATTCAGAACTTTCTACTGCAAATGCCTGTGATTTTTTTTTTTTTTTTTTAATTTATGGTGTCTTCATTAATCCAGCAGCTAAGACCTGTTTATGTTTACATTATTTGCATTTGCATTTGTTATATTTCCTTTGACCTCTGACTCCTACCAGAAGTGATCCGTCCAAAAAAATCCTCATTCCAGCAAATGCTTGGCTTTTGGGAAAATACAGAAGAATCCTTTTTTAACTAAGAGCTTCATGGACTGGTCCTAGGCTATGCTTTATGGGGAAATGAAGTGAGCTGCTGAGGCTCTCTGGTGCTAGCAAACTGCCCTGTTGTTAATTCTTGGTTGGTGAAAGGTTGGCTCCCGGGATTTTTGCCACCCTTACTGAAGATGGGCATATGAAAGTGACTGTCTGAGAGACATGACAGAGCTAGTCCATTAAGGATTAATGAATTAAAGATCAAAAGTAGTACTTGATCCTTAAAGATTTAAAGTAAAGATAATTAAAACATTTAAGGAATTAAAATTTTTAAGTCTAGTGTTTAATAGAAGAGTTAGAGCACATTGCTGAACATTGGTGTTATGTACTCCCAAACCTTTCCCAATAATAAACCACTGAACAACATTCCTTCTCACAGATTTACATTAGACATACCATTTCAATGCTGTGATTTAATTTTAAAAGATTTTATTTTTTCTGGCATTCTTTGCTGTCTTCATATCTGAAAAACTGTAACTGATTATGACTAAATTATTTCTTTCATTTTTTTACTTCTGGCTAAGAGACAAACCTATACGTGAATTAGTTTTTTAAGAAGTTCAGTCATTTGAACAACAAAAAAAATATTTTCTAAAAAGACACTTTTCAGAAAGGTTTTTGTTTGTTTGTTTGTTTGTTTTTTTTTGTTGTTTTTTTGTTTTGTTTTGTTTTGTTTAACAGCATATCCTGGCAAAGAAATCAGGGTTGTTGGTTGCTGTTTTGTTTTTTTTTTTTTTCTGAAACAAGTTTCTGAGATGAGACAATAAAGTGCAACAAACAGAATTATAAGTAAATTATGCTCCTGGTTAGCAAAACTTGTTTCTTATCAATGATGGTAAACCTTGGAAAATAAATCTATAAAAAAAAGTTATATTTTTGGATTAATTTGGATAACTAATATATCAAACAATAACTGAATACTACTAATTAATATGCATTGCATGTGATCTCAAGTGTACTTTATAAATGTCATGGCTAGAGCAAGAGCAGATTAAAATCATTAACTACATCGTGTAGCTTATAAAAACAGGAGCACAGTTATGGGAGAGGGTAACTTTCTTTAATTTCATATTTTTAATTGACTGCTTCTGTAGTTAATTAAACATTTCATGTAGGTTTTGGTTACAGTCTTAATGGAAATTATTTTAAGCAGCTATTAAATGAGAATCTTTCATATGTACATTTTTAGTCATACAAGGAGCTCATTCGTGTTAATAGGTTGTATTGGAGGTGAACTTACTTTTAATATTTAAGAAGTAAACTAGTATTAAATGTCCCACATTAATTTATCGACATTTCTATTCTCTTGGGCATCCATTTCACTGTATTGAAATTATTATCTGTCACCTCCCACTTATTCCACTATTTCATTATAGAACATGTAAGGGTTTAAAAAAAAAAAAAAAAAACACAAAAAACCCCAACAAAATAACAACAAAAAATATACCAACCTGGTTGCAAGCTATTTCTTTAAAATAACATAAAAAAAGTTCTCCTGAAGCTAATCCAAATGTTTCTTTCTCAATCTTATCTTGAAGATACAATTAATAAGAGGTATAAGAAATACAAAAAGAATCAAAAGTGTCCATTTAAATCCTTTGCAGGATGTTTTCAGTAGATGTTGCAGGCTGGCCTGCATGTCATATTTTCAATTCTGTGAGACTCTCAATAGGTCATAAATCTCTTTCTGAATGGTCTGGCAAAACTGCAACAGTTTTATCCCTAGTTATCACATTTGTTTTTGAAGATACCCTTGGAACAAACATAGGAATGCTGATACTGATTTACTTTCATAATAACTTCCATCGTTAAACTTTCAGAATGTGTTGGGGGCTCATATTTATTGTTATCTGGAACCTCAAGAGCTTTCTACTCTGCGGACTGGAATAAATATTTGTTTGGTTTCATATGTTACTTCTTCAACTCCTAGAAAACATTGATGTTCTTTCATTTCTACAGGTGTGAAAAGTTCCTGCTTCTCACTTTTAAACTTGGTCATCATCGCAGTTTAACCCTGTCTGGCAGCTAAGCACCACTCAGCTGCTCACTCACTCCCCTCCTCCCAGTGGAATGGGGGAAGAATCAGAAGGGTAAAAGTGAGAATGAACTCGTGGATTGAGATAGCAAAAGTTTAATAATTAAAAAGAAATAATAATAATTTTAAAAATTGCAAGGAAAAGAGGAAAAAACCTAAACCAAAACAGATAGGAAAATAAAAACCAAGAAGGGCCAGTGATGCAAATGAAAACAATTGTTCACCACTGACTGATGCCCATCCAGTCCTCAAGCAGCGGACCCCCCACCAACCTCTGCTCAGTCTTATTATTATAAGCATGACATGATATGATATGGCATATCCCTTTGGTCATTTGGGGTCAGCTGTCACAACTGTGTCCCTTGCCAGCTTTTTATGCCAGGCTGGATGGGTCTTTGAGCAACCTGCTCTAATGGAAGGTGTCCTTGTCCATGGCAGGGAGATTGGAAGTAGATGGAAGGTCCCGTCCAGCTCTAAACATTCTGTGATTCTATGAGTGTATGATAGCCCTCAGCATCTGCAAGGTTTAGCTTGTTGTGCAATAAAAGATAAAAGGTACTACATTGGTCTACCACATTTTGCTCAAGTAAAATCAAATAATGAACTCAGATTATCTAATATTTGCCTCAGGTGATGCCAAAATGATAGGAATGGCCTTTCAGCTACTGATTAAGTCTCAGGTTCAAGGGCTGAAGAGACATATATGCGTATGTGATGTGACACCTCCAACCTACTTGCTGGCAGGGTGGTGTGAGGAGCAGAAAAGGTGCTGTGTAAACACTCCTCAGCAGTGACTAAGACATGAGTGTGTTATTGACACCATTTTCAACAGAAATCCAAAACATATCCTCATACAAGCTACTATGAAGAAGTTTATCTTAACTTTATCCCAGCTGTAACCAGTACAGTCATAAATATCATAAATTCATAAAAACCAGACAGTCATGACTGTCTTCCAATAGTTGTTGACATCGTAACAGTCATATAATACCTCTAATGAAATTTTCCTTCTTCACAATTTTCATCTTTTTTTAAAAAAAACACCTTTTTATGGAAACACAAATATTTTTGGGGGGGCGGAGGAAATGTTAATTAGCTCTCATTTTTCAGTGTGAGTAGGAAAATCAGATTGACAGGCTAAGGTTTGTTGCAAGATATTTTAGATAGTGAACACTGTACATCCCATTGCAATAGCAACAGTGGTTATTTGACTGAGTTACTATGTTGTCACTGTGTTTCATAGAACTGGGAAGTTTCCACCACTAATTTGAAGTGCCTATGTCATTTTCACAAAGATAATGCTATCACTCCTGAGAATTCATGCTTTTACAATTATTGTTTTTTTTCTTTTTTCAGAAATCCAAATATGTGCTTACCATTTTTTTAATAAGAAACATTAGCTCAAAAGGGACAGAATTATGAAATATCTGTATGTTTTAAAAGGCAAAAGTATTTGATTACTTGCCTTGGGAATGGTAACATTATTCCATTCATTGTAGTTGAAACAAAATAGTTGATCCTTTTTCAAAGGATCATCATGAGAATGAAGATCATATAAAGAATTGAAACCTACGTGAACTGTCTTTACATGTGAGTGTATTTAATTCATAAACTGGTTGCAGAGGTGTTGGTTTAATTCAATAGCATGAAGAATGCTTTTGTCATGTGTCCACTTTCCTGCCTAGTACTATGCAAGTTTCAAACTGAGAAGTAAGCTGAGAACTTAAAGATTTTTCCAAGTTTTATGAGTTCCCAAGAAGCTTGTATTTTCCTTAGAACATTGTTCGGAGCAAATGTAACTGTTCAAACTGGATGATATTCTTTGTAGGCCAAACAAGCAACTTTAACATTCTAACCCTCCTGTGAAGTTGAAAAACTTTATCTGGGAGCATATGGCCCTGGATTCCTTGCTTAAATGGAACCTTGAAACCTTTACTTTTCACCTGATTTCTTTATTTCTTTTCCTTTTTTTTTTTTTTTAAACTTGTACATATTAGAGTGTCAGAAATCATCAGAAATGGATTGGCTTTTCCAGACAAATGCCTGTAAGTTTCCAGAGTAGTTGTATAATATCACTAAGAGCAATTTTTGTAAATGGTCTGTCATCCAAAGTTTGAGACATCCATTGCATCTTTAAAGTATAAGACAGCTATTACTGTAGACAGCTTTGGAAATTTATGGGCTTCTTGTGAAAGAAAAATACAGTAGCTGCAGACCTTAGACAGATAGTATTACAGGCTTGTATATATTCTGCCCTTTACTTCTCATGCACTCATCTGGCTTGGGAAGAAAATAGTCTTGTCAGTGCTTGAAATTAGATATACTAGTCTAAGAAAAGTGTTTCCTCTGTTGCTGATGGTATCCTTGTATACTTGCCCTCTGAAATCATCAGTGATCTATGTAGGGCTTTGTGGCTTCAAAAGTTGTCTTCATCTACTGCAAATAAATCTTATTAAACCAATCAAATTTTCCTGGGAACACTTCTTCATTGATGATATGATTTTAAAACAGCTGACTACTCTTAAAAAAGATAATGTTTCCACCAGAGGAAGTGACATTATGGGTGGATTAACTAGATTGTGAAATCTGGAAGTACTGTGGTGGTGTACCACTGCCACAAAGTTAAACCTTTTTGAGATTTAGATTAAAAAAAGACTAGTGAATGACCCCACATCATAAATTTCATAAAAACCAGTGAGGTAGGACAAAACCAAATGAGACCCCAAGAGCACCTGTACATGTGCAAAGAGGAATTAATTGTTCTAATATCAGTTGGAGTTTGTAAATCGTTCCAGTAGTCACCCGTAAGTAGAGAAGCTTATACAACATTTCCAATTCACAAAGTATAAGGTGAGAAGGTACCTAAGAAGCATGTAAATCTCCGCCCTCTCACTTTTCCTCATTGCTAAGAGCGCAAGTAAGCATAGGGATATTCTTCTTTTCGTTGTCCAAGAGCAACAGGGAAAGAGAAGCTGCTTTCCCCTCTGGTCTCCCCTGCTGTCCTTTAAAAGTCATGACTAAAGTGTAAATTTACCCCGGTTTCTCTCACCCATATGGAGGAGGGGGGTAAGGAAGAGACTGTGATACTGCCTTTCCTTGACTGAAGAGACAAGGAGTAGGAATAAACTTCATGCTTCTCTTTTTTCATTTGATGATGGAGGGATTTGAATGTAAACTAGAGGTGAACAATTTGCAGCCTAGAAAGGGCTGAAAGCAAAAAAAAAAAAAAAAAAAGAATAAAATCAGACAACACTTCATGCAAGGAAAGAAGGGAAATTTCTTTGAAAGATCTTGAAATCTGGCAGTATTCTCTGAAGATAACAATAACTGGAGCTCAGGGGTTTCATGGAGCCAACAGAAAAGAAGCGTATTGTACAAAGAGACTAAGCTTATTCTGAACAGTAACTGTCTGTAATTCTCCTATGACTGATTTATATTTCCTCTTTATATTGGCAATGTTGTGGGAAGAGTGTCTATGCTGTTTTATGACCTGTATATAAGAAGTCTGAGAATGCCTGATTTATTTATTGTAAGGCTGATATTTAATGAGGGGGTTTGTTTATATACTTAGATTTGTGTTGTGCTTTAATATTGCTATCCTGGCCAGTGTGTACTGCAGTATATGAGATAAAGTAGTAGTGAATATTAGGGTGTTCTAACCAACAATTCTTGTTTTGAGGTTATAAGCCTACAAACTACAACAATACTGTTTTCATTATTATTTTATGTGAGAGGAAAGATGAGGGGTTCCATTTCAGTAACTGTCAGTGCCTGAAGAAATAACAACCTAAATATTCCAAATAGCATCCATAGGAGGAAATTTTTTACAGATAGGTTTAATTTTCCTATCAAGGTAAAATGTGATATAAACAAGAATTGAGCTCATGATCCATGAATCCCAGTGTAATTCTTCAGCCACAAGGCCATCCATCAATATCATTTAATTGCCAGTTTGGGAAAACCAATATTTGCCCTGCTTTGCTGTGACTTGTGTCCCAAAAGTAACTTAGAGGAATTTGAAAAACTGAAAAGGTATTATTTAGGGAGTCATAAGCAAGAGAGAGAGAGCATAGGAAATAATTGATAGACATATAAATCAGATTCTTGTTCTTAATAATCATCGTGCTGCTTCTTTTAACCGACTGATCTCACAACACAAGTAACAGACTACTATAATGATTACTGTTTTAGCAACTGGTACAGTGGGATTTTTTGAAATAAGCATGCTGTAATATAAATATAGAGATAGCTTCTGCACTTATCTGAACAGTTAAAAAGCAATATAGTGGTAGACAGTTGTTTTCTGATGGTGAGAAGCTTGTTGGAGTGAGGGGAAAGAGAAAATTACCTTGATTCAAATGTTGCTTAAGATTAAAGTCTTTTGAAAAATGGCCTTTCATTTTCACGCTTGCATTCTTAGA
Organism: Vanellus vanellus; assembly: GCF_965231255.1. Lineage (NCBI taxonomy): Eukaryota > Metazoa > Chordata > Aves > Charadriiformes > Charadriidae > Vanellus > Vanellus vanellus. The sequence goes on from NC_138908.1 coordinate 54,881,898, forward strand.
AAAGATAAAATTGCTAAATATCTCTATTGCGATTCAAACACAATATACTTTGCAGAACATATTTGCTTATATCAGTGTTTGTTTTAATTGTCATATTTATTTCACTCTTCTTCCTTTTGAAAGCCTTTCAGCACAGGCACCTCATTTGTCTGTTGTCTGAAACACTTTACATGGTTACAGGGCCCTAATTTTGAGTGTACTAAAACAGATATAATAGGTGCACTTAGCATGAAAAGTATATGTCAAATGTATTTTTACTACTGAGTGAAATGATGAGTTTACATAATGGCTTTTGTTGGTCTGAAGTATCTGTGACTTCCATTGTCCACTGATAATTATGACCTGTTGTCCTGGTTTCAGCTGGGATAGAGTTAATTTTCTTTTTAGTGGCTGCTGTATTTTAAATTCGGCATGTAAGGAAGATCAATAATGCATACTGTTTAAGTTGTTGCCAGATGATGTTTATATCATTCAAGGACTTTTTTCAGCTTCCCATAGCAGCTGAGAGGAAGCATAGACAGGACAAGATGGCCAAAGGAATATTGTATACCATAGGTGTCATCCTTGGTATATAACTGGGGGTTGGCCAGGGGGTGGGAATCTGTAACCACTGCTTGGGATGGGCAGGGCAACCAATTCACTGGGTGGTGACAGTGACTTGTGTTGTATTACTTTATCTTGTATATTATTTTACCATTATTATTATTGTTGTTGTTGTTATTGTTACTATTATTATTATTATCATTATCGTCATTATCATTATCATAATTATTATTGTTATTTTCCTTTTCCATTATTATTCTATTAAACTGTGTTTACCTCAGCCCATGAGTTTGGGGTTCTCTTTTTCCCTCCTTTTCTCCCTCTTGTCCTTACCCTTCTGTGGGCAGGAGGGGGAGAATTGAGTGAGAGGCTGTCTGGTCCTAGCTGCCGTCTGGAGTTAAACCACAGAACCTACAAAAAGCTGTTTGGTCTTAGTTGAAAAGGATACATACATATTTTAGAAACAGAGTGCTTTGCTGCAATATTGCCATTTTGATCGTTAAGGAAAATTTTATGTAGTACCTGGAGAAAAAAACCCAACGTGTATGTTCTGTACACTTGGGTGAATAGACTTGCATGGTGGGCTTTACTGTTGAGATCCTTCTAAAATAGTGCTATCACCTAGTTCAGTAAAAGTTCATAACTGGAGCAATGGTCTTCACTCATGCTCTTTCCTAACAAACAGATGAGATTTGCAGTGTTTTTGAACAACTAGGCAGAAGAGATTTATGGAAAATACGAGGGTAATCAAACATTTTATATTGAAGAAGATGTGTTAAAAGAGATACCAAATGGTCAGAGAGTTTGGGGTAGGATTTTTACAGAAGCACCAAAATTCCTTTGAAGATCAGTGACATTTCAATGCCTAATTACTTGAAGCTTCTTTAAAAGTTGTAGACGTTTTACATATCAGCAATTTACCAGCCCTTCTGGTTTTATAGTAGGGTTTTTGTTTGGCTTTTTGTTTGTGTTCCAGAAAATAGTGTAATCTTACTCTTACCTTGTACTTAATTTCTGAAATGCAGGTTTTATTATATTTATTATTGTATCTTGCTCCTACTTAATTTTTTTTAAGTAGGTGATACCGATCAGAACACATAGAACATACTTTCTCACAAAATTACTGATTAATGAAATTGCTGTAATATTTTGTTTTTGATGCTTCACTACAGAACAAAACCTGAAACATTTTTCAAGTTTGAAATCGTTTAAATTAAATGAGAATGCTAAGCATGAATAATCCAATTCTGATTTTTTTTTTTTAGTTCAGTATTATAGTCTAAGACATTGAAATAAAAATTAAAAATAATGTCTTAGATTTTACTTGTTTGTTTTAAATCATTAAAACACAACATTATTTTTGCCTGAATATTTATTTGAGTTTCGGGTTGTATCAGTTTGTACCATAAGCTTTGGATAGGTTTGTGGTTGTGCTTATTCTTTAATAGTCCAATATACAAAAAAATAAACAATACCTTTCCTTAAGATTTTGGGGACAATACCTATTTTGTTTCTGTCTTATGGTTGTGGTAGCTCTGTTAGGAAAGATTAAAACAAGACAAAACCAACCAAACAGAAAAAAAAAAAAAACCACCCACCTAGCCTGGATTCAGAACACTCAGGAGATGTTTCTGGTGTTCCTGAACGATTCTGGAATACTTCATTCCTTCCACCAACATTTCACTGGAAATTGGAGATAGTAAAAAACTAAATACACACAGTAGTGTAATAGACTTCTAAGAATCTCCAACATTTACTAGCTATGGACACACAAAAAAAACCTCTATAATTTACAGGTAAATTTATAAAACTAAGGGAAGCAGAATTCATATCTATTTTAACAACTCAATCTGTAAATATTCTAGAAAAAAAAATTATAGAATAAACAAATATCAAAATGAGTTATCTTTCAGGACCTGTTGTGTGTTCTGAAATCTGACTGTGGACTTGTTGGGAGTTGAAAGGTCAAGTTAGTTTACAGTACTATCAGGTGGGATCCCAAACCCACAGATCTCTTCTATTTCTGTAAGTTCTTTATTTGCTGTGTACAAAGGAAGCAGCTTGGCTCATTTATTAGGAGCAATGTGTGAAATTGAAACAAATCAAAGAGACTTAGAGCTTCAAAGCCTGGTCTGGAGTTTCACTTACGGGTTTACCCAAATACAAGGCATCTGTTAACGAGAGGGGCCATATTTGGGCCATAGATGTCTCCTATCTAGACTATTCAAATATGAAGAAATTTCTGGTGCTTTATTTGATAAGTAGTGTAGCTAATTCAATAAACCTCTGTGAAAATTTTTGGATCATATGTAATACTTTGTAATTTTTTTATTATAATGCAAAATTGCCTTTGAATTAATGAGACAAGAAAATAAAGTTCCTGTGTTAGGCAAGAAACTTTACAGGTAAAACTGTTTTAAGATGCTGTTTCTGTCTTTTGTAAGAGTTATAGGTGTATGTTCATGTGAACTGTAGGTAATAAAGTCAGTCCACAGTGAAATGTTCATGTTGAAGCCATATATCGTTAGAATCGAGCCACATACACCAAAGAATTAATGAAACCTTTTGTGTATTTTTTATACCATGTGGAACTGCCTGATAAGGTAATGTCTGATGATAAATTGAGTTTATGGTGAACTGCTAGATTCAATCTTTGGCTGTAAATCTCCAAAGCTAGCTTCTTTCAACGGAAGAGCTAAAGTCACTGCAGTGTACACCAACTGTCACTTGAATCAAATTCATCCTGACAAGGATAGTATCTCTTGTGAAATCTTCCTTAAATGGGGTCACAAACAGTTCATAATGCAAAAGCTGAATGGAAAAAAATTCTCCTACATTAATAGAAAATTTCCTTCAAATATATGTCATAAATTCTTGTTACATCTCAAAAATTCCCAAATTTTCTCCTGTTTGATTTTATTTATAGTTTAATATTACCAAATTAAATTACATTTTATCATAACCACTTTCTGAAGGAGAAATGGTTTGACCTTCTTTGGGAATTCTTTTCCCTCTCAGTCCTCTTGAGCATGTAACTCCATTTGCTGTTTCAATAATATTTGTTTGATAAGGATATAAATGAAAATAACAACTGATAATTAAAACTGACGTGATTGATTGATTATGGCCTTAAGCTCATACTAAGAAGATTCCTGTATATTTTAATGTAGGATTTATAAAGCAGACATCTGTTAAATATTCTTCTTATTTCCTTGTCAGATCCAAATTATAATTTAGGGTTTGAATCCTGTAGGTTTTTACTAACGGAAACCTTCTGCCGAATCAATAGGAATGCTTGCTAATAAAGAAATGATGACTACAGATTTTGGCTTGAATTAAGCAAAGCTACTGCAGTAATTGTGCTGGTATGTAGGTTGTGCAACTTTTGTCCCGAAACAGATGAATAAGTGTTGTTCTTTTAAACCTGCTTCAGTTACAATATTGTTAATCATAGACCAAAACATATAGAAAGAGACGGGTCACTCAAGATATTTTGTAAAGTGTGACTGAAGTACACATTGACCTATTTTTGGTGGGAAGCATAAAATTTATTCTTCAGTTCTGTATTCCTTGTGAATTTGAATTAAAGCAACAGAATAAGCAAATTAAATTAACAAAACTAAGCTTAATGATGGATTTTCTAAGCAACTTTTTTAATTACAATTGAAATTTCAATGCTTTAATAAAGAATTTTGCTGTTGAGAAAGTGTGCAAAGCAAAAATAAGAATCAGTTTACTTTTCCTGTTGAGATGTCAATGGGTGAATGGGCTGAAATGCTTGTGTCCTTTTCTGGTAATCAGAGATCAAAAATAGTAATAATTGGATGTTCAAGTTGCCAAGAAATTAACAGGAGTATAGAAAGGCTTAAAAGGCTGAGCCTTAAAATCTGTAAGTATAGAAACCAACGACTGGTGAAAAGAAAGTAGTTCAGAACTTAATGTTCAGGCTTTTTCATGCTAGCAGACTTGAAAGAGGACATGAAAAATGGTTAAACGAAATACTGTTTTTAAAAGAGGATGTAATTAATCCGTGGACTGATTGATGAAAGACTGACAAGTTAACACAGATTGAGCAGTGATTAGGTATTTTCATGGAGTATAACAACATCCACAATTGCTGTAGACTGCTGCTTTTTAGAGGAAGGGAAGGAGTAAAGTAAAAAGTGATCTGAGGCCTTAAGACATGAGATAACAACTAAGAGCTATCATTGTCAGCTACTATATTCATCTTCTCCCAAAGTGTTTCTTCCTGGACAGTGTCAGAAACACAGCGGTGAAATAAATGAATTATTAATGTTCAGTAGTGCAGAAGATCTGGTGAGCCACCTTAATAAAAAATGAGAAGGGTTAGTTTTGACAGCAGCAGTGTGGACCTTCATCCATATTGACCGATGCAGGGAAGGCACAGGGGAGTGGATAAACAGGCAAATTGGAGAGGGAATTTCCCGCCTCTGCAGGGAGGGCAGAGACCTGCACTAGGTCACAGGAGCCTCTTCAGGCCACACAGTTACACTGGGAGACCTTTGATTTATACAAGAAGCTAAACTTGTAATTTCCTAGCAATTAGCTCCACTTACTGATGGAAGGAAATTTTGTGAATTGATTTGTTCCTCTGGTTCTGCACTGTATTTTCTTGCTAGTGTGGCCATGAATGATTTATTGAGAATGCTGATAATAATTAATTGCTTTGGGAAAGCCAACAACAGATTTGTTTTTATATGCTGTAATCAACGATTATGTTAAAAGCGTAAGCCTGGAAGGTGCTGAGTGTCTCCTGCTCCTGTTGTGTCTTCCTGGTGTGTCTTCTGCGCCTTTCAGTTTTCAACTTTTATTCATAAACAAAGCAACCAAATAATATAAAATTTGATTAATACAAACAAACGAAGCATCCCAGAATTATAGGTCTTATTGAAAGTATGTGAAGTCTTTACCAGATTGTACTTATTGTATTTTATCCTATTTTATATATAAACACAGAGAAGACTGAAGAAAAAAACAAAAAACAAAAAACAAACAAACAAACAAAAAACCCCAAAACAAACAAAAAAAAACCCCAACCAAACACCACAAAAGAGAACCAAACAGAACCCCCCCCAAAAAAACATAGAAACAAGGAAATGTCTCTTCAGAGTGAGCTTGTAACACTTTCTGCTTTTTTTTTAAGGCAATCCAAACTGAAGAATAACTTAATTTGTTAGTCTTACTTTCAAGCCTGTTGCAAACTAGATGGCTCTGAAGATTATGGTTCCACTTATTTAACAAAGAAGTGTATGAGCTGTAAATCGTCACCTAATGGGAGCTGTATCTTGCTGTCTACAGAGATTAAATAGGAGAGCATAGGAAGTTTATATATGCAATAGGGAAAATGTCCAAGAAAATGTTAATATACCACCATCAGTAATCTATTAATGTTTAACGTGAATGATTGGATGAGAAGATGTGTTTAGATGCTAGTTGTTGCTTTTGCAAGAGAGAAATACAGGGCTTCAAGGAAATATATTAAACATGCTACACTTAGACATATAAAAAACGATACACTTTTGAAAGGAGGAAAATGCACCTCCTGTTGTACATACAGAAAGTAAAAGTTACAAGTTTATTTTAACAAATTCCATTGCAGTGACAAGTAGTGATGTAATAATGATCTAAATTCAGTTTTGACAAGATGTGCAAATAACTGAGGTCCACTGATATTTCTAAACTTACTTTGAATGTGTTTCATTTAGTAAGTCTGTTGGGTTTTACCACATAGAAAACTAGTAGAAATAGGAAATTTTCAAATTAGGAAAGCAGCATCATTAGAGATAATATAACAAATGAAGTTGTTAGCTGTACAGGTTTGTAGACATAGAAACCACTTCATTTGGTCCTAATTACTTTCAAGGAAAATGCCATCCTAATCAATCTGGGAATTACATGTTTGGATAGCATCTCTTTTCAGCTACATTTTGAGTAAGAATGAGAATGTATTAGCAGAATATTCCATTTATAAAATGTTTTAAATTCAGTAATCTCCTTAATGATGACGTTCAGCTACATTAAATAGTTATTTTTATATGATACATGAGCAAATTCATACCATGTGCAACCTCTAACACTAAATTTTTTTTGAGTTATGTAGTATATTCATACATGAATAGTAATCTTGCATAAAATGTTACAGTAATGCTCACAGTTTAGCTCTTGCATCTATTTTAGGTATCTTTGAAATATCATGAAGCTTTTAAAAATGTTTTGCTGCAGTATATAAAAGTCACATAAAAGAGAAATGGCAAACCTGTCATCAAGATTTGACCCTGCTTTATTATTAGTTAGGGTAATGTATATTTTAAATTACTTGAATTTTTGCTGGATTAGCCTGTTGTGAGTCATTTCTGAAAACTGGTGTTTATCAGTACTTAAAATGCACTCTAATCGCTATAAAGCACATCTGTGTGTCTTTCGGCACTGTCTCTCTCTCCTGAAACAAACTGGTCTGTAAGTTTTATTATAATTTAATAAATCTGATGCTGAAAAATTCTTTGGTCCATATGATATCTCTGCTGAAGTAGTAAATGGGCTTGTCTGATCTTGATGTCAAATTGCTTGATGTGATTTCAAAATCAATTTCAGTAGCATTTCACTAAATTACATTAGTAATAGTTAAAGGTCTGAAATATCACAGTGCAGCCTATGGATTTAGGTATGCTTTCTCCTGAAGCTTTTTTTTCTATTTCAGTTCATTATTTCTTTAACAATGCATATGTTCCTCTCAACAATTTTTATGGAGTCATTTATGTTAATTTTTTCCTTTAAAAATAATAAAAAATAAGTATTCAATAAAAAGAAAGAAAAGGAAAGATGAATCCACAGAATTTATTCATTTTAAGAATATTGGATAACAAAAGTTAACAAACTTCTGTTTTCCTCTTCTTTTAAAGGTGAACAGAATTTTCAAAATGTAAAACTCCCTGGGACAGGAAAATCACTTTCTATCTACCCTTAATAACAATTTATTCTGTATAATCTAATGTAAGTTTTGTCATGCCCATCCATCATGTTTTTTTTTTATAATCAAGAACTAAAATATGGGGTCTTTTTCAGGTCATTATGCAGTTTTAATAAATTTTTCTCTTAAAAAAATATTATTAATCTAGTTATGCCTATTGTACAGTCATGCAAATTTTGCCTATAGTAATGCTGTCTTGCATCGCACGCCATGCTGCATTCCTTACTTTATATGGTTACATATTAAACTAAATGAAAACATGAAACTAAATATAAGAAGAATAATCTGTCCTTTAAAAATAAAATAAAAAAAAATTACTTATTAATAATGTTCATTAAAAAGGCCTCATACATTTAGAAAAATGAGAGATTTTTGATTCTTTGGCTCTCATTTCAAAAGTATGAAAAAATAAATGAAAATTAAAAAAACAAAAAGAATAGTATATGAATGTAAACGTGGTGGATGTAGTAGGGTTTATTGTTATGTATTTGTTGCAGTCTTAGAATACTACATTTTTCTTATAACTTCAGTTGCCTGAAACTTAGCATCTCAGTGTAAGGCAGAATACATAAATTTATTTAAGGTGCTTTATAAAATACCTGAGAAGACAGTAAATTGGTAAGATACAGCATAGAATTGCTTCTCGTCAGACACAGAGTTCATCCGTAGTTGGAATTTTTTTACACGTAGTGAACACTAGGTCCATTTTGCTCAATTTGTCCAATTTACCAGTTAACTGCGATGAATTTTGGGAAGGGGTTTAGGGAGAGGAACCCCCTTCCATAGTGCTGGTGTTGTATTCAGGCACATTTACCCCTCTGTCCTTAGCAAGTAAGAGTCTGTGCTTTCATGGTTAATATGACATGAAAACGATAATATGTAGTTATTTGTGAATACTGTTCTAAGGACATGCATTTAACCAAATTAGGAAAGCCTTACTTTAATTTGTTAGCATTAAAATTTCTCTGGATTTCTACATCTTTGGAAGCTGGAATAATATAGCAATGTCCTTATGAAATAATGCTATCAGTAGTTAGGTCTATCAGTAAAATTTGGCTATCTGTAACTATGAGCTATGAATAAGTGAAATACATTGTATCATCTGTGACTTTGAAATGGTTAACACATAAAAGAAAGTTAACATTTTTGTATATAATAGCAATATTTAATGTTAAGCCACAGAGTTATCTCTTACACTAGCCTCAAAAATGGATTAAATAGTATATTAATTGGTATATTGATACAACTACTGCAATGCATAAGATGAACAACAGGTGTTAATTCTTACACCACAGAAAGTGTACAATATGGATGAAATTCCAAGGTTGGAGTTCCAAAGTGAGGCATGTAGACCCAACAACAGGAAAATCAAAGCAATGCACTTTTTTTCTTTTTTTTTTGTGCTTTTTTTTCATCATATTACCATTGATATTGAGTGAGCTGACTAATAAGCATTAAAGCATCAATAAGAGTTTTTCTACAAGAAGAAAACAGCCGAAGTGCAAACACCAGGTATCCATCTGGAGGCAGAATGAAGAATAAAATACGCATCTTAGCTGGTGGCTTCAGTTTTGGAGTCAGCTTTCAGAAACTGGAAGAACAAAAAAGAAGGTAATTAATTTAGATACAGTCCTGATATTCAGGCTTCTTCACTCACATCTTTTGGTCTAACTGAGTGAAGACAGAGTCATCGCTTTTACTTGTTGGGGAAAGAAGTCTGAGTTCAGGAGTTCAGTGTTCAATACCTTTTTCCTTCTCCATCAGTTTCATAACTCCTCCCAAACACTTAAGTACCTAAGAGGCATTTAAGTTGTGTACCTCCATTTTTTATTAATTTTACTTAGGAATCTGATATGATTTTTTCTTGTTCGTACTGAGGGGTACCACTATCAATGCCACTTACAAATGCTTAATGTAAGTATATGGGTTTTGTTTCATTTTTATCCTCTCAAGAGTGCTAGAGATTAGTTGCGACAACACTGAATGTTTCTGTGCTTAACTTCCTTTCTTAGATGTGTGCCTTGGGCCAGCTCCATAGTGCTAACAGAGCACAAATAAAAGAGTTCTGTCAAGGTTTGATAGGATTTTAATGTCTACGTGGCTCAGTGCAAAACCATATAGCAATACACGCCTGGGTCCCAAATGCAGTATAGCTGCATTTGAGAAGTAATAGCCATGACTAATTCAATCAAGCTTAGAGCTGCACTGAGGCAGCTCACTGTTTCTAGTTCAAAAGCTGGTTGGACACAGTGAGCTTTTGTGTAGCTGCACCACAGTACATAACTTTGGTCATATCACATAACATTGGTTTATCTCATAGGAGTGTATCAAAACTAATTTATTCAAGATTGGAGGTAGTCTGAAACTACCTGTATTAAAGTAATGTAGGTAAGTTTGGGTGAGTACTCTGGTGACTAAACAGTTTTCAGTGCCTGAGAAATGTAGAGATTTTGTGGATGCAAAAGTTGACCATTTTCGCATTATACTCTGTTAATGTTAATAAGCCCAGTGTCTCAGCAAGGTATTTTAGTCTGATTGTGCTATCATCCTAATAGTCATACTCCCTCTGGATGGGAAATAACTTCTGCCCTGCAGTCACTGAATTCAAGCAGAATAAATTCATGTATAGCTGAAAAAAATTCTGTAGATATATAACTTGCAGGAAAAATCCAGTACTTTATGGGATTGACACTGTAATACTTCCAGCCCCTGCCCCAGACAAAAGGGCAACTGGTTTATATGTAAATTGTGTCTCGTGTGCAAAAATGCTCACAAACAAATCTGGTTTTGCCTGTGCAAAGCCTGTGAGGCCCTCAGTCTTACTTTTTATTCCCACAGAAAACTACTCGCAGAGACTTCTCTGGTACTAAAGGAAAAAACAACTTATTTGTATTTTTCCTTAAACTTGTGCAATTTTGAAATATCAGGTTTATCTTGTACTATGTGAAAGTTTGAAGCGCAGAGTAAGATCACTAGCCAGCTGATGTTCTGAATTAAAAATTAGGTACCCTTTACCCTTCCTTACTCCAACACTGAAATAGTGACAAAGTAACCAGCATAGCCAATTTCCAAAGTTGAGTTAACCTTTTAGAATATTTTTGCATCGCCTTTTCTCAGTTTCTCAGCTATTGCTCTATTTCTAGTCCACTCTTTTCAAGTAAATCTCTATTTCTCTTGCTTTTGCAATAAGTGGCAGAATTTTGCTCGAGATACTGTACCACTTTTGAAACAGTCACAGTGTTGTAGCCAATGTTCGTGATGCTACCAATTTGGCTAGCTTTCTTAATTATGTCTTTATAATCTATTATATTTCTGGAAAAAAAAAATAACACATTCATCCTTGCTGTATATTGGAACCACGAAACAGGTAAAAAGCAGATGTAAATGAAAATAAAAGAATGGAATTGGTCACTACATGCTATAAATTGTGCAGTGCATTTTAAATACCTTTAAAATGTCAGACACTAACTAGTTTGGGTTTTGTTTTTCTTCTTATCATGTTAAATGAATGTCTGAGTATAAACACATTTTTACAGAAATCTTTTAATTTATTTGAAAAAAAAACAACATACAAAACAACAAACAAACCAATAGAAAGCCCATAACCAACTTTGTCTTACTCTAATTCTTATGGAATTCCTGTGGAAATAACCTGAGAAAAATATTTCTAATATTGGTTTAATAAACCTTACTTATTCTAACAATAAATAAAATATTTTAATTTTTGATAAGCATTTTCTAACTTTAGGAAATGTTTACTCCAAATTGTAGAAAACAAAAAATATTAAACATGGTTCCAAATTACAACTATAAGAACAGGTTTATCAAGTGGCATTTATCCTCACTGGCATATGAGTAAACCAATTAAAATTCCAGCAGCATCAGTTAGTAAGAGGAGTTGTCTCCTTTGGTTGCTGCCTTTGAAGGCAAATGAAAGAAAATGCTGAAACAAAGAGAAACTGTCTTTCAAATTCAAGACAGCATATTTCATTACATCTGTGAATTGTATCAGGTCAGAATATGCCCCAAATGCCTCAGTTATGTATAAGATGTATGGGCTGATTTGTTGGTACAAATGTTATAAAAATAATGTAACTGTTAGCATTTCACACTGAGCTGCAAACTTGATGAAGCTGAAATGTGTCCTAAATTTGATGAGTATTGCAGGTAATGCTTGGTTGAAAAGGTTATATAGAAATGTTTTTCCTTAGTTTCTCTCTCCTCTGCTGTTGAGGATCTGGTGCAATCTACTTTAAACTCTCTGTAATTAACCTAGTTTTCAGTTGCTCATTTTTTTGTTTGTTTGGTTTTACTTTTTATCTAGAAGTAAAGGCAGATTGTCTGCTCCCCAGCCCTGCCCCTGCAATCTATACACAAATAGCAGCTTTTTATTGCTACTGTTTTTCTGATGTCCTACGTAGGGATGAGTGGTTATTAAGGGAAGAACAAAAGAAAGTGTAAAGAATTGTCTCCTTTACCTCCTTCCTAAGAAACTCAGTGAAACAAGATGCTGAAGCAAAGGGCAATAAAAGGTGGTCACAGTGTTTTCACTGCAGAAGACACGTGACTACTCAGAGGCTACACCAGTTGACATAAATTAGAGCATCTTTCAAACTGCTGTAATGTGGCTGAGACAGCCACACCATAACTGGCTTGGCTGCATCCTGTTCAGCCCTTTCAACAGAATGTGGATGTCACAAACAGTCATTTTGTAAGAGTGCATTAACAATCTCTGTAGCCTACACAGATTAGAAGAAACTACTTATATACTTTTGGTAGTACTAGAAAACATGATAAATGGATATTAAATATGTCAGAAAGCAAATATAAGAATGACATTTTTTATTAAAAATGAGGAGAAGTTCTTCAGAGGCAATTGTAGTGATATGAAAAATTTCAGACCACCTTCAGGGAAATTAGTCAAAATAGCTGTTAGCTGGATTCTATTCATAAGTATTTCAAAGAAGATAATCATGAGGACAGGAAATTAATTTTTAGATGGAACAATTAAAGATCAATTGTAACAATCACAGAAAAGCATCCAAGGCTCTAGAGATATCATTCATTCCTCGTTATTATTAATTAGAGATAATCAAATATTATGATATTTAATTAGTTGTAGAGCTACTGTGTATTTTCTATCCATAAAAGAAGACACAAATGGGAAAGCATGAAATACTGTGTCCTGGTTTGAGGACATATTGTCACATGCTAAATGAAATATTTTATTTCAAATCTAACTGTTCAGCTGTGAACATGCTGTTATTAAGCTGTAATTTAGTCTGTGATATGGGCATCCTTTGGCCAGAAGTAATATAGGTCTATATGAATAAATAAATGACAGTATTTCAGGGAAAAAAAAAAAAAAAAAAAAAAAAAAAAAAAGCAAAGTAATGCCCCTTAGATGGAATATAATTACCAAAACTTTAAATGGAAAAAACCATGATGCTTTTGGGAAAGCAAAAATCAGACCTGTGGCAAGTACAGCCCCTTGGCACAAATGGCCCAGATAGTTGCATGTAGGTGGAGATGTTGTAATCATAACTGAGGTTCCTAGAGCCTGTTCTTCAGAGACTCTGCCAAGAGTCTCAAGCGTATGCTGACCATGAAAATAAAGTACTTGATGGGCTTTGCAATGAATTCCTGTACTTGAATGAATCCCAGCTACAAGGAGTTTTAATCCTCAAAAATATAGTCTTGTGCTTAAAGACTTCAGAATGATGGCATCAGTAAATCATTATTATTGCCTTGCTAAGGATCAACTCTGCTAGGTGCTGAACAATGTGTCACTCATGCAACAAAGCTTTAAAGCATGTGCTCAGCTACATAACACCGTAGAGAATAAAGCCTTAATTGACCTTTTCCCTTTCTGCTCTGAAAGATCACCACCTGCAGTGGTTGGTTTCTATTTTGGCAAATAGATGTAGCACGCAAAATGTTCTTACTAAGAATCTTTCTTACAACATTCAACATTCTGATTTCCGCTCTAAGCAAGACTAAAAGGACAAAAGTGCATGGGAAAAGGAAACCACTTTGAGGAGAGTATCTGTTTTCATTTCAGTCTGTGGACGTGGTTAAATCCGCTTTAAAAGGTGAAAAATAGGAAAAAAATATATCTTTTTTGAGTTGTAGAAAAGATTTCATTGAGATTGATTTTGTTCTCTTTGATGACTGCCATTTCATTTGAACAGACTTTGCTGTTATTAAGGACATAAAAAAGACATTTATTTAAGGCATTTTTTTTTCATTGATTATACACATTAAATTAAGATTTTATTCAGAGAATCAGAAGTGTTGACTAATGAGCCCCACGAACAGCTCTTAGAATTACTAAAACTCATTAAATCTAATTTTTTTCTGTGACTTCGAGTACATCTCTTAGTAAGTCTCCATTTTCCAGTCAATACAATAGGAACATGCAGGTGTATCTACAGATTCAGCAGCAGCAAAAGGAAGAATAGGGACAGGGCCTGGTGGAAAAGGCTGAAGTACTGAATTCCTTCTTCGCCTCTGTCCTCACTAGTAAGACCTGTTTTCAGCTATCCCAGGTGCCTGACACCAGTGTGAAAATTTGAAACAAGGAAGACTTATCCTTGGTGGAGGAGGATCATGTTAGGGAACATTTATATAAACCGGACATGCGCAAGTCTCTGGAACCAGACAGGATACACCCATGAGCACTGAGGGAGCTGGGTGACATCATTGCAAAGCCACTCTAAGTTATCTTTGATGATTACCAGATGTTCCTGAGGGCTGGAAAAAAGAAAATGCCTCTGCTATTGTCAAGAAGGAAAGTAAGGAAGATCTGAGGAACTACAGACCAGTCAGCCGCACCCTAATCCCTGGAAAGGCTGTGGAGTAAATCCTCCTGGAAATCATTTCCAAACACACTGAGGACAGGAAAGGGATCAGGATTACTCATCATTGCTTTACAAAGTGTAAATCACATCTGATCAATCTGATAGCTTTCTATGATGAGATGACTGGTTCAGTTAATGGGGGAAGACCAGTGGGTATCTTGATGTTAGCAATGGTTTTGACACTGTCTCCCATCACATCCGGATAGATAAGCTGATGAAGTAAGGGATGGGATGGGATGGGATGGGATGGGATGGGATGGGATAGAATAGAATAGAATAGAATAGAATAGAATAGAATAGAATAGAATAGACCACAGCTGACCACATCAGACTAGACTTTTTCAATTGGAAAGGACCTACAACTGCTTGACTGATTCAGGGCTGACCAAAAGTTAAAACATGTTATTAAGGTTATTTTCTAAATACCTCTTAAACACTGACAGGCTTGGGGCATCAACTACCTCTCTAGGAAGCCTGTTCCAGTGTTTGACCACCCCCTCAGTAAAGAAGTGCTTCCTAATGCTCAGTCTAAACCTCCCCTGCTGCAGCTTTGAACCATTCCCATGTGTCCTAACACAGGATACCAGGGAGAATAGCTCCTTCAGTACTCTGGGATGAAACCCATCAGACCCCGTGGACTTGTGAACATCTGGCTTGACTAGCGGACAGTGAGTTGGACTGAAAACTGGCTGGATGGCCAGGCCCAGAGGGTTGTGGTCAGTAGCACAAAATCCGGTTGGAGGACAGCCACTACTCTTGTATCCCATGGGTCAATAGTGGGTCCAATATTGTTTAGCATCTTCGTTATTGACCAGGACAGTAGGACAGAGTGCACCCTCAGCAAGTTTGCAGTACATACCAAACTGCGGGAAGAGGCTGATGAACCTCTATATAAATGGCATATGTGTACATTGCCATTCAGAGTGACCTTGATGAACTGGAGAAATAGGCTGACAACAACCTAATGATATTGAAGAAAAGGAATTGCCAAGTCATTCGCCTGGTGGTGAATAACCCGTTGCACCAGCACAGGCTGGAGGATGATAAGCTGGAAAGCAGTTTTGCAGAAAAGACCCTGGGGGTCCTGATGGACACCAAGTTAATCATGAGATAGCAGTGTGCCCTTGCAGCAAAGGCAGCCAACACCTTCCTGGGCTGCATTAGGCAGAACATCACATACAGGTTGCAACATGTGATCATTCTCCTCAGCACTGACAAACACATCTAGAGTGCTGGGTCCAGTGCTTGGGTCTGCAGCAGATGAGAGACATGAACATCCTGAAACAATTACAGTGAAGGACCACAAAGATGATCAAGGGACTGGAGCACCTAACATATGGGTAGAGTCTGAGAGACCTGGGAGTGTTTAGCTTGGAGAATGGAAGGCTCAGGGAGATCTTATCTATGTGTTTGAATACCTAATGGGGTGCAATAAAGAATATGGAGCCAGACACTAGAAGTGTTGCCCCGTATCGAGGATAGAGGCAGTGAGCACAAAGTGAAATACAGGAAATTCTGTTTAAATATGAGAATTTTTTTTTTTTTTTTTTTTTACAGTAATGGTGATCAAAGACTGGAATAACTTGCCCAGAGAGGTTGAGAGTTATCCATCACTGGAGTTATCCAAACCCATCTGGGCAGTCTTCTGTATCTGACCCTCCTCTGCACCAGGGTGGGACTGGGCGATCTCCAGAAGTGTGGGCTAGCCATACCCTTGCTGTAATTGGGTGATTTGTGTTTTATGAATGGTAAAATGCATATTGGTATGAGAGGCAAATACAAGACTTATGTTATAAATTCCTAAACCTGGGACTGTTTTTTGTATTGAGTGAGCACATTGGACCTACAGTACAGCAGAGGCTTGCTGACATAATATTGTCAATAGTAATTATTTAACGATTATACAGGATTCTGAAGATGGAAGTGCTAATTATATACTATCTGTTTCTGAATGTGAGTTTGTATTACTAGTTGTAATGCTTCGACTGGTAAAAGACTTGAAAGCTTGCAAGCACACCATTATTATGCTCTTCTCACATATTGTATAAAAGCTGTATAAAACAGATAATGCACCAAATTCCACTTTTTCTCATAATTTGAGTTAAAAACAACCCTATTACTTAATCATCTCTCTTTTTCTCCTTTAGAACATGTCATTAATGAATGTCTTAAACTCCATGAATAAGTAAAATTATATATTCAGAGTGTAAATGTTTTAAAACTCCAAAAAGTGTATCTAGAATAATTTAATTGAGTCCTGAAGATATGTGGAAAATGAAAACTGCTTCTGGCAAATTAATAGTAGCTCTGAATATTCAAATAGCAAAAAGTGGAAAGTGCTGTTATAATTAGGATTAAATGAATGTAAGCTGCATTTATAGCTGTTATTCTTAACTTTTTGTGATATTTCTTTTAGGAGCATGATGCTGTGTTCTTACTGGTTTTTTTTTTCTAATGAACAAGTGCCTGTTAATTCAAAGGATACGTTCTTTTGAAATTGATTGACAACAACTATGCAAAAACATTATCTTAAAAATCTAGTATAAGAATTGCATGCTTCATTTTTTCAGCCACTGTTCTTTTTATTTTCTCTCACTGAGCTTTTGTTTACATATATATTATATATAGTGTACATGTATTATAGATATTATATAAGTATATATATGACATATGTATACACTGAGCATAGAACCAGCTGTAGCCATAGGAACTAATATAGGTCTTTTAAAAGAGTTGGGTTTTTTCGTATATGCATTAACAGTGAAGGCACAGCACAGAAGGTACAACTAGTAAATTATACTTTGTGAACGCTATAAGTTATTAAAATAATAGATATTATATTCTGCCAGGAAAATATAGCATTCACATAATTTAATAATCAGATTAAAAACTCCAGCATTCAATATAGAACATAGTAAGTTACTATCTAAGTTTATTAAAAAAAACACCAGTCATTATTAGTATTAAAAAAAAAAGCTAGTAGAATTTTCTTTTTACCGATTTCAGTGATATTAATACTTTAGTCATGGGTTTGGGTGCATTTGTTAATATATTTGTATAAATAAGTCTGTTAGTTCTAAAACTACTATTATACAATAATGACATATCTGTTGCATAGCCTAAAAGATTTAATCATAGTTTTCGTATCAAGTTGCTATGCTAAAAACATAATTTTTGCAATGCAAAAAAGGACAAGTTGAAATATCTTCGTCTTTCTGTAACACTGGCATTGTACACACTTGAAATGCTCAGTGTTTAATTCATGCTTTGTTTCTGAATGGGGTTAATGTTTTAAGGCAGCTCATGATATAGTGAACTAAAACAAAAACAGTTACAAAAACAGATCTCCACTTCAAGCAGATCTTTTTTCCTTATTGTTGTACTTTTCTTTAAAAATAAATCATTGAGAGATGATGGGTTTCTTTTAGTTTATTTATAGGTGTTGAATGAATTTAGGTGTCTAAATAATGTATTTAGTTTTAATAGAAAATTATTTTAATTTCTAAGGAAAACCATTGAAAATAATGAGTGTTAGATAAAAAGCTTATTCCTTGAAGCAGAGGAGATAAATGCAGAAAAAAATATTCTTGGCATATTCATTATCTTTCAGGCAACCTTGTTCATAACTCATCACACCCTAGCCACATTCAAGAGGTAACCCAAATGCCATTCTTTATAATATAATATACTCTATTTACTGTTGTGTGTTATTACTACTATCTAATAATTTTGTCTCTGTTTCTGTCTGTCACTCTGTCTCTGTCTCTGTCTGTCTCTCTTTCTGTTTTTCTCTCCATCCCTCCTTCCCCCTGCCTCCTCTCTCATATATAAGTGTCTATAGATCTGAGAGTTTCAACTGGCAAGAAGCCTGACTGTAATTCAGAAGCAGGGTTTGTCCATATTGTACTATTAGCACTGAGTTCCAAGCACCTTTGAATTATTGGGGAAATACATTTGCTTTCTCCCATAGCAGCACTATGAGATTTGAAAGCCAGCTTTCACTTATGACTTTCTAATGATTTAAATTAAAATTCACTGTAAAACAGTACTAGAATTTAAAAAATTGATTGAAATCTTTACTGATTTATCTGTCCAGAGAATATTAAAGTCCACATGACAGCATTTCAAACCAGGGGACACATAAGGGACTTTTGTCTTTTTCATAGAATCACAGAACAACTGAAATTGGAAGGGACCTCTGAGGTCTTCTGGCCTAACCTCCTTGCTCAAACAGGGTCACCTGAAGCCAATTGTCCAGGACCACGTCCAGGTGGCTTTTGAATATCTCCAAGGTTAGAGACTCCACGGCGTCTCTGGTCAGCCTGGTCTGGTGCTCAGTCACCCTCACTATTACAAAGCGTTTTCTGATGTTCAGAGGGAACATCCTGTGTTCCAGCCTGTGCCCATCGCCTCTTGTCCTGTCACTGGGTGCTGCTGAAAATAGCCTGGCTCTGTTTTCTTTACACCTTCCCTTCAGGTATTTATATACTTTGACAAGATCACCTGAGCCTTCTTTTCTTCAGGCTAAATAGTCCCAGTTCTCTCAGTCTTTCCTCATAGGAGAGATGTTCCAGACCCTTCTTCATCTTAGTGGCCCTTCACTGGACTTTATTCAGTAGCTTCATATCTGTCCTGTACCGAGAAGCCCAGAACTGTACACAGTACTCCTGGTGTGGCCTCACCAGTGCTGAGTAGAGAGGGAGGATCATGTCCCTCAGCTTGCTGTCAATACTTTGCCTAATGCAGTACAGAATCCCATTTGCCTTCTTTGCAACAAGGGCACGTTGATGGCTCATGTTCAGCTTGGTGTCCACCGGGACCCCCAGGTCCTTTTCTGTGAAGTTGCTCAGGTGAACCTAAGAATGTGTTGGTTCCTTGGGTTGTTCCTCCCTAGATGAAAGACTGTATGTCTCCTTGTTGAACTTCATGAGGTTTGTTTATTTTTTGTTTACTGAAAACACAGTTAATTTTGAACCAAAAATTCTTTCTCGATGTGGAGTATTTTAAGGAGACTTTGTGTATGATAAAATATTGATTCTTCTCTGAAAAACAGAACAAATACCTTGAGTCTTTTCTACCTTAATTTTACACATGTTCATGATTCCCAAAATGCTTTTCCATTTTTCATTGCAAGTTTTCTAATGACTGGAAGAATCATTGTGTTCATGGAACATGTGTTAAGATTATAAAACATACGTGATAGTTAAATACTACTTATTCTTCAGCATTTTTTTTGCATATGCTTAATCACCTGTTTAAATAAGAAAAAAATAGCCTATTATAACCCAACAAAAAAGAATAACTAAAAACTATGTAGGGCAAGTGCAACAATAACAACAAAAAAGATCACACTTCCCACAAACTACCACCCCTTAGGTGATATCTTTTTTCTCAGCATCCTTTCTAAAATGCAAACTTCGCATCATGTCCTGAAAGTCAACATATCTGCATTATTGCAAAGTAAGGGTGACAAAGTATTTAATGAATAAATGCATACAGTTGTAGGCTATAGCACTCACTTCTAACTGGGATAGTCCATTTGGGATCATGTCATTGTGTAAGACAGGAAGATGAAAGGACTTAGCTATTTAAAGAAAGGAAGCAGAAGTTAAATTTCAGATTATGATTTTCTAGTATATTTGCTCTTAACTGCATCAGTTAGGCACAACTTAAAAAGACACTTCATTAGCTAGAAACAAAAGATTAAAAAAAGACATTTTGTTGTTTTTTTTCTATTATAGTTTTTCTGTAGTTCTTTTGCAGACTTTTTTTTAAACTCATGTCCTTTAATTATTACTTATTTTCAGCAGTAGGACAGCACATTTTCAGTTCCATCACTAGTGGTGTATTCATTTTATCTCTGCCCTCCATTGTACATGAGGCAAACTACAGTTGTCATGAAACCTCATAAGTGAGATGGGGAATTAAATTCATCTTAATGTAATAGTTTAGCTAACCGTGACATGTTAGCAGTTGTTAAGTCTTGTTTACTTAGCTCATATTGCTGTTGGATTCACCTTTCTAGAAGTTTAATTTCAGCAATATCTATGCTTCATTAAACGAGAGTATGTGCTGAACATGAGGAAAAACATTGATTGACTCACTGAAGAAGTTCTTCAGAGAAATATTTTATATTCCAGGGGCATTGCAGTCTTCTAGTATATTTGAAACTACCAAGAAATGATAGCACTTGGGCATACTAGGTATGCTAATGATTATTATCACAGTATCACAGTATGCTTGGGATTGGAAGGGACCTCAAAAGATCATCTAGTCCAATCCCCCTGTCGGAGCAGGAACACCTAGATGAGGTTGCACAGGAAGGCGTCCAGGCGAGTTTTGAATGTCTCCAGAGAAGGAGACTCCACAACCTCCCTGGGCAGCCTGTTCCAGTGCTCTGTCACCCTCACTGAGAAGAAGTTTCTTCTCAAATTTAAGTGGAACCTCTTGTGTTCCAGCTTGAATCCATTACCCCTTGTCCTATCATTGGTTGCTACTGAGAAGAGCCTGGCTCCATCCTCATGACATTCCCCCTTTATATATTTATAAACGCTAATAAGACCACCCCTCAGTCTCCTCCAAACTAAAGAGACCCAGCTCCCTCAGTCTTTCCTCATAAGGGAGATGCTCCACTCCCTTAATCATCTTAGTTGCCCTACACTGGACTCTCTCCAGCAGCTCTCTGTCCCTCTTGAACTGAGGGGCCCAGAACTGGACACAATATTCCAGATGCGGTCTCACCAGGGCAGAGTAGAGGGGAAGGAGGACCTCTCTCGATCTACTAACCACCCCCCTTCTAATACAGCCCAGGATGCCATTGGCCTTCTTGGCCACAAGGGCACAGTGCTGGCTCATGGTCATCCTGTTGTCCACCAGGACCCCCAGGTCCCTTTCCTCTACACTGCTCTCTAACAGGTAGCTCCCCATCCTATACTGGAACCTGGGGTTGTTTCTGCCCAGATGTAGGACCCTACACTTTCCCTTGTTGTATTTCATTAAGTTATTCCCTGCCCAAATCTCCAGCCTGTCCAAGTCTCTCTGGATGGCAGCACAGCCCTCTGGCGTGTCAGCCACTCCTCCTAGCTTAGTGTCATCAGCAAACTTGCTGATAGTACACTCAATTCCCTCATCTAAATCATTGATGAATATATTGAATAATATGGGCCCCAGTACCGACCCTTGAGGCACTCCACTGGTTACCGGCCTCCAACTGGACTCTGCCCCATTGACTACGACTCTCTGGTTTCTCTCCTTCAGCCAGTTCGCAGTCCACCTAATTATCCGGTCATCCAGTCCACACTTCCTCAGTTTAGCCATGAGGATGCTGTGGGAGACCGTGTCAAATGCTTTACTGAAGTCAAGGTAGACCACATCTACCACTCTGCCATCATCCATCCACCTCGTTATTTCCTCATAAAAGGCTATGAGGTTGGTCAAGCATGACTTCCCCTTGGAAAAGCCATGCTGACTGCCCCTAATGACCCTCTTATCCTTGATATGCCTTGAGAGGGCACCAAGGATAAGCTGTTCCATCAGTTTCCCAGGGATGGAGGTGAGGCTGACCGGTCTATAGTTACCCGGGTCCTCCTTCTTGCCCTTTTTGAAGACTGGAGTGACATTTGCTTTCCTCCAGTCCTCAGGCACCTTGCCCGTTTCCCAAGACTTGGTAAAGATGGTGGAGAGTGGTCCAGCAATGACTTCAGACAGCTCCTTCAGCACCCGCGGGTGCATCCCATCTGGACCCATTGATTTATGGATGTCCAGGTTGCTTAACTGGTCTCTGACCCAGTCCTCATCGACTAAGGCAAACTCATCCATTGACTTGACTTCATCTTCATCTGGGGTCTCAGCGGAACAGGACTCCTCAGGACAGCCCCCGACAGAGTAGACAGAGACAAAGAAGGCATTCAGTAGTTCTGCCTTCTCTGTATCTTCTGTCACCAGGGCACCCACCCCATTCAGTAGTGGGCCTACATTGCCTCTGGTGTTAGTTTTATCTGCCATGTATTTGAAAAAGCTCTTCCTGTTGTCCTTGACCCCTCTTGCCAGGTTTAACTCTAAGGAGGCCTTAGCTTTCCTAGTTGCCTCTCTACATCCCCTGACAGCAGCCCTGTGCTCTTCCCAAGTGGTCAGCCCCTCCTTTCATGATCTATAAACTCTCTTCTTCCACTTGAGCTTGCCAAGCAGTTCCCTGTTTGGCCACACAGGTCTCCTGGCTCCCTTCCTTGACTTCCTACGTGTCGGGATGCTCTGATCTTGAGCTTGGTAGAAGCAGTCCCTGAATGCTGACCAGCTATCCTGGGCACCTTTACCTTACCTTATATTACAGTGTGATAGTATTGTAGGGTGATAGTGAAGCCTCTTTGAAATGTCTGGCTGGTGCTTCTGAGAAATCTGGCATCTGTTGAACAATATCACCCAGAGAAGAAGAGAGTAGTAAATGACCTATTAATAGAAGAGTTAAGAAGGCACAGAAAGTAGACCACAAAGGGAGACAAAACAACAATTCATCTGGTCTAAACACCAATAAGCACTATATGGAAAACTCCGGTAGGGCTAGTACAGGGCCTTCACTGAAGAAAGAAGAATCTTCACAGAGGTAGAAAGATGCTAAACACAAGAACTGAACATAAACTGGAGAGTCTTTTCAGTTACCTTATGTTAATAAGCAACAGGTCTCAGATCTAGTAATGAAAAACTGCTATAGCTTTATGTCTAGCTGGTGAAGAAGTAAGGGCAAGAAGGCATAGTTTTCAGAGAGCAAAACTTCAGTCTGTAACTTCCTTTATATTGGAATTAGCTTGCTTTCTGTTCTGTTGGTGAAAGATCTAAGGCAACCGCACAGTTTGTTTTTCCTTCGGATTGTTTTTCTCATGGAAATACAAAATAGTTGTAGTAAATAGTTGAGAAGAACGAGTTTATGAACTGGCTAAGTGACAAGCAAATAAAGTAGTGCATAGATGTCTATTTGGAAGCATATTGATCATGTACATTTTAGTTGTGTTAACAAAACATACTTTTTTTCAAGAATCTGCTTCTGTGTTGCCCTATGCTATTGTCATTTTTAAAACTGCTGAGGTATAACGTTCAGATGCCAAGAATTCTTCCAATGAAATCATATTAATGGTTAAAATAGTATGTAAGAGTGTGATTTGATCAAAGGCATTTGTCCATTTTGCCTTAGAGTGAGAAAAAGTACTACTGGAAGCAGAGGAAAACTTAAACGTTACTGTTCAGGTGGGTTTTCCTGGATAGAATAAATAGTCAAAACTTGTTCTGATTTCAGAATCATGACCAAATGTTTATATGGATCAGATTATTGGGAATGTAGATTTTCTAATTAAAGTTAAGTTTTAATACTCAGCTTTTTTGGTGGATGAGCTGATTGGTGGTGGTTCCTGATAACTGGAAGAAAACTAATGTTGTAGCCATCTTCAGAAACAAGAAGGAAAATCTACGGAGCTATAGGCCATTCAGCCTCACATCAGGTCCCCAGAAAACTATGGAGCAAATCCTCGTTTCCAAACACATCAAGAACAAGATGAATCGGAAGAAGCTGGTAGGGATTTACCAAGGACAAAGTATACCTACCTGAACCCATTGCCTTCTGGGATAACTTGACTGATTTGGGTGTTTAAGGGGAGCGAGTTGGATCTCATTTACATACAAGACCTTTAGATTGGTGACTTATAGCCAAATTGGTGAAGTCTAGAGTGACTAGAGGACTATAAGTATTGTTCAATGTTTTCATTAGCAAATGGAATGACAGGAAGTAGTGCACTCTAAGAAAGATTGTGGTCAACCTCAAATTTGGTGTCAACACCAATTTGGGAGAAGTAGTTAACATGCTGGAAGGCAGAGTTGAATAACAATTTATAGGAATGTGGAAAAGCTGAAGAAATGGGCAAACAGGTTCCTCATGAAATTCAACAGAGGGAAATGGCAAGCCCTGCACCTGTAGATTAATAAACCCCCCACACCAGTACAGACTTGGGGCTCATCAGCTGGAACGCAGCTTGGAAGAGAAAATGCTGGGGTTTCTGGTGGAACAAGCTAAACAGAAGCCAGCACTGCACCCTTATGTCAAATTAACCCTCCACCTCCTGGGCTACTTTAATAAGGGTGCAGCAAGGAGGATCAGAGAAGTGATTCTGTCCTATCTTCACTATGTGTGAAACTCTGCCTGGAATGCTGTGTCCAGTTCTGGGCTCCCCAGTGCAAGACGTGGACATAATTGAATGAGTCCAGCCAAGTGTTACAAAGATGATAAGGAGCTGATGCACATACTGTATGAATGAAGGCTGAGGGGAACTTTGTTCCTGAGGAAGAGAAGGTTTTGGGAAGATTTTATTGTGGTCTTTACCATGGATAAGTGTAGATAAGATGCAGCCAGCCTCTTACAGGTATGCAGCAAAAAGCCAAAGGAAGTGGTCACAAGTTGCAACCAAGAAGGTTCTGACTAGGTACAGGGAAAAAACTTATACTATGTAGTGGACAAACATAGTTGTACTATGAGGTACTCAGGTTGTGGAATCTACGTTGTTGGTAAAGATATAATAATATCTACTCATTAATTGACTTGACAGAGCCTGAGCCACCTGGGTTAGCTTACCCTGCTGCAAAGAGGGAGACAGATTAGTTGACCACCAGAGGTCTCTTCTATCTTGAACTATCCTATGATTCTATCAATTTAACATTTAAATACTGAAGGAAACAGTTGTGTATCCCTGTCCGGGTTTGGTTTCCTAATACAGATCTGTAAGTTTAAGAAAGCTACAGTTTTTCTCAAGTTACAGATGAAGAATGAGATTTTGACTATGCCAACAATCTCACGGAGTATCTTCTAGAGACTCTGCTATACATTATTTTTATTTTCCCTGATTTCAAATCCACCATAACTTACTTAGCTGTGTTAACTAAAATGTATGTCAAGCAAAGTAAAAATGAGCCAGTCAGACCACTGATTTTCGAGATGAAAATCCTATCTCAGTCACGTCTCATAATTATAATGTTAAAACAAATAAGAGATGTGCAATGGCTGGTCTTAACTAGACTGATTAATATTGTTTTGGGGATCCCAGAATAATCAAGTTAAGTGCAGTTTAAATTCAATTACTGAATTGGAAATAAAGGTGATATACCAGTGCTTTTGAAATCTCCACACTCTCTCAAAAAATTATGATGATGTTTAACATTTAGGGCCACAACTAGGTCAAGTATTATTGTTTTGTTGTTGTTTGTTTATCTTGTACAATCCCCTCTGTGATTTGTAATAGCTTGTCATGGTTTAACCACAGCCGGCAAATAAACACCACACATCCACTCACTCACTCCCCGTGCAATGGGATAGGGGAAGAGAATCAGAAAGGTAATAGTGAGAAAACACATGGGTTGAGACAAAGACAATTTAATAGGTAAAGCAAAAGCTGTGTGCTCAAGCAAAGCAAAGTAAGGAATTCATTCATTACTTCCCATTGACAGGCAGGGGTTAAGCCATCTCCAGGAATGCAGGGCTCCATCATGCCTAGTGGTTACTTGAGAAGACAAATGCCATAACTCTGAATGTCCCCCTTCCTTCTTCTTCCTCCAGCTTTATATTGCTGAACATGACATCATATGGTGTGGGCTATCCCTTTGGTCAGCTGGAGTCAACTGTCCCAGCTGCGTCACCTCCTAACTTCTCATGCACCCCCAGCCTACTCACTGGTGGGGTGGTGTGAGAAGCAGAAAAGGACTTGACTCTGTGTAAGCACCGCTCAGCAATAACGACAACATGCCTATCTTATCAACACTGTTTGCAGCACAAATCCAAGACATAGGTCCATACAAGTTACTATGAAGAAAATTAAGTCTATCCCAGCCGAAACCAGCACATAGCTCAAAACACAGTGAGCGCTCAGGGCTTGTGTAACCCTCTTACCCTCATTTGGTTTAGGAACTATGTGTGAAGTGTAACTTTGTATCCACTGGTACCCAGGAAGAAAAACACTCTCTAGCATTCCGTTATTGACAAAAAGAAAGAGCAATAATATCTTATTATTATTATGCCTGCCAGATAATTATTACTGTAAAAAGTAGGAATATTTGATGTATAAAATTCCACTTTTTATTTAGCCTTTTTGGTGACAACTGCTCTTAGCCTATCAGCTTTATTTGGCATAAATTTATATACATAATATTTGCTTTTGAATAAAAAAAAAAAGCCCATGATATTTTGTCATGTATGGCTTTTCAAAAATAGCTTTTATGCCACAGAGAATACTGAAACTACTAAAGATGTTGATCTTATTAAAACACTTTTGGTGATCTGCATCTAACTATTATGGATGATACAAATGGTCCAGTTAATATGAAATTAATTAGTCAAAATTTTTGAATGTTTTTTCAACTTTCTGAGATTGTTGAGTTTTTCAACCCTCTGGGAATGTTGATTTTTTCAAGATTATGTTATCTCATTACCTTCTTAATCTAAATCAAACTTACTTTGTTTTATTTCATGGTAGGAAATCCCATTTAAATGTCTCTTCAATAATTTTTAATTCTGCCTCAATATCAGAATATTGACTTTCATGATATATTAATAATTAAATTCATTTACGTATTTGGAAAAAGTGAATACAATAACAAACACTATTAGCTACTGCTCCATTTCTTAGCTGTCATCACAGTTATGGGAAAAAAAAAAGAGCAAATACAGTTTAGTTTGTTGTGGAATTATAAGGAACTGGAGTTTATCTGTAAATATTTTCATGAAATATTATTATTAGAATAAGGCTGGTTTTGGGCTTTGAAAAAATTGTTAGGGCATTACTTTAAAAATGTCATGTTGAGTTTTGGCATTTTAGGTACTTAAAATAAAAAACACTTTTGTCAGCATCAACTCTGGATGCTCAGCCTTTTTTACTAATTCATAGTTGCACTGAAGTTAATTAGAGTGCATGCCATTAGCAGAACATGCAAGCTTAGGTAGCTGGACTGCAATACCAGATATCGTTAATGTTGGACCTATACAGAGAAATAGCTAACTTCTGAATCCAGTGGAAAACATTGCATATTACAATTCCAAGTGAGTGTAGGTGTGTAAGACTGAGTCTTCTTAACAGGTCATGAAGAGACACTAAGCTTTCACAGCCCTAACTTGCTGTTTTATTCTGTATTTAAAATGCCAGTAAAAATATTCAGCACAAGGTTTCTTTTCTTCTGTTCATGATTTTTCAAAGGATCTGTTCATTACATGTTGAACTTCAATATCAATATTCAGGGCTCACACTGTATTTCACAAATAGACATTTTAAAAGATTGATAGCAGATTTTCTTTGTGGGAGGGTGGGGATGGGGTTGGAGGTGTTTTATGGTGTTGTTTTTTGTCTTATTTTCTGGTTTGTTTGTGTTTGGGTTTTTTTTGTGGTTTTTTTTTTTTTGTGTGGTTTTTTTTTGTGTGTTTTTTTTTTTTTTTTTCTGATGTGAAATAACCACACAGTCTCAAACAGTTAGCAGGGATTATCCTAGTAATGGAATATGTGTCTTACATGTCAACAGGTGTTTTAGGGAAAACAATCACCTATGGTTCTGTATACAAACTTAAGTTTTGCCAATGCAGATTTGACCTTTTTAAAGAAGATCCAGTTCATTGTATGCAATATGTTTCACAGTAGCGGTTCTGAAACGAAGTCTTCTGATTGGATGCATGGGATTTATGCTGTCAGAGAGAGGCCTAGTAGGGAGTGGAATTTGAATCCCTGAATGCACTAGATGTTTATTGAATGGCTGTAATTATCAAGTTGGCCTGGGGGAGAATCCAGGTTTCTTTCCTCAGAGTTAGCAAAGTTCTGGCTTAGGTTCTGTGCTGGAAAGAGAGAATATGGAAAAGATGATAGATTGTCACTCCCCTTGTGCTGGGCCCAGGGGAGTGATTTTTCCTACTTAATGTTCCCCAAGTGTAGCTTAAGAGGGACTGAAATTGTATGTCTGGGTACGCAGTCCATTACATCAGGTTTCTTTGGAGTTTCTTGAAGAGATTGGTACTGAGCAACCCTAGAGAGAAGGATGTAACGCAGAGTGAAGGAGTCAAACAGCACTGAGAAATTATGGTGGGCTTCATAGCACTTGTCTGGGATTTCTTTGGGACCAGGAAAGAAGCTGAGAAATTCTATGCACACCTGAAAAAATGTATGACTCATTTTAGTGATGCTTATGAATCACAGAATTCAACTGCAAAATGGAGGTTACAATGAGGTGCCAGATGAAGTTGAGAGGGAGATGTAAAGCATGCTCATGAGATGATTGTGAGCTACACCAACGTATCTATTCACAAGTTGTAACACAGTACAGTTTCTGGGTATTAATTATCACATCTGTACATTTTTATATTTACAAATTGTTCTGTGATTTTCTAATATTCCACTTTCTGTGGAATTATTCATTTAGTAAAATTAGAGTATTTTTCAATAACTGGGACATTTAATGTCTCTGGCTATCTTCTTTTTTTCAGAAGTTGTTTTAAAGAAGACTGTGTGTGGTGTAGAGAGACACAAGTTTTCTAAAAGATGTGGTATATATCATCAAAACACTAAGCTGAATTAATTCAGTCTCTGCCTGTTAGACAAGAAATCATTCTCTTCATGCATTTCCATTTGTTGGATAGCCCTGTGCTATAATCTGTCGCATTTATATAAGAAAGAATGGGAACTGGTTAATTAGATTAATTAACCAGTAGATTAATGTCTAGAAAAAAAGGCACCCAAAAAGTCTTTCAGTTTAATAGGGTAAGTGAAGGTCCTGGTTCTTTACCAAAACTAAAGCAAACCAAAATGCCTTCACTTAAATTATCTGACTCAGCATAGGTAGTAAACAGAAAACACTTTCAGTTCATTTAGACAGGAGATTCCACACTCATGTGTTGCCCAGTCTGCTACTTTTTTTATGGTTTATATATTGGTTTTGGTACATCTGTTAATGGCTACATTAGTCGCGATGTGTGATGCCATAGTTTCCTGACTCCTTCTCAGCGACTTACTGAGACTGTCGTGAACAGAGAATCCTCCAATAAAGTTTTCCTTTTAGTTACACCACATTGCTGATAAAGAGCTGATGGACTAGATGGAGAGATTGATGATCCAGAGATAATGCATCAAGGTTTAAATGGAAACCAGGTTTTTAAATATTTGGGCTCGCAGAACATTATTTTTTTTTTTTGCCTCTAAATCTTATAAAAGTGAAACTCAGTATCAGAGTTTCACCAGGAGTCCTCTTCTGCCACAGAAATTCATCTGAATGTGATAAAATGTCGTGGTGCGATTAACATATAGATACCTGACATCTATTTGGAGAAGTCTTGGATACTCTTACAGAGCAAGTTTTATTGGTAATGTATTGTCCCAGTTTTCTGTTCTGTGGAGTCAGAAACAGATAATTCTTTCCTGAAGAGATCAAATGAAAAAAAGACATCCTAGTGACATGAATCTGTCAGGCTTTTTTCCTTGTTGTTGTTTTCCTGAAGCCAACTGTAAGTTATCAAAGGCTTTTAGTACCACAGGCTATTAACTGTGTGAAAAAGTTAGCATTTTATGGTCGCACAATAGAATAGAGCTAACAATAGCCTTCTCTACAAACATACCTTCTTACAGAAGACATGTGAGTGTGTGACCTGGAGTATTTTATATTCTTTGAACGCAATCACATACCTGTTTATCTTGTATCTGCAGTCAAAATTGCATAGAAATGCTTAAAGGAATGAAAACAAATTCCCCTTCCTATGAAAAAAGATCAGGAAGGAAGTTAACTCAAACCACATTGCCATCAGAACTGTTGCATATTAAATTAAAGGCTTTCTGGTGCATACAATGATGACATCAAAAGACAATATTGACAACTACCTATTCCAGAATGCCTAAAAATCACATATTTTTAAAAAAGATAATATGTTTATCCCCTGAATTTCTGTTGCCATAACAATATGGTGTTAAATTTTCATGGGAGAGGATTTGACATCTCTTCCCAGTACTCAACTATGGTTTATGAAAAAATATCTTGTTACTGCCATGCCTTGTACAGCCTCTGTTGAAGGAGATACTGACAGTGAACGAGGGAACAGGGCATGACTCCTCTCATACTGTTTGAGAAAAAATATACCGTTTCACTCAAAACTAAGTATCATTAGGACAAAAAGCTGATAGGAAGTGATTAGATTTATAAAACTATTGATGGAAGAAACAGGGGTGAGGAAAGCATTCTTGGTTATTTTTACAAGCACCCATAACCTCAGTGGACATGAACTTTGGATCTCCTCCAAGTGTAAATTTGTAACCCTAAGCACTATATACAGCTTTGTTGAAAGTATATATAAGACTCCTGCTATTCTATAAACAGGCAGTCAAGTGACGCATCTCGAGGGTTTCCATATACTGTTACTCAAATTCTATTTTTCTGGTAGTTTATAAGCCATAATCCGTAGCTTTGAATTTGATTTCCAAAACCACACTTTTTTTCTTCTTAGCAATGTTATGTAACATGGCCTAAATGAGAAGGGCTCTTCAAAATTATTTGAAATGGTATGAATCTGTTTATCACATCAAAATTATTTCTCTGACAGCTTATGAAATTATGTTTATAGAAAACTTTACTGTAATTACTCTTCACCCTTTTGGCACAAAGCACATCTGCAGAAAACTTAATAAAAGGATAATCAAGGAAGCAGAAAAAAAAAAGGAAAAGAAAATGCAGTCAGTCAAAATCAATTGTTTGATAAATCTCTTTAGAAGTAATGCATACAGTGTTTTAATTTGGAGTTTATAAGCATATGCTGTCATTTGAAATTTGTTACTATTTGAGAACAGCATAAATTGGTTTGGCAGAAAAGTTGTAACTGTCCCCTTTAGGCACTCTGGAGATGAACATTTTGAGCCAAATCTATTTTGTTTGATGGAATGAATTACACTGAAATATAATATATAGTGTCAGTTTATTTCAATTATCAAGATAGATACTATACAGAAAACACTGTATGTTATCTGCCCTGAAGGACAAAAATAATTTCTTAAACATTCTTTTCCTTTAGTGACTTTGCAGTTCATTGCATGTTGTCATATGTTTTCTGGGCAGTGTAAGATACTAATGGAAATTTTACTCTTAGATTTTCTTCAAAGAGTCATGGAATTCTTTCTCAGATGATATGTAAATGTTTCTTTGAAATCAATTAATGATGAAAATTCAGTCATAGAAGATGAATAAATTTAACTGGTCTATATTTGCCCTGAAGTATGGAAGGGCGTATCTGCCCCATTGGAAGAGTATATAGGGAAGTGGTGCATTACTGTGAATTCCCTATATTTTTCAGTGGATGTGGGAAAAGATAATAGTCATAAATCTTTCCTATGCATAGTAAACCAAAATTTTCAGTTGTGTGAAATAGGCTAATATGAATCCTTTCATTTCAGGAAGAAGGTGTTCAGCAAGGAAAACAATGTGTTTTTTTTAAGCTAATGTGTTTTTTTTAAGCTAAATTCCTCAAAGAAAAGGAATACATACATATACATATACAGGGCAACTAAGATGATTAAGGGCTTGGAGCGCCTCCCTTATGAGGAAAGGCTGAGAGAGCTGGGACTCTTTAGCCTGGAGAAGAGAAGGCTGAGGGGAGACCTTATTAATGCTTACAAGTATCTAAAGGGTGGGTTGAAGGAGGATGGAGCCAGAGTCTTTTCAATGGTTCCCAGTGACAGGACGAGGGGTAATGGGCACAAGTTAGAACACAGGAAGTTCCATTCAAATACGCGGAAACACTTCTTTACGGTGAGGGTGACAGAGCCCTGGCACAGGCTGCCCAGGGAGGTTGTGGAGTCCCCTTCCCTGGAGATTTTCAAGACCCGCCTGGATGCAGTCCTGAGTAATGTGCTCTGGGCAATCCTGCTTTAGCTGGGGAGTTGGACTAGATGATCTCTAGAGGTCCCTTCCAACTCTGAAAATTCTGTGATTCTGTGATATACATCAAACCAGAAACGACCAAAATGGCTCCTGTCAGCCACTTCCATTTAGCAGGCTAATCTTTTCATAAAATGACGTTTCACTTGTCAGAGTTCAACTTTACTCCTCTATATGCTGGAGTGGCCTGCTAATACAGTTTTGACAAACCATGTATGCATCCATTGATACTGAATCTATCCAGAAATTCTCTGGGACTCCGATAAGTCTCACTGAAATACAATTTTATGTTGAAGTTGGAAATCTTACGTCTGCAATATAAAACTAGTTTATTTTCTTGTTGTGTTTGAAGGGTATTATTTAGAATTCTGTGGAATTACAATTTAAAGTAAATATCTCTCCTTCCTTCCTCACCCCTATTCCCCAGCTGAAATACGCATACCTTCAAACAGTAATAGTTGTCTAGTTTACCACATGCCTAAGAGGAAGAACAATTATTTTTAAAATATGTTGCAAGCACATACTGTTGCGCATCATTTTTTTAAATATAGTTTGTTCAAAAAAACCAAAGGGATGGAGAAGCAAAAATAAAGCTTTTACCCTTTAAGTCAAGGCTGGACCTGAACATTGGCTCCAACTGACTCAGAATTTATATTTAGGAGAAAACAGTCTGTGCCAAATACACAGCCTCCTTTTTTCTAGTTGCTACACACACTGTCATTGGCTAGGTCATAAAGAAAGATTAGACTCTTGTCTCCAAAAGTTTATTTGAGCGGACTTGCACTGCAGTTACTTTTTGCTCTTTACAGAGTGCAGTGCTGTCTCCAGGGCTTTCTAGGATACAAAGACAGATTGAATAGTGTTGCAACTATTCATCACAATGCATGTCCTGTTTGCAGGCAGAGACTTGTTAGAGTGGGTGTGAGAACTGATCTACGGTATATTAAAAGCATCAGATCAATATCTCTAAGTAAAGTTTTCGATACCACTTCCTTTTATGATAAACGAAATTATTCTTTGTGTTTATAAATATGGACCATAGTCTCTATTTACTGAGGATGTTTCTACTTCTTTTGATAAGACCCATAAAGTAGGTCTTAATTTCAGTTTCCTTTGAAAATAGCTTTTTGCTTTTGTTTTTAGTGTGAATTGATTAGAAGGAGGCCTTCAGAGTAGTATAGAGGAAAATGAGATAAAGCTTTGTGCCATCTGAGAATAATGAATAATAATCCGTTATATTTAACAGATTCTCTCTCTCATATCTTATCCTAAGATAACATTCCTTTTGGCATCCTTAGTTGGGGGAAAACTTAACGTGTAACTTTTCTAATGTTATTATTGCTTGCTGCTGTTCATTGTTCTCACCTGACTTTTGGTACATAGCAGAGTTTAAAACTGGAGAAAATAAGACCAGCCAAAACTCAACAATCCTAAGGTACGATCCAAAGAAATGTGGAAGCACTGTCTTGGGCTATGGCAATACATTACAATTAAACTCACCTGTCTTTCAAAAAACACATCTCGTAGTCAAAATTTTAAATAACAATCATATCTTTCATTGATCTGGTTTGTGAGAGTTATTTGGGAGAAGATAAATGTTGCTATGCAACAGGTCCTATAAGTTTTAGCTTAAACAATTTAAAATACAGTGAATTTAGCTCCAGAAAACTTTCAATGTATCCTCACTGGTAAAATAGAATGAAGATTTGGGGTTAAGTGTTACAAATATGGTAAAAAAGAAACCATGCTGAAAAAGCCTAAGAATTGTTGCTGAGAGTTTTTGAAATCTATGCTTGTAAGAGCACCAGCAAAAAATATTTACTCTCAATGATAAGAAAGAAGATTCATGGAATGCTATTTTGGTAACAGTTGTTAAAATGTTTAAATTCTTGTGTCCTGGACTTAAAATTGCACATTTTTCTTTCATGACTGACAAGCAAGTAACTAACAATGATGTAAGAGCTGTGCTATGTAAATATCACCAAATATTTCTAAATATGTGCTATGTAAATATCACCAAATATTTCTAAAGTATGTTAACTTGTATTTCCATACTGTACTGCAGGAAAGGATATGGGAAGAATTAATATTTATTTTATTGTTATCAAATTAGGTCAACTTATTTTCCCATTTTAATTACAGATCTCAGATGGGTTTCTCTGTTAAACACACCTACTTAAATTTAACTGAAAAACTGTTAAAAATGCTGATTTCCTGGCAGGCTTATATTCTATAGGAAATTATGTCATAGTAATTAGTATTCAAGTTATTTATAAGAAATAATTACTTTTTTACTTTTCAAATTGTTTTCTCTTGTCTCATGAGTGAATGGCTGCCAGAAATGCCTGTGGTGTTTGGATTTGACTTTGAAGAATGGCGTTTGAAATAACAGGCATATTACTAAATGTGGGAAAAAGGGAAAATTTTATGAGATCACCCTTATGTAGTCCTTAATGGCAAAGTTATTACAAGCACATTAATAGGCAAAGTTAACTCATGAGTTAGTTCCTGCAGAAATTTCCAGTCACTGGAGGAACAAATTCAATCATTAACCATAAACTGTATATTTTCCTGAAAAGTCCTTTAATACCTTAAGAACCTAGACTAAATTTTAATTATTATGTACAGCTGCACGGTACTTCTTAGTTCTCTTAATATAACTGGAGTTGCTCAAAGAATACACAATTATAAATAAATGAAAATATGTCCCAGTGTTGTACGATTTAAACACAAATAATAAAACTTCATGTGTGCTTAACAAGTTCATCTGACCTTTTGAGATGTCAGAATATAATTTCTGTAGAATATTAGAGTAACCTTTTGTTTACATATATCCAGGTGTATTTCAGGGAATGTAATCTGTAGAAAGGCAGCGTTGTGTTTCTGTAGCTGCATTGCTTTGTCACTTTTTGTTTGTTTGTTTGTTTGGTTTTTTTAATACTAATAATGTACTTGTAGAGTGGTGAATTTACTATAAATGATATCTGTTTGAAGTCATTGTAAAGGCATGATCTTGATGAGTATAACCTCTTGAGAGGAATGTTTGAAATATATTTGTGCTTTACACTGGTTAAAAAGTTTGCCATGAGATATAAATAAATTGGAAAAATTGTTATGGAAAACCTCTATATTGTCTGCTGTTGGTGTTGTGTAGGTTTTCAGGGAATGGCACAAAGGATCATATTGGATTTTACTGTGACAAGATGAATAAAATCAAAGCTCCAAAGACTGAACTACTGGTATGAAGGTCATGAAACATTGGCATTTGCTCTTTGGCGTTGTCCTGGTTCCGGCAAGGATGGGGTTAATTTCCCCAAGGAGCCGGCAGGGGAGGCAGGTATTCCATACCACTTGACCCATGCCCAGCTATAGGAGGAGCTAGCCGGGGAGGGGGAGGCAGTTGCCGCTTGGGGTGGGCCGCGGTGTAGAGGGTCGGGTAGCTGCGCAGCGGTACTGTAATCGCGTACTTGTATTCCTTTATCGGTGTTATTGTTTTTCTTTCTTCTTCCCTTTGTCTGTTTTGTTAAATTACACTATTTCAACCCACGAGTTTTGCCCTTCTCTGCCGACTTTTCCAACGGCTGTGGGAGTCGAGTGAGTGGCTGCGTGGTTCTTTGTTGCTGGCTGAGGCCAAACCACGACAGGTGTTGAGTTGTGAAGGGTAAAAAAGACAGTATTAAGTTTGGCACAGCTTCTTTATTCTATTACCCTGAAATAAGAGAATAGCAATAACCTAAATGTGTGTAGTAGAAAGAAAACATGGTGCAAGTATAATAACTCATAATTAAAAAAAAAAAAAAAACAACAACAAAACAAACAGAGAACATCAAGAGAAAATTGGTTTTGCTTTAGTCATGTGACTATAGAAAGCTTTCCAGATTTTTTTTTCCTGTTTACTAGAGAAAAACAACAATGCAAATGTTATTGAAGTTCTGTCATTATCATATATGTCTTATAGCATTTGTATAAAAAGTTCCTTAAATGGTTTAGAAATATATACTGGTGTACAGTTAGCTGAGTCTAAAATTTGAACTTAAATATAAGTCCCTGAATTTAAATTTAGTGCAGAATTGAATCTATTTTATTTTATTTATTCTTTAAGAATAAGAGGAATCAAACATGACATCTGGGATTAGTGAACAAGAAAAGTCTATTTATATACTGTGTCCTGGGGTAATTGATAAAGAATAGTGGTCCTTGTGAATCTAATTAACTTCATTGTCCAACTTTCTCAAAACTTTATCTTACATCACAATCTTAAGTTACTTCAGGTAGCAATGACAGCAACATTTTGCTGAATAAGCTTCTATGTGTATCACAAGAGCTAGAGCAAAGACAAAGAAAGAAATTTTTCTGTTCCTAAAATCTTCAGCAGGCTGAATTGCACAAGTGAGATTATATATTACTTTAAAAATTCATGTTGAATGAGCCTTTTAATACTTAAAAATTATTTATATCTTACTTGAATACCAAAACATAATATTACATTTGAATGTAATGATATCAACAATTTGTAAAAAAAAAATATGTACCCCAGCTTTAGCAGGCTGCTTCTGCTTCTGGAAGTGACAAAAAAAAAGTGTTTGTTTTTTTTAATGTATAGGTTTTTTCATTTTCTTTTTTTTTATCCTTTCTGAAAGGGTCATATTTAATCACTAGTTTTGAAGAAGTTAGTATAAAACTAGCTAGATAAAATATGTCGCCCCTCAGGCAGAAGATCATAAACAATACATCAATGGCTACCCTGCAGACAGCAGTGTTGAAAAACATACTTAATTAAAAATCGACTTAGTTTTCTGATATTCAGAAAAATGTTTATATACAAAAAAGTGTTAAAGGACTTTTTTGACAGAGACTTGATCCAAACCAAGTTGGTGGAAATTGTTCTTTTTAGTGGTGTTTACAACAAAATTCCTGTTCATGAATGTAAAACTTTAAGAACTGAAAAGTTATTTTACAAATTATGTAGCTAGCGCTCAGCTTAGTTTGGGATCTACTTTTCTGTTGTAAGATGTACCGTATCTAATGTATACAGCAAAATATAACCTATTTGATTTTTTCCTGAAGCACACTGCAAGGTGCAGGTAAACTATACTGTTGCCATGAGAAGCTGTTTAGCTTTAAGGTAGTCTTTGTACCAATTCCCACATAACAAAGAAAGGGGAAATGATGTATGAACTCCAACATTCAGCATTTTGATATTTATCAAACCTTACTAAAACATTATTTTCTTAATTATGGAAGTATTCCTAGGGGTTTGACCTGACCAAACACTTCTTCAATGCATTTCTATATAAGACATTTTTGCGTGATAAAATAATTTATTTATAATGAATGCTTGTATGATCAAAAGCTTAAATTTAAATTAAAATTATTTTTTCTTCATTTCAGTTAGTTTTCTTTATTTTTTTAATTTTTTTTTTTTTAATTTCCACAGAATCGATCTTTTCAGGTGAACTATAAATACCTGAGGGGTAGGTTGACAATAATTTAGGAATCTTGCTTTATTACTTTTCATTAACTCTGTCAAACAAATGCCACTGGATTGCTTCATTGAGGTTTGCCTGCTAAGTAGAACTTTTAAACAAATCTTAAATACCATTGTTTTAGGCTGAATGGCAATGATCATCTCTGTATTGTAACTACATTCATTTCATTAATGCATTACATGCATAGTGCAATTTTGTGAAATTCTGAGTTCCATTACTATTTGTCAGGCTATCTCTTAATGAGAGAAATTCTTTATTGACTTTGTCTTCTCCAAGAACAAACTTTTGAGGCTGTACTGCTTGCATTGCCTACAAATCTTGAAAGTGAGCAACTGTAGAAGGCAAGGGTAGTCTGAAATTCGGATATATCAAGCCTATATTCTTCGTGGCAGAGCAACAGGAAGTACGCCTAACAATTCATACCAGTTCCAATAATTGTTTTTAAAACAGCTCTGTGTTTTAATGGTCCATATGAGAAAGTGAGAGTTTAAACCTCCATATTCTTATGTCAGTTTTACATTTACACCAGTGTAAACAATACAGTAGAAATTTTGTCAGAAGAATAAGGAAGAAATGATTTCTTTGAAAACTTTGTTAATGGTTAATCTCTGTGTATCTTTCTGGTAGCATTATTACTGGTTAAGGCTACAATAACAAGGAGAAGATGTTAGTTCATAAATTGGAATTTTGTATTCCTCCACCTAGCAATGAATTACAAGTTTCATTTTCACTTAACCAGATAAATGGGTATTATGTTGCAGCATACCATATTGCAATATTGCATACTGTGTTGTAACATTTGGGTATGCTATAGACATAGTCTACTGACTTACACTTTGTGACTTCCAGAATAGGAGATGTTCATGGTTATTAATATGTTTATGTGTATAATGCCTGCATACTTTTTTTTCCTGTTCTGTCTCAGAACTAGCACAGAGTATAATTGCAAATAAATTCTTTCAAGCTGGAGTAGTATCTGTTGATGTCTCTATACTGTTTTGGATAGAATGGATTTCTAGAGGTTCTTACCTTACTTCTGAAACATAATTGAGAATGTTAATCTTCAACATTATTCAAAATCCGCTTCTGTTTTCAGAACCATAGTACTGGAGAAGAGATATTTACCTTATCTTAGAGTGGGCAAAGCCTATGATATACCAATAACTGAATTAGGCTTACTGCCTTGTTAAATTGAATTCTAGTGGCTCTAACTGCAATTAAGCACAAGGAAAACACTTCAGAGACATTTTTCCACAGTAGATGGAATTGCTGGGTTTTTCACATCTTGCACACAAATGTTCTCAAATAACTAGGTAGAACTAAATGTCTTTTTCCTTATAAATCAAAAGTTCATTAAATTAGTTTATCCATTGAGAACTTTGTATGTAAATTATATAAGCCTACACAAAATCCCACAACAAAGTTCTGCATTGCCTTCTAACTGCTGGAAAACTATGAGGAGAAAAAAACCCACACTTTCCCCCCCCCCCCCCCCCCAGAACATGCTGCCTTATTGAAGGATAAATGAAAAGAACACACAAATTCTACGTCATGACCACAAAAGTGTATTGATTTTGAGACTCTCCTTCAATCCGTGAAGCAATGTAATTGTGCCAGGATTCCAATTCAGAGATATATTTCTTATCTGTTTTTTGAAAATGTGTTTTGAAAGTCTACTCAAATGCTTCATTGTCATTAGGAAATAAACTTCCTAGTTCTAATGCAAAGTAATAATTTTGTTGAAAATGTAAACCAACTTCTTCGTACTTAGTCTTGCAGAAATACAACAGTTTTAACTGCTTTATGTGTATGAAAGACAATGAAGCATCTAGCATTTCTTGCTCTTTTCTCTTCTAGATTACAAAAAATCATTTCGTTCAGGCTATACTAAGAGGCTAGGTATTCCATAACTCCTACATTCAGCCCTGCTTGGTTTTTACTTAAAAACTATTTCTTAAAAAATGGTACAGAAAAATTTCATATGATTTTTTTTTTTTTCCAGTGCAGAACTACATCGAATAGCTATTGTCTGTTTTTCACATAGAGGACACTTGCTAGAAGACAACGTCAGAAAATCATTTGACATTTTGAAATAGCAAGGCACTCAGACTGTGATCCACTATAACAAAAGTAGATCTGCTATGTAATTGCTGATCTCCCATTTTGCATACGATTTCTTCTTGGTAAATGTAGTACTTTGTACTCTTGTCTTTAAACTTGTTTTGGAGGGATTACAACCTTTCCCCCAGTATATTAAGGTCATGCTGAATTCAGAGCCTGTACTCAAGCTGCTGAGCTCAGTGCTTTCTACATTTTTTTAACTAAAGTTAAGATGTCAATAGAAGTGAACAGAACCTAGGATTTTGCTTCTTAGCTTGTTTTTCACTTTTCTTCATGGGGATTTAATTTATCTGCTCTTAAAATATTTGCCATATGGAACAATTCATAAAGTCTTCCTGAAATCAAACTGTATCATCTGAATCATGGACTTATTTTATTTATTTATAGTTATGCAATAAGCCAGATAGCATATCAAGAAGGTGATAAATCTGATGTTATTAATTCTTGTATATCTCATTATTATACTTGAACTATTAGTAATACTTCTGCTTATTAATAATTTAATTTATTATCTGGTTATCCAAAGCAGCCTTTCAGGCTTAAAATTCCTAGGTTCTCTTTAAAAGGAAATAAAAAGGGCTAACCTTGTCCTTCAATGCTCTTTGGACAGATTGATACTGAGTTTTGTACTTTCCTTTTATTTGGTCTCCTAGCTTGGCCACAAGCAACTTGTGAAGAGTTCCTTCTACACCATGGAGAAGAAGGAAAGGTTGATTTGTCAAGCAGAGTATTTGACACAAAAGGGAGAGCCATACATGTGTAGTCTTTGAGTTATTTGCTTTCTTCCTGGAAAGTTTATAATATCCTACTCTATTCAGAGGAGTAGAGCTCAGCTTAATACAGGCTCCATAAAAATGTGTACAAGTTGAGATACCACTGCAGAGCTTCAAAAGAATGTTGCATTATCATAGAATCATAGAATAGTTTGGGTTGGAAGGGACCTTAAAAGGTCATCCAGTCCGGTCCCCTGCAATGAACAGGGACATCTTCAACTAGATCGAGTTGCTCAGAGCCTCAATCAACTTGACCTTGAAAGTTTTCAGGGATGGGACATTTACCACCTCTCTAGGTAACCTGTTCCAGTGTTTCACCACTTTCCTCCTAAAAAATTTCTTCCTTATATCTACTCTGATTCTATCCTCTTTTAGTTTAAAGCCATTATCCCTTCTCCTCTCACTACAGGCCCTACTAAAAAGTCTGTCCCCATCTTTCTTACAAGCCCCCTTTAAGTACTGAAAGGCCACAGTAAGGTCTCCCTGGAGCCTTCTCTTCTCCAGGATAAACTCTCTTGGCCTGTCCTCATAGGAGATGTTTTCCACCCCTCTGATCATTTTTGTGACCTTGCTTTGGACCTGCTCCAACAGGTCCATGTCTTTCCTGCGCTGATGGCTCCAGAGCTGGACGCAGTACTCCAGGTGGGGTCTCACCAGAGCAGAGCTGAAGGGCAGAATCACCTCCCTTTTAACCTGCTGGCCACAGCTCTTTTGATGCAGCCCAGGATACGGTTGGCCTTCAGGGCTGCAAGCGCACATTGCCAGCTCATGTACAGCTTTTCATCCATTAATATTCCCAAGTCCTTCTTGGCAGGGCTGCTCTCAATCCCTTCATCTCCCAGCCTGTATTGATACTGGGGGTTGCTCCGATCCAGGTACAAGAGCTTGCATGTGACCTTGTTTAATGTCATGAAGTTC
Source organism: Vanellus vanellus (assembly GCF_965231255.1). Lineage (NCBI taxonomy): Eukaryota > Metazoa > Chordata > Aves > Charadriiformes > Charadriidae > Vanellus > Vanellus vanellus. The sequence goes on from NC_138908.1 coordinate 54,923,509, forward strand.
ACATGGGCCCCTTTCTTGAGCTTCTCCAGGCCCTTTTGGATGGCATCCTATCCCTCATGCACGTCAACTGCACCACTCATCTTGGTGTTGTCTGCAAACTTGCTGAGGGTGCACTCAATCCCACTGGCTATGTCACTGATGAAGATATCAAACAGTATTGGTCTCAGTACAGACCCCTGAGGGACACCGCTCATCACTGATCTCCGTGCGGACATTGAGCCATTCACCACTACTCTCTGGATGCAACCATCCAGCCAATTCCTTATCCACCAAAGAGTCCACAGCTACCGCTATACATAGCTACAGTTAGTTTCTCTAGTATGAAGACCTTTATGTGTTAAAGATACCTGTTAAACCTGGAGAGGCAGTCAAAAGAAAATTTGTCTGTGACATTTGACTGATCAATGTTTTTACCATGTTTCTCTGAGAGTCCTGTTGGTGAGTATTCTAGACATTGATGTTAACCCCTAAGGGTATAATGCATTAAGGGAGCAGAGGGACCAGGTGAATTTTGAAGTCTTCACTAGTAAAGGGAGAGCCAGAATTCAATATGACCTTCATACTGGAAAAATGGTAAGGGCAAAACTAGCCCATACCATTAAAAGACATTGAGTATTTCTGACAATTAAGTTATGAGAAAAACAGCGAATGAGGTGAAGTTTCAGATTTTCATGGACACTAAAAACATCTATTTTTTAATTCAATCTATTTTATGCATAGCCAGGCTCCCTGTGCTGCACAAGACATAAAGATTTTTAATCTTCAGAAAGCAGAGAATAAAGAGAACTGTGAAATCTGTAGGGTGGAATGCTTTAGATTGCTTTATAGCTTACTGGATGTCCTTGAGAAGGTGAACTTGAAGGTTGTTGACTTTACAGAAGTGTGTTGTTTGTTTTGTTTGGCTGGATTTTTCCAAGGAAGTTGATTTTATCAGTGGCTGTAATATAACAACCATTGTTAACATATTTATTTGCATGACATTGCATATTTAAGATACTATGCTACTAATCTTAACAAGCTGCCAGTGGAGTAGCTTTTCTAGCATGCTACTGAATTTTGAAAAAGATAGTGTCTGTATACTTGTCAACTGCATAGCTCATGTGGAACAGCTGTTAAGCATTCTAAAATACTCAGTTTCATGTTTCTCTAAGAGTTATAGAAATACCTATTTTCCTGTGACAGATACAGTACGTCATAACTTTAAGCTTGCTTTAAGGATAAGATAACCAACCCCATTGAGCTTTATTGTTTGGTTATACCCCCTAGCTATTCAATCCTTTTAAGTGGAAGAAATTTACTAACTTAATTAGGAATTTTGAGGTTGATGAAGGTCTAAAATCTGTACATTTCTGTAGTATAATTTGCCATCTTGCCATATGATTAGAATTTTCAATTAAGTCTAAAATATCTCCGGCCTAGGTTTACAGTGTTCTTGTTAAAATTGTCATGCCTGTGTGTAAAGGTTAGACATATCTGAAATAATAATAGCTTTTTAAATCTTCTGGTAGAGATACTTTGATATCTAGTGATCACAAAATCGTTCTTAGGTAGACTGTGTTTAAGTAGTACTCAGTAACAGTACTATCTGCCCATTAATAATGATATACTTTACAGTATTTGCTTTTTTTAATAGCCCATAATCTGCCTTTTATGTTTATGCTATTTCAACGTCCTTAGAAAAGCTTCCTTAAAACTAATTTACACTTTTTAGAGATAAATTCTCCATTTTTCCTCAAGGGCTGATTAATTTCATACATTAATGAAAAAAAAAAAAAAAAGAAAGGCTTTCTACGTATCACTGCATTTTGTGTCAGTATTTCTCAGATAGTAATATAGCATATGTTATCATAATTACTATCTGTACGTTATCTTAGGAAGCGAAGGTGATGCACTGTAAAAACTGATGGCCCTCTATTTTGTTTCCTCCGTGAGAATTCTCAAACATTTGTTATTTACATCTGCATGTTTTTTTATAACAGTGAGAGAAAGGGGGCCACTATTGACACACAGATTTGCAGAGGATGAAAAGGATGAACAGAGATCAGAGCAATATATCATATTCTTACATGGCAAACCAGGAGGGCCTAAAGAATAACTGAATTTTAGAACAGAATTTTTCCTACATAGAAGTTTTTGTGTAGCAAATGACTCTGTTATGAACAGTATTGTATAGGACAGTTCGGGTTAGCCTGCACGTGACCACTGAACAAACATTAAGTCAAACTTAACATGTACTTTTTATTTTCAAAACAGAAATTACTTATAAGGCACCTAATTTAACTTTAATACATCAGATTTTTTTATCATTGCATCAAATAACCAAACTGTCCCTTCACTGGTGAAAGGAATATCATAGTTACATATGAGTTGATAGATAATGGGTTACTACCACTACTGATTTCCAGCTACTAAGGAAAAATATTCTTTCATATTGTTTTGGTTTGAGTTTATATTCAGTCCTGAAAAAATCAATTGCTAAAAAATTTAATATAAAGCAATGGGGAACAGACGTCACCCAGACCTGTCTTTGAATTGACATAGAGTAGGAACAAGTCACAACTTCAGGCTGACAGGGTAATCGTTTAAATGGGTAAAGTTTCCACTTCTGTAGTTTGAGGTAGACTCTCCAGAATTAACTCGAAAGCTGCAGTAAATCTTTTGAAGCATTTCTGTAATATGAAAAGGAAAAAAGTGTGCAAGCAGAAAGGAGGATGAAAAGAAAATTGTTCAAACTTTCTTTGAATTTCTAAAGCAAGATTTGTACAGACTTTTGATCATATTTCAGTTAAACAACATCTTACAGTCCTGCCAGCTGCTTAATTCGTCTTTGTAAGCCTTTCATATCCATCTACGGTTGAGATTTATTTTTATTAATCATTAATTAGTTACACTCCAGTATTAACTTATTACTTGTCTATAACCACATCTTTTCTAAAATGGACAGAAGAAATGGATCTTTCAGGCCAATTAAGGAAGATGCTAGAATGTTTAACTATAGGCTGACATAGGAAGCAATTGAATTTCATAGAACAGTAGACAGAGAGGACTACAAGTGAAACAGACTAAAGGTAAAGCACACTTAAGAATTTTATTTTCTTGAAATCATGCAAGTATCTGGCCTAATATTAAGTAAACATAGAGAAAAAAGTTATAACTGAATAGTTATTTGAAAGTTCTTGAGTGAAATGAAGTGAGATATCCAACGTCTTCATATCATTTTTTCTCTACCTAGACACAGGTTGAATTGAGACTTGCCTTGTGTTCATATATTAACGCTGCCCTTTTCTTTGTATTCAACACTGGACTGATAATTTGCAATATATTTTTCACTGTTTTCTCATGTTACATGGTACCTCTAGAGTGAGTTAGAATAGATTCAGTAGAACTATGTGGTTATGTAATTATAAGAGTTACAGGTTTAAACAAAACTTAGAAAGAATAAATAGAATGGAAAATCTCACTTGCTCTTTAACTGTTTTGGGTTTTTTTGGATTGGGCTTTTTTGTTGTTGTTTGGTTGGGTTTTTTTGTTCTGTTATATATGCATTGAGCACGTGTCTGGGTATTTTTCCCTTACTGAACTTTCCTTATCTTGTACAGCTGATATTAACTCTTTGAACAATATAAACGAGCATTATGTTGTGCAATTGGAATTTTTTATTTCACTTTTTATATGTGTGTGTGGTAAGGATAAAATGCTAAGAAGATGAAATGTACTGCTAAATCATTCATATAAGCCACCTAGAATCCTAAGAAAAACTTTGATGCTCTGTCACCTCCTGAAACAACAGATATTTTAGGTTTTTAGAACAGGCACAACAGAAGACCATGGTCATGCACGATGTTAACTAAGAAACACAAAAGCTGCAAAATGCAGGGACAGAGCTTTAGATTTTTAATGGGTGATATTGTGAAGCGTTCACCAAAGAGAATTATTATTTGATTAATTTGGAGGATTCTTTGTCTACCACACTTCCTCAATACTGTAGACATCATAGCTGTCCATTGGCTAACACAGAAGAAAATATTAAAAAGCAGCAGGAGAAAAAGAGGAACTTTACAGCTGGACTTCCTTTTGTTAGAGCACCACCATGATGGTCCCAGTCAGCTGGGATGCACTGGATACTCTGGGTGGTTGTAACATGAAGGTAAAATTTGTTCCTCAGAAAAATTGTTTTCTGGTTCTAAAACACTATACACTAATTAGACAAAAAAAAAAATGCTACATTCATCTTGCAGTTTTTGTCACAATGATTAAAAAAAAAGTTTTTATATGCTCTGTTAGCAAATTTATCTCAAGCACATTTCTGCAAGCCTCCTATGCCGTAATAATCTTCTTCCATCTGTTCTTACACTAATGAACTATCCTTTTGTTGTTACTACCACTGTTGCAGTAATACTTTCAAAACATATTTTTTTAGTCTAATAAACCTAATTCAAGATTTTAGCAATGTTAAAATGAATGGAAGTTACATTAATATTTCAGTGCTGATGATACAGATGGCCTAGACCTACAAGAACTGTACTGCAAATCTTCTTTTCCCCAAACAGATCCTTATTTTTTCATAAGTCAGTCATTTGGTTTTGACACAGATTAATAGCTCATAATTATGACTGACAGTCTGTTCATTCACAAAGTTTTTAATGGACTTTCTAATACCACAAATACAAATGTAAGTGTAAAGAAAATTTTCAGCCAACATGTAATATTCTTTGAGGTATCTAAAACTGATCATATTATAATGTGAACTAGAGTTGGAAAGTGTAAATTAAAGAAAGAGAAATTTATGTAGGTATACAAAGACGAGTACAAATCTGGACTGCTAAAACATGTCAAGGGATGCTGAGAATAAGCAGATGTAGTGATCTAACCAGTTCTTTTTTAGATTGAACAGCTTATTTTAAAAGTGTTGAAAGGAAACAAATTCACAGTGTTCAAGTTTGTGAGAAATTCTTATTTGTCCCCAAAACAATGGAACAAACTACTGCATGACCGTGAAAAAGTCTCTAACCAAATAAATATTTTTGCTACTGAACAAGAATTGATTGAATTGGAAACAACTAGTGTTAATTATTTATGTTTCCACTGATGCCATTGGTAAGCTGAAAATATCTAGTATTTGAAAATATACTCAGTTGTTCCAAGTAGCATATTCAGAATTTCATATTTTTTGGCCAAGAATTTTGTGCTTTTTGAGTCAGAGGATAGAGAGTGTGGTTTTGGGTGTTTTAAACAGCACTTACTCTACCTTTTAAAATTGAAGATGGCAGAACAGTGACAGAGACTCAGTGCTGATTCTTTTGAGCATATAAGTGAGGTAAAATAAATGGAAAGCTCATTTTGAGGTAAAATTAAGAACTTTATTCTAGGAAAGAAGGTGTAATATTTCTCACACCTTTTAAAGATAAAGTGAAAATTTGAAGAAAGGAATCAGGGCTTCCATTTTGATACTCATTCTCTGAACTGCTATTAGCACATCACACTTACATTACACTTATGACTTAGTACAATTTCTAGAGCTACCCTCACCTGAATTAGTCTCAGCTATATCGCAGTCTAGGGCACGATAACAGTATGAACATTATAAGCCTTATCCCTGTGTATTGAGAACACTAAGTTTTTAATGAAATAACAGTGTGTCCCTTGTGTACACTGAAATTGCTTAACAGCACCATTTATGCAAATAAGTTTTACAGTTAATTTATGTTAAAGACATTTAATTACTCTACAAAAATGACTTCAATACAATATACCCAGTCGCTTTAAATTATAAAACAGAGGTTTTGGAGATTTCTTTGATACCAGTTATGATGAAAGATATTTTCTTTTGTCACCAAGATTTTAAAAATAACTTGGTTAATAAAACAGACACTTTTTCAGTTCCAAGTTTTTCTCAGGTTACGAAAGATAAAAATTACTGACTATTTTGTATGGTTATGTGCAATTTATATAAAAGTTTATCTAGCTGAACATGTTTGTGAGTGTGTAAACTTAAGGTGTTCGAAAGGCTACTTTATATAATTGTAAACTTCATCTCTGTTTCATGCTTTCAGGCACATATCTTTGTAGTTTCTGCACATTGTAATTTATTTATTTAATTACTTTGCATTTAAAATCAGGTAAAATTTATAGTTAAGCTGATATTCAAATTGACAATAGCCAACTACTATTGCTGTTCCTTCTGCTTTTTTATTATAATTAATTAATAGCAGCAAATAATTATATTAATTGTAAATATTTTTATCTTGTGACTGTAATTAAATTTGAACTTGGGTGGTACCATGGAAAACATATGTCAACATATGTCAAAAAATTAGAACCAATCTATAGAAACTCAAATGCTGGTAGTTCATACACATGTGCTGTGCAGGTTGAAGTCTGTTGTCGATACTTTACAATATACCAGGATAGGAAAGGTGAACTTAATGGCAGCAAAGGCAGTGCAGTGGGGTTTGGTAAACCATCAAAATGAGAAAATAAATTTCTGAAAAATAAAAGATTTCTAGTTTTGCAGTTTAGCTCCACAGGTAAAAAAGAAATCAGTCTCTTGAGCGGGCTGATTGAGCCCTGCCTAGTTTTAGCACCCTGCATGAGCTAGACTAGCTGTGGGGTTTTTTTTATTATTTGTGTTTTTTTGAATGGGAAAGGTATATATAACTAGAGTACACAAAAGCTGCTATAAGATTAATTTTGCATGTCTGTCAGCAAAGAAGTATGTATACAGGCTGTTAATGCATGTAGTGTCTTGCCTTCATTGTTTCCAGATGCTCATAGCAAAAGTGAAATAATCTGGAATGAATAGGACAAAACATAACAATGTAAAACTACTTCATAATACGTTTAATATAGTGTATGGTCTTTGAGGTCTACAAGATAGTGTTAACATTCATATAGGCTTTATGGACTTACTTTAAAATTATTAATTCAAAATGTGTTATTCACTTACCTTTGGGTCACATACGTCATGAGCTTCCTTGTCAGTTGGGTAATATATGAGAAGATCAAACATCACGTGCATAAAACTCAAATTATTAAAATATATATAAACTAGTAATGAATAGTCATACAAAATCCAAATCGCATGATACTATAGTCCCTGATTAAATGAAGCAAGACATTGATATGCAAGTGTAAAATGCAAAATTCAGTGTACATGAAATGTTCATATAGAAACTATAAAATTATCCATCAGAAATTACGAACGTTAATTTAGCTCCTCCAGTCAAATAATGGTAGACTTTGGTATCATCTTCCTGGACTCAGGAAGAAACTTTTTTTTATTACCAGAAGCAATTTAATTCTTTGCAATGAAGTTTTAGACCTTTGGAAGAACAATAAATGGTAAAAATAAGGCTTCATCAAGGATGCAAGTGTCACGCATATTAAAGGGTGTCTTTGTCCTTTGCAGTGAAATGATCATAGTGAAATCCGTAGGATCTCTGAAGACCAGTTTCTTTCTGAAACCTCTGAAATCTCTGAAAGTGCATACAGAAGGTGCAAATGCCATAATAAATAATTGTTAAAAAAAAAAAAAAAAAGAAAAAATATCTGCCATTGTCTTTTATTGTACAAAAACTATATGGAATATTTTTTGGGACAAAATGCTTACAGTTGTATACTTGTCTGAAAAACAAAATCCAAATCCAACTATCTCAGCATTTCTAGGTGAAAAAGAATTATTTGATCTCTGGGACTGAGTATATTAGTCTTTTTTTTTTTTTTTTTTTTTTAATTGCTTTAATTTCATCTCTTTACAGAATCCAAATAGTCACAGTGATTTTTTTGCTTTACTGGTGTAGTTTAGAAAGCACAGTAATGGTTTCAAACCTATAGATTAAGTCATATGTCCTACCCAGAAATCCTGACTTTCTGCTGTGTATTAAATGAAACATTTGAAAAGTTTATAAATGGCTATACTCACATTCATCAGAGGGTGACCTTAGTTGTCCTCTGACAGGGGAAAGATTAGACAGTATTTATTTGTATGTTTCCATGGGCTGTTTTTCAGAGTAGTTTATATGACATCTGTACATAAGAATTTTATTTCCTATGAGTTTATTCACATTTTAATCCTGGATGTTATTTACATTCAAATACAATTATCTTATTAATATGGAAATAGGATTACAAATTTATGTGATTCTCCTTTATACTTATACTTGCTTATACTTTAGCATATACTTCATCAAAGGATGATTTTTAGATCTTCTCTCCTTCCTTTTTCAAAATGATCCTCTAAGTTCCCCTTTTGGTGCAGTTTTCTGTCCTATTTTCCTTTTTGTTGTTTGTAAATTGTGTCATCCTCTATTCTATCCAAAGAAATTCTGAAATTTCAGAATTGTTCCTGGCCTTTTATGGAAAAAACTTTTTGTTCAGAATTGTTTTGTTACAGAATCAAAAATGTTCAAATAATGAGAATGCTATAAAAAAAAACATGATGGAGTAAACTGAAAACAGGTATGTTTGTGATCCAGAACATAAGGGACAGAAAAATTGTTATATCCTTACGATACATTAAATCTTCCATGACTTATTAAATTTTGCGTTTGTATATTTTAATATACTATTTACTTGATAGCAGGTAAAATATTTTTTTCATATTTGATAAAAAAATGTTAATTGAGTAAAAAAAAGTAAATATCAGTGAAATATTTAGGATCATCATACTCTAAGAAAAAAGGAGATTGCACTCAATACATTCCTGTAAAAGAGATGATTTTTTACATTATTATTTGACAGAAAACTATTCCATAAATGGTTTTGAGCAGTTCAGATTCCTATTTTGTCTGAGGTGGGTGAAGATTTTTGTCTAATTTTCTGATTTAGAAAAGGTAAGTATTTCAAGGATGCTATAGACAGAATTCACCTTCCTTCTACCTGCCTGATCAGTCTATTTCATATTTCATCATAGCTCCTTTTTTAAGGACTGAGGATTATGCAATAGAATTCTGTGGATAAGGTGGCCATAAACCAAAAATGCATTCTTTATTGTGAATGTATTCAGATTAATTGATTTTTACAAAAAAAAAAAAAAAAAACAAAAAACCAAAAAAAAAAAACAACCCAAAACCACTCCCAAGAAACATAAATAAATGTATGGTCAAATACTGCTTATTCTTTTTTTCTCTGAAGAGTCTTTTTACTGGAAAATATAATCACAAGGAAGACAGTAAAAACCAAGAAATGAAACTGTATAAGACTGCTTTGTAGAGGGGGGAACCAAAAAAAAGTCTGCTTAAGATGTTCGCTAAATTAGTATAAACCACTTGTGTCATTAGGCACTATCTTATAATAAAACTATTACAGTTTCATTGTCTCAGAGCAATGGAAGTGATACCAGTCTTCTGTAGTAAATTAAACATACAAGAATTTACTGTATGTCATGGATCATTATACATTCGTTTATGGAATACCTCAAGCAAGCATAGCATTTCACAGACAAAATCTATGCTCTAAGACGTTTTGTTAAGTTTTGTTATGTTAAAATTTGCAAACAGTAAAGCATGAAAGAAACTGGTCATAAGAGTAATTTCATCCATTAGAAAGGTTAGGCATAGTACAATAGTTAATAGTCCTTAACTGACAGTGAATTTAAGGAAACAAGGTACAGTTAATCTCTGTGTTCAATTCTGTGGCATCTTCTGCAGTTCTACAGGAGAAATATAAGCTAGATATAATGTACTAATTTTCTATAAGTCATTTATTTCAGCAGAATTTTTGCTTGACTGAACCAGTTCCTCATTGCTTACACAACATTATTTGCTTTTATTTCAGCTTCTAAATTCTGCCATCTACTTCCTTCACACATTTTTCTACAGACTGCGTAAAGCTTGATTTAAAACTTATTTCTAGCATCTGCTCCGTTATTCATTTAGCATTGTTGTTTATTTCATCCTTTATTAACACCAATGATTGTAGGCTGGTACCAAGGACTTTTATATTGCACTGTCATTTCTGCAGATAAGAGTTCTTTCTTTCCTCTCCTCTGGGCCTCTGGCTTTTTTCCTGAATGTCAGTGCTGGTGTTTGTCCACATGTCTGTGGCTAAGACAGTTACGTGAGTCTAATATGTGCAACCTGCTGTGACAATTTGGCGGGCACTATCTGATTTTTTTTTTTTTTTCAAATTATGCTTAAGCTGATATTTAACTTTTGCTTTTTTATTATTTTTGGTTGGTTGGTTGTTTTTTTCTTCATTTATTTACTGAGAAAAGTTGTTCATGAGTGTAGAATTTCTAAATAGCTTTCCAGCATGCATACTTATTCCCCGTTAGCGTTATAACTGAGAATGTAGATTTTATTTTGAAGGGATTTAAAAGGTTTTGCTGATATTCTGACTACTATTCATTATTGTCTATGAGTGTAGGCTTTTGCATGTGTCCTATGAATGGCCTTTTGGAGGGCCTCTCTGATGAACAAAAGACACCAGAACAGTCTTCCTCACTTAGAAGAGGTACTTGCTAGTGAGAAGAGAGAAGAGGTACTTATCTATATTAAAAAATGGACACCAAGTGTTTGTAATTTAGTTTTTAAACTGTAGTTTGCATGGAAGTTCTTGCTCAGAGGACATATTTGGATTTAAAGATATTTTTCCTCTCAATGCAATTTTCTATATATATTAATTTTTCCACCCTTTCATGGAATCAAGACTTGAGGTCAGCTACCACCACACATGATAACTGTTTCCATCAGCCAACTGCCTGATCCATTAGAGCAACTGCTGTTCTGAGATTGGTCGGAGGGTCTGATTATTCTTTTTTTCTATACCACTCCTTTTATTTTACAGAAGACGTACTGGTGGGTGGTGGGTGGGGGTTTTTTTTGTTTGCTTGTTGTTTTTTTTTTTTAGAAAAGATATGACTGAGAAAGCCATTTTGTGAAAAAGCAAGGTGATGTCAAATTTTTGAGTCAGATTTTTATCTTTTTCATCAGTGATAATTATGTTGTGATCTGTAAAATTACCAAAGACTAGTTAAGAATAATTTTGTGACTTAGAAAGGAGAGATACTCAGTTCTTCAAATAAATAGACAAATTCCTAGTGACTAACAGTGGTCGAGAGTAAGGAATATTTTTGTCTTACATACTTTGAGATGCTCGAAAGTGTATGGTTATGAAAAGATTTTTGTAACAATAGGTATTTCTTTTCATGCTTTTTGGTAAAGGACAGGCACAACACTTTATTATGGCTTAAGAAGGTCACTCTTTTAAAAAGGATTTTGTTTGTTCTATATTTGGGACATCTAGGAACTTTTTCTCAGATGTGCAATAAACTAATCCAACTTAGATGTTTTTTTTTGCTGCCAGATTGCTTTTATACCACTGTTAGCCAATCTTTACATTATTAAATGTACGCCTCATACAGAAGGGATTATATTAATAATGGAACTCTGTTAATTCCACTGACAAATTCAGAATATTTTTGCCCATGACCAAGTAAGGATGCTTTCAAGAAAAGACTGAAAGTTGTCATGAACGTTACACTGGATGTGGGAAAATCAGCTTTTTCTTGCTTTGCAACCATACCTAAAAAGTCATTCGGACCTTTGCAGCTTTGCAAAAAATATGGTGGCACGGTAAACACTGTGAAAGACACAGTCAGAATTATAATTCTGTGTTATGTTCTTTGGTGATTGTAGGGAGGTTGAAGAGGTATTGGTTTCTGCAAAACCTTCTCCTCTTTGCTAACGTATGCTTTTTTTCTACTAGCAGCACAACAGAGCAGGTCTGTTAGGGTGTTGGCAGCTCTGGATATTTTCTCTTCTCCCATGTGAATTGAGTTCACAGGTGTTCTGTATACTTTGTGATGCACTGTGACTGCTGAATTCCGATGAAATTCAAGAATATATGCTGAATTAAATTTCCATGTTTTACTTCCAACAGTACTATTTTCAGTGTAGTCCTGATGGTCTTCACAGATATAAACAAGACATGATTTTGGGGAGAAATTAATATATTTTTTAAAATGTTCTGGTATGGTTAAGGAAAAGCAAACATACTTTAACCAATACAATTCTAAGTTTCAGGGTTTCTTTTTGTAAGAGTGTTACTTTGTTGTTGTTTTTCCTTCACAGTCTTCCTTTCCTTCACCATAGGACATAGAACATCCTATAAGCAATGGCTGAGGACTTTGAGTTTGTCTAGTTTGGAGAAAAGGAGCCTGAGGGGCAACTTCATTGGTCTCTACAGCTTCCTGGGGAGGGGAAGTGAAGAGGGAGGTGCTGATCTCTTCTCCCTGGTATAAGGCTGGTGGGAATGGTTCAAAGCTACATCAGAGGAGGTTTATTCTGGACATTAGGAAATATTTCTTTACCAAGGGGGTGGTCAAACACTGGAACAGGCTTCCTAGAGAGGTGGTCAATGCCCCCAGCGTGTCAGTGTTTCAAGGCATATGAACATTATCCCTAATAACATGCTTTAACTTTTGGCCAACTAAACTATTTCTCAAGTCTTTATTATGTTGAAGTCAGCAATTCATATTTGAATTTTCCTATTTAAATATCATAATAGTCGATCAAATATTGAAGTATTTTTAGTGGCAGATGTTGTGTATTTCACTATTTTAGCCTTCTTGTAAAATAACTGTTTTACAAAGGTTTGATTGTTATGTCTCTAACAGTGATGTAAAATTTCAACTTTCCGTGCAAGATATTGTGTAAACTTAGTAGCAGTCAAATGAAATATAATTCTTAACGGAAGGGTGAAAATGTATATGCTTTTCAGTGAGATAAAGGAAGTTATCTTCATTTGCCTCTGTGTAACATTATTGTATTGTTCTAGCAAACTGCATGACACTTTAATACAAAAGATAATTACAATAGTTGGAAGGATGTTGCTGTGTTGCCTTAGACCTTTTGCCTGTATTGAAAATGAGAATTCAGTATAGCTTTTGTAGGTTAAAAGGTAGGTATTCAGAGTGAAGGTTACCTAGTGTTAGTGCTGTTAGCAAACTCAGCATCAGATTATCTACCCAGGTAAAACACCCGTGTTTTTTTTAAAGTTTGCATTGTGAGAGTTTTAACACTGCTAACAATTCAAGATATTTATGAGACAGATTATTTTTTCTTTCTTCAGCAACAGTATATATATGTTTTTCTCTTGGAATTATTTGTATTTATGTACATATATACAGATTCATAGATATCTGTATAAATGTACGTGTATGTAAGCAGCTGTATATATTTACTTGAGACACAGCTACTTTTGCTTTACTAAGGATTTCTTTTTGATGCAATAGATGGCATTATTGAAATAGGAAAATCTGTTGTTAGTATCTAGTATTGTCTCTAGCATTATGAACTCTCTTCTTAAAATATATCTATTAATTACACCATAAAAGTCCTAAATCAAAACTTCTCTGAAGAAACTGAAGTAATGACCAAAATTGTGAATTCTGATATGCTTTGGCTATATTGTTTTTCCTAATACTTTGATACTAATATCTGTTTCTTTCTTTGTTATTGTGATTCTGTGCAGGAAATTTGATTTATGTATCGCAGGAAGGAGATTTCACTTGCTTTGCAAAGTAGAAATAATGTTTCCTACCTGAAACTCACAAATAATTATTCCCTAAAAATGCACCCCGTGACAGAAAATTTTAATATCTAAAATCCGTTCTTTTCTTTTAATATGTCAAATTTAGAGTTGGGCTTTCTCACACACATTTTTCCTGCACTTCCACTTGCCAAAATGTAAAAGATTTGCATAAAGCCCCTGAGGAAAAGACAGATCCTTGTGTCATGCTTTGCTTGTGATAGAAATATCAGAAAGTATTTGAAAGCACAAATTTTTAAACTGTGTAAAGCAGCCATTCTTGAGTGATAAAACAATGTTACTGGCCTCTTTAGGCAGCTTCATAATGGGGGAATGTCACCCTAATTTCCCCCCCTGGGTGCGTCTTTCATATGTACAGCCCTTTCTATCACCTTCAAAAAGTTGTCATGAAACCTTTCCATTATTCCCAAGAATAACTCAGGTTCCATTTAATGCTATGTTTTGTCTTTTATCTCTCTGAATCTTCTTCATCCCAAGGAGGTATCAGGTACATTTCTTGAAGTGAGATAGGCCATTAAATATCTCCCCAGGACAGAATACTTCTTTATTAAGTCCATAAAAAAAAGTAATAAAATAAAGATGTGGAAGACTACTTTTTTCCTGATAGGTCAGGGCGACCATCAAAGAAGCAGACTTTGTATCTAACATCTTTCTTCCCTAGGGTGCATTCCTGTTCACTCTACAAAAGTGATAATACTAGGGCAGAAAGAATTCTGTCCTCATTTGATGAATTTTGAAGACTCTAAATAGAACTGTTCTGTGTTAAGTTGATATTTTGACATCAAGATACAAAATAGCATATTCTGTTAGGGTTTTTTAAAGTACTTTGAAAGCTAAATCTTTGCTTTCATACTTTTTTTTTTAATATACATGCCAATACTTATTTAAAGCAATTTTATCATACATTCTTAAGCAAATGTACAGTTAAATAAATCACCTGTGATTTAAAAGCATGCATTTTTAATGAAAAGATGTAAAAGGATTTTCAAGCAATTTCTTAAAATGGATTAGATTAAAAAAATTATATATGTCTGGAATCAAACTTACAAAGGTCATCTACATGTTATATTTTCTTTTATAGTTTATATGATAAAAGACTTTATCAAGGTAGCAATATGGAATTTGCACAGCTTCATGTCTCTGTAGTCTCTTAAAGGAAATTTAAACTTTTGGGTTATACCAGTAACTCATCAACCAAGCTGTCAAAAATGCTAGTTCTTGGTTCAAACAATAGAACATTATTTTGAAGAGGGCTGTAGCAGTAAGACAGCAGATACAGAGCTAGGAAACTTGTAAGAGTGGAAATCCTCCCCTCCTTTTACGCATGGGAAACTTATGAGGGGTGGGGAGAATGGAGAAGGAGTACAAATAGACGAGAAGAAGGATAAACCATGGAGAAATTATAAATAATATAATAAAACCACAGAGGGTGGTGAGTGGGTGGGTGGGTGGGTTATATTTGATTCTACAGGCTCCTAGCTGGAAATAAGAGCTGAGTATTAAGTGACTACGTGCATTTATTTTTAGTAAAGCTCATAAGAGAAGGGAAAGGAGAAAACTTAGGTTTTTAGTTAGGTATAAACCTACAGTGCACAGTAGATGACTGGGATGATAGTACCACAGTGATAACACAAATGGAATTATTTTTCTTAACATTTATTAAAGAAACATTGGAAAGGTGGCAAGAATCAAACAGGCTGCTGCAGAAGGTGATTATATACCCATTTTCATGAAGAACCAAGCAGCCAGGAAAATACAGAACTGGCAGAGAGGAAAAAGACTTTGATAACAGAGCTGTATTTTATTGTGGTACATTTTGAATGGCAATGAACCTGAGAGTAAACTTGACAGAAAATTGTGCAGAATCCCTAAACTGAGTTGCCCTCAGGGCATACAAAATTGGGTGATACATAGCAGTAACTATAGTGCAATAACTGTGCAGGATACTTGATAAGTGACAGGTATATTACAGACATTAATTAAGTGAGCAGGAGTGAAATTTTGCCAGCTACAGAGCATTTGATATGGCTTAATAGCAACAAATCCCTCTCACTCACTTTTTAACAACAACAACAAAAAAGTTCAAGATGTGTTTCTAGCTTCATCAGAGGCACCAATTAGCTGTTTATGGTGTCTGTTTCTCTGCAGTTTTCAAGAACAATTGTATCATTAAAGCATTTAAAATGCAGTGTCGGCAGGAAATAGAACAATAGCTGCAAGCAAAAAAAAAAAATCAAAGCATAGAGCCATTATGTGGGTTTTGTCCTCAGTGTGGTGCATCTTGGACAGCGTTTTTCTTTTTTCACTGCAAGGAAGAAATGGAAGATAATTTAAGTCAGAAATACCCAAGATTTAGGAGGGCACCTGTAAGTAGTCTGAGAGGTCCAATGCCATTTTCTTACTGCTACTCAACTGTTTGCTTTTAAAATATTTTTTTTTAAAATTACACCCTCTTAAATTCTCTTGAGGGAACTTATGAAGTCTATAAAATCTCACAAAAATACAGTGAAATGGTAGTTACTCTGTTCCATTTCCAGATGACTGGAGCACAGCAGTAGTTGTCTCTGTTAGGATGTTTGAAACACCTGACAGCATGAATCTTTTTTCCAGCAAACTTAACATAGTGTAAAAACCCTAAAATCCTCATTTTGCTTACATTAGTAACTCCTCTCTCACATTTTCTAGGTTATGTGAGCAGACAGATTAGTCTAAGGCTTAAATCAGGTTCTCTCACCTTGCTATTTCAAATTCCTTTGTTCTGTGTAGGGCCAAATAGTAGCGAATGTGAAAATGGTGAATCTTCAACAGGTTTCAAGTACATTTATGCTAGGAAACTATCTTTCACTGTTGCAAATAAAAAGTGCTTAGGTGCAAAGATGCAAGAAATAAGGCAAATATAGAGTGGCACACTGTTCCAGGTATTAGCAATTTCAGGACTTTGTAAACCATTAGTTTCATCTAGAGCATCATATTTAATGGCAGCTGTGTGCTACAGCTGCTACACCTATGTAATATTTACCTGCATTGTTTTATACTTTTTCAGTATCCTAAGGCAGAGAAGTCCATAATGGCATTACATGGAGTACGGAAAAGGTACTTCCTTCTGTTTGTTGCTATACAGCTTCATAACTTTCCTGAGCACCTTCAATTCTTGAGTAACAAACTATAGTCAATAATTATTCCCTTCCTACCTCTCCTTGCCACTCATAAGTTAATTGGATTTTGTCACATCACCCTTCTGTTTTCTATTTTCCAAGATGAATAATAGCAGAATTCTCTAAGGGAATTTTGTATGAGGGCTGTGACAAAGAATCTCTGCTTAGTCAGAAGTTGTTTTGTACCTCTGATTACAATTGCCACTTTCTTATTCTGCTGTGTTTTCTTCAATAGTGGAGAGTACCAGAACTATGCACAGTATTCAAGGTACAGAATACTATAAAATTGTCGTCCATTTGGTCTGCCATCACCAAACCCTGAGCACACTTTAAGAAACTGTTGCTCAAATCATCCCTGTGTGATTATATACCATATAAAATCCATGATTGTGGATGTACACCTGGATTGTCTTCTCACATATACTTTTTTTAGTGTCTACTGGCAGTGAATTTCATTTAGCATTTTTCACTCCATTACTAGTACAATACTGGATCATTTTGTGAGTCTTCTTAATTCTTTCAATTATGTTTACCCTCTATTTGTTTCACCAGCGCTCTTGGATGGTTTCTCTCCACTCCCTTTCCCCAGTCCTGTAAAAATACCACAGGAAAAGTTAAATCATAGTACAAACACCTTTGACTTTCTGTGGGTAATCTCCTACCTCTTCTGAAACTGACCCAATCTCTGCCAACACAAAATGCAGACTTTGGCCTAACAAAAACATACTGCGCATATCACATTTCAGACAATTCCTATATTTTTGGGCACCGGATTAATACAGTTCTGACTGGGGAAGAGTTGGAACGACCTTTTAGTGTTGTCATAAGAGGACATATACCCCATTGCAGCTGAAAAGCTAAACCATTATTATGTAGAGAAACTAATTTAAGATACTGAGTTGGTCCAAGTGAAATGTATTTTTTTAAACATTCTGAGGATGGATTTTTGCAACTGAATGTACCAAACAGTGCACAAGGCAGCATTTAAAAAATAAATTTCATCTATAATGAAACAAGGAGCCTGCTACCCCTGTGCTCTATAATTTAATTAATCCCTCAAGAATCCTGGATTAAATTGCATGAAATAGATCCATTTAATCTATCAGGGAAACAGTTTCTTCTATCTACCATGTTCCCTTTAGATTTCTGTGAACTGTGTATAGAATATTCCAGCAGGTGGAAATGCCTTTGGGGCACGAAGTGCAGGAATTATGATAATTTTGTACCATGGATTCAGAAAAAGTTTCCTATTCTAATCTGAATGGATAGCACAAATGAGATACAATTGATATTATGTGTAGGAAATGAGGTTACAGAGGTAAGCTGGAGTCACTTAGTAGGCAAAAATTAAAATTGTGGCTTTCGTATTATTACTTCATGGTTCATATTTTAACAATATGTGTTTTTAATTTGTGTTCTTCAGGATGGAAATTCGTTACAGTCCTCTCCAACCGGAAGTTAGAAATAGCATGATTTCAGAAATGTAGGACACTAAATACTAAAATGCTTGATTGCTGCAAGTATCTGGCTTCACAAGTCATATGTGTTATCAGGGTAAGGCAATAGGCTTTCTAAAGAGTTGTACAAGAAAATAAAAAAAGCTGTCAAAGAATAATGAGACACCCATTAAGGTGTATTGATTACAGGAAACTAGTAGATGGGAATGGAGAGACTTGGGCAATTAAATTGAATTGATAGCATCTTACTTAATTGTCCTACCATTTGGAGTGACCAGCTAGCCAAAAACATTCATTCTTGTAGGAATTTTGATAATAATGTTTCTCATCATGAAAAAAATCTTCTGCATCCATGTAAGTGTTAATAGTCACTTCATAAATAGGGACAAGTACTTTCAGCAGTAATTTAAGGTGTAAAGGAGTTACCTGAGCACAAATTCTGATGTGAAAAGAGGTGCTTTTTGCCTTTGCTACAGCATCTTTCCATTCAAGACTATGAAATACATAGCTATCACTGACCAATGGACACTGTGACTAGCAAACATTCTTCAGTTATTATACATTTGACCTGTACATTCAGTAATACATGATGTTCTATTAAAAAGTATCAAGTTTTGGGCTGGCTGTTTGTTTTTTTTTTTGTCTCAAGCAACAATGCCATACAAGTGACTAGTAGCGTGACTCACCAGCCTTTGAAAAGCAAAGTTGCAAATGGAAAATATTAGAAGTTTACTGTAAGACAATATTCTCATTAAAAAAAACAAAACAAAACAAAACAAACAAACAAAACCAAACCAAAACAAAACAAAAACAAAAACCAAAACCCAACCTCTCCCCCCAAAACTTAAAATGGGTTAATCTGGCCTATATATGTGATTTGCTCCCAAAAAAGACAGGTTCATGTGTTACTTTCAGCTCACTTACTTTATTTTCAGCTCACTTCTTTCCATTGCATTTCCAGGCTCGTTTGTTTAGTTCCAGCCCTCTTAAGGTAGAAACATGGTTTCAAAGATCTTCTCTTAAGGGCTGTTTGCTCATAAACAGATAGCTGGTACTCCTATGAATCTAGTTAAAGTACTTTCTAGACAGCAAAGTGTCTCAGCAGGCAAGTTCTCTTTGCAGTGAAATTCTTAGAAAGATTTTGAAATTTATCTAGACTCTACTGTCATCAGTATTCTTAATTTTCCAAGACCATTCCATTGAGTGAAGTTCCTCGCTGTCAATTCTCAATTAATGTGTGCTGTGTTTATTCCTGATTTCAGAAGTTTAGAAAAGGTTTTGTGTGGTTGATTTGGGGGTTTTGTATTTATTTTTTTTCCCTGAGACTAACATTTCTGATTTAACAGCAGTCTTTGTCAGTTCTGTAAAATCCACAGACTCTGATACAAATTTTAAAAAGTACTGTCAAATAGACTCACATTTAATTAGATAGCAAGGAAATGGAATTCCAGCATGTGGTTTGAGAGCTGTAATAATAACTCTTGTTCCTCAGTGATGTTCAAGTGTGATTAAACTAACCAATAGCTTTTGTACCAAGAAAATGGATTCAGAATTTAAATTTCTAAAATATAGTTCATGTCCAGAAGTTATGGCACTACACAACTGAATCATTCCAGGGCTTTGTCAGCTTCAGTTTACAAAGTGCGGAAAAGGTTGTCTGAAAGCAGAGCATCTTTATCAATTCTGCGTTCTTCAGTGGAGTTGTGTCTTGCTGCTGTTTATATTTGCTTGCATGTATTTCAGGAGATGAATAAGCCTGAACTCATTCTGCCCTATTCCAAAATGTCTTTTTTGGGGCTATTTTAGTCTTGCAAGTAGATATTTCACTATCTTAGAAGAAGGACTGGAAAAGACTGTAAATATATCTAGTTCTTTCAAAATGAGTTGTCATGTTTGCCCTTCTCTAAAAGAGCAAGACTCTAACAAAGAGAAATATTAGAAATAGTTGTGGCTTGAAAGAGTTGTTTTCTGAAAAAAATAACCAAAAGATGAAATTAGTGGATAGCCCACATGCATATTCTTTAGAGTAGCACAGTGCTCTGAACGCTAATGAGGAGAGATTTACAGGCCCCCCCAAAAGCCCTGTAACTATTCTCTTAGTGTATGCTTACAAATCTGTTCATTCTGAATGTCTAGACAAGCGAATTTTGAGACTGTAATTCCACAGAGATCTGGCATATTTAGTGTGATGATCAGCAAAATACTAAATTTAACAAATAAAAAGTTATTTTTTTTTTAAACTTAATATTCCAAATAACTTCCCTTCATTTACAATGTCCAATTTTGACCATTATGTCTTGACTGAAATGGCTATTATTAGCAGAGCAGTTCAGAATGTTATTGTTTATCTATGGAATTCCTCTAAGATTTCTGTTCCATTCTCACGTATGCCTATTGTATACGGAGCAAAAAATACTGTTTTTTGTCTTCTGAACAAGCTGAAGAGACTGATTTTTATTCTCTATCTCAGTCCTGCTTTGTTGACATGTTTTAAGTGGACAGTCACATGGTCCTGGTCAGTATCATCAAGCTAAGCTCAAGTGAGGAGGTATTCAAAGCATTGGTATCATATTTTATTTTAAAGGACACATTATTTTAAAGATGGAATTATGTGCGGTATATTAAATTAATATTAGGGTCTCCACTCAGCTTTGCATTACTTTTCAATTTTTTTAAAGTTAAGTTTTTACTCTGATGGTGTACTATTTATGAGAATTTGATGATTTTTCAAAAGACAAAAAAAAGAGACAAAAGAGAAAATTTGGAAGTCGAACTAATTTCTATCTGTTGTGCTTGGAACTTAACATAGGTTCCATTGTTGCTTTGAAGGCTGGGTTTTAAATGCTTTTTTTTTTTTTTTCCACAATGCTCTAGGTGGGAAGCTAATTTACTCCAAATACGGAATTTTTATAGGTACTGGTGTAGTTACATAGCCCTGTTTTGCCTTCATATACACTAGTGGGTATATGGAAGTTACTGACTGTCCTGTGGAAATGAACTGTGCATTCCAGCTTATTTCATTAAAAGGTGTGGCCTTTTCACGCTGTCATGTCTCTTTTTATACAAAAAGTATTATGCGGTGTGAATGATTCTTTGTGGTGCTCCAGACTTCCTTCTCTGATTCTAAACCAGGGAGGCTCTATGGACCTGAGACATTGGCAAAAAATACACAATTATTTTTTCAGGTTCTGTAATTATACAAGGCTACATGCTTGGAACTTAGATCCTTAATGAAAGGAGCAGTTTTTGGAGGAGGAAACAACTGGAAGAGTGATTAATAAATTAGGAAGGTTAAGCCTCGTGTAAAGGGTAGGGTTTTTCAGACTCTCCTGAGCTAGCTGAGGTGGACTTTTTTATTAGTAGGTGCTGTTGAGTTAAGCAACAGTAAGACCTAATTATCTATTTTTAAAAAATCCCATCACATGCTACCCCACTCTAATAGAATATAATTATTATTTATATAGTCTTTGAATCTTGGAGGGATACTGCACAATATTTACATTAAATGAGCTTATATTTCTTCCTGTTACACAGTGTTCCAGGAAAAATCCAGTGAATAGGATTTCTTGAGAAAATAAGCATACTTTACCAAAAAGTAAGTAAATAAATAAATAAATACAACCCCTTCTTAACCTTCAATAGGATATTTCCAGGAAAAAAATCCATATACTAGAAATGCAACAGGGTGGCATTGAACTGTTAGAAACATAGAATTGTAGAGTCATAGAATCATAGAATCACTTAGGTTGGAAAAGACCCTTGAGATCATGGAGTCCAACAGTTTACCTATCACTACCAAGTCCACCACTAAACTGTCCCTAAGCGCCATGTCAAACATTATGATTTTGCTGATCTGGACTTTAATTATGTTCCAGAAATTGGTTCCTAGAATGTAAACAGCTCTTGATTAATATGCTAAAAGGCCATTATTCAGCAAGCAAAGTACTAGAGGAAAAACCCCATTGCTAGAGAAAACACAATGGGATAGATATTTCCAATTATTTTTTTTTTACCCTATGTATAAGTACATTTTTACATTTTTTTATTTTTTTCAATCAATACAAGCCGTATCAGAATGTGGAGCACTGTGAAATATTCACATTTAATATGAATATTTTATGGTTTTGATTGATAGATTTTTTTATATGGTTTTATGTTGGTATAACAGCCAAGCAGCCAAGGTAGGGCCTAAAAGCTGGATAACATTCTTGTAGAAGATATTTAGACAGAAGAGAGCCTGTAGTTTGTGAAGCTACATCATGATTACAGTGGCTATGAGAATGAAAATACTAGGTGGGGTAGTGCCCACATTCAATATCCTATAGAAAATTCAACTCTCCAGCACTATGGTTCTTCAGCTTATGACTTTATAAAATTCTTTGTTTATGATTTGGAGAACATTTACCAACATCTGAAGGGAAAAATGTACCTTAAAAAATTCAAAGACATGAACTATAGTCTTCTGTTACTGTATTTGGAATATTTGCTATTATTTTCATGAAACTGTATATAAATTAGGTACAATCTTAAAAGGTTTTAGATAAATACTATAATGCAGGGAACAGTATAACCACCTGACAGAAAAGTAAATGGTTTCAAGAATAAGTAATTTCTAAATTGTCAGAGTGGAGCAATGAAAGAGCTGGAACCAAAACGTAAGAATAATATGATGCAGAAATATGTGTCCCTAAGGAGGGGGAAAACAGTTTTTGACAATAAAATGTACCGATATTTTCCCATGAAAACTGCAAGAAAAGAGTTGTGTGACATTTTCTCTTGTCCTTTTCTCTTGTTCTCCTGGTAAGTCTGTGCCAGTGGACTAGGGGTTTTTTTCTATTTTTATTTCCAGTTCTTGGCAGTTTTGGGTGGTTTTTTTTGAGATGAGATGGAAATTGGAAAACCAAAGTAGATTTTTGATGTCAAATTTTAATCAATCCTATTTGGAAGTCCTCATCTTTTAATTCCTTTTGAACAAGAATGCACAATTAGGGATACAAAGGTTTTCTATGTGTCCTTTTCATTGTATCAGGTAAATTAATTAGGAAATTATTGAGTAATCCTTCTACAAACCTAAGTAATCATGAATGAACATAGATACCTTCTGTCCACAGAAGCAATTAATTGCAACATAGGGAGATGCCAATAATGTTTTATCACAGTTCTTCTGCTACTTACTACAATGCAGTTGGGCATGATTGGGGCAGTGAATTTAATATTGCCTCAGAAATAATCTGAGTCTTCTGAAGAAACATACATGAAATGGAACCGGCAATATGTAGTGCATTGCGTCCCAGAAATTTAAATACCTAATGTTTTGAGAAGAGTTGATTCATCAGGTTAGGCTGAACCACCTAGGAAATAACATTTGCTGAGCAAAATGACTATTACATCTTCAGCTCTAAACAGTCTAAGTAGGTGATAAGCGTAAAATACAGTAAGTGTCCACAGCTATTAACTATACATTAGCTCAGGTAATGTCTAGGCATAAATCATTCCAATGATAATGTTGGCTTCAAACCAATCATAAACTCAGCTGAAAATTGTTTATTATTACTGCACTCACCTGTAAAGGGGTTTGAGGTAGTTATATTGATAAGACACGAAAATTTCAGTAACTGTTTCCTGCTACCCTTTGAATTGAAAGCACTGTTTCCCAGTATGAGAAAAACACCTGAAATTTTAATTAAATCTTTGTTTTTAAGTTAATGATGAAGATGCCCTTACATCCAAATTACAAGATGATGATAATTTTCTTAATTACATGAAATTATTTTTGGGTAACTTCCTTTGAAAAAACATTTTTTTTACTTTTGTGTTAGTCCTTTTCCTGACATATTTATACTATGGGTTGCATGTGTAACTTTTACTAATTTTGTTTTTTAACCAAGCTTTTTTTTTTTTTTCTTTTCCCCCCTTTACTGAGCAAACAAATTTAGTTGTTGGCAACATAAAGAACTTCAAATTTGGCAGTGGAACTGACACCCCTCTTCCCAGAAATGTTGACTCATAAAAATGCATAGCGAATATTTACAGCCACAGAACCCATTATTCTATATGACTGTAAAAGTTAATGATAGTGTCTACGACACCTAAAGCTCTATTAGAAAACTGGAATGGAATGGGAAATGGAATAGACTATTTGTAAACAGTGACAAAGTTGTATGAAATGTTTGACTCTGGTTTCATAACTGCATTTTGTGAGTTATTAAACTTAGGTGGATTTTGCTCTGCAAAGTTTTATTGAATCATAAACAGCAGTTCACTAGTAGACACAATGGACCAGTTTCCAAAATTGTCTGTGTAAAGTACACATACAAAAGTGCTCTTAAGAGTGAAGACTGTAGTGCCTTTCCCATTTTAACTGCAGTTTGTATTGCCATACTACATTCCATTAGCCAATATCACCATACTTTGCAGCTGCTAATGACTCGAGTCCCCCAGTGAAGAAATTCTGCTTAATCCCGTTCCACATGTCAAAGAGAGAGTAAATGTGACAGGGGTTACCTGCCCCCTAATGATGGTGTAGGAGTTGGAGAGGTGAAACAACTAGGGAGGAAAGTGTGTAATTTGAAGCACTTTTCTTTTTATTGATAGTGATATTCAGCAGCTTTCTCATTGCCATTTAGCTGGACACACCAGGGAAATTGCCCATTCAAAGCTGTTTCTACTTTAAAAGAAATTATCTCTGCAGGTCCATTGTACCAAACTCGCAAGTCTCCCATTTCCTTTCTTACTCTGTTCGCAGTTTTGCCAAACTCTGTAACCCTTTCAAGAAAATTGTTTCCACACTATATTGCTGCCTTAGCAAGCCTGGTAGTCTGGCAAGCTGCCCCATCTGTGTTTGTATTATGCAGTATGTTGTGTAGCAACAGTAAAGGTGGAAAATCAGTGTTTCCCCCAAATATATTCGAAATTGTTCCTGAATTTAAGTTAACTTTCCCAACCTCCTCAATCATTTGGACTTCTTCTGATGCTAACATGTTCAAATAGCTATTCCACTGAGCGCTGATACTGCTTTCATACTTTAAAGGCAACATAATAATGGCAGCATGCATTTTTTTGCTGTGCCTTTGAGAATGAACTGAAAGTCAGTGAAATTACTACATACTTCCTTCCTGCTGCTAACCATACCCTTGGAGAGTAAGGAGGACCCTTGCTACCAAGCCTAGTAGAAGGCAAAACCTTCTGTAAAAATTGTAAGGACAAGGTGGGAGCCATCTTCCTTCATTATTCCCTTTTCTTTCACCCAACTAATGAAGGAGAGGGCAAACATAGTTTTATTATTAACAGACTTGCGGATTTGGGGAAGGAATGAGTCTGCAGGAATGGAAGACAAGGAGGGGACAGGGTTAAGCTTAAGCAGAAGACAAGGGAGAGCTACAAGTATTGGATGTATAGCCTATCTGATTGGCAAGAATGGCATCCTGATTTATGAATGTTTGAATGGTACCATAACACTTTAATGCTTCAGGTTTTCATATGTAGTGATTGTACAATGCTCTACTTCACTGTAGCTTACTTCTCTGACTTCCTTCTCATCATTAATATTCAAGGAACTTCATGCTTTTTTCTGCATTCCCCAAAATAACTGATTCCTTGATATCGCAAACATGCTTTCTAATATGATAAATGCAATGATACATATGTTCCACTGAAATTGTGTTTTTCTATAATTAAACTATTACACCAACATCAGACATAGTGGTCCCTAGAATGGTGTTTTCAAGCCTACTCTCTTTCAACTTTTTTCTAGAAATTATTATTAACCAGTGAAATGTTTTGTAGTGAATGATACTGCTGATTATATGTTGTATGCTAAGTTTCTTATGAACTAGGATGTCTTTTTACCACCAGCCTGTTTGAATAGTTCTTCCTTACATATAAAAATGTAGAACTCCTTTATAATTTCACCTGAAAAACAAATCCATTGGGTATGGATTTTTTTTTCCCCCAAACTATTTGAGTAAGGGTATATGGATTCCTCTAGAGGAAGCAGGTTTAAACCTGAGATTTTCCATACCTGAGTGCACACATCTTCTCCTAGTGTTCAGAGATAATATGCTCAAAGAGACATTAAAAGAGAGTACTGATGGGGTATTTCAATGAGCGAGACAGGAGGGGAGCTGGAGTAAAGGGAATCTCTACCTATTAATTCACAGTACAAAAATTGCTTTTTCTAGAGAGAGTTGTTTTGCCAACAAAGGATATATTCCATCTGTATCCCTAAGATGGCTTTTGTATACTGAAGAAAAGTCAAGTATTCTACTTCAGTGTAACACCTGTGTTACTTAGTGATTAGGGCTAAAAAGAGAATTGTTGTGGCAGAATGATGAAAACATATAATTTGATGGTTTAAATGTGCATTTGATGTATTATTTCAGCTCAATACTTGCCATTGTTGTGGAATAGAAGTGTGTTAAAGATTTATCACATCAGGAATATAATTCAGCAATTAATAACAAAAAATCTTCATAGCTGTGATAGTACCACGAAATACTAAAGATGATTAGCAGAATAGGAACTTACTCAACTGCTTGTTTGAGGCACTAGTCATTTGACCTTATGTTTGTGTGTTACACATTTTATTTCAATACATTTAGTGTCATGTTATATAAAAATGCAGTCATATAAACACATAGCTGCATAAAATTATCACTAAATGGCTATCTAACAGAACAATTAAATGTTCTGATATGTCCAAGGATGTCTGTGGTGTGTTGGAAAGGAGTGGAGATAAAAATGAAATTTGCAAATGTTGTGACAGTCTGACTGTAAATCAGATAGTTACTTTCACAGCAAGTATGAGTAAATTCTCAGGAGGTGGAATTACTGGTGCAAGGAATTAATTCTCTTCCAAGGAATTAATTCTCTTCCATGGTCATCTTTACCTTGCGGTACACGCAAGGCCATTATGGTATTCAGAGCTTGCTTAAGGAAAGTCTTTGGAGTACTTCTGTAGCATTAAATTAATATCTGATAATGAACATTAACCATTTGAGTTCTATACGTCTGTACAGTAAATAAAAGTATGCTGCCAGTAATTTAGATTGTGTAATTAGCTTATAGAGATGGATGACTATGCAGTCAGACATGTTGCATCCAGAAGCCATTCGTTTGTAGGTTGGTGGATCTTAGAAGCAAAAATAAAACAGAAAATTCTATTGAATTAAGTCTAGAGGAGTCAGTGACACAGGCTATCTTAATAATTCTGACACCGTATGTACAGGGTGTCACTAATATGATCCACAGAAGAATTTCCACAGAAGAATGACTGAAAATATTCCTTCTGCTCCAGAAGAGAAAGAGGCTCTGCCTTAGACTTGGAGATATCAAGGCACCTTATCTGGAAGATCCTTCAAGAGAAATTTCAAGGATTTTTTTTTTTTTTTTCACTTAATCTCCTCTCTTAATGACTTCATTTGCATACTTCTGTTTCTTCAAGGAGTGCTGTCTTTCACTCTTACTAGTTACCTCTTGTTAATCATTCTCAGTTTCAATCCCTTTCCCCTCGTGTACCTTCTTATTCTGTAGCCACCAAATCCCCTGAACAGCACAGTACTGTTCATAATTCTTATTGGTGAAGGGAAAATTGGCTTCGCAGTAGAGTTTTCCAATGGGGTACTTCTATGGCAGTGGGGTAGGTAATGAGGAAACACAGTGTGCTAAACACAGGCAACTGAAGGACCAGATGAAATTCCACAGTGCCAGTCTAGTCATCTTCACTGACGGGCCATGCAGTCATTCGTGACAATATTTATTATAGGGAACTGAAGTATCATGAAAAAAAGTTGCTTTGCAGGCTTACTTACTTGTTATGCAGCTTTTCATGCAGTTTTTCTCTATCTAACTTCCTGTTTCCTCTGGTTAAATGTTACCCATCTCACTTCCCTAGGGAACCGACACATCATATCGTATGTATGTCCATCTATTTATTTATTTTCCTACCATGTACAAAATTTTCATTTTAATTCTTATGTCATTCATTAGAGAGACATTCTCTGGAGATTCTTGCTTAATTTGCTCTGATTTTCTGCTGAACAATTGAGTCTATACAGCCTTAAAGCCCCATACAGTTTTGTGGTTTTTAAAAAAATTGTGGTTTTCCTACACTAAAGCATATTTCAAACTTGCATACAATTCAAATTAATTTACAAGTGTAGCTGTGTTGTTTTATCATTTCTCAACAATGATACAAAGAAATTCAGCGAACATACCGTCTGTTCTGTCTTTAGGTCTCACCAATATGTGTGTGGCAAATAAACTTCTCTACTAAGTAACAGGTCTTTCACCATTAACCACTGTGAGCTTGAAAATATTAAATTGTACATTTCATAAAGCAAAATCTGTTTTAAATATTAGCGTACATTCAATCATATCTCCCACTTGTGATGCAATATCTCTTGTGATAAAACATTTAAAGTGAAAAAAAAAAGCTTGACATAGCAGTTATTGAATTGCAAAGAATGTGATAGATGGCAAAGGGTCATAAGCATTATTGACTTGTAAAACTCAAAGACTTGTGTTGCAATGAGAGTTTTGTTCACCATCATCCCATTTTTATGCCAAGAACACTGTTTTGTGGTACTTTTAACAATCTCCTCTCAAGTGAATTCATTTTCGTTTGCTTGTTATACATTCATATTTTCTATTTATCTCTTGTCATGTTAGTGAGCTCAGGTTTCATAATTTTTAAAATGTTGCAGTTTGCTAATGCTTGTATGTTTACAATGAAAATGATACAAAGAATGAAAGAATACAATATTTGAAGTGACTATTATCTAGGTAAACATTACAGAAAGAATTAGACAATGTACAGTTTTGGTTTTAATGTATTTTCTTAGATGAGGAAGATTTGTGTTTTGTTAAATATTTCCCATTGAATCTCCTTTCCGTATGGTTAAGCATATAATGAGGACAGTAGATGCAATGGGAAATTTTTAAGAAAATATGGTATGCTTTGCCAAGAGGTCATAAAATCCTCCAAATCCTAAGTAGCATTTCAAAAAGTATGAATTCTATTCCTAACTGTAACATGAGGAAGAGGAGACATTTAACAGCTTTCTAGAGACTGTGTCTTCTGAAGTTTTTTACTAACATTAGTTCATTATTAGCATCTCATTTTACAGCTTGGCATTCTTGTATTTTCAGTTGGGCATTAAAGTTTTGTTGTTAGATTGGGGTTGGGGGTGAAGAAGGGATAGAAGAATACTACAAAAATTTAATAATCGTCCCATTATCCAGATTTAACCCAAATATAACAAACCCAACTATAGTTAAGTAAAAGGAAAAAGTAACCATAAAATGGTCACTTTTCCTGTTTTACATAGCCAACTGTTTGATGCTTGCCTTCATTTCAGTTGTTCTGTATGCAAGTAATTTTGTGTGTTTTATTAATTACTTGAAAGGGGACTTTAATCTCAGGTGCTATTAATTTGATTTAGTGTGATTTGGGGGAAGGGGAATGCTTGTGTTTGGTTTTGTTTTTGTTGTTGTTTTTTTTTATCAGACTAATGTCTTTCATCTACAGTTTGTTACAGATGGGAGATTAATCCATTAATCCCTACAATTCTCCCTTGTGACTTATAAAAGCATCTTTATTATCCAACCTGCACATCTATACAGTCGAAAATCGTCATATATTTGCTAGTTGTTATTTATGAGTTTTCTGCTCTCTGAACCTCTTACTTTACCACATAAGAAAATCCTCTGGATTTTTTTGTTAAAGAAGCAGGTCACTGACTTTGACAAAATCTTTCTGTTGCCTTCTGGACTTGCTTATTAACAGTTCCAGTATGGAGAATACTGAAATAAATGAAGTCTTTATAAGAATAGATGTTCTAAATTTTCAGTATAGATATTGTAGAACTATTGTTAATTTTTTCAGTATTTGACAATTGCAGATTTAGCTTTGTTTTTTTTTTTTTTCTGCCAAGAAAAAAATTACATTTATCTCCAGAGATTTCATTTTTTGTTAAATTTCTCCATTTATCTGCTTTTATATTTGTATCAGTCATTTTATCAAAAACTAAGGCAAGTTGCCATGAAATACTTAACAAAAAGAATAATTTGTATCAGATAATAGTGAAATGAAACAATTGCCAGAAAAAATGAATTAAGAATTAGTAAAGTTACCTTCTTCATATTTCTGGATTTATTTTTTTTTTTTTCAAGTATTGACCTACTGACTAACAAAATATATTTCAAAATACCTCAGAAGCTACGAAGCTACAAATTGTCTTAGGTGGGTCTATGTATAGGAACCTATGTGGATGGTTCAAGATGAGATACACTGCTACACTTTTATAATCATATTACTAGACTAAGTTGTGAAGAAGATAAAATGAAGAGATAAGAAATGCCAAAAACTGTGTAAAGAACTCTTGTTGTGAGAGTAACTTACAGGCAGAGGGCCCTACCAGAGGGCCTTGCAAATTTTGACAGACAATGTGGGTTTTTTTTTTATTTTTTTTAATCTGAAGCAACATAGAACTATTCTGCCCTGGTTCCGGCAGGGATGGGGTTAATTTCCCCAAGGAGCTGGCAGGGGAGGCAGGTATTCCATACCAGGTGACCCATGCCCGTCCTATAAGAGGAGCTAGCCGGGGAGGGGGGAGCAGTCACTGCTCCGGGGTGGGATGTGGCAGTCAGGGTATGATCAGTAAGTGGGAGCACTGTAATCGCGTCTTTATATCCCTTTATTGGTGTTATTGTTTTTCTCTTCCCTTTTGGTGTTCTGTTAAACTACCCTATCTCAACCCACGAGTTTTGTCTCTTTCTTCCGATTACTCCCACGGCTGTGGGGGTTGAGCGAGCGGCCGTGTGGTTCTTTGTTCCTGGCTGAGGCCAAACCACGACATATGCCAAAACAGAAAAGGAAATGAATATAATGACAAAGCATGGGAGATAAGGGAAAAACTACTTTCTGGTAAGATTGAAAATTAATGGAATTTAGCAGGAAGAATTCTGAATGAAAGGCGTTGTCATTTTTCAAGCATTTCAAGGCATGGTGATTAAAGAGTGAAAGGAGTAGTGAGGAGAGCTTTGCAATTACTTAAATTGTAATTACCAGTAACATGATTCAACACTGCAAATAATAAAAAATTAACCTCAATATTTGCAATATTTTCCTGTTGGCAAAATCTATTTAGAGGTAGGAAAATCTCTTCATTGAAGATTTGGGAATACCTTCATTTGATTAGTTTGATGCTACACTTGATAAAATGTTGGGAGATATAAATTGTAGAGAACAAATCTGTATTACAAAGAGGATGTAAGCATCTAATAAATCTTCCTACTTTTATTCTGACTACAGAATAAAATGGTCACCTTATGAAAACATAGGCAAAGACATTCAACACCATTTTTCTTGGTTAAAATATTTAGTCTATTAATCCTATTAAGAGAAAAAAAGAACTTTATTATTTTTCTATCTGAATTTTCCTGAAATTGTCACAGTGGTTTTTGTCTATCACTGAACATGTTTTTTTTAAGATTTAAGGGAGCTTGGTTTTTCTGTGGCAGCTGCAGTCATTTTAATGCACAATGTCATGAAAGGACAGTACAATGAAAATATAAAAAGCCAAGCTTGTTGCATATGTATGGCTTGTGAGTAGCTGAAACTAAATTTTGTCGATTTGTGAAGTCTAAAATACATCTGGGATTACATCAGATTTACCCTTCAACTATTGTAAGGAAAGAGAAATACATGTTAAATGAAACACTCTTTAAGGAACTTCATCCCTCTACTCCCCCTTTAAAGCTATTTTTTCTCAGTGTCCTACTTTTTAGCTGCAGTTTACAGTAACTGAGCCATGGTATTTAATTCCTATAAAGTGTCACAAATGGTGTCATTCATTAACTTTGACAAAAATGCTGGCATTGATTTGAACTGGTGGATTCAATTGTGTTCATGTAAACTCAGTAGATTGAATCAGCATTGCTTTATTAGATCCTCAAAAATGAAACTTTTTTTTTTTTTTGACTTTGTGAATATTCACTAGTTACATCTGAGTGTAAGAACTTTGTGCAAGGAAGAACGCTTCTTCCTATATTAGAAAATTTCATCAAATAAAAATCATTCTGTGTTCACTTTTATTTTCTGATACTTGAATTTGGCAACAGCTAAGCAGTGTGATTTAGAATAAAACTGGATGTTTCAGGAAATATTTTTTTTTTATTCAAATACCATTCTTATGGCATACATAAAATTATTTTGTGCGCTTTATGTTAAAGTAGTTTCATTAGCCCTAAATGTAAAAAGTGTTACAAGTTATTTTATTGCAATAGTTTTGAATACATAAAAACAACCATGAAAACAGAACAAAACATAAACCTCTATTTGCTGGATGTCCTAATTCAGTTAGGAAGCAAAGGAGGAAAAAAAAAAAAAAAAAAGAAGCTAAAAAAAAAAGATGAAGGTCAGCAGACAAAAATAGCATATGGAAATGATCTGCAATACTGAGAATATCGCTCTGTTAAATATCAGTGCCTAGAACTCACATCCCACAGTAAGATCTGGACATATGTGGGTGTTATATATGTTTCTTCCTAGCCTAAAGTCAATTTTCAAAGGGAGGCAACAATTTTACTTATGGAAATACTAGAGAGCATCAGCATTCATTTACAACAGGCTTTTGAACTTGCTCCAGTGACAGTTATAAAGACTTGCAATTTACAACCAAATTTTTTGGCTTAGTCCTTCATCCCTGACTGTTGCTTTTCCTCTGTGAATTGGTGAGGGAAAGGGGTAAAGGCAAAATAGGATTATATTTGCAAACCTTTCCCCTTCTACATTAGACGATGGTTAGGAGGAGTCCATATCTTTCTGGGAGCTGATCTTTTTATTCTTTCATCTGCTTTGAATTCTTTCAATTTCACTGAAAACTTACCAATGCCTTATACGTAGCTGGTCAATTCCAGTTGGTTAGATCCCTTAATTACAATAGAAGGTAGGGAGGCCAGGACAACTGAAAAGGAAGATACAATCACAAACATATACAAGCTGGCAATATGGTTGACAGAACTAATCAGCTGGATTAGTTAGCCCCAGCCCAGAAGAGAAAAGACATGGGTATGTGTCCACTTTTGCAAGTGGTCTCTTACATATTCTTCGCTTCCTCAGGCCCTCCT
The DNA here is from genome assembly GCF_965231255.1 of Vanellus vanellus. NCBI lineage: Eukaryota > Metazoa > Chordata > Aves > Charadriiformes > Charadriidae > Vanellus > Vanellus vanellus. Next base: position 54,956,801 of record NC_138908.1, read on the forward strand.
TCCCATGCTCATTGTTTCTGTGTTCCAAAGTGGACTCTGATGTTACTTGCTATCTGCTCCAAGTCTTTTAGTGGTGGAAGAGATATCATCACAATAAAATATTTGATTTGACATTTTGCGACAGATTTTGGTTTATAATATAAACTCAATAAAGGTTCTACTGTGTATGGCCCGCCTCTGTGTCTGACCAAGCTTTCTGCCTGACCGTGGCAAAAAGAGATGAACCTCAGATAACACCTGATCAACGTCTGTAGTCTGTATGCCTTGTACTGCCACAACAGCCGTAGGTTTTCATTGGAGTTGTTAGAGGGATATCTCTGCCTATTCCATTTAACTTCTCTTTACAGACCACTTGTCCACGAATTTCCCATCTTTTTAAACCTGCTGATACTATCTGTACACAACTTCTTATGGCAACAGGTTATAGAAGTTCACTGCCTGCAGTGGCAGGGCTGTTGTACAGGGTGAAAGGATTCAGCAATGATAAGTTTATCCATTGATATTCCAGGTGAATCAAAGTAGTGAAAACCTGAAGAAGAAATGTTTTGTGATGTTATAGTTATGTTGCATTCTGCACCACTGGAGCATGGCAGTTGGAGTAGTGTGCATCATTTAAATTTCAAATCACTATGCCTTTATTAGGATTTCCTGAACAACTCCTTTTGATGAAATGTTCATCCATTCCATCTGACAGTGTTTGATCCTTTAAAAGCTATAATCTGATCTGAAGCAGTAAACTCTATATGCCAAGGCAAATACTGGCATGCCTGACTTGGTATAAGAGAATCCATCAGGCTTGTCCAAAATAAATTGCATGAAACCAAAATATAGTCTGCGGGCTTTTTAAAGGCATCTGCAAAGTGTTTCTTCTCATCCACCTTTTTCACATCTTGAATGTTCAGGCACAAAAGTTAAGTAGAAGACCACCCAAAAAATGTCTCTAGAAATCTATCTTCAACAAAATCTTGAACAAATTCTTTTGTTTTCTTGAGGAGCAGGGAGATTGCACTAAAAAATTTGGGTAAATTTTTGGACATGGAATTATTTTTTAATTTTTAGAGGTCTACTCATAGGCATGCAAGGTTTTGAAATGTTGAAGTATCTTAAGAAAAGTTTTGAATTTTATGTAGAAATAACAGTGTAAGAGTCTTCACAAAAGCCTGGAAATTAGGAGCTATATTCTTCAAGATCTTACATAGCAATTACTGGTATCACATGTCCTGCTGATTTAATCACTTTTTGCAGTACGTATCTTTTTCTCAGTGACATGTTAAAGTTCACCCTTGTTTGGTGAGATGATCTAAAACATAGGAGTAACCCTATTTCATCAAGACTTTTTAAAAATTTTCAATGTTTAAAATAATGGTGAAACTGCATATAGCTGAAGCCACTTAAACTTTGCTGTGGAATGTCTTCCAAGAATGTATAAGCTTCACATTAGGTTCTAAAATTACATTCATCAGCATGCAATTGTTAATCAAGAGAATGTCAAATAGTTATTGGAATGGGAAGCTAACTACTTTGCCTGATTTGCCAATGTTCTTTCTTGTAATTTCCTTTTTTTTTTTTTTTTTTTTTCTTTTTTCTTTTCTTCCAGACTGGTAAAATTAACCATCATTTCCAACAGTTACAGTGTTTACTCTTGAGAAAATTGGCTTTCTCTTTTTTGCCTTGTTACTATCCAGACAAATGTTTTTCCTACTTTAGAGTCTAAAGACCTATAACTGTCAAAGCAGTAAAAATGACATGAAAAGGTTTCTGTTGGAGATTTTGTATAGAACAGTTATAATATTTCACTTTTTACATTTACATAAATAGCTTTATTTTGACCTTAAAGAGAACATTTCAAATGTAGACATAGAGTTCATGTTAATGCATATTCTGATTGCCTTTGGGTGATTTTTTGCAGGTTTTAGTTATCCTTTATATGAAAAATTTAGACTTTTGGCTTTCTGTCTGTCAAATCAATGACTCAGCACTGGCAGAACACAGACTACCTTTGTAGCATGTGAGTATTTCCATCTACATTTTTGATAAATAAACTATAGAACTTTACCTCTGAGAATGAATTTTGAAGAGAAAGCTTTGGCATAAGGTGCCGTGCTCCCTCGAAGAAGTCTGGATTTAGAACTTCTTTATAGGACCTTCATTAAAATTTGCAGGTTGCAGTCTGCATTGATCCATAGTTCTGGGAAGATCACTTATTGCTGAAATTTCTTCTACAACAGATATCAACTCTAGAGAAAACTTTCTGAATGTTATGCCTAAACAGTTATCACAGGCTTTCTAGAACAGATTTTTTTCCTCTTCATCTTTTCCTTTTTTTTGTGTTTTTTGTTTGTTTTTTTTTTTTTTTTTTTTTTGTAATATGCACTTATAAAACTTGTAATCAAGTCCGTCTCAAGTTCTATGAATGTTGGGTTTTTTTTGTTTTTTTTGGTGGTTTTTTTTTGTTTGTTTGTTTGTTTGTTTGTTTTTTCTCGAAGGCAGTGAAATAAAACAATATTTCTTTCCATGGAACAGAAATGTAAGTTCTTTACAAAATATGATCTGTTATTTAGCCAACATATGAAAGGTAAATTTCACCGAGATTAGCATGCAGATGTAGGAGAATTCATGTTTGGAATGTAATTGTCAGCCTTTAGTGCTATCAAATGAAAACCTACTTTCTGTTTTATAAAGATATAGCGATAGACAAAAGTATATTTCAGTAACCACTTATTAGAATGTCTGTTTTGTCCTGTTGTTGCTAAAATTATAGTACCTGTAAGTTGAAATATTCTTTCATGATAGTTTTATTATGCCAAGCGACGAGAAAGCTGTCATCAGCAATTAAATCTTGCAAATGTCACAAGAATAAAATATATAAACTTAAAGAAAAAAAAAAAATCACAGCTAAAATTCGCTGTTTGGTGGAAATTGGAATTGTGTGAAGGAGATGCTGAAAGGGTAAAAAGCAGACTCCTAGAGAAAACTGCCTATAAATAGAGGTTGGCCTAATTCTTACTTATTCTATAGTTGGTTTGTACTGCTTCATAAAATCACTAAAAAAAATCACTCCCTGTATCATACATTAGTCTAATTAGGAATTTTCTGCTAAAAGGTGATCTTGTTTGAATGCACAGAAACCAGCAGGTTCCACTGGACTTCAGAATAGGGAAAACAATTTTTAACCCCCGTTTTTATTTTCATTTATCTTCTTGAAAGTGAAGCATTTTATTATGTATTTATGAAAAAGTAGGTTATTTTATGTTTATGTGAAAATATATGAACAGCACACAGTCAATTTAAAGTATATGATAGCTGTTTCCCAATGAATTTGAGATCAAACAATAGACTGTGTCTCATGTAAATGAATTTCCTTGTTCAGTTTTCATATGTTGCATCAGAAGAAAAGACATTGCCCCAGCTGTGCTGCACTGTCTTCTACATCTACTGGCAAAATAACAGAAAACTGAATACATGTATTGAGATTCATTTCATTCTCCTTAAAATTCTGTTTTGAAATACAACCTCAGGAATTTTATTTGCCTCAATTGTAACTCACAAATTTAACACAGCTACATACATTCAGAACTTAAAATACATTACAACGTTCCCATTCTGTCTTTAATGGAAATGTAACACACCACAATCTATTTCTATCTTTGAACGACATCTCAGACAATTATTTTTGTCTTAGATGAATATATTTGCCTTTCTGTGGCCAGTACCATAAAAAAAGGGAAGAGACTCATTTATCCAAGTAATTAAAAGCAAACCCATAAAATTGGGTACTATGAAACAAAGTATAATTTTATATTATTTGTATCAGATAACTGTGGTGATAACAGGAAGAAAAGATTTGTGGATGTTACTTGTTTCAATAATGAACTGGCTTATTTTATTATTCTTTATATATACCGGGTCTTCTCTTTAAGGTGTGAAATTGACTGTATCTCACATGTTCAGCACTTAATTACTATAACAGTACTCTCTAAGTAGTTTAACAGCCATGCCTGACCTGATAGAGTGAGATGTATTTCACCTGGGAGAGTATTACTTTGCTAGCTTTAAAGAGTTTCTTATCATTCCTTGAGGTACATTTGCCCAATTTTCTGAAGAAGGGAATCTTACACATTCACTCTGTTGTCTCAATCTCCCTGGCCCCCAATAACTTTCAAGCTATGAGAGTTTCAACCAAATACAGCAGAAAGTTAGATTCCTCCAGTATTCATTTACTGCAGGTTCCTAAGGTGTAGTGGAATGAGCAGAGGAGAGATTTCTAATGGTAGCTTCTCCAGAAATGTCTGCAGTGGTCTGTTTGTTGGATACAAGCAGAGTGGTACAGCTGGCCGAGAGCAACCTAGCACAGTCATGGATGCTTCTTAACTAGTCTTTCACAGGCTCCTGCTACCCATCCCCCTCCTTTTATGATCTCAGAAATATGACAGGAAGCTACAGTTGTGACAGATGTTGTAAGACGGTACCAGAAAATATTACGGCATGGTTCTGATATGGAGGTAACAACAGATGCATGCTTGTTGGGAAATAGATACAAGATCAGGTTTCATTAAATCCTGTATTCAGATAAATAATAGAAGCCTGGCCACTGGTGAAAATTCTTTTGGTTTTGGTCTTTTCTAATGATTAAATAAATAAATAAATAAATATTCTTTATTTATTGCTTTTTATCCAAACTAATTGTTCAAAATTTAACAGTGAAAAATTAGGACCTTAAATTATCAAATGAATGGTGTTACCATGAATAGTAAGACATGGATTATCTCTCTTATAAACATGCATTCAGGCACTTTCATGGCTTGAGTAGTAGTATGAAAAGGGTATTTGAGATTAAAGCCCTCATTTACTGGTTTCAGACAGGGCTTCTTTACTAAATCCTAATGGTATTTGCAACTTTGTCAACAACTTTTTTTTTTTTTCTTGCAAACAACTCTGAGCTATTAACTGAAACATGGAGGATAAAGTAACCAGCCTGCTAAATGTATTGTTATAAACAATAAGTACTAGATCCCTCGAGAACAGTCAAAGCTGTTTTGTCTGAAACAAAGGAAATCGGATTAGTAATTTATTTGTCATTGTTTCACCTTTCGGTGTAACTGGTTTAGGTTTTACCTCTTACCTTCTCTGAGCATATTTGAATACTGATTCTGTGTTTGTTTATTGATGCTGAGATCTTGCATACACAGGCATTACAAGGATTTATGGCTTCTGTTTATGATAATATTTCCAACAGCTTAAACTGTCCCCTACATTACCTGTTGTATTTCAGTCATGACTTTAAGAAATAACCCTGGGATATGCTTACTTATTTTATAAAAGATGAAAAGTGGGAATGTAGATTGCAAACACAGGCTTTTACAACCTGATGTGGGCATATATTAGTAACTGCTAGAATTTTTACCAATCTTTTCCCACTAAGAATTCTGTCAGCAGTTCCACTAACTGGACTTTGAGTACTCGCAGAAAATGTTCTCAGGCTAGTCTGCATATATAAATTTGAACAGTGAGCCCTTGTTCAGACAATTATTAATATTCTGGGATATTTTCTATTGTTAATGTCCGTATTTGGGGCAAAATATTGGCAAAAAGAGTTGTTTTGTTAGCTCATTTGGGACTGAAAATCTCTTCAACACTTTTTATGACACAAGTTAACACATTTGAAACCTTGTCATCTGGTTGCACTACAACCAAGTGAGAACTAGCACAACTGAGCTAATTCATTTGGATAACAGTGCATATTTTTGCTCCTGAAAGCGAAGCTTAACAGCCCAGTTCTAAGAGAACCTGCGTAAAGGTTAGGGCACTTAACAGGATTCAGATCTCTGAGTTTCCTTCTCTACTATTCTGCTGGAGAAAGAGAGGCAGAAAAAGCCAGACACGTTACTGCAGAAGTCTTGAAATGCCAGCAAATAATTTGTCACGTATAGGAGGAAAATGCTTCCCATCTTTTCTTGTGCAGTCAGGTAAGTGCATCTCTCAATTCAAGATCTGCAAAAGGGGGAATAATATTACCATGCAAGCTGCAATACAAAGAACTATGAGATTTCAGCTATCAGAAGAGCACAAAGAAATGCTTTGCTCTGCTTTACACTGCCTTTTCTTTTGACTGATTTTTTGCCATCACCAGTGTCCCACTTAGTCTAAGAACACATTTTTCTGTTCCGTAAAATGAAGGCATTAATTTTCTTTACCTGTCATAGACAGCAAAACTTAACCAGTTGTGGCTAATCAATAGCAGAGCTGTGAGGCAGTCACACTGTCCAGTCGTGGAATAATGATTGTGATGATATGTATATTATATGCCTTCATCAAATCACTTTTGTCCTTGTCCTAAAGATGAATGTACATGCAGTGCAACACTGGAAGACCTACTTTAATTCTTTCCATGGGAGTCACTGGTAGACTCTATATTTCCTGCTCCCAAACCATGAGGGACTGTCAGGATTTAAAAGTGCATGCCAAGACTGAGTCGGTGCCCATTTTTTTTTGTTTGTTTTGAATTCTTTTTTTTTTTTCTGAAGAGAGAGGAAATGTGAAATTGAGCTGTAGAAGGGTTATTTTTGCTTACTGCTCTCTAGCCCCGTTTTGCATTCCCAAAGGAGTCAATCACAATTTAACTTCTTGTTGTTTCTTTCAATGAGAACATAATGCATTTGCTAAACTTAGTTCAGATTCTTTATTCTTATTCCCCAAAATTCTGCAGAATTATTTTGAGGTATGCTATTCCTGTTGGGCTCATCTTATGAACTGTGTGTGTCTTAACAGTCAAAGTCAGGGTATTATAGATTTCACGTTTCATTTGCCCATTTTCTTCAGTAAATGATAGAATGAATAGTTTTCTACTAAAAATGTGGCAGGACACTGCTATGTTACAATCACTAATATTTTATGCATTTATTTAGTTTTAGAATTTTGTGAGTTTTCCCTATGTTTTTTGTATTTGGGCTCTTAGAGTTACTGCTGCTACAAACTGGAAAAGCAGGCTCGTCCTCTTGCACTGAACAGATGGCTTACAAATGCCTTAGCTGTATAAAAAGTGATTAGCCTTAAGGATGGTTTTGTGAGAATTATTTGAACATATTTTACCACTCTACCACCTTTTACCACTTCTGTTGAACTTAAGAATTATATGAAGAAGTTTCTGAAAAGCTTTTCCTCTTACTAATGTCTTCTAAAATTGCAGATACTGTATAATTTATACAATGAATGGCTCTTCTTTTGTCTCATGAGGGTCCCAGTTAGAAAAACTGTATAAAGAAAGAAAATACTAGGAGATAAATAGTCTGGTTATACTTACTGCAAAAATCCTATCTTTATTTCTTTGTCTGATAATATGCAGAACATTTCAGAAGGAGGAAACTTTTTGAGATATAATTTCTGTACATCATGAGTTTTCTTTCATGGTGAGAATTGCATTTTTTACACTTCAAAAAGACATTTTGTATAACTGTGATTAAAGAAATTATTTGTGTATTTCTGCTTTTTCACATCTTTTCTACCTTTTTTGTTATTTTAACTCATCTGCAATATTTGTATTCTTGCGTTCTATTTTTCCACTCTGGCTCATTTTTGTTTTGTTTTGTGTTTTTTTTTTTTTTTGTTTTGTTTTGTTTTGTTTTTAACAAGGTGAGCTTTTATCTACCAACTTGGTTTAATTGAGCAGTTCTGGCTTCTATTGATAAGACTGTGTGTGATAGTTTCTATCACTTATAGCTATGTTTCATGAGTTTTAAACAACCTGGACAGGGTCATCCATATCACATTTGAATTACTGTTGTTCTTTCAAGTTCACAACAAAAAGTCAGTCAGTTATTAGGTTAGGGGAAAAAAATAAATCAAGGAGTGTTCTAACAGTGTTCTAATACTTCTTGATAAATAAAAAATAACAATTCTTAATGAAAATAAAACTAAAAATTCTTAATAGAAATATATTGCTATTAAGCAACGTGAACAACCTGTCCAGAACAAGTGTATTTCAGCCTAGATATTGAGGAGCAGACTGTCACTCCTATTTTGTTGACCCCTTCCTGTCAGTTATAAAGCAGAAAAAGAAACAGTGAAGACTGAGTGTTGAAGAGTAAGGAGCTGTGTGCAAGCATGCAAAGACACCTCGTGTAATATCCTAGTAACCGAAAACTCAACATGTTAGAGTCAGGATTAAATTTGTTACCTGAACCGAGCAGAGGTGGGAAGTCCCTATAATCAAATTATCTTAAAATCGGTTGATGAGATGTTCTAGTATTTAAGTGTGTTTGAGACTTTCATTTCAGTCTCTGAAATCCTGATTAATTTCCCTCTAGTTTATTTTAGGATAGTCTTAAAGTTTTTTTTGTTTTCACCAAAATCATTAGGAAGTCATCATTAAAACTTGATAAGCAGCAGAGAGCCGTTTCATATCCAGCATTATTTTCAAAGCGCTTGACATTGCAATCTCAGCATCCTTTTGGGGGGAATTTTAATGTAACATCTACAACACATAGATTAATTAATTCTGATAACATTTTCCCATTTTGCTGTGCTATTGAAGCTAAAGAAAATATACATACATTTAGGGCATCCGATTTGCTTTCATAGAAGTATCAGCCAGTAGAAAAAGTAGCTACATCTATACTAATTTTGTCTTCTAGATAATTGCCCACTTCCAATTCACTCCGTGGGTTTACAATTTTTAAATAATTCATAGTTGTAGAAGAAGAATTTTAATAATAATCATTTTTCAACTCTTCATCTTTTTCTGCTCACCAAGAAAGAGAGCTGTTTGCTTTGAATGATTCTGGGATTTTTACCTACTTGGCTCTCTTAATCTCTGTTAACTTTTGTTTGCATTTATAGATAGAGAGCTGGTTATTTCAAGTTTCATCCTTTGGTGTCAAGGCTTTGCAGTAAAAAACAAATTCTAGTCCATCACTTTTGTCTTGTCCTTAACATTGGTTCTAGGATTTCCACTTAATCCCAAAACCTACACATCTTTGTGTTCCTATATCCAGAGGCACTATACATTAACTACAGTTTGAAATAAGATTTGTTTAAAGTGTATGCAGATGTGTTTGTGTATTTTTCTATAAACCCATATTGTGTATTATCCGCTCCCCCCCCCCCTCCCCCCTTTACTCAAGAGGTGTTCATTTCTTTGTTTCACGAAAACAGTTATCATGGGATATAGTTGTGAACAGATACAATCATATGTGTGCTTATTACCTTGATACTGTTATATTGTAACTTCATGGCTGAACACAGCTGAGACTTGGCAAAAGGACACAGATACTTTTACACTTCTTTGAATGTTCCTAATTTCAAACATTATTGAGATTGAAACAGGGAAAACATCAAAGTTTAGGGTTTGGATTAATTTGGGAAAGGCAGTGAAAGGTCCTGAGCATGGAGGGGGTTTTGTTTGTTTTTTGTTTGTTTGGTTGGTTGGTTGGTTGGTTTGGTTTGGTTTGTTTTTCCCAAATTTTCAAAATGCCTAATGGCTATGAAATTACATTTTGCATTTTCAATGGATCTTCATTTTCACATTGCAAGGGCTTTTAATTCTTCTGCTGAATGAAAAGTCATATGAATATAAGTGGTGATCTAAATATTACAAAGCAATCTGCATGATTTGATTCTAAGAGAGTACTGAAATACATAAAAAAGCAATTAGAATACAATTCACAGTGACCATTAGTAATGCTTTATATTAAGTGTAATTCCCCTTAGTTAATATTTTAGCCAAAAAAAATACTAAATTCATTAAATAGTGTTTGTTGATTACAAATATCCAGACAGTCAATATGAATCTGAAGTTGTTCATGTTTATTTGAGGTTATTATGATGCATATATATATATAAAATGCAGTGTTGGGGTCAGGCATCTAAGGCTGATATCCTCTTGGTATCTGGCAAGGATTAAGAGCTGTAACATTTTCGGCTTTGATTCTTTTTTGGACAGTGATGCAATTGCCAATAGTATGATATTGGTGGTATCCCTAAACTTTGTGTCAGAAATGTCAGGATAAATCTGATGTCTTTACAATTACTATATGCAAATACTTATTGATAGGCAAGGTACTAGTTAATAGTTTAGCAGTGGTGATTGGAGTAAACTGGAATAATCGGTTCTTGTAAAACAACAGCATTTTAAGTCATTGCCACAAGCAAAGACTGTAGATATACGCCCCCATTCTAATTTCCTTTTCTACCTACTATTCTGCCTAAAAATATATGCCAGCATCAGAGTCAGTGAAAACTACATGATTAAGTCCTTTGAACAGTTGTGCTTCACACAAATGCCAGCAGTTTATTATCTATAAGAAATATAATTCTTGCTTCTGTAAGGAAAAAAAAAAAATAAAAATCAATCCATCTCCACCCCTACATCTCCACACAGAATTATTTTAAGCTGACCCAGTTTCATGTCTGGCTAACATAACCTTGTGGGAAAACAAGGAATTAGACATTTATGCACAGGTAAAAGAAAAATGGCATTTATTCAGAAATACATACCATGTAAATCTGTGGGAGATAATGCTTGTCTGCCACTGTGGGACCTGAAGGAATGTGTGGAAGTTACTGAAAAAAATGTTCTTGCAACCTTTAGTGTGAGCAATATTTATAATGTCATGAAATGAAATCAGTAAAGTTGTTTGAAAAACACCCACTATATAATAATATGATGAGCATAGTAATGTAATAAACATAGTATTTTTAGTCCAACTTTGAGCAGATTGTTCAAGACTAGAAATCAGAGAATAGCAGCGTTTATTGTTTCTTTTGAGTTTGTATTTTGCTGACTCTTTGAAATTTTTTTTTCATTCGTACTTCAAATGATACACTATTGTATGGCTATATTTCTGATAGATTAGTAATGAGTTTTCTCAACGTTCAGAATTCTAGTGTTGAGATACTGATAAATGCTACATGATACAGTTGTTAACTATTTTAATTGCAAATAGGGGGGGGGGGGAAATCTGACAGATTCTTTTTAAGGTATATTGTATGTTTTACAATATGGAGTTCTATTGCTCCTGTGCCTATACTGTGTAGTATCTACTAAAGTTCAGGGTGTGGATAAATTTCCAATACGCAGTTGTGGTCAGGGCAAGTTCACGTTTTTTCACAAAAATTATCATCTTTGTGCATTGCTGAGTCATGAAAGCAATCCCTGTGCTAGGCAATGCATCTGCAACAATGCTTGGCAGTCAGACAGCCTTCTACTTTTGAAGGAGGTATAAGCCTTCTGTGAGGCTCACACACAGCCCTCTCTAGTCAGTGACATTACACTATCCCATTCTCTGTATGGTGATTATCACAGACTGATTATCCTGTGCGTATTTTATAGTATATAATAATCAGATCAACGTCAGTGCCAGAATCAAACCAAATAGTGTTTGCATGATTGGTTGTTAGTTATAATGTTTAACCTCAGTGCTTCTCACTGAAAAGAAAAAAAGTAGAAAACCCCACAAGTATACCTAATTTAGAGATTGTACGTACAGCAAGTAATTAACTTGTAATATTTGTCTGCTTGATGTAATCTATGAACAAATCTCTTCCTTCACACTGTTATGATGGAGTCCATAGTTTAACTTGAAGCATGAAGTCTGGCTTTTTTGTGTGTGTGGCAGGAAGAGTATACTTGGTCTGCTATTTAATATAACAATTTTAATAGAACTACTAGGGTCAGCATGATAACATAATGGCATGCAATGAGTGTATAGTTCTGTTTTATAAAGTTCAGTCAAATTTTAACCACTACACCTGCTCTGATTGAGTTTACGGGACCTTCAGATCACTTCCACGGCAAATACCACAGTAGCTTATGCCATAAATGCATTTCCTTTTTCATGTCTTATTCTAGAATGCTAGTGAGATAACTTGTCTGAGGGTGGCAAGAGCAGGAGACAAACAAAAACAGGACTCAAACAAAATGTTTATACTTTTAACTCCCTGCAGGCGTTTTCTTTTCCTTTTCCCCTCAGATTAATATGAAGGTGTCCTAAAAGCAGAGTGGTCTATGAGAAAGATAAATCCTAAAAAAGGATTTCCTGAAAATAGATTTCATGCAAACCTTCTCTTCCTTTTGTCCAAATTCAAGTCAGACTTTCAAGACGGTCTAGCCTCAGAGCAGCCAAATACCAAATACACAGATCAAAGATAATCCATGCAAATTATTTTTTTTTTTTATAACCAGTTAATCAGAGTTTCCTTATCTTGGCTATATTCTTTAATTGCCTAGTTATCATGAACAAAACTTTTAGGTTTCTTAATGTAGTCTTAAGTACTTTCTCCATAAGACCATATGTATTTCAATATGTTCTTATATATATTCATTTATGTTAACACTTCTTTCATAAATGCTAGTTCTGTTTTAAGCATTACTTATTTGTCCTATATTTATTTAGGAAAACTTGTAGCTATTGTGTTTATCCAATTTTAACATTATTCAGCACACAGTTAAGTAGAAAATGGAGAGATGCTGCAGTCATACTTCTGTCAATCTAGCTAGGCAGAGTTGTATTTCTTAGGAATTTTATTCAGTTGCTGAGATACCTTCAGGTGAAGCACTGTGTTCAGGCAGGAAAACCTTCTGTAAAAATAAAACAAACAAAAAAATCAGCAACTTCTAGGATTTTAGTTTAGTAAATAAACAAAGCTAAAAGCTAGAGGAGAACTTAACAGTCAATGAAAAAAATCTCTGGGATGATGAAGACTGTAATTCTTCCTCATGACTAGGTCCACTTTTCTAATGTTACCTTTCACTTTGTTTTTTTCCCTGAGCTAAATGAGCATGCCAAGATCTGCTGGTGTTGCTGCATAGAAGCATTCACAGTATTTGGCAAGAAGCTAAATATTTTAACTTGATTTCTTTTCTGCGTGGCAAAGACTATTTGTCTTACAGAACATCTTCAGAGAAAGGCTGAGCACCAGTGACTAGAAATGGGGTTCATAAGTGTTTATTTTGTGAAATCATCAGTAGGCTTACGCATTTTGCTGGGTTAAAAGGTTGTTTTCAAATATAATCTATATAGAATAGACCAAGCACTTAGAACTCTTCCAGCAGAGTTCCACCTCTGTAAGCCACTGTCCCAATACAGCCATTCAAATTTTTCTCCACAAAAATATGTTCTGAATGGTATCACTTCATTTTGTTTTTTACTGTTAGAATTTATGAGTCAAATAATTTCTTATTTGAATTCCAGATATGTAGACTATGCTGAGAAAATTCTATTTTAGAGTTTCTCTAAAATAATAATAATTTAAAAAATGTTAAAATGGCTGGGGCACAATGGTGAAAACGTTTATCTCCGGAAGACTGGAAGAAAAAACAGATATCATGTAGCACATGGTTGATACAGAGTTAAGAATTGCTTTGATATTGAGACAGTCATCCTCAATGTTTTCACTATATTAGCTACTATTTTCAAACATCTAGCATGATATATGCAATGTGAAAATATACTGCAGTATAAAGATTTCTGAGTGCATGTGATTTTCTCAGATCAAAAAATCTAGACAGGATTTATATATAAAAGAGATTACATTTTGTGAGTACAGACTGTGTAACTTTCTCATCTAATCCTTTGAAAGTAGACTTGTTTTCTGTGCTTGAATACTTATTATGGAATATCAGGCCAACTGTTCCGTTTTAGCCTATATGGTTCCTATCAAAAGTTTTTCATACACCTTTGGGGAAACAGTGAAAAAAGGTTTGCAATTTGTAAACCTCATTAATTGAGATCAAAGTTGGTTGGTTTTTTTTTTTTTTTGAAATTTATTTATATTGAGTGTAATTTTAATGTTCTGTAAATGTATTATTTTTTTGTTAAAGTCCAAAAATAATATTAAAAATATTATTTTAAATATCCTCGTTTCTTCTCATAGAATTTTAATGAATATAATATTTTCTCAAGGAGCTTTGTCAAAACAGAACTTATGAAAGTAACCTTTTCATTGAAGTATTTACACGCACACACACACACACAAGTACAGAAAATTATTTTGCTTTCAGAGATCACTTGCATGTGGGAACATCACATGGATTAAGCAATCAGGATTTTTAGGTTTGAGTAATAAGGATTACTAAAGGTCTAACTTTGTTTCTAACCAACCATTATTTTTTTCTCAATCATGATTTTGAGGACCAAGAAAAAGACTTTTTTTAAATTATTATTTTACTCAGTGCTAGACAGGGATTTAAACTTTCAGTGTGTTTGTGTCCAAAAAATACTTAACCGTTATCCCTATTAAGGTGAATTAACTTCCATGTTTTATATATATATTTTAATAGCCTATTTATGCATCGTGTTGCACATATCTTGGATAGTGGTTTGGGTTGTTTTTTTTTTTTAATATCTATTTTTAGACTTTTAGAGAAATAAAATCTGTTAAAAAATCTGGTACAATTTGGCTGTCATTCTGATAAAACGGGAGAGGGGGGCCAAGTGAAATGAAAGAAGGGGAGAGGATGTGTTTAGAATTCTCTATTTAACTGTATTATTCCACTGATTTTAGGTTATGCTGGAACAAAACAAGAGCAATTAATAAAATTATGCCTTTTTAAGGTTTACGTGACTGAAGATTTTTAGTCACATACCAATGAAGCTTCCTATGGTAAATACATAAATAAATAGTCATATATAAATAGTCATCGCCATGTAAGAGTTATATTTTAGCATGCTTTAAACTACAGAGATAAAGATCTGGGCCTCTGATGGGCCAGAACTGTTTATCAGTTTCATATTATTTTAATCATAGAATCATAGAATAAGATAAATAAAACCCTTAGTCTCCCAATTTGTTCATTGTTCTTTTTGCCTTTAAAAAAAAAAAAAAAAACCAACCACACAAGAATCTCAGGATATCTTGTATCTTTAAAACAGATAAATTAAGATTAAGTATATATTTTCAATTGATATTATTTCAAGGTATATTTTCAGTAATTTCAGTTTTAAGTTTTTACTCTTTGAATCATTATGAGCAGTTTTTTAGTATTTATGTACTGTGAATTAGTTTGAATTATTTTGAATTCAACACAAAGTAAAGGCTCTGTATTTCATGGCAGTTATATCTTCTCTCTAGCACGTTAGGATTTTTCTGTTCATAAACAAAATAGGAAGATTTTTTTACTAAAATACTTTTTTTCTAGTTCATTTGAGCATACAGTTTATGTAATATTACCTTTTGTTGATAAGTACCATGCTCAGGAACTGTATAGCAATTTTATAGAAATATACATTCATTTTCTAGCTGCTTTTATCTAACTTTGGATGTCAAAGACTGGCATGAGCCTCTCCAGAGTGCACTCATTACCTTTCTGGTGAAAAATACAGTAATATTCATTATGTCAAGTGGTCCTTTCATCACTCTGGAAGCCCACAGGTATAACATTTAATATAGGTTTTTAAATAGTTTACAGACCTTCTTCCAGTATGTGTGTGTCTGTGTTAATAGTACAGCAGATTATAATTTAGGTTTAGTGAAAAGCACTACAGAACCAGAGGTGATTTCATGCTTATTCAACAAGACATGATCCAGAAAAAAGATGCTAAACACGTGGGAAATGTTCCCTATTTTCTTCCATGTTTTACCATACCAGAGAGGAATAGCATATCTGACATTTACACAAAGGATCAATGAAGCTCTTCCCTATGTGTTTATGATCTCTCTCTGCATGCAAATGAAGAATGGTTTATTAGCTTCATAGAACATAAAGTCAAAAGAATAGGGAGAAAATAAACTAAAAACCAAACTACCCACCCCAAACAAAAAAAAAAAAACACACACACAAAAAAACACACCAAAACCAGACCCCACAATATAATTATATTTCTGTATAAATCTACCTTTGATTTACACCTTAAAAACTGCAAGACTTCTGTTTCTCAAGAAGATACAGTAGAACATAAGTAGGTTCAGAAAAGGGCAAGAAAGATGCTCAAATTCATGGAACAACTTCTGTATGAGGAAATTTTGAAAAAGACTAGATTTACTGAAGATATGATAGAACTCTGCAAGTACTTAAAAAGCATTAGTTCTCCTTTCCTCTGATGACTTTCTGGGGGAGACATTAGACCAGGGTAGAAACAAGTGGAAATTATGAGTTCAGAGGCAAGTTCTTTATTTGTGGAGCATTACAGTGCCACTTCTTCTCTCATGTATTGATAGAAAGCCTTTGTTTCATTACAAATATATACAATAATACACTTTGATTCTTTGAAGGGACCAAATGCTTTAATAGTTTCTGTCAGTGCAAAGAAATTTGTGTTGCTGTATGTCATTTGGCTCAATCAAAGCCTGTGGTTTGGTTGTGTTTTGTTGTAAACCCATTTGCAGATTTTGTTTTTTGGAAAGAAAGAGTTATGAAGGATTGGTTCTCAGAGTACTGAAGGAAAGACAGGAAAGTGAATACATAATGTCCTCTGAAAGACAAAAAATAAAATTTACTAAGGCAAAAGTCAACTAACTACATGGTCATCCCTACCTTATACCCGTTCCCTGTTGTTGCTGAGAAAACAGAGATGAAGTTAATTCAGTTTCCTCATTCATATACACGTCTGTCTGTTTTTGGTAAGGAGACAGATCAAAAAAGTAACTCACGATATAAGTAATTAGAGGATGTTGGCTGAACTTCTGAAACAAGTATATATGACATAGAGGAAGGGAAAGGAAGTAGCTATGCATAAACAAAACAGAAAAGCAAAGCAACAGACACTAAGGAGACCTCTAGCGTATGCCTCTCTCTCCTGCACTAACAAGGCAATGAAGGTGGAGAAAACTGGTTAAAAAAATTCTCAGCCCTCTCCCCTCAAAAACCATCACCAAAACAAAAAACCCAACAAAAATCCCTATAAAAATTACATGGAATTAAGGGACCTATCTAAACCTTGGAGTCCTTGTTCTTTTCTCTAATGGCATTCAGACCATGTGTTGAAAAATGAGTGACAATCTTTTATAATCTGTATCCTTGCTCATGTGAATGCTGCTGCTGGTCTGAGTTTACACCTAGTCTGGAAAATCAATTAAAAACATCTGGTCTGTAATTTCCAATTTGTAATGAGAAGCTCCTAATGTTATTAGAAGGGATTTCCTTCTCCTCCCCTTCATGTTTGAACATTTTATTATCTGCAGCATGGGGTCTCTTCTCACTCTGATCTGGGCATACAGCTCCAATTAATGTTAATAGCAATTCCCAGGGTGGAGTAGAAGAAAATATACCACGTAACTTTAATTTCTACAACCACAGATCCATCAGCTGAGTTGGTGGACTCTAGCCATTGCCACAGTATTTAAGACTTATAGATTTCAAATGCTGAAATATGTTGACATCTTTGATTTCAACGTTATTTTTTTTTAGTGCAGATGCTATTACTTTCACTCAGATTTTTTTTTTTTTTTAACTGCCTTTCTGATTCCTTAAAGCTATTTAAAAGCTTTGCTCAAACTTGGCTGGCAATCTAGACAGAAGTAAATTCTCACTATGCCTTTTCCCTATTTTCTGCTATGGATTGTAAAGACCAAATTCACAGGCTAGGAGGCAGTAGGTAACAAAGTATTAAGGTGTGACAGCTTTATGCCAAATATGAATTTTTCTCTGTGTGTGACTTTGGATAGAGAGAATTAAGAAGCAAAAACCTTTTGAAACTACAAACACATAAGCTTTTCATAGAAAATAAATTTTGATTGAAAACCAGCCAATGACTGTGTTACGAAGTTATTCAGAAATTGTGCCCCTAACAAGATGGAAACCTGAAACACTTTCTTAAAATTATTAATATGATGCTTCTTTAATTTCTACCCTTTTCCATAAGAGAATCAAAAATCCAGTAAACTCTACAAACACTCATCCTGAATTTTGCTCATCTTCAAACAGAAGCAGTGCTGAGTAAACACACAGAAAAAATTGATGCAGATCCACAGGTTGCTAGACTGAAAATAAAGAAGTTAAAATAATGGAAGAAAGAAGGGAGAGGATTAATCACTGGGAATTGTTTGTTCAGTTTCTGTGCAACTAATCCTATCATTCTTTCTCCAAAATGCATTTTCTATACAATGAGTCTTTGCAATGCTGACATACAACATGGCCTAAACATATAAATAAGAGAGAATTTTATGCTAATTTTATACTAATAGACTTATTGCTGTCAGTTTCTGCTCCTGCATCAACAACACAGTCACCAGGAAAAGAAAATTGCAGCCATTTGGTAAAATGTTGTAGTGAAAACAGAAAATAGTTTATTCCCTCTTGCATTCCTTTGCTGGAACTGACTGGTTAGGTTTCTATTCTGTTTAAGGGAAAAATATAAATATGGTTAATTGGCAATATTAATGAGCAATTAAAAAAAATATTGCTCAGGAGAGTTCAAGGCATTTAAATGTTTTGCAGTTTTTGATTCCTTGAAGTTGTTTACTTTTCTTTCCTCCCTAGAAAGATAAGCTCTGTGTATTTACCTAGAATAATACGTAATGTTCCAGTCTTTCTGTAGAAAATTGGACAAATAGCAATCGTTGCAAGTTTTGTAGGTCTACTGAGGTAGGAAGTGGCCTCATTATTAACACTTTTGGATTTCTCATCAATATTGCTAGTAGGCATATTAACAGTGGGACCTTAAGTATCTGAGCTCCACACTGATTATTTTGTTGCTTAAAAGTAACAATGTGAGTCTCCAAATAAGCAAATTCAGCTCATGGAATGAGCTAAATAACAATGACTTTGGATAAAATGGTGCAGTGCACAAAGTTCTGCTGTTTGTTCACTAAAGATTACTATATTGACTAGCTTTACATTTAACTTCTATCTTTCTGAGATACACCAAGAATTGCAGGTGAAAGACATTATTGAAAAACAGAGTATGTTAGTTTTACTGTTTAGTTTTAGCAGGGAAAATTATTTAGCTGTTAATCTTTCTTCAAACACTGAAATGTTTAAATCATACATTTGTAAGCCCATTTTATTTCATTATTGTGTTTGTTTAAAGGCTTTTCCACATTATTAGTTTTAGAGAATATCATCAAACAGTAATGAACTTCTGACTGAAAGACTAGCTTTGGACTATTGCTACAATACTTACCATAACCTTCAGTAGAAATTCTTAATTTACGTCCCTTTACTTTATATGGATAATAAGCTTCCCCCCCTTGAAAATATAGCTATCCAAATAAGCGTGAGCTGAAAGTCAGCTGGTTTGCTTTCTTTGGTTTTTTTAGCTTGTAACTTTGGAGACATCAGTGAAATGATGCAGGAAACTTCCTTAGCATTCTTCAATTGCTAAAGATGATCTGATATTTTGGGCACTTTATGCTTCATTTCCTGTAGAAAGAATATAATTTCTGAAATTTATCTGAAGGCTTTCCTTGCAGTAACTTGGGCTTGTTAGAGATTCTCAGTGAATGATTTTTCTGTATTGTATGTCTCTTTTATATCACACTGTGATGATAAGAACACAAGAACACCAACCTGGAAATAAATCTTTATGCGAACCTATATGGATCTGTTCCATTTTCTGCTGAAGTTCATGGGATTAGACATAATCCATAAATAATGCTTCTGAAAGGCAAGAAAGACTGCCTTTAACCAGTAAGTAATATAATATTAATGTGTTTGTAATACAGTCAGTATTACAGCATAGTAAGAGTTCTTTATGTGAGTTTCTGTGAGTTCTGTGGTAAAAGAGCAAGACTTGTATTTTTTAAAATGTATGATCATTGCATTCCTAAAATGCATAAGTACGTCATGAATTAGAGGAATACAGAAATACTGAATGTTATAGCATCAGTAGTCTGTCTTCTTTAGCACTGTGTCTGTTGTCATTGTTTCCTAAGTACAAGAAAATTTGTAATAGGCAATAATTATATCTGTTTATAAATCCAGCTAAAAATCATAGAATCATAGAATGGTTAGAGTTGGAAGGGACCTTCAAGACCATCTAGTTCCAACCCCCCTGCCATGGACAGGGACACCTTCCACTAGACCGGGTTGGTCAAAGCCCCATCCAACCTGACTTTGAACACTTCCAGGGATGGGGCATCTACGACTTCTCTGGGCAACCTGTTCCAGTGCCTCACCACCATCACGGGAAAGAATTTCTTCCTAATATCTAATCTAAATCTGCCCTCTTTCAGTTTAAAAGCATTACCCCTCGTCCTATCACTACATTCCCTGACAAAGACTCCCTCCCCATCTTTCCTTTAGCCCCCCTTTAAGTACTGGAATGCTGGTTATTATTTTCATAGCAACCAATATTTGCACATCAAACTGGTTTTGGGGTATGGTTATGCATTTTTGAGCACTAGTTCTAAATAGTCCTATATTATCCATATGCAAAACACCTGAATTAATTGCAATAAACATTTTTTTTTTTAAGAAAAATTTGATTCAGACAGAGAAATATTCTTGGAAAAGAGAAATTCACACCGATTTCTTTAATGTGATACATGCTTATCAATGGTCAGGACAGCGTTAATCTGACTGTGGGGCTTGAAAAGTATGTGGCAAGTATACGTGGTGGAGGAATATACATAATAATGTATCCTTTTAATGATCTGAAAAGAACCATTGTAAGATTGCATTTTTTTGAATTTGCGAAAGGCACTGTGGCCTTTGTATAATAAGACTTTCAAATTGTTCATAGGAATTATTTGATCATGCAAACTGCGTTAAGAAATCTGCTGAGGCTGTTAAGATGTATTTCCTTTTTATTGTTGTAATTGCTGAGAGATAAACGATTAGTATTCATTCCACTCTCCACTAGACCTTATCTTGATCTAAAAAGTAAATTTAAAGTTAGTTGATCATCTGTTTACCCAAATAACAGTTAAACAAATTTAAAAAAAAAATTACAATAGTGTATGAAACAACTGATGTTGAGAAGTGCTTTAAATGTTACATAAAAAATGAGATGAATTCAAAGTTAGAGCCATTAATGCTCTATTTATAGTAGACTTCCACTGTTCTTTTGTATAGTGGTTCAGTATAAATGCCTATTCAAAAAGATAGAATCCTGGAAAGAAACATTTCTTAAGAATTTGTGACTGAGAATTTCTCTTGCAAAATGTAGTCTTACCTACAATGCCTGGGAGTCACTGAATTTGTCCCTACTTGACAAAAATCTTTATTTTATGTGTCAATGTACCATTCACAGATCTTATAAATTCTTTTGTATTGTTAATATTTTGGGAAAATCTTTTACAGAATGTTGTGCTTTGTTTGTTCTTTGATCAATTTATGGGCCTGATACATATTATTACACAAAAAGTCTCTTTCAAAGGATTTTTAAAATCGCCAAGACTCTGCTGAAAAGTCAGGTTAAAGTTTGGACACTCATGTTGTTGGGGTTTTTTTAGTGCTTTTTTTTCTCTTCTTTTTTACCTCTTTTTTACCCTAGCTTAAGTGAAGTTACGAGATACTAGGCCATGCGTAATATCAGCAAAATCAATGAATATTTCTTCTTCTTGCTATAAGGGTGTAAATTATGTTAGGAGCCACAGCTCTCTCCCCAAAACTATCTACAAAGCTCCTTTTTCTTGATATTTTTGACATTTTTGATAGTCTGTAATAATGTGCTACTGAGATAGCAAGCTCTTGCATAGTTGTATGTTCCTATGAACATAATAATATATCCATCTTTCTTTTCTGATTTATGCAGAAATACATGTAAGCATTTATTGTGGAAAATACCTTATACGCCAAGGAGGAAAAATAAAATCTGTTTTTGCAAAATTCATATACATATATACATATACGTATATATATGGGTGACTTTCGGTACAAAGCTGTGTTCATTAGCACTTACTATATACAAATTTGTAGTAATTTTGAGTACATGGAATGTTTTCCTGGTTTTGTCACCTATTAACAGAATTTTGGTTTCACAGGCTGAAACAAAAGGAGTCCATAAGGGACTTCCAGAAAAAAAATATGTTTCCGCTACCAAATAGTTTAGCTTTTTTCTAATTATGTGTTTTAAAGGTATAATTTTTCTGGGAACAAGACAATTGTCAGAATTTCTGTGGGTCTTGAACTGAACAAAAGAGCCACAAAGTATATTTTATTCTACTCTAAAATACCTTTCATAGTGGTTCTGACTTTAATGAAGAAAACTCATTGTTCCAAACCAAAGTGCTTAATTTCTTTTTTGTCTTTTATCATTGCAGAATTTCAGAATGATTGTTCTTTAAGAAAAATAAAAATAAAACATGACATTCTGAAGATGACAAAATGTTTTTAGGATCTCTCTAAATGATTCTATGATTTTAACCTAAAAATAATGCAGTTTTAAATGTTTTTATTTATTCAAATCTACTTGATTCATTGAAATTGTAGTCTAAAGGTTCCTTTCACTTCCATTAGGGCTGTTTGACATCATCAGAAAACATAGGCCTGCTCTGTTCCATTTATCTAATTATGACTTGCCACCTCTTTACAATAACTGGTCAGACATTTCTCACAGTGAACTATCATGAGAGCTGAAATCAGGTAATTTTTTTTTTTTTTTTAATCTTAGGGACTGAATTCTGGAAGATAATTCCAACTTTGAAATTAACTTCATTTTTTTTCTAATAATTTCATCTGAACAAGTATATTTACTGGTCAGAATGGTGCAATTTAATTTTTTTTTTTTTTTACTCTACCCTGATATTGTTTAACTGATTGTGTTAAAGTAGATTTTGTAACTTGAATGCTGGACTAAACTACTTTAAAGCTTTTATAACAATTTCTGTGTACATGGATGCAAATACAGTAGAAAAAAAAGCCCACATAATACAACTGCCAGTATCTAACATTAGGTTTACAAAATGGATAAATTTTGGCTTGCTCTACATCCTTTCCTGCCCTTATTCCCTCTGTCTTACTCATATTTTCCCCAAGAAAACCAGTTGTTATTTCACATGTTGAAACTAGCTTTTGTCCAGAAATAGTAACCCCTTGTTTGAAGAATTTCCAGTTACCTTGAAACTGCAGGAGTGTCTTATCATGTTATCAAATGTTGAGATTTGTTTTGAAGATACATTGAGTTAGAAACTGGATCTTTTGAAGACTGATATGGAGGCAGCGTATGGAAAACAGGAAGGCGGCAGCAAAAGGATTTTAAAGTTGATAGGTGATAAAGACTCTATTTTGCATGTTGGCAAACCTTGTTTCTTTGTCTCCCTGATTCTGATCAGGAAGCACTTTATTCACTGGCTTATTTCTTATTTTATCATTGGATTACCTCTTTCCTCCCTCTTTTTTATGTTCAAAAGCCTGTTTTGCTGAAAAAATTACAACCACTTCTACTTGAAACTCTTTTCCTTCATTCTCAGGAAACTATCTTTATATACATCTTGCATCCCAGTCACCATAAATGACTTATGATTCCAACAGTTAGCACTGAACCCTGCAGAAGAATTTCAAATTAAAAGGAAAAAAATCATGGAAAAGTACACAGTACTACACACTTTATTAGCCACTAATATTTGATAGAAGTAACAACAAATACCAAGTATGTCTTCCAAATTGCAGTCTCATGTGCAGCTTTATTAACTTTTTCCTATTCTCGGTCCCTAAATGTCAATTGCCAGAAGCTAAAATTGTATTGCCAGAAGGTAAAATAGTATGTCAGGGAAAAACAGCCTTCCATGTCTCATTTCTTTTATACAACCCTTTAGCAGAAGTGGGATGATATGGATCTGATCTACCTTACACGTTCTTATGTTCTACATTCACAGTCACTGGGAGGATTGAGGTATAGTTTGATACTGAAACGTTATTTGTATCCTTTGTGTTAGCCTCTTAACGATATACTGAGCTTCAATGTAGGAAAATTGGTCAAGGTCCACACAGCCTATATAATAAACATTGATGACCAATTTCTTGTAACTATTAAAATCATAAATAGTGTTTCACAAAATTGCAGAACCACAGAATCACAGAAACAGAATAGTTGAAGTTGAACCATACCTTTGGAGGTCATCTTGTACAGTCTCCCTGCTAAAGCAGG
The DNA here is from genome assembly GCF_965231255.1 of Vanellus vanellus. NCBI lineage: Eukaryota > Metazoa > Chordata > Aves > Charadriiformes > Charadriidae > Vanellus > Vanellus vanellus. Next base: position 54,980,764 of record NC_138908.1, read on the forward strand.
GTCACCTACAGGAAGTTGGCCAGGACCACGTGCAAACAGCTTCTGAGTACCTCTAAGGAGGCAGAGAATTCATAACACTTTTGGGCAACCTGTGCGAGTACTTAGTCACCTTCACGGTAAAAAAGTGTATCCTGATATTCAGCTTGGATGTTCCTGTGTTTCAGTTTGTACCTATTGCCTCTTGTCCTGTCACTGGGCACCCCTGAAAAGAGCCTAGCTCTATTTTCTTTATACCCTCCTTTCATATGTTTGCACACATTAAAGAGATGACCGTGAGCCTTCCCTTCTCTGGGCTGAACAGTCCCTGTTCTCTCAGCCTTTCCCCACAAGAGAGTTTCTCCAGCCCCTAAATCATCTTTGTGGCCCTTTGCTGGACTCACTCCAGTAGCTTCGTCTCTCTCTGGTAACAAGGAGTCCAAAAGTGGACACAATATTCCAGGTGTGGCCTCACCAGTGCTGAGTAGAGGTAAAGGACGACCTCCCTTGACCTGCTGGCAATGCTCCACCTAATGCAGTCAAGGAAGCTGTTGGCCTTCTTTGTGGCATGGATACATTGCTGGTTCCATATGCAACTTGGACACCACCATAGCCTTCTCTGCAAAGCCATTTCCCAGATGGATAATGCCCAGCATGGATCCCATATGCCTGACATTACTCCTCCTCAGGTCCAGGACTTTGGACTTTTGTTGAACTATATGAGGTTTCTGTCAGCACACTTCTCCAGCCTCACGAGGTCCCTCTGGATGGCTGCACAGCCCTCTGGCATATCAGCCACTCCTCCCAGTCTTGTATCATCAGCAAACATTTTAAGGCTGCACTCTGCCTCATCATCAAGATCATTAATAAAGATATTGAATGTGATTTGACCCAGTACTGACCCCGGGGGTGCATTGCTAGTTACTGCCCTATATTTTGTTGTTGTCTGAGCCTGGCATTCAGCTTGTTTTCAGTCCCTCTCACTGTCTGCTCATCCAGCCCATACTGCATCATCTTCTCTATGAGGATGTTATGAGAGAAGGCATCAGAAGCCTCTTCAGAAGTCAAGGTAGTCAATATCTACTTCTCTCTCCTCATCTACCAAGCTCATCATTGCTTTTCTGTTTCATGTACTGCTAGTGCAAACAATTTACACCTTTATAACCTAAAAGTCATGAGACATTTCTCACAGTTTCAATCTCAGCTTTAAATAACAATTTTGTTTTTGTGAATAACAGTTTAAACTGATGAATGCTGTAATTTGGTAGTCTTTCATTCCAAGCTAAATAACCTCCAGTTAAAGCAAAAAACATGTAACCTTTTTGTTTTAAAATAACATGGAATATTTAATATTTCATGGTCTTTAAGATTTAAGTTTATTACCATGTTAAAATAAATTAAAAAAAAAATCCACAAAAGATGTATGGAAATAACACAGTGGATGTGCTATAAAATGTATTAGTTAAGCAATTCAATCAGATGCTAGCTATGCCAGGCTTCACTGGTATTTTTCAACTTCACTGAATTTTTCAACAACTTAAACCAAAGCACAAACTACTATTAATTCACATTAATCAAAATGCAATTTAGGTTGGATAAGAAAATTGATAGAATGAATTCAATTGGAGAATGTAAAAATATATGGAGAATAAGTATACTACGTCACATTAAGTCCTATTTTTATCATACAGGGTTAAAGCTGTGCTATCCTATGCTGAGGGAAAAATATGGACATCAATATGAAACTTTGTGTTTTTAATGCAAATCCTTATCATTTTTTTCAATTAAACTCGGTTAGTTAAATATCACATTGCATATTAGTGTTTTTAAATAGTGCTATTTCAATGGCAGATTTTTAAATTGTTTTCCAAAATAATAACTTGTAGATAGCTCTTTTCTTTTTTAATTTCTACATATGCACTAATGATTCAAAACAGCTTCTTGAGTTTGTTTTTTTTTTCTCAATTATCTATAAAATGCAGTTTTTGCATACCATCTCACTGTAATAAAGTTTTTGAATATACGTATGTGTAGCTTTAAGGTAAAAGTTCTCCAACTGAGTTAGTAGTAGGAAATAAGCAGCACAATATTTTGAAATATATCTGCATTTCTAGATATTTCTGAAAATGTACCTTTGTGTGCTTATGTACTGTATTGAAAAATGTCTTAAGTTCCTTAAGCACTTAAGACTTTGAAAAATCAATTCAGTTTCTAGTTCATAATTTATTAATTCAAGCTATTGGCTCCTGTCTTCTGGGAATCTCAAAACTAGTGTTCTAGACATGCAGGAGTTTTTTAAGCACTTGTGTCTAAATGCACGTAGACCTGTGCTAAACTTAATACTCCAGTTGCAGAATTCTTAACAACTCTTTGTTTCAAAATTACTGCCTGTCTGAGATGGAATGTAAGTGAAATAAACTTTACTATGTTTAAGTAATTTATATATATTTTTAATGTAAACACAACCTTTTCTGTGTAGGCTTCTATTTTCTTTCTTTTTTTTTGTACTGTTTGGCAAACAAATGGTAGAATGAATTCAATTGCAGAATGTAAAAATGCGTGAAGAATAAGTATACTATATCACATTAAGTGCAATTTTTATCATACAGGGTTAAAGTGGTGCTATCCTATTCTGAGGTGAAAAAAATGGACATCAATATGAAACTTTGTGGTTTTAATGCAAACCCTTATCAATTATCAAAGGTACCAGGTTAGTTATACAAAATCTAAATCTGGTTTAGAAATAGTGAGCCTTTGATGTTTGATGTCACTGTTGTAAGAATCTGAGGAATGCCAAAGGCCCAAGGGAACTGTATGACAAATTATGACATCTGTTGTGTCCTTCGCTCCAGGAAAAGCTGATGATAACTCTTGCTGTGCTGGCCAGCAGCTAAACCTTAAGAACAAATCCTTAGTTTCTGAATTATGAAAAATACTTCAGAGCTCAATAGTTTTATCTTAAAAAATTAATAAAATTTTCATTAAGTTCAGCTGAATTCTTAGAGTTCTTTTCTAATTTGTGAGGGTTGATTACTTAAAACATGTAATTAACTCATATTTGGTGCAGCAAAATGCACCCTGCATTGGTGCAGCATTATCTGCGGATGGATGCATTGAGAGAAGCCTGTCCAGGATCTGCCCAATGCAGGGCTCCCAGCATCTAAAGGGACATAAAACTTATACGGTATCTATATTCTTCTTCTTATTCTGTCTTGTTAAATCATCTCTTTTATTAGCCATTTGCTGTTGGTCCTTTCTTTCTGAGATCCAGAGAGAACCCTGCATCACTCCTCTCTCTCTCTTGCTCACCTATCCTTGTCCCCCAAGGTGCAAAAGAGATATCAAATGCGGTGACATCATATAACACACTAGAATTTAATATAATTGTAAGTTGAATTAAACAAAACTAATATAATAGATTTTCATTCTAACTACTTTTAACTGATGAATGAATTCTTATCAGAGCATAAACATACTGTTTCTATTGTGTAGTTCTGGCTACTTGCTATTTTGTTTAAAGGCAATGTGAAATGTGTCATCAAATTATTTGTAGGCTTTTGAAAGTTATACAAGCTTTATAGTGTCCGTACCTTTGAATTTATATTTTGCTTTTCTCATGAATTCACACAAGATTTGTTTCATTGACCCTGGAACTGTAAAAGATATGTAAGAGGCCCAGAGTTTGATGTCTATAAAAAGGATATTATTGACATCATCTAACCTACATGCCTATTAAAAATTAGAATTCATATAAATGGGGTAAATTAATGTCTCAAGGTTAGTAATTATAGCTGTATATATTTGCATTAAAAACTAATATCACCAGTCTGAATTAGTAATAGTGTCAGAAGCGGCAATGGACTCTTAACATAAGATCTCGGATAAAACTTCAGGTAGTCCCATGGATCAACTTTTCTCTTTCATCCTTGAATATTATGCAAAAAAAAGTCTAAATATTTCTAATATTTCTTCCTTACCATTTTCAGAAGTTTTTTTGACTGCCTAATATAAAATATGCTCTTTGCACTACTGGGTGTATCATTCCACAAAAAGCATGCACAATTGTAATGAACAGGAACTGCTTTGAACTTGGGATATCCTGGGACCCTCTACTTCATCCATTCCAGTCAATACTAGACTACCAATCAGTTCTTTCTTACAGAATGTAGGACACAGAATAATATTTGCAATTTGTATGACTGAATGTTAAACTTTCATAGTACATCAGAGTGAGGCCTGAAAGCAGAAGGGTTTTATTAGTTTGTAAGCAAAGTCCCAAACCTCAGCAGGCCAAAAAAAGCCACTGTAACCAGTATGTAAAACCAGTAAATAAAACTGTATTGGGAGAGGTGATCTTTCACAGGGTCCTCTCAGAAGTTTCCTTTGTTTTAGTTCTAGTCCTGATAGTGACTCCTTTTGTGAATTCAATCTCTGTTCATGATTTTTGCCAATAGTAAAATGACTCTGATGGTAACAAAATATCCGCCTATATTAGTTATTGAAGGTTTCATTATTCACACTGAAATAAACACATTAAAAGATGTGGCATGATGTAAAACCTGTGCTAAAGATTTTGTTTGTATTATTTTACTGCTTGCTTATATTTTTAATTTCATTATTTTTCTCTTCATTGCCTGTTCAGCCAGCCTTCTTTCCAATCTTACGTGTCCTTGAATGGAACATATATTTGCTTCTGTGGTTGTCCTAGAAACATGACAGGCCAAATTAGCATGCTTTGACTCATGAACAAAATATATAAAACACTTCCTGATGGCCTTATTTATTTTGTGCTGCTCATCTTAAAGTGACCTAGTTCCCAATGCTCTAGTTGAAGTGCTTGAAGGTCTGATAACTTTGCTTCTGTACTGTGCACAGAGGTATCAGGGAAGTTCAAGGTGTTGGACCAAGGAGAATGACTTGAGTTTTCAGTCTTTTTCTTTTTTTTTTCAATTCTGGATCAATTTATGAGCAGTAAAGCAAAATCATAAACCTGTAGATCTGATAAGCAAGCTGTAAGTGCAAACGTGATATGAGGCTTGAGTGTATACTTCAGATAGAAGGCAGTGAAGAAAGAAAAAAAAAAGACAGCTAAAACTGTCTTTTAGTACTCTTAACTTGAATAGAAAATAAAATATGAGAGCCTGCAGTATGATGGAATATTTTCCTCAGAATTCTAAACAATTCTAATTATTTTTCTGTTTACTTTAAATCAGTTTTGACAAAATTAACATTTTTAAAACATCCCTTTTTTTAGGACAAGGTAAATTTTTCCAGGTTATGTTATAGTCATGGGACAAGCCTGCAGTTGCCAAAGTATTTGACCAAGTTTGTTTGGGTATCAGATGGCCAAAACTGATGGAGGCTTTTCAGATCTCTAGTATTGGATCAGACCAAAAGAATAATAGGAGAAAATCTGCAAAGGACTCTTGCATTGAATTTTTTTTATTTTTTTTTTTTTTTACATTTTAAGCATGTACATACAAGAACTACTGGTTTTGTATTTTGTTTGACCTAGAGTGACTGCTGTCTTAAGCATGCAGGGCAGAGCTACTACATGGCATGAATGCTAATGCCCCTTGTACCCTTGTAAAGGAAATTCAAAGAATAATTGTCCTCCCTGAGATATATTCTATCTTCGTGCTTCTTTGGGAATGGAATTCCTAGACACTTCCCTAGAAATTTTGCACATTGCATATAATTAATAAATATATGATTTTTTTTTCAACTTTTACTGTGAATATAGCTATCTTTACATAATTCTAAATTGCCCTTCTGTGCTTTCCAGAGCCAGGTGCTGTCAATCATTTTCTAGTAGAGGGATGAGAAACAGGATGGGAACATGAAATTTATTTTAACTAGTGACCTGAACCAGGATTTGAATGAGCCCAGATGCCCAAAGCTGAAAAAGAAATGTGTCTAACTCATTGTACAAACCTTCTCAAGTGCAACACTGAGTACAAGAATAGTTCTGTTTTGTGTATTTAACCAGATGATATTAAAGTATCTGCTTAAATTACAGAAGGCCAAGGGATTAAACATGAAAGCTTTGAAATGCTATTCTTAGCTTATACCAAAGTTTCTGAGATAATGTGTTTTGTGTCCCAAAAGTCTATATAAGCAGAGATTTATACTGGTGTTTGAGTTAAAAAAAGGAGACATAACAATCTCTTTGTTTTGTTTAATAATATATGATATGTATTTATTTTCTTGCGCCTTCTGGAATTCTTCAACCACAAGAAACTACAGTTAGCAAGTACTTAGAGCTAAAAGAAACAGAGGACAAGGTGAGGTCTTGAAAGCGTGTGTAAGAGTATGCTGATTTTGAATTAGATTTCACAAGTGAGAATTTTTTACCAGATTTCCTTTAATGCAACTATTGATTTAACATATCCCATATTTTGTCACAAACACATTTTGGTCATATCCTTTCAAGAGTGACACTTAGCCAATGTTTTTCACAGTTTCAAATATATTTAGTTATTACATGTAAACCTGACCTAGAGGTAGGTGCTGTATGTGTAAAGGAAGTTCTGTGCAGCTAGAGAGAATATTTAGTCATAGTCTTTTTTATAATCGCTTTTATATATGCATTTTCGAAAGTTACAGCTCAGCTGATCTCTTTTCTTCGTTAATTGAACAAAACCTATTAGAAACACCATAGCATCACTGCTTGCTTGCCCCACACAGTTTCTGAAATAAGACTCATTATTTATATTAAAATGAGTACAAACAAGCATACAGAAATAGCAGACCTCAAATATTATGGCATTACCTTTTTTCCCCTCAAGGACTAGAGATCATGTCATATTTTCTGTTACTGTATAAAATAAGATTTGATAAAGAAAAAGTTGATTACCACAATGTGCTACAAAAATGTAACAATGCATTTTGTTATCCTTAGCAAATAAAGTAACTACATGCAACAGGTAATGACTTTCAAAGATTTATGGATATAGTTAGCAGTGCTCTTACAGATTCTTGTAGATCATCTTCCGTAAATGGAATTATTTGTGACGGTTATGTTGAGTATATACAAAAATGTATGCTTTGGGGAGTAGTCTCAGAGACCAGTTTTAGGTGTATGAGATTAGTCTTTCTAGAACCTTTCTGCTGTACATGGGGCTACAAAGCTCTGCTGCAGGGCAGCTCAGAGCACTCAGCTGGGGTTCCTCCTCTTATACCACCCTCCAGAAGAGCCTGTCTTTCTCCCAGTGTTATCAGAGATAAGTCTTACAGATATGTTATCTATGCTTATGGGTAACCTTTCTAAATAACCTCAGAGGGAGCACAAAGTGAGATGTGTGCTCCTCGCATGTAGGTAACAGCCTCTGCCTGACTCCAGCGTACAACAGAATGGTGCAAATCTTTGCTGAATTGATCAAGCTAATGGACTGGAAGGGAAATGTCTCTTCCTAAATACCATCCTTTCCTAAGGTAAACCATACACTGCTGATGCAAAAAAAAACCCCTTTGTTTTCACAGTTTTGTGTAAATTTAGGCTGTTCCCGTTTGGAACATGCAGTGCTAAGTCTCTCACGGTGTGTGTAGTGTGGCTGTGGAACTGCCAGTAGAGGCTGGAATCAGTCTTCAGGGACTGCTAACCTTATAAAATATGCTGAGACAAGCCCAAATTATTTTCTTTTCCTCCTTTACTTTTCCTTTTATCTTTTATTTGTGGCAAAACCATGTTGCTATCTTATTTAATTTCTTTTTCAAATCTTGAAATAAAGCATGCAGTAATAATAGAAAAACACTTTGGGATGATTAGTGAATTGAGCCATACTTTATCAGTGCCATCTAGTGTATGCAACTACAAAACGAGATATTATAAGAATTTTTTCTATCCTGCCTTTCTACTAAATTCACAAGGCATTACGGCAAGTGAAATTCTAAATGCTAGTCTTTGATATCAATGTCTCTTCAGCAAATATTTCTTTCTCAGCTAAACATTTTATCAAGAGGTTTGAAAATAGTCTTGTGGAGAGTAGTTATTAGAAAAGGGGTTGGAAGCCTTATGTTTCATTTGAAATTTCAGTAATAACTTTATTGTGTTCCTAAGAGACCAGTGGAGATAAATCATCATCCACATCTGCTACTATACCTTAATAATCTGAGTCATCCAATCATTCACACTTTATAAGGAGGATAAAGAAAGTTACCAAAAATGTGAGATTGGCAATCTAATGGATAGACTTTGATAAAAATGTCTGAATTAAAAAGCAGACAAGATAATGTATTTCATATCATAACAGTAGAACTGTTCAATACTTAAGTGGAGTTTCCTAGATCTTTTTCACATTTGAGTGACATTACTATTAAGTTTATACTCATTGATTTTCAGCAAAGTTAAGCTACTCTTTTCCTTTTGCTCTCTGGAGAAACAGGTATTTCTTTTGGATTACTGATCTTCTTAACATTAGAAACAAAAAGAAATCCAGCTTGTTTATTGGGATGAGACGGAACAAAGAGTAATTAATTTCATAATTCTTGTTCTCCACATTATTAGATTGGTCACTGACATTACGACTCCTGAAGGGGCTATCTTGTCAAATTACTCAAACCTTTGCTCTTATTTCAGTCTTTCTCTGAGTGAAAAAAGCATGGAAGAGATAATTGAGGTTGCCACTGTATTTTTGTTTGAAATATTAATCCCCAAGTTGTCAAATTGTCAACTTTTCTGTAAAAAACAACAAAACCTAATTTGGGTGTGGAGGGAATAGAAAATAAAGAGTGCACAGTGCAAAGTGCAGAATCCATGTGCTCTGTGTTATGAAACAGTTTCTATATGTGCAAAGATGCAGGCAGAATATTGCCATATTTTTTGTTGCTAACCTATATCAATATGTATAAAATTCCATCCCAACATATGAACTAGAAACAATCAATTTGTTTTATCTCTCATCGGAACTGAATATATATAGATATATGCACACTTATATACATACACGTATATATGTGTACTTAAGTTTATATGTAAATAAGTATGTATCTATTTGTATATGTTAGTGTATGTATGTATATGAATCTATAAATGTATATATCAAAATGAGTATTTGCTGTGAGGGGAGTGGTAAAGACCAGTTTCAGGCCAGTTTCAATCCTTAGCACTACATACATAAACCAACCGTCTTTTAAGAATTTTATTCTGAATTAGCTGTGCGTATATAGTGCCACAGATCCAATGCAATTCTTGCATCTGAGAGCACTTCAGCAAATGGAATAGGAACATCTCTTTGTGGACGTTTTATGCTCCTCCACTTCTTTCCCAAAGAAAACGGTGTGATATTTCTCTACTTCAAGTGGTTTGAACCTACAGCTGAGGAGAACGTCTTACTGGATATTCTGCAAAGCAATACTCTTAAACTTATGACTTGATGTTTTTCTAGTTTACACAGATAAATATTTTATGCAAAATGGATGTTAGTGAACTGAAAAGACTAAAAATATGCCATCACAAAATATGTTAAAGATCTGTGGCAAGGGGATGGGAAAATCGGATTTTGTCGCTTCCGTGTGACATCAACCTGAACATTTTGACCACAATCTCACTCCATACATCTGTTGAGGATGGTTGCACTGAATATTTATTTCCTTTAATGATTTTGTTTAGTTCAGTAACTTGGTTAGTAAGCTATTTACCTGAGATGGCTAACTTGAGCAACCTTAGTCTCAGTCTCCATCCAAGCAAACACTAGATCTCTTGTTTGAATTGGTGTGATCAGTTCATAGCAGTGACCCTCAAAGATTCCTGGAGGGTAAATACCTTCCTAGAACGTGGACGTTGTAGGAGTGGTTACATTAGTCAAGGAAGATAACTGCATCTAAGCGTGCCACGTACAAAATTGGTATATATCAAGTAGCAAGCTAAAAAAGGGAGTGCCCCTAAACTACATCTTACCAAATCTACTATTAATAAACTCGTTTGGCCCATTTGATTTGAATTTGCAAATACAGTTTCGGAGAAGCTGAAAACGCATGTTTGGCAGTGTGTTAATTGACCTTTTACTGAGAAAGAAAAAGTTAGCCTTTTCTACTTAATATACACTATACTTACTTCTAAAGAATTGCATAAATAACAATTGTTTACCAAAAGCCTTTGTACATTTAGGAGTCTCTACTAATCAAAGTGATTACTTAATTGGAATTTTTATTTTCTTTAGAGAGTGGCAGTTAAAGCAAATTCCATTGTGCATGTAAAATGGAATTCAAGCTCATTTGGTTAAATGTCCAAACCAAATAAAACTACACAAAGCTAGCTTAACGAGCCTTTTAAAATTTCTGGAAAAAAAAAAAAAAAAAAAAAAGCTAAGCAACTGAGCTAAGTAGTAAAGTAAGTAATACTACGTATAAGACATTTTGTGATATTATTTACGGACTTCTATTAAAAGTTTTCTTACTTAATAGGGTATTTTGTGGTACTACTGGTTGCAGAAGGAATTTCTAGAAATAATTCATTCTAGTTTTGCTCTGCTATGCAACCTTAATTTTAACAGCAGTTAATGGAAATATTTGTATAGAGCCAACTTCCTGATGAAGAACATTTAATGTCTGAAAAGATCTGGAAGGAAAAGTGTCAGTCAATCCTATACTGCGTACTGTCTTCACAAAAATAAACAAATGATAATAGGAACAGTATTTAAAAATTATTTTGTAAGTACCTGACTATGATAATGCTTTTCCTGTAATGGTCGAGTATTGTCTGACCTTCTTTTTGATTTTCTGTATCAGTTATAACAATTACAGTGAATAGAATGATGAGACTAGACTTATGAAAACATTTTGCATGTGCCAGGCTTCAAAATCTTGAAGTGTAGTAGTGCCTGTAACTGCTTGCTTTACAGTTACTATTGTTTTACTTCAAGTTTTAGTGACAATTCCTTCCCCTCCCCTCCCCTCCTCTCCCCTCCCCTCTCTCCTCCCCTCCTCTCCCTTCCCCTTCTCTTCTCTCCCCTTCCCCCTTCCCCTGCCCCTTCCCCTGCCCCTTCACCCTTCCCCTTCCCCGCCTTCCCCTTCCCCTTCCCCTTCCCCTTCCCCTTCCCCTTCCCCTTCCCCTTCCCCTTCCCCTTCCCCTTCCCCTTCCCCTTCCCCTTCCCCTTCCCACTTTCATTATTTCCTAAAATCACGGTGTGTTTGACCAAACTGTACATTCACTTCATAATGGAGGAGAGAAGGAAACAAATCCACTCAAGCTAATGCAGATGTTTTCTTTTTTGGTGTTTTGTGTTTTCACCCTATCTAAATTTTAAAATGCTCACTTCCGCTATGGCTATTTTGTGAAGGCAGGGAGTACACGTGTCCTTCAAATGTAAAACAAGGTTGTCTATCATGGTGGCATACAGTTTGCAATGCAGGTTCATAAATATCTTAGTCATTCAGTGTCTACAAAATGAGGACGGATATAAAGTAACTGGAATAGCTATAAAACTTCTTAAATTTCTTTCTTCCTCTCTCACCTGGAGGTGTGATTGCAATTTAAAACAGATAAAAGTTTTTGAAGCTTCAACAATGATGAATTCTTACTTCTCACTATCATTATCTTTTGACACCTTTTCTGACACTTGGAATGTTCTCCTGATAATATGAAAATGGACTGATGGGGGGAAAAAAGCCGTGTGCAGTCTTCACAGCTGGTGCAATTTGCCATTGTGCCTTGTTGTCACCTGCACTTAATTAATAAGCATCTGTTTCATTCTTGTATTTACACAAGATACAGAATAAAATCCATGTTTGATTTTTTTTCCATTTGTGACAAGATGCTCCTTCCCTCACTTCAAAAATTATTACTGTGAATATGAAAAATACAAATACATTGAAATGTAGAGCTCAGTTTGTTCAAGAAATAAAAGGCATGGTTTCATGGTTTAAATATGTAGACAGATCAGCTGTGTTAACGGAAAGCTGAGCTGTTGTGAAGGGTATTTTATGGTATTCTAGCAGATTAAAAAAAAAGGGCACGTTACCTGAATGACTATTCTGACATAATTTATAACATTTTACAAGCTTATTTACTTCTTTGCAGAAGCAAGGAACAGAATGCCTGCATATTTGGGTTTCTGGTTATTGAGGAGCATGAAATCTGACAGTACGGATTTACATTTAAGTTAACGGTTAAAAAATACTGAGGCTCTATTTATGCATATATCTGCTCTGTATGTATGTATGTATCTGTGTGGATACAAGCAAAGAATATCAATAATATAACGTGTACCAAAGGAAATGGTCAGTAACCAGTACCTCACCCTGGTGATTGTACAGATACTTGTGATAGGCTCAATTTCTTTCTTACCAGTATTTTAAAGCTTTATTGCATAGATGCCTGCTCCATACTGTATAGGTTTCACCTACACATATATGGTATTTTCCAGCACAAGTTCAATCTTGATAGCTCTCTGACATTAATTTAAATTTATCAGTGTTGCCAAGAATCATGATGTTCAGTAACAAAAGTATTGTACTGTATTTCTCATGGTTTCCCCCCTGGAAGAAGTTACAGAATTAGTGATTTTAAGATTTCTCTAGTAATTGAATGGGTTATTATCGTAGCATTAATCCATACTTAAATAATTAAATCTGGAAGTATAACTAATTAACACTTCCAAACCTATTTTTAATATTGTTGAAAGGTTGGCCTTTAGAAATCTGGGCGGTCTTTTTGATTTTTTTTTTAAGTTTTGGGTTTTTTGGATCTTGAAGCAATAATACAATGCCAAGATTTAGTGGTGTGTGTGTTTGCTTTTTTTCGTCTGAGATTTATGGAATCAAGTTTGAAGTGGCGATAGGTAGAATACTTGTTTTCAAAATACCACAAAACTCATCTATTTCCTGATCTTTCCTATTTCATAAATGAATTAGCAGAACCATTCTATTATATTACTATACCAGAAACAGAGTTTTTACTTATGGTGTCATTGCTAGGAATTTCACGTAGATTAACCAGGTGTCACAAGCAATCCTTATATGACAACATTGTTAAGAAAAATGAAAATAATGATTTGCATGATGGGTGTTACAAGGTAAGTAGTTGCAGAACAATAAGTTTGAACATGAAAATTCATACTCATTCTTACTTTACTTTAAAAAAAATTTAAGTTTGCATTTGGTTTTAAGTTTGGATATTGTAATGTAGGGAGTGAAAGAAGGAGAAAAGAAAATAAATGTGTTTTCTTTTCTCCTTCAGTAAAACCTAGTGTCTGTCACTTAAATGAGTTGTTGAGAAGTAGATGGCTCCAAGAATGGAGAACGCAATGTAACAATCTCCACTTTTATGTTTTCTAGTTACATTTTTTTCCAGGTCTGTTATTAATTTTGAAATAGGTGATGTGCACAAGCTTCTTGCCAACTTCCATGAAATGAGTTGAGGATTTTTGGCTTTAGCACACTGCATTGGTGTAAAAAGAAAACAAAACAAAACAAAAAACAAACAAAAAACCCACAAAAAAAACAACACAAAACCCCAGCATAAGTTTAAAAATAGTAAAAACAGACTGGCACTTCTGCAAGGACCACCTACTGCCCACCCCATTCCATGACAGCAAGGACTAAATGATTCAGTTGCATTCATTGTTCTTGCTGCTGTGATACGGGAACATTTTGGAAAAATTCATTTAGGTGCAAACAGTCTTTTTGTTCTGACTCGTGTGAAAAGGTAGTAAAAAGTGTGTATGGATATTAGCAATTCCCTAAAGTTTGCAATTGAGAAGACAGAAAAAGAAAATTATGTGTTTTATGTGCATCCCCTCTGATACCTGGGCATGTTTTACAAAATATCCAGCAAATTTTAGCAACCATGCTAAGCTTCCAAGATATAACATTCAAGGTTGGTGTATCTACATACCCTTAGGAAACAATGCAGAAACCACATGGAAAGTTCAAAATTACCTATGGTGTGACAACTTAAGTACCAAATTGTATAAAACTGGGACAGGCCAAAAGCATACAGACTGATGTTACCTGAGTATTAACCATCCAAAATCAAAATGGGTCTAAAAGTACTAGGGGAAAAAATCAGGAGGAACAAAAAGTACGCTTTTTCAGTTATTTTATTTTCGTTTTCAGCGCAGCCTGCCATTGGGATAAAATATTTGTTGCTAAGGAAGGGAAAGAGAGTGTGAATTATGAAACAGATAAGAGGCTACCAAATCAAAGAATCGCAAATCAAAGAGCTGCCAAATAGCAAGCAGGTTCCCCTGAGAGCTAGAATTACAACTGAGTTCAGTTTATATAATCTTTGGGTACAGAAAGCTGTTGTGCTTGGGAAAAAGGTGAAGATTTTGCTTACAGATATTTTTCAGAAATGGTGGAAATTACTTTTATTTTTATGCTGAACACAATTTCCTAAGATGTGAAGAGAATAAAATTGACAGGGCTTTTTGCCCTTCTTAAGGCCTTTGAACAAGTATGAACCACTCCATCATAAGTTGAATATGTATAATACAAAAAATCTTGAAGTACCTGAGTGAACTGTCAGTCAAATTAATAACTTGCAGTCTAAAACATTCCAGTTGCAGGCATCTATTTTTTAAAATGGAACAAAGTTACTATGTCTTAATAAATAACCCAGATATAAAATTAACTTGCCACAAATTATGTTTGCATTGCTTCATAAGTGTATTTTTTTTTAATTCTATGGATTTTATTTTATTTTTTATTTGGGATTAAGATGGCATATTTAGGAAGCAAACTGTATCAGTGTTTTGAAATTTTAAATACCTGATGCTTGAATATTTTTTTCAGTATTGTTATACAGTAGTGGTTTGTGGTATATACAGTTATGACAAGTGTTCAGCTTTTAATGATTGAAAAACAGTCAGTTATTGAGATTTCAGAAGGTCCATAAAGATATACCAAAAACCTATCGGTCAAGACTACACTCACAACTAAGATAAAAAAGGCTGCTGTATGAGTGCTCTGTCAGTTCTTGTGGACCACACAATCTGGAATTTTTAATGTAATCATGTAGCCTTGTTACATATTGAATTGTGCTTTGTCAATCAATTTTCTTCATCCAACATAGCTCAGGTCTCTCAGGATTGGTTAGCTTGTTTGTTTTTACTCTCTTGCCTCTGGTTTCCAGTCACACTTCATTTATGTGTCTTAGGAAAGATACATACATCCCGTGCTAAGTTATATTCTGCTACCAATTTGTCTTCCTTGATAAATATCTATCTCTCCACTATTAGAATTCTTTGCTATTTCTTTTTCCAAATTAAAATAATTCCCTGAAGTTAGGAAAATCACCCACTAACCAGATTAACCAGCTTTATATTTTATTTCATCGCTGTGCTAGCATTAACAGGAAAAAGTACTCCAGAGGTAGTGCAATTTGGCCACTTCTTTTAAAATATTTTTCATGTCCAGTTATTTTATACAGTCTTTAGACAAAATTTTTTTGGGGTAAAAAAGCTGTATGGAATAAATTTCTCATTTATTTATCACATGTGCAATGTTTCAGCAGCGAATAGAAACATTTGGAAACAGTTTTTGATCCTCGTGTTGCAAGTGAGATTCAGTAATACTAATTTACTAGAAAAAATAATGCATGGTTTATTCTCATTTCTCTGTCTATGCTGCACTCCAAAAGGCCTTTCGCCTTTCTGAAGATTTAAAAAAGTATTTATTTTAAAAGCTTATGTCACTTAAGCTCCACCTTCCCTAAGTATTTCAGATGTGACTTTAAAATTATAATTGACATGATTATGTTCATAACTCTTTTTCAGTAACGGACTAGTGTTCATTTTCCCTGTCTCTAAGTAAGCTGATGAATAATATATTTTTATGGTAGAATCCTGTCCAGCTGCAAAGCTACTTCTTGATAGATTTACTGAGACACTAGATTTATCTCTTGACACCAAGTATTGGTCTCTCAGCTTTCTAGTTATCCTCTTTTTTTTTAATTATTTTAATATTACACCTTACTATTGAGAAGTTCTGTGATGGGTGAGTGTAAGGAGTGCAAGGAGAGAGAAGTACAAGTGCTATTAGCTAAGAATATTTGTATACGTATATACATAAACATATGTATATATATAAATACATGTATTATATAAAATCTATAGTACATAGCATATGATAGATATAAGTAGATATAAAAGTAAAATTATGTGTGTCTGCATACATATATGTACACTATATATATATAAAGAACATATATAGACTTGGTTTGGGGGTTTTCATGACCATAGAATGTAATTTAATGTTATTCTTCTCAGTGTTAGCTTAGCCTTGGTTATTTGTCTCAGAAATTCAGCAGGTGCAAAAGCCCAGCCCTTCTTCCTTTGCAAATACAGCTCAACAGTTTAATCTGTGAGATGTTTTCCATTTTTTTGGTAGAGAATTGTCTGCAGTTAGTTCAGTGACTCCAGCATGAACAATCTTGGCAGTCCTCGTGTGATGGGCCAGCAGAAGGGAAGTTTTTCAGTGTGCTGCTGGGTCTTTCACATTTCAGAGACAACCCTGTGAAACGTCACTGCTAAAGCTTTGAGAACTTAATGTGATACCAGCATCAACTGTCTCAGCATCTTTCTAGGAAAAAAAGCCTCTTGAGCTGTTAGATTGATGTTATTCTGATGAAAACAGTTGTTAGTTGCTGTTTAGCTCCTAAGTTATCCTAAGATAAGAATCCTAGAAGCTTACCGTGAAGCAATTTACATTTTTTGAATCAGTCAATATGCGCTGTTAGAAGGAAAGGACAGTAGTGGAAAATGTATACACACATGAATATATATATACAGATCCATACAGGTTTTATATATGTATAGTTTATTTTTTATATATAGTCCTTGGCCACAGTCCTTGCAGTGCAGGGACATGGTCCCAGGGGGGTTTCGGGCTGCCCATCCTGCTGGGTTCCCCTGGGACATCCAGGCCACAGGCTGCCCTGGCTCTGGGTGGATGATTGGGAATCTTACATTGTGTCCCATCCTCCCTTCCTCCCCACCCCACTGCCAACATTGTTCGTCCACTCCTATGTGTCTGTGGAGATTAGCCTCTATCCAGGTAGCCCAACAAAACAGACATTGTCACTTTGGGAACAGTTGTCATGTTAAAAACAAACAAACAAACAAAACCAAAAGAGTAAACAAAAGTCCAAAAAGATAATTTATTTGTAGCTGAGGTTTTGTTTGCTCGGTAGCCTGGACGCTTGTGTCCCACGTGAAGTAATTTCTTAGCCTCTCTTTAATCTCCCCAGTGGTATCCTACCACTCTCACCTCACCACAATGCTTGCAATGCTAATCCTTCAGGTATCAGTTGTTCTCTGAATTCCTTCCAACCCACCTCCTCAAGCAATCATTGTTCCTTTCATCCTCTATTACCTTAACTCCCTCTTGAACTCCTCATGATTTTCAATCTGCTGCTGTGTTGTTGCTGCAACTCTCTCTCTCAGGTACCATCAGTCTGGAATACCTACCAAATATCTTTTTTAACCATCCTATATAGTCTTGTTGATTCTCACAGTTAAATCTCTAGGAAAAAAATGCCTTTTCTTAGCTCCTGGTAAATTGTGACTCCTGGACAGGTCTTATTTGCTCCTTGGATACCCTCCCACTCACCACTCCACCCCACCCCCCCACCCCCCCCCTTTATAATTGATACCATTATAACTGCCATGTCCTGAATTTCCATTTAATTGAAATAATGTACGATTACAATGTTAGATCAGATTATGCCATCCAGCTTAATCAATGATGAATTTAAAATCCAATTAAAAGCTCAGTTCAAAATGCGTTTTGTTTGAATGCCAGCTACCAAAACAAGAGTTTTAACTAATGAGATATGCTGATTAGATAATATTTGGACTACCGAAATGTTCCCAAGTTTTGTATTCCGCTAAAGACCATCTGTGAACCTATACCAATTACAACAGAATTTAGTGATAGAGGTAAAAGCTCAATAAATTTATATTCCTAAATAAAATCCTGATTAAAAAGTTGCAGGTTTTCATCCTTTTTAGTAATTAAATGTTAAACACTGACAGATTCCCACTTCAGATACAAATCATCTTTTTTTTTAATGTAAAACAATCAAAAATCCTTCTGTCAACATAATTTGCAAATGTGAGCATTTCTATTGATTTCAGTAGAAATGCCTGCAAGACTAGCAATCTCCAAGACTTTTAATTATTAAAGGCAAGTAAAAGGAAGAAGGAAAATGACACCACAATACTTGCCTTTTCTTTTGGCAGAATTCACTCCTATTATTTTCTTGTCTTACCGGGGAAAAACCTCAACCTCTGAGCATAATGGAAGATAAATTAAATTATTGTTGCATAAGAGGCACATACAAAACCCATAAGAGGTAGGAACAAAAAATAAATTCTGTTTTGGCCTGAGCAAGTGCTTGTAATATCTTTCATAACCTCCTTTAAATTTTGCTAATTGAACTCCACCTGTACAAACTTGGAAGCTCCTTTTAGCCATCATTAAAACAAAATAAAACAAAACAAAACAAGAGAACAATTAATTATCCATTACCAGCTAAATTTCCCTTTAAGATTATGCTGATTTTTGAAACTTTCAAAAGATAATAATTAATTATGAATCACTGCTGATTTTGAAGTCTGATTTCATTTAACCTCCTGTACTTAGGAAGAGGAGTTTCACACTAAACAGAAATGTTATCCTTTTTAAAGCATCAAAACCTGGAAATCACTAGAATAACTGAGAATAAAGTACAATTTCCCCCTCCTCTTTCTGCAGTGCAAATCACAGACTAGCTATCTGGTATGGGTTAAACTAGCCGCAGTTCTTTTCCTGTTCACTAAAATAAAAGAGCTGGCTTCATTTTTCTTACTGAAACTTAGATTCCTTCTGAAAAAATTTCTAGCTTTTTGACTATTTTTAAGTCACTGGACCCTTTGGGCTTAAAATTAATAGAGTGAAAAAAAAAAAAAAATCTCTGAAGCCTGTCCCATGAACAGGAATTGTTGAACCTAAATGATGCATAGGTAAAGCATAGTATATGACGTACAATGACTACAGAATTGATACTGTCCTATTCCAAAGAGATAAAACCAGCAATGAGTTACACATTTCATGGCAATTTGACCTAAATTAAACCTTGTGTCTATGCAGTCCATTGCATAACGTGCATTTGTCACCTTTTCTAGGAAAGAAATTTTTATAAGTCTTTTTGATAGTTTATGGAAAATACAGTATATGTAGAATATAGTTACATAGTTCTGAACTCCGGTTGAAGAAGAGATGTAGAATAAGTAAATTGATTATAAACTATTTTGAAGATTTGTTTAACCTAGTTCAGAAATGTTGCAGATCCTATATTTCATCATATTCCAGAACAGCGGGGGGGTTTCTACTATAAGGGAGTTGGGAATTTCACCCTTGTGGTCAATTGTTCTCTGAAGTGTAAGCCTTTAAATGTGCCACTATTCCAGAGTGTAAGTTGTTAAAAAAATAAGATATATAATTACCTATACTATAAAAATGTGTTTTGTAAAGGTGAATATTAAGAAACCGGACATACCTACATCCTACTGTGCTGTGGAATAAGGTATTTTCTGTTCCACAATGAAACAACAATACTTCTAAATATACTTTACAACGAATAGCAGTTATCATATTGAATACTCCAACTCTGAGAGATACCTGAAATATTCACTGCAGTTTTTTTCTCATAACCAGAATGCCACTAACTTCTAGGGCAAAGCCCGTAGCGTTACAGTTTTCACCTATGAACTGGTAAACTAGTGAGGAATAATTTATACCAGCCAATAGCAGGCATTTGTCTCCAACAGATAATCATTATACATTCTGCAGTTATTGAGTAAAAGGTCAAGTAAATGCTGTAGTGTTCTTTTATAAAGGAAACAAACCCACATTCTTTCAATAAAATCCATATTAAATGTAATGAAAATAAAGCTTGATAAATGATTTGAGAAATGAATCAAGTAGTCAGAAAAAAAGAAATACCAGTTCAACTGAGAAATCATATTTTAACTCAAATGGGAATGGGCACATAAACTACTTCAGGGTTCATGACAAATTCAACTTACCACTGGACAGTCTTTCCCAGTGGCCTGGTTTTATGCGTGAGTGGTACTTAATATGCACCTGGTTTAATCTTTTTAATCTTTACAAAGATGAAGCATTATTTTTGTTCTTTTTGTTTAATAACTCAGAAATCAGATCACATTTGTCTTGTTAGAAAAAAGGTTTTAGTGTTTTAAATATATGATTATTCAACTACATACTGGGTGTGGAATCCTAAAGAAAATTGTTACTAAATCTCAGTGTTCAATTTTCTTGATAGAATGGGCCTTTTTTTGCCTTCTTTTTTATTAGTTGTATAGCATTTTAAAAACAGTGCTATGTCTGTTGATCATCTGTAATAGTATATGTCCGTGGTTTGGAAGTTAATGGCAGGTCTCTTAACACTGTATATGACATCAAGTCCCTATAGAAGTATATAATTTTCAGGTAAAAATATTTTCTTTCCGTTTCAGGGACGGTCAGAATAAATGTTACTTTACTATAGAGGATCATTGTCAAACGTTGGTAAACTCTGTACTTATTCGAACTGTATGATGCTGATTCATTCACATCTGCTGGATACACAGAACTTCAGTTCTACTGACCCCGACAGAAGCCCAAATCCAAAATCTAAATCCTCAAAACTCCCGCTGAGCTGCAAATGAGACCTGCGTATTTTTAAAGGCTACAGAACCTGCGTTTTATAAATGGAGTCCATTCCTTTCCTAAATGTTTCATGCTAAGCATGTGCATAAATGTTTCTGTCCAGCATTGCATCTGCATCTGCACTGAGCACATGGACATTTATTTTGTACCCAAAATCTCATCCAAACTGTCAAAGTAAATATTTCCTCATCTGTTCCACTCCTAGAGCTTAATCTGCCAACTGCCTTCCCTGAACATAATCTGAGCCAGGCCCCATAGAGACTTTGGTTGAGAATAGTGCTGTTACAATACTTCTACCTGATAGTCTCATGGCTGATGTATTGACTTGGAAGAAATAAGAGCCAGGCTGTGACATCCGGTTTTGCCTCAGGAATTTTTAACCCACACTTCATGTCCCACATCGTACCATAAATTGTCCTAGTTGCAATAACATCAATCAATTCTCATGGATGTTCACAAAACTACAGAAACCCAGGGTATCTTGTTGCAGCTGATGCTGCGACAACTCCTTAACTGATAAACAAACCCCATATAAAGATTTATCAGGAGGATGATTGTGAGGTAGCCTGAAAAAGTCTTCACAATGTCTGTCGCCATTGCAAGATCTGGCTAGTAGTTCTGGGAATCTCTTGCATGAAACAGAAGGAGCCAGCATGCTCAGCATGTCTTCTGAACGTATACACTGTGAGAACAGTATCCCTTTTTGAACAGGTAGATGATGTTGATAAGGTTGCCCATTATGAAATTGTATTAACATTTCTTATTTCCTCTTGTCCTGTCTTGTTTTCTTGTTTCATGAGGGATGCCAATAAGTGTGAGTTTTAATTTGCATGGCTGATGGTTAAGGGGTAATTATTTAATTGCATTAATTAAAGTTTTCTTAAAAATCTCATCCCTTATTAAACCTGTCACCTTCCCCAGAAAACAAATTTTCCTGATAAATCAGGTCTGTATATCTTGTGGCAATGCTTATTGTCTGAAAGACAGATGATCTGATATTTAAAAAAATCACATTTTTGTAGAATAATTAATGATCTAGCAGTTCAGTAGTTACTATCAGTGCTTTTACGGCACTTGGTGATTTTGAACTAAGATGCTACTTAGGAACTGAAAATCTGCTTTTCTGGAGAAACAATGTTAGAAAAGAATAAAGAAATCTGGTGTGAGTTAGCATTAACTTGGTTTAACAGTGTAAGCTGTTAGATGATAGATGTTCTGTGTAGGAATGACCTTGATTTTCATCTATCACAGAGCTTACTTCCTGTTAAACCAAATTACAAGTGTAATAGTAATGTGATCAGTTATTTTCTGTGCTTCCTTAGATATTCTTTTTACATTTTATTAAAACTTTATGAAGAGTCAAAATAGAATAAAGCAATTGGAGCTCAGGAGGAATTTTAAATGTGTGCTGCAAACTTTTTTGCTGCATTCTTTCTCTTGTTTATTACACCGTATTCTATAAGAACACCAGTTAGTCACTGCTAAGTTTGAACAGTTTTGTAAAAATCTGGTTTGTATATGTAAACAAAGAGAAAAATAATAAAAATACCAATTTAAATGTTTTTGTCATGTAAAACACACAGAAAGTGTCATTAAAGTGCTCTAAATACACAGTGCAAAATTAAACCTAAAGTAATGCAGTAACTAACCATGTAGCTGATTTTTTCTGAAGTTCAGTTATAAAGCAGAGGAAAAAGTAAATGGAATTTTGACACAATGTCATTGCTTTTTGTGAAAAATGCTGCTTTCTCAAGAAATAACCTCGTTAGATTCCCTAACTGCTGAGGGGTTTCAGAAGACAAGTTTTCTAGGTGTATAAATCTTGTAGCATAGTGTTGTTATCTAACTTACTTCTCTTAAGAAATGTTATCTCTGCTTATTTTTATCTATCTCAGGTTTCCAGGCTTTTTACTGAACTTTTTTTCTGTATTTATCCTTTTAATATTTTTCTTGTGTAAGTGTGAACACAGGATTTCAAAGATCCAGTAGTATTTTCCTGAGTTCACCTGACTCAAGCATAAAAGACAGTAGTAATGCATTAACCTGAAATTGAAGGTTAGGAGTCCTCGGAATGGATTACAGATTGGTAACAGACACTTGATATTCGGAACAATTAGTGCAAGAGAGGACATAACTCTACATTTGCTCTTTTGTCTTAGTTTCCATGTTCTTAATGATACTGAATGATTAGAATCTCATTTCAACTTTACCTACCCAAGATACCAAGCAGAAACCATGGTTGATGTGGCCAGCCACAATTTAAGCTATGGCTAAATTATAGAATTTAGCCTATAAATTTCATATGAAATATGAATTGCCAGGAAACAACAATTTACAACAGACATGAAAGAAATAATGCCCGACAAGGTTAAACAATACTGTAGATGTTGTACTATACTATACATGGAGTCAAATCCCAACAAACTCATCTACGACTTTGTGTCTCTGATTAATATTCTACTATAAAATTTCAGAAATATGAACTCACTGGTGGTATTTCTTTGATGACTGTGCTGAATTTACTTTGTATCTTTTGTATCTCAGTAACAAGACATAAAATATTAAATGTGACTTCATCGCTTTCTTTCTGAAATACCCAAAAGTAAAACTTTAAGTGACAGGTGCTTCAAGAGCATTGGTTGACTATTGTACCACACTTGTAAAGATGAGAAGATATATTGAGACATATCTGAGGTGGTGAGAAATAATAATATGGGTTGCTTGATGTGATAAACTGAAAAAAATTACAAACCAAATAAGGTTTTTTTTTCTGTATAAGCTGAGGTGTGGAACATTAAAACAATGTATTTTACATGCCTTAAATTTTAATTAAGAATATTCCAGAAGTATTTAGAAGTATTTATAATTTCATCATGGGCAGAATAGGGAATACCAAAGTTAAATGCAAGTAGAGAATAAATAGAGAAATGTTTCAGGAAAGAGAAATAAAACTGGAAAACTCAGAGTATGTCCCCTAACTTCACATGAAATACACAGAAGATGACTCTCAAATCAGTTAGCTTCAACCTCCCCGATTGTCCACAGATTAAGATCTCACTGCAAGGGTTTTAAGATTTATGGCAATGTATAAAAAATATTACTTATGCTAAACTTCACTAAACACTTCTGAATCTTTGAACCCTTGAAGCTTTTAATCTTTTTCAGCTTTGTTTTTTTTTTTTTTTTATGGCATGTTTTTTTAAACAATATGAATATTGGCTTTAGTTATATACAATCATACTGTAATTAATTTGTTCCTTTAGATCTGTTCATCATTAAGTTTTGATGTTTAATTTAAAAGGTTGTGCATCTGGATTACTTTCACTATAAAGCTTGGTCAATACTGAGGAAAACTCAAATCTCATGTGTATAGTCTAAGCTGAATAGGTATACTCCTAAATATACATGTATGTAAACATCTGCATGGAAAATACATATATATATGTGTGTGTATACATATATTTATGTTTTTCCATATATATATACGTGAAGTGCAATTTCATTCAAGTTTTCAGGTTTGAGTTTTAGCTATTCTAGCCCTGGAAGCTATCACAAAGAACAGTTGAAGCTACCACTCTATATTTCCGGTTCCACTCCACATTCCAGCTATGTCCCTGCTGTTGGCAATAGCAACAACAACAAAAGAAGGCTTCAGTAGATAAATTTGCTGCACAGAAACTAAGGCAGAAATGGGAACAAATAACTAAGGGAGAAGGCAACACAGGCCAAGACCACTTCTTTCAGCAGCAATGTACTAATAGAGGGTTTAAACAAACCATGGAACCGCAGTCCCTGGGAAAAGAACAATAGCAGCAATTACTTACTAGGAGACACATCATTAAAATAATATTGCTGTTCCTTATTTTCTTCAAAGAAAAATCTATGTTTAATGTTATTTTCCACTAATACAGGAAAATATCCAATATAACTGCAGTGAGCAACAAGTTTAATTCCAAGAAATAGTTGGAAAAATAACAGGCAGTTTGTAGTTTAGTTTTATGGGTACTTTTTTTGTCAGATTTTGTAGTCATCATAAAAAGGCATCATAAAGTTGTATTAAAAATAATGTGTTTTTCATGCTTCACATTACTGTGCAGAAGTTGTTTTCTTTTTTTTTTTTTTTTTCATTTGTACATTTATTTCAATTTCACTTCTGAATGAAGCTGTTTACAGTCACTTACCTGTCCATGGTTCTTTAACTCTGCTAGACTTCACCGTCTTCTGCTATTCCAGGAATCAACAGGTGTTTTATTCAGCTGTCCTCAACTAAAAACAGAAAATGTGCATCAAATTAACACTAAGCAGGTTAATTAATTTAAGCAGGTAAAGGATTTCTTTCAGTGGTGGCATCGGTTGAAGCAGCTTAGCCTTTCGTCCCTTCTTTTTGACAGATTGTTCTTAATCTGAATCAATGCATGATTGGTTCACCACACAGCCCAACAAACAGTATACCCAGAAGATTATTGCTACTGCAAGGAAGCTGCCAGCAGCCAGAAAAGTACAAAGGTCTACTGTTGGGACTGATAGCAGTAGTCAGAGCGCAAAAGACAATAAATGCATGTATTTATTGGTAAACATATGGTAAACAATAAACCCATGTTAAGTGTGGAAACCCATTATACCTTAAAGGTAGTGTTCTGCTTTATTTTGATGTATACTTTGTTTTACAAAAGTCATAGTCAAGTATTTGATGAAAAACATGCAACAAATACTCCTATACTACTTCTGTGTGTGCATAGTGCAGAGACCTGAAGTATAGTTTAAAATAGTCAATGAAAGGAGAATAAATATGGAAGCATGCATAAGGCTTCAAGGTTTTTGGTAACGTATCAGTTGGGAGAAGAAAGATCGGGTCTCTTATTTTCTTTTTATCAAATATCTCTCCATACTAGAATGTGTTGTAGTTAACAGAGAAGCATCCTGGGAGGCAGCAGTGAATGATGATTGCAATCTTATATTTAAAATATATCTCAGCAGGAGCTGTGCTCAATAATAAATTAAGTAATCTTCCTGTGTGAGCAGTGTTATAAAATAGCCCAGTCATTTCATTAAGTGTATGCTTTGCCTGTGTAATGAATATCAGATCAGCTGTATGGGTATGTTCTGTTGAATATATTATGGATGTAGATTGGTGAAGCTTAAGGGAGTTTACCCTTTGAAGTTAAGTTGAAACATGCCTACTTTATTGAAAGTAGACATTTTTATTCTTAGTATAAACGTATTCATTGGAGTGATATTCAGTAGTAATTTTTATTATTCTTTAGCTCCCACTTTTCCAGCATGAAGGTTTTACATGCTCCAGTTTATAGTTACACAAAACACAAAATTCAGATGAAAATTCATGTTTTCATCCACAAAAGATGTTAAAAAGCATCTTTGTTATCAAATGCACTGGAGGTAACAAGCAATTTCAATTACTTATGAGTAGGCCACAATAGACTTGTACTACCAAAACAATGGGATGTAAATGGAACAGCATGTGATACTACCATTAACAGACATTGTTATAATTTATATAGAATACTCCATTCCGCCATCTTTTCCAAAAAACTGCCCTAACACTAACAGTAGTTAACATGATAAAACTTTCCCCAATAAATTCCGTGAAGTAAACCCCTGTTTTGATTTTAAGATTTTTGGAACAAGCCAATAATACCATATATTCCCTGTAGGTGGGGTGGAATGAAATTTCTCCACGTGGATATAACAACAATCCAAATCAAATTTTCTTTAACACCACGTTGATCTGTTTTTTCTTGTTTTTTTTTTTTTTTCCTCTGTCACTGTATACAAAGATAGCATATAGTGTACATGTTACAGAGAGAAGTAGGAAGCAATCCACCTGCTTAAAAATATGTATTCCTTTAAAGGTTGTGCTTGGAAGTTTTCCTAACTGGCAGTTAGGATGCAGTGAACATCCACAGTTCATTTGATTCTTTCCACATCTTTCTCCAAAATCCTTTCTTTTCACGTATGCCAAAGGAACAGTGTCCTCTTGGCTCTTTCATGGCTATAAGTCAGAGAGAGAGGTTTTGGAGAAAGGTGAATTAAGTGACACCTATCTTAGCAGTGCAGCATGCAACAGAAGAGAACTTTAATCTACAGCCACTTTTTACTCTTGGAGGAGCACATGCAGGGCACCTTCCTGCTCTGAGACAATGAGTCAAAGTGACACAGCTGATTACCTTGACTTGTTCCGATTTGGCAGCTGGGGATCTGAAATATCCACTCCATTGCCTGTCTTTAGGGAGTGGCCATGCTTGCTCCTCCCTGAGAGCAACATATTTCCATCAGATAAAAGAAGAGATAATAGAAGGAGATGCATTATTTTTTCACTTTTTTCACAAGAATATTCTTATAATTTTTATTAAGAAAGTCATAAACGGAAACATTGATGTGCTTTTGTAATTTAAACAAATAAACTTTTGCTTAAAGTATTAACACAATTTTACAAAGAGATCAATACATAACTCTATTAATAATCATTGGAGGGAAAATAATATAGTTGCACTTGGTGTTCTTTATGAATACCCATCCACAGAAGCAGCAAACACATAAATAAATAATTAAAAATTGGAGAAAGACAAATTTATTACTCTAAATATTTAAGCTCTCCATACTATGCATTTTTAATGAATTCTATATTTTTAATGTATCTATTACTAAGATGGCTGAATTCCACATTTCTATTTCAGGCTATTTCTCCTTTATGACATCTCATTTTGGGGACATGAGGTAATGCAAGTCGGAGTATTAAGTTTTGACCTAATTGGTATACGTATTTTCAGATTTGAGGGAAATTTGAGGGAAATCTGCTCACCTACTGAAGTGTGGTGTATTTATAAAACCCAAAAGCATAAACATAATGATTTTTAGTCATATTCATTGAAGCTAAAGAGAGGATAAAACTGCCTCTTAAACTAGATATAGGCTGTGCAGGCCAGTGGTTGTCTCAAGCCATGTCTTCACCTATGAACAGATGTATTCAAAGGAAAAATAAACCAGGCTGTAAGTCAAAAATGAGTTGGTAGTGTTTTTCCACAAAATAGTAAAGAATAGCACAAAAGGGGGACTCATTAAGAAATCCTTTGAATTCATGCTTAATATTTGTAAAAAAAACCCCAACATACAAAAGGATTTCTAATACGTATAAAAATCATAGACAGAAGATAACTCAGTATTTCATTCATTAACTCTAGTAACAGCAGTCCTCCAACACTTATCAAAACAGATATACTGAAAAAATGTAACTGTAGATAAACTCCATAAGGAAATTACTTGCAAAATTTAGAATATCGCCATTTTACGAAAGCAAAAGCACTTTCAAGATCAAGCACTCACATGGGAGTAACCATTTGACCAAATAGATTGAATGCCACCAGAAGTACGTTAACATTGTCCTTGAAAAGCCTCCTTGCAGTGAAGATCCCTTAACTCCTTTCTACTAGGAAATAAATCATACCTTCCAGTGAATTACCCAACCTCTCCATAAATGTTCCTAAATGTGTTACCTTCTTGCCTTTTGTTTTTCCTCCGTAGCAGAAGAGGAGAGCAAGAAGTAGCTAATGGATGATACAGTGATTCTTCAATTTGGTCTTCATTGGGAAGAAACTTGATGTTGATACAGTGTGTGCTGTCTAGTAAACCCACTTCTCAATATTAAATGCACATATGACCATAAATTCAGTAATTCAGGAGAAATCTAAGAAATATTTTACTGTTGACTTAATTGGCATCAATGCCAGGTATAGAAGTAGCAGGTTTAACTTCAAAATTATGTAAAAATCCAGTGAAAATCCACACAGGTGCTAGCTATTCCTTTGCAGATAGCTGTAGATAGACTTGTTATTCTTCAGCTTGAAAAAAATATTTCTAAAATTATTTTTTTCTGAACTTCTGAGCTTAGGAGAAAAACGTCATAAAAAATTGGCTCCTTTGAAGATCATGAGTGAGATAATTTACAGAGCTTAATAAATATTTAGGTTTCTATTTAAATTTGTCATAAAAACACTCAAGTAAATAAGCAGAATAAATGGTGTAGCATAAATTAGATGCTAAAAATTCTTCCAAGTTCAGTCATTAAAATGACACTGATGCATCTATATATATATACATATGCAGACATTATTAATGCTGTGCATGTTTTTGTTTCTTGATTTTGATAAATTAATGTGATTCTATTCCAAAGCTCCTGCTGTTTACTCAACTGGAAACACTACTAACTTGAATAAGTGTTATTGTGTCATTAATGTTACATTTTTAATTAGCAAAATATAAGTATCTAGCTAACTATATCTCCCTATGTAGTTTCTGATAAATATCATTCACTGTGATATTTCAGAAAATCTTTGCTTATGGTGGACCTTGGACAACCACTGAGATATACGAAATCAAAATTCATGTTGCTCCCACCTGGAACAAAAGCAAGAACCTATCTTAGAAGTGAGGAGGGCATTAGTGACTAAACTATCTCATGTCCACAATGGGTAGTTAGCTCTCTTTCTTTGACTACAATACTACCATGAAACTGTGAGAGACTTTTTCCAGTTCACTGTCTGTGAAACTTCTGTTTCTAATAAAAATTTCATTTTCAGTGACACTGAGCATTTCTGGATGAAAGAAAATGTTTTATGTAAATTCTTTACCAGCTATACTTAACATCACATGGTTTCTGATCCAAGCTTTGCCATTTACCTGATAAGTAAATGATAGGTTGCTGCATTTTTCTCTCCTGCTTTTTCCCTTCCTGTCTTTCATTTTTTCTGGTATAAAAGTCAGTACCTCTGAGCATTTACTTAGTGATTATTGATTTGAGATCTTCACCAGGATCCTTAAGAGCTGCAGTAATATGAACACCATCAGAAATACCTCTATTTCACTAATATCACAGGTGTCACCTTTTGTTCAAAGAGTTCCTAAGCAGGAGGATTTTATAAAAGCTAAAAAAATAAAGGAAATCTTCTGCCTTTCATAGCATCTTTTGTATAATCTTAGTGGTACATCCTATTACAACCTGTTCCTTTCTTGAGTCATTGCCCTGTTTGAGACAGAGGCTACAGCTGCCAGAATTGTTGGTTCATCTTTTGCTATACGGTGCAGCGTATTGTGTTTCTGATAAAAGAGTAGGACTACACAGTAAAGAAAAATGCTATTTAACTGTAACTCTGAGCCAGATAAAGCCTTTCAGACAAAAAAGGATATTACATGACACATTGGTCATGTAAGGAGGCGTGTAGTCACATAGAAGAGTCTCCTGCAATTCATCTATATTCAGCAGCAGTTCATATCCTAACAGCTTACATGGGAGACTTCTAGTTATTACCTATTGTCTATAATGAAACATACAAAACCAATTATTTACAACAGATGAGATGGAATGACTCGTACTGCACCAGTTCCCCCTCTGTGCCAGAAAGAAATCTCATAATTACCATACTTCATCTAAAAATACATTAGTCGTAATTTAAAAATCTACAATATATGAGCTGTTGTGAGTGAGCAGCGTGAGTGGCTGCTACAGAAAGGAAGGCAAGGCAGGAGCAACTGGTGACAGAAGGGCAATGCCTGTAAGGCCAAGGGCAGAGTCCCATAACATCCAAATGAGAAGAGCAAAGCAGGTCTGATGGCAGTACTGAAGAGACCAAGGGTTGCCAATCAATTCTGTAATGACGGAGTAGGTCCAAAGTCAAGCCTCAAAGGCAAGTCAGCAGGTCAGTGTCCCGATTCATAGAGCATGTGATCAGGCACAGCTGCAGCGTAGCTCAGGCAAGGCCCAAGAATAAGGGTCTGAGCTTGAAAGCAGCTCCCAAGTGGTGAAGGGGCACCTCTGACCTCTTTCACACATAGCAATTTCCCAGTAGCCAGGATCCAGTTTAGAGCGTTGCAAAGGTGGCTTTGAGCATAAGCAGCTTAACTCCTGAAAAGGGGCCTGACAGTTGGCTGTCCCTATCCCAGCGTCCTTAAGATTAACCAGAACCTTTTACTGGGGTTTTAAACAGAACTGTCTTGTCAGAATTAAACAGAACTCAGGTAAAACAGTATCAAATTTAGTTAGCTAGCCAATTATACATTATCTTAAAATGTATATTTTATAGCCACGGCCTTACACTCCACCTGGCTTCTTGAATAACTTCAACAGTCTTGTTTTGCCAATGGAAAGGTTTCGGACATGGTCTGTAAATGGAAGGAAAATAGAAAAGGTATAAGGTGATGAAGATACTGAAAAATAGTCAAACAAGTGCGACAATATAGTCTAAAATTTGCTTGCAATGAATGTTTGATTAATACTGACACTAGTGGAAAGAAACTCCTATTTATAACCTCTAAATAAGATTTTACCAGTATTTTTTCTTTCTGTTCTCTTTAATCATGAATCAAAATATTGAATCTAAAATGCACCCAGGGTGCTTCTTTCTAATCGTTAAATCATTTCAGTAAAATCTGTTGGTAGAAACAGAGGTTTCAGAATCTTGAGCTCCTTGGAAATGTGCTTGTTATTTTTATCCACAGCTGACGTGCTAGGGAAGAAGAGCAATGTTGTTTACTCCCAGGTGGTTTAAATTTGATTTGAACTCACAGCTGAGTTTAAGCTGATGAATAGCTTTTTATTGAACATGAATAAATTGAGAAATTCAGATTAGTCAGCCACTTTTTTGTCATAATTTAAATTCCAGAGAAGATGCATTTAGCAAAAATGGAGCAGAAATGTATGCACAATTGATGAATTGTACCTGATGACTAGCTGAATTAATAAAATCATTAATGAATTTAATGCTGTTCTAGTTCTTTTCAGTATTGGTGTTCTTATGAAAAAGAATTTGTACAAAACAAAGGAAGAACAACTGCCATCAAAGATAAAAACAAATGAATGCATGAACCAATCAGTATGCAGACCAATACAGAGAGGTAGATTCCTGCGTAAACATACACAACAGTTCTTCTGCACACAGACTGAATATCCTGTAACAAACTTTTTGGTCATGTATAAAAACAGTAAAATCTCAACTGGCTAATATGGTCTTTTGAGAACTAGACAATATTGATCACCTTGTCAGCATTCAGTTGAACTTCAGACTCTGAAACCCTTTCTCACAAAAGAGAAGGTAGTCCTAGCAATCCCTTCTGGAGTCAAGTAGAGGTATCTATGCATGAGAAAATCAGAATCTCGCTGTCTGTTCACTGGTAAGACAAAGGCATAATTAATTAAACACACAGTTTCAGTTATGTCTTTTTTTTTTCTTGACAAAAAGCTGAGCATTCTATTTCTGCAGAAAAGTTTTTGTGTGGATTTTCTATATATGCATATATATCTATCTGCTTACGCTTATTTGGAAAATGCTTTGAGACCAAAAGATAACAAAGGCTATATATTATTACTTTATTCTGCTGAGGCATCTAGATAGCAGTGACATTTCCTTCTCATAAGAATGACAAATTGTGTGAGTCTGCTGTCTAGACAAAGAAGAAAAGGACTAGGCAGGGGAGGAAATATTGGAAAGACTCCCCTTGTATTTAGTGGAAAGTGGTTAGACCCTATTAGTGCTGCTAATTTGGCTTTTGGAGAATCTGTGATAGACCATTAGAATCAGCCCTTTGAAAACAGAATAATGCGTTGGTTCATTTAAAGATGGAGAGCTGGGGCAGGGGTGTGTTTGTGTGTATGTGTTTGTCTGCTTAATATATAAAAATTACACAGTAGCAATGAAAAAAACTTACATCTG
Organism: Vanellus vanellus; assembly: GCF_965231255.1. NCBI lineage: Eukaryota > Metazoa > Chordata > Aves > Charadriiformes > Charadriidae > Vanellus > Vanellus vanellus. The sequence goes on from NC_138908.1 coordinate 55,013,112, forward strand.
GATAAATTTTAGCTTAATAATTTACAAATTTCAGATAATAGCAACTTAACAGTGGAGGGTGTTTTCCTAGAGTTCCCTAAAACATTGTTTGTATTAAATTCTTATAAACATTGAATAACTTGGTACTTAATAGATATCTGTTTTGTGTATTAGTGCTATCATAAATATGTTACATGTTTTTATCATGTCTTTATTTTACATATAAAAATATTTCCCAGAAGTTGGACAAATCTTAAAACAAGATGCAAACATCTGCAAAACAATCACAGGAGCTTTGTAAACCCAAGAGATAACGGCAACCCTCTAACAAATAATACCATCTGTTGTCTGTTTGGTTAATGTATTTATAAATTCTAGTGGTTTCTTATTGTTTGGTAGTTAGTAATAAAATATTACAAAATTTAATTGAAAAACACTTGGGTTTATATTCTCATTTAGGACACTAATCTTTCAACATCTGAGTGCACAGCTAAGCAGTACAATAGGCACATTTCCATTTACAAGGATTACATGCAGACAATTTATTTACAACCCTAGTACACTAGTCTGATTCTAAAGTTATTCCCACATCTGACTGAGGGAGTGGGAGTTTGATACCTTAAAACTGGTTCTAAAGTTGAAGGTGAGTCACTTAGCTTTATTTTGAAGTACACTTTCTTTACATTCTTTGTTCCTTTATAAACAGAGTGGGACATCTTTTTGGAAGGTGGTAGTGCCAAACTGGACAGAATGCATGTGTGGGGCATTATTTGCTGGATGATAGTATGATAATGTGCTTTGGAAAGTACTCTTGTCAATGAAAATACAAAATTAACAAGAGGTAGGATTATTCTAGAGTTTTGCACAGCTGTTTTGAAGCAAACTTTGATTTGTTTAGTGTTATCAACAAATATTATGAACTTGGTGCAATGACATTGTTTACAAGCTGTCTGACTAAGGATTCAGTTCAGGAAAGTGTGGGTGAAATCTAAATAAATAAATAACCCAACATTTATTCATATTTCTATTTTGTGCTCCTAGAAACAGGAAAAACTGACATTTCAATTTACCTATGGAAAATTTTGAACAGCATTGAATAGGAAAAAGAGTCATAATTACATGATGAGGGAAATTTTGCACTGAGAAATATAATAGTGTCATATTCAAACTTCTGCCTCTTTCCCAGCATAGGTAAATTGTGTGCAAAATGTATTATACACCTGCATATGCACATAATACTAAAACTGGTTGAAACAGAAAACTGCAAGAGCAGCGAGCGTGCATTTATGCCCAATGCATTGTAATAAGAGATAGCAACCATGATGTCAAAGACATCTAAAAACTACCATGACGAGCAATCATTGATGTGAGTATGTTGCATTAAAATAGAAAGAGATTACCTATTCTTTATAAATAGGGTATAATTACTTCTGTAATTAACACATACCAAACACACATGATGTACAAACTTAATTTCTTGGAGACACATAACAGGAAATAGTCTTGTCGTATTAGGAAGATGTTTTATGTGAGTTGGTAGTTCTGAAATGTTTCTTTAATTTCACATGTTTTTCTTATGTTTGTATTGGTACACTATGTGTGATAACTAAGTGTATACTTATGTGATATAATGAATTAAAGTTACACATATGATTTAAATAAAAATTAAAAATTAGTTAATTACAAATTAAATGTATACCTGCACAGTATTAAATATTAAATAGTTCAGTTTTATCTATGTTCTGAAAGTTTCTTATTCTTAGAATCATAGAATCATAGAATTGTCTAGGTTGGAAGAGACCCTTGGGATCATCGAGTCCAACCATCTACCCTATTCTACAAAGTTCTCCCCTACACCATATCCTCCAACACCACATCTAAACATCTCTTAAACACATCCAGGGATGGTGACTCAACCACCTCCCTGGGTAGTCTATTCCAATGCCCGACCACCCTTTCTGTGAGAAATTCTTTCCTAATGTTCAGTCTAAATCTACCCTGTTGGAGCTTGAAGCCGTTCCCTTCCCTCTTGTTCTGTCATTAATTACCTGTGAGAAGAGACCAGCACCAACCTCTCTACAGTGTCTTTTCAAATAGTTGTAGAGAGTGATGAGGTCTCCCCTCAGCCTCCTCCTCCTCAAACTAAACAGTCCCAGTTCCTTCAACTGCTCTTCATATGATTTGTTTGCTAGGCCCTTCACCAGCTTTGTTGCCCTCCTCTGCACCTGCTCCAGCACCTCGATATCTCTCTTGTATTGAGGTGCCCAAAACTGGACACAATACTCGAGGTGTGGCCTCACCAGTGCTGAGTTCAGGGCCACAATCACCTCCCCACTTCTGCTGGCCATGCTATTTCTAATACAGGCCAGGATGCCGTTGGCTTTCTTGGCCACCTGGGCACACTGCTGGCTCATATTCAGCCGCTTGTCAATTAGAACCCCCAGGTCTCTTTCTGCCAGGCAGCTTTCCAGCCACACTTCCCCAAGCCTGTAGTGCTGCATGGGGTTATTGTGGCCCAAGTGCAGAACCTGGCACGTGCCCTTGTTGAAACTCGTACCATGGATGTTGGCTCAATGATCCAATCTATCCAAGTCCCTCTGTAGAGCTTCCCTATCCTCCTGGGAATCAACACTCCTGCTTAACTTGGTGTCATCTGCAAACTTGCTGATGATACACCCTATGTCCTTATCAAGATCATCAATAAAGACATTAAACAGAAATGGTCCCAACACTGAGCCCTGAGGCACACCACTTGTGACCGGCCGCCAGCTGGATTTAAATCCATTGAGCACCACTCTCTGGGACCTTCTGGGACCAGCCAGTGCTTGATCCAGCGGATCGTATGCTCATCCAGGCTGTGCGAAGCCAGTTTTTCCACGAGAATTGTATGGGGGACAGTATCGAATGCTTTTTGAAAGTCCAGGTATACAATATCAACAGCCTTTCCCTCGTCCAATATTCTGGTAATCTTGTCATAGAAGGAGATCAGGTTCATCTGGCAGGACCTGCCTTCCATAAACCCATGCTGACTAGGCCTGATCCCCTGGTTGCCCATTATGTGGGTTTTGATGGCACTCAAGATGACCTGCTCCATGACTTTCCCTGGTATCGAGGTTAGACTGACAGGTCTATAGTTACCTGGATCTTCCTTTTTGCCTTTCTTATAGATGGGTTTTACATTTGCCACCCTCCAGCCCATTGGGACCTCCCCACTTAGCCATGATTTCCTGTAAATGATGGAAAGCGGTGTGGCGAGCACATCTGCCAGCTCTTTTAGCACTCTTGGGTGTAGCCCATCTGGTCCCATAGACTTGTGTGCATCCAAGCGTCATAGCAGGTCACTGATCTCTCCTCTTTAATCGTGATGCTTGGCCTATGAAAGAAAGTTTTTCTGTACTGATTTATATTTTTCTATATTTTTCAGCACATGGCAGTACCCTCACACAAAATTTACTTAGTATCTCTCTGCTTTACTACCATTAGAGATTTTTTTTTTTTCAGTTTGTGACTATCAACCCTATTCACAGATTGTTTCACCTTAAGACAGCATTTCAGGATGATGAAATGATATAAATCTCTGGTGTGGGAAGACAGTTATACGTATAATTCATAAATAAAAAAAAGTAATTTTCTGGTCACACTTAAAAAAATATTACTGTAAAGGGGAGTGCTTTGTGATTTTGGAGCTTAGAAGAACATGCAACTTCCCTAGACTCCATATAATTGGAGAAAAATAGGTACTCTTGGTGAACATATGTAATTGACAAGAAATTATTTTGAATATAAAAATAAAACAGCAATAAATGAATGTAATAAAACCAGTGTTTGAATGGTAGCAACACATCCACAATGCAGTATGCCCTGCTTACACAGGACAGTTGGTGTTAGTGCCATAAGCATATTATTCCGCTTTATTATTCACAGGTTTAGTTCTCTTTGCTATGCTTCTATAAGCCTTGGGTCTCGAGGACAGTTACTCATCTCTGCTGGGCCAGATAATGGTGACTCTTCAGTTGCACATTTGGTGTTACCATTGTTAATATGCACATTTTCTGTAAAACATGTTCTCAGAGTACACACATTTGTGGTAGGATAACCCTGGCTGGATGCCAAGTGGCCACCAAAGCCACTCTATCAGTCCCCTCCTCAGCTGGACAGGGAGAGAAAATAAAACAAAAGGTTTGTAGGTCAAGATAAGGGCAGGGAAATCATTCAGCAATTACCATCGTGGGCAAAACACACTCAACTTGGGGAAATTAGTTTAATTTATTACAATTCAAATCAGAGTAGGGTAATGAGGAATAAAACAAAATCTTAAAAACACCTTCTCCCCACCCCTCTCTTCTTCCTGGGTGTCGTGGTTTAGGCCACTGGGCTCAACTTTATTCCCGATTTTCTCTACCTCTGCCCCCTTCCTGAGCTCATGGGGATGGGGAATGGGGGTTGCAGTCAGTTCATGCCATGCTGTCTCTGCTGCTCCTTCCTCCTTAGGGGGAGGAATCCGCACACTCTTCCTGTGTTCCAGCATGGGGTCCCACCCACCTAAGATAGTCCTCCATGAACTCCTCCAGTACGAGTCCTTCCCATGGGCTGTAGTTCTTCACAAACTTCTCCAGTGTGGGTCCCTTCCACAGGGTGCAGTCCTTCAGGAACAGACTGCTCCAGCACGGGTCCCCCACAGGGTCAAAAGTCCTGCCAGAAAACCTGCTCCAGCATGGGTTCCTCTCTCCATGGGTTCACAGGTCCTGCCAGGAGCCTGCTCCAGCATGGGCTTCCCACAGTGTCACAGCCTTCTTCAAACATCCAGCTGCTCTGGTATAGTGTCCTCCATGGGTTGCAGGTGGATATCTGCTCCACCATGGACCTCCATGGGCTGCAGGGGGACAGCCTGCCTTACCATGGTCTTCACCACAGGCTGCAGGCGAATCTCTGCTTTGGCTCCTGGAGCACCTCCTCCCCCTCCTTCTTTACTGACCTTGGTGTTTGCAGTTGTTTCTCTCACATGTTCTCACTCCTCTCTCTGGCTGCAATTGCTTTTGCAGTTTGGTTTTTTTTTTTTTTCCCCTTCTTAAATATGTGATCACCATCACTGATGGACTTAACTTTGGCCAGCGGTGTGTCCATCTTGGAGCTGGCTGTCATTGGCTCTGTCAGACATGGGAGAAGCTTCTGGCAGCTTCTTACAGAAGCCAGCCCTGCAGCTCTCCCCTCTAACAAAACCTGGCCATGCAAACCCCATATACACATTTGTAATACTTCCTAAAATTAGTTATATTATTCTAGAATTTGAACATGATCCTAGAAAGATTCTCAGAAATAACAATTAATGTTGCTGTGTTTGAACAACATATCTAAGGATCTTAAGCTTTCTTTGACTGAGATGGAGAACAGTTTTTTTCTGTTTCTGTGGCTGCTTGCGCTTAAGGCAATTGTTTCATTAGTCCATCAGGAATTTGCAGTCAATAGCTGTTGTCCTCAATGACAAAAACATCTCCTTTCTCTCCATGTATCTCTCAACTTACATCTAAAGCTTTATCAAATAGCTTTATCAAATTCTTCACCAGTGTTCAAATCTGCAAGGCAATCTGGATTGATACCTCAGCATTTTGGGGAAATTTGAGTGTGGAAATAATGAGGCCAATAAAGGATTAGGAAAAAACATACCTTCTCAGTTTAAATCAGAATTCAAAAAATGAACAGATACTGACAGAAATTAATTACTCTTTTCATGTTTGTAGTGTCAGTTTTCTCAGGAGAATTAAGATATTTTCATTTTATTCACAGTCTTCCAAGACTTCTGAGGTTCATCCCTCAGATGGGAGAAGCCCATCTCTTTCCCTTTACTTAGATTCTTTCTTCCATATCTCACCCCAGAATTAAGGTCATCTGCTGAAAAAGCATGACTTATGCCAGTTATTGTCTTCATGGTGCAGAGCTTCTCCTCAGGACTTAGAATCTGCTTCCTTTATTCTCCAGAGATTTTTGGCATGTGATATTCTTCCCTGCTTCTTAGGGAATCCAAGTCTGCCATGTTGATTGCCAGGTTATACTGATAATTAGATAAGATCTGATTAGATAGGATCAAATTAGTTCCTTGATTTGCATGTAAAGAGTGAGAACAGAACTGTTAAAAAGTGGCTTTGATCTGTTGACATAGACCACAAACAGTGTTAACCCTGACTTGACTGACATTGATGAAGGAAAATTTCCTTGATGGCAAATGTGATAAAGCCTAAGATCATTTAATTTATTGGGATCTAAGAATCTGGCCTTGGTTAGTTCACATAAAAACTGCTGTCCAAAGCTGTTCTTTCACTGAATTGTACTCTGTATTAATTTCCTGTGCTTTGCTTTATGTTTTACCTATTGGATTTTAAAATGATACATTACTTGAAAACACCTCCACAGCACACAGGAAATAGAAGTGCTTTTATTGGTATTGTGGTCGAATAAGCAGTAGTACGCAACCCTGCTTCCTATAAGAGAAGTGTATTTATCACATTATAAATTTTCTTTCTCCATTGCATACATTCTGTTTCATAAAGCAGACACCAACAGTCTCCCTTTTCTGCTGAAATTAACTGGATGGGAGTTAACGTATTTGTACAAGAAAGCTACCTTATCCCCATTTTGTATCAAAGGTACAAAACAGCTAAGGTAAAAGAGTTGTTATTTCTCCCTCCTTAAAAAATATGAAAGCCAGGAAAAGCAAAGAGCAAAATTTTCAAAGCTGCCTATGATGGCTGGATACCTAGCTCCTGCTGAAATTTCAAAGACAACTTTGAAAATTTCAGGTTAGGTATCTATTTTTCAGCTTACAGGTGGTTTTAGTTATTTATACAAGGCCTGCCAGATTATTCATTCCTTAATGTTCTGGTTTTAGTGGCTCACGTACCAAATAACAGCTTTTCAGTTGTGTTGGTGTCTCTTTGGCATGTGCCAAAATTATTACGTAGCTATTTATTGGTGATGTGAGCCACTTTTTTTCTTGCTATTTTACAGTACAATCAATGGGTGATTGATGGCCTACATCATGAAAAATATATTCTCAAAGTTGACTATTCTTTTTTTCAAATGAAATGTGTTGGTTTTCACATTATTGCATGGAGTATAGCTATTGTTAAAAGAAAGACCATAAAGGATCTTCAGCAGAAGCAGCTGAGGAAGCACTTTTATTCTAAGCCTTTTTTTTTTCTTTTCTATTTGCTGACTGCCCACGTTAGGCCAATAAGCAGTTTAGGCAGCAAACTGCATTGATACATGGATTGAGGAGAATCTATGAAACAAAAACATAGACAGGTATGGTGCCTCATTCTTTGTTTCATTTCCAGCTAGATTTCTACTAAACTCGTTCTTTACATAAAGAAGAGGTTTTTTATATGACTGTTTTTACTTTGTGATGTTTCAGGATCACTGTAATCTGTTAATGTGTTCATGAGTATAACTGTATTTATTTAATTGATCTTTTTTAACATTTTATTGGTTTTAAAATTAAAACAGCATTTTTTTTCTGCTGAAGAAATAGACATGGCTAAATAAAACATCTCATGAATTCATTTCCCAGGTTTGTGCAAAGGCAAGTCTAAAAATCAAGTGAAATATTTTGTTTTGACACAAAAATGAATGATTTCTGCACTTCAGTCAAAATTACTTTCCATTTTAAAATGACTCTCTTTTTTCCTTTAGTGAAAACACTGAAAATCTTTTATGGTTAATAAAATGCTTTACAGAGTTGAAATAATACTTTAACTTTTTGATTTACTGGAAAAACTTACAGTAAACCATGAAAAATCTTATCTTATGGACATGCTACTGTGATTCTTTAACTAGAAAAATGATGCTTTAATTTACTTTTCTATTCCTTTTAAGCCTTCAGTTTTTAAATATTTGAAAAATATATCTGAGTTAAATCGTCTTGAGACTGAATATATTCAGTGCATGTGTCCACAGAGTTATTCAGTCTTTACATTGTTAATAGTGATAGTGATAGTACTTAACCACTAGTTAGTAACACTAGTAAGTAACTAGTAGTAACAGTAGTAGTTTTTAGGGGTTTTTTTTGTGAATACAAGTGATCAGCTGAATTATAAATATAAGTAATCAAGGTCTATCTTAGCATTTTTGTTCTGAACACAGGCCCACATTCTGAAGCAAACCTCCCAGCCAGTTTAGGTTGCTTTGGATTAAGGTGCAGTAGAAAGCATGAACTGTATTCCTTACAGGTGATACTATGCTGAAAGACAGGCACCAGAACTGTACTTAATCCAAAGTGAGGACAGACAAACGAAATGCCTGAAATGCATCTAGTGTGAATTCCTGAAATGCATCTAGTGTGAATTCCAGACATTTTTTTTTTTTTAATAAACTGTTTTTTGTTTTCTGGCTGGATTGGTTCTCCAGGTGGATTCACCCCATGGTCATAGAAACAGGTGTATGTAAAATGAAGTGATGACATGTTACTGCTTCTCCTGGTAGTAATTCAAGCAGCCCGTGTGTGAATCCAGGGTTCTTATGTAGTCAACAGAGAGAGGCTGTTTTGGAATTAAAGCACTTTCAGTCACCTTCTGAAGTCTCCACTGAGTATATAAAGAGCTCATATTTTGCTCTATATATAGACAGAATTTTAATGTATCTGTACAAATAACTAATCCCAGGAAGGTCAGTGGTGCAGAAGCCTTTTAAAGGAGAATAATGCCTTCACAGGAAGAATTTTAGGTATTACTGGGGTTCAGACCATAGTTCTATTTTTTTAAGTAGTAGTTAAAACGTTGTTATCTTAATTTATTTTTTAAAAGTAGGAGAAATATGCAACATTATAAATATAATTTCCTGTAATTAATTGCAGTACTGGCAGTGATTTACTAATTTTCTTTGCTGAATTTTCAGTGTGGAGGGAAGGGAAACTGCTAGAAAGGATAAATTAAAAAGAGGTGAAAGAAGCTGTCTTGGGCTATGTGAAAGGAGAAAGAATAATGACAGGAAAAAGGCTTTGTTTTCTAAAAGCAAATATAGTTGTTTGGCTCCTATTTAGCTGTTTATAAAGCATATCTCATGGAAAACTTTCTTTTAAGGTTTTCTTGATTTTCTTTTTAAAATATTGTATGTGGTGTGACACACTTGAAACACAACTAATTATAATGCAAATGTGAAGTAAAATGTGAATTTTGAGGTCTATCTAGAAGTTCAGAATATAATTTTCTTGTACTGTTACATTTAGACATTGAAGGCGAAAGGTATAACACTGTGTGGGAGATGCATAAATCTCAATAACAAATTCTGTAGTAGTATTTCTGTTCCTGGCGATTCTTTCTCTGTTTGACAACTCACCTATGTTTAGCATACATAGGACTGCTGGGCATATTTCTAAAGAAAATCTCATCACAAACCCCTAGTAAAATAAGCATAAAAATAGAAACTATTTCTATGTGCTATCATCTGCTTTTAATATGCACTAATATTTGTGATGCCCAAATTCCAGCTCTGAAGCCATTTATGTTGTATTAAATTTTGTAACAGAAAGGATATTTTCAGGCTTCTTTTTGTACTACAGATTTCAGTATTTACGCTTAGTTTTTGGAAAACTTTCTTCCCCATTTGTCATTTTTAAATTCCTGTGAGGAAAGAGGGATAAAAATAGTTACTACTTGATTTCTTATTCATACCTAATGTATAACCTAAATTGAACAATATAATTACTATGCAAAGTTTACAGTGCATCTCAGAATATTAACACATCACTTGGGAAGTTCATGTTGTGTAGGCGAAAGCCTCTGGAATATCTTACACAATTTTTTTCCCCTTGTTTTTCTCTTTCCAGCCTAAGGAGATGATCTTTTCAGGTAAAATCCTAGGTCTGCTAAAGCTGATGACAAAAATGTCTGTTAACTTTAATCACGGAATCATGGAATCACGGAGTTTCAGAGTTGGAAGGGACCTCTAGAGATCATCTAGTCCAACTCCCCTGCTAAAGCAGGATTGCCCAGAGCACATTACTCAGGGCTGCATCCAGGTGGGTCTTGAAAATCTCCAGGGAAGGGGACTCCACAACCTCCCTGGGCAGCCTGTGCCAGTGCTCTGTCACCCTCACCGTAAAGAAGTGTTTCCGTGTATTTGAACGGAACTTCCTATGTTCTAACTTGTGCCCATTACCCCTCGTCCTGTCACTGGGAACCATTGAGAAGAGCCTGGCTCCATCCTCCTTCAACCCACCCTTTAGATACTTGTACGCCATAATAAGGTCTCCCCTCAGCCTTCTCTTCTCCAGGCTAAAGAGTCCCAGCTCTCTCAGCCTTTCCTCATAAGGCAGATGCTCCAAGCCCTTAATCATCTTAGTTGCCCTTCGCTGGACTCGCTCCAGCAGTTCCCTGTCCCTCTTGAACTGGGGAGCCCAGAACTGGACACGGTATTCCAGTTGTGGCCTCACCAGTGCAGAGTAGAGGGGGAGAATGACCTCCTTTGACCTACTGGCCACACTCTTCCCTATGCAGCCCAGGATTCCATTGGCCTTTTTGGCAACAAGGGCACACTGCTGGCTCATGGATAATTTACTGTCTGCTAGGACCCCCAGATCCTTCTCCTCCAAGCTACTTCCCAGCAGGTCCGCCCCTAACCTATACTGGTACTTTGCATTCTTCCTCCCCAGGTGCAGGACCTTGCACTTGGTTTTGTTGAACCTCATTAGATTCTTCTCTGCCCAGCTCTCCAGCCTGTCCAGGTCATGCTGGATGGCTGCACGGCCCTCTGGAGTGTCAGCCACCCTACCCAGTTTGGCATCATCAGCAAACTTGCTGAGGATACACTCTGTCCCCTCATCCAGGTCATTAATGAATATATTGAACAAGATTGGGCCGAGTATTGACCCCTGGGGGACACCACTGGTTACAGGCCTCCAACTAGACTCTGTGCTGCTGATCACAACCCTCTGAGTTCTGTCACACAGCCAGCTCTCAATCCACCTTGCTGTCACCTCATCTAGCCCACATTTCCTCAGCCTCCTACTGAGGATGTTATGGGAGACAGTGTCAAAAGCCTTGATAAAGTCAAGGTAGATGACATCTACGACTCTCCCCTCATCCAGTCAACCAGTTATAACATCATAGAAAGCTATCAGATTGGTCAAGCATGATTTACCCTTGGTAAATCCACGTTGACCACTTCCAATAACTTCCTGTTCCTCAACATGTTTGGAGGTGACATCCAGAATGAGTTGCTCCATTACCTTCCCAGGGACAGAGGTGAGACTAACCGGTCTGTAGTTCCCTGGGTCCTCCTTCTTGCCTTTTTTGAAGATCGGAGTGGTGTCAGCCTTCCTCCAGTCCTCAGGCACCTCTCCTGTTCTCCATGGCCTTTCAAAGACGATGGAGAGTGGTCTAGCAATAACATCTGCCAGCTCTCTCAGCACTTGTGGGTGCATCCCGTCAGGGCCCATGGACTTATGAATGTCCAGCTTGGCCAAGTGGTCTCTGACCCGGTCCTCCTCAACTGAGGGAAAATATTCCTCTCTCCAGACCTTCCCCCTTGCCTCCAGAGTATGGGATTTGTGAGGGACAGCTTTAGCAGTGAAGACCGAAGAAAAGAAGGTATTCAGCAAGTCTGCTTTCTCTGTGTCTTCCACCACTAGAGCACCCGTCTCATTCATCAGTGGGCCTACATTTTCCCTAGTCTTCCTTTTTCTATTGATATACTGAAAGAATCTTTTCTAATTTCTTTAACTACAGTGGTCAAGTTGAGTTCTGATTGAGCTTTGGCCCTTCTCATTTTCCCCCTACATAGCTTTGTTATATCTTGATAGTCCTCATAAGTTGCCAACCCCCTTTTCCAGAGAATGTAAACTTTTCTTTCTTTCCTGAGGTCCAGCCAAAGTTCTCTATTTAGCCAGGCTGGTCGTCTTCCCCATCTGCTCGTTTTTCAAGACATGGGGATGGCCTTCTGCAGTGTTTCTAAGAGAACCTGCTTGAAGTATGCCCAGCCTTCCTGGGCACCTTTGCTCTTCAAAACTGCCTCCCAAGGGACACTCTCGACCATGCTCCTAAACAGGCTAAAGTCTGCCCTTCGGAAATCCAAGGTGGCAGTTCTGCTGGCTCCCCGGCTTGCTTCATCAAGAATTGAAAATTCTATCATTTTGTGATCACTCTGCCCAAGACGACCTCTGACCTTTACATCCCCCACAAGACCTTCTCTGTTAACAAACAGTAGGTCCAGTAGGGCACTTCCCCTAGTTGGTTCCTTCACCAGCTGTGTTCGAAAGTTGTCTTCCACACACTCCAGGAACCTCTGGGACTGTTCCTTCTCTGCTGCGTAGTATTTCCAGCAGACATCTGGGAAGTTGAAGTCCCCCACAAGAACAAAGGCAAATGATCGTGAGACCTCTGCCAGCTGCTTATAGAATACTTCATCAGTTCCTACATCCTGATTAGGGGGTCTATAACAAACTCCCATCACAATGTCTGCCTTGTTGGCCTTCCCCTTAATTCTTATCCATACACACTCAACACTGTCATTCACACTGTTAAGTTCCAGACATTCAAAACTGCCCCTAACATAGAGGGCCACCCCACCACCTCTTCTTCCTTGCCTATCCCTTCTGAAAAGTTGGTAGCCATCGATTACAGCACTCCAGTTGTATGTGTCCTCCCACCATATTTCTGTGATGGCAACTATATCATAGTTTCCTTGCTGTACAATGGCCTCCAGCTCCTCCTGTTTATTCCCCATGCTGTGTGCATTAGTGTAGATGCACTTCAGCTGGGCTAATTGTCCTGCCACTTTCTTGGGGGGACAAGCCCTAATTCGCACCTGATCATGCATGGACACTACTGTAGTTACCAAATTATCACTACCCATCATGTCTTTGCGGCCACACCATTCACCATCCCCCACCATCACTGAGACACTTTTACCCAGAAGCACTGGTACACTGCTCCCAGGCACCACTTTTGTAATCCTGGTTTCATCCCCATCTCCCTTCAAACCTAGTTTAAAGCCTTATGAATGAGCCCTGCTAATTTTTTTCCCAGGATCTTTCTTCCCCTTCGGGTTAGGCTTCCCCCACCTGTTGCCAGCATACCTGGTGTCCTGTAGATCAGCCCATGATCAAAAAAGCTGAGGTCCTGCCAGATGCATCAGTCTCGGAGCCAGGAGTTAATTTCCTGGCTCCTCCTGTTTATCCCCTCGCCAACCCCTGCAAATGGTGGGATAGAGGAGAACACTATTTGCCCTGTTCCAGGGCCCTAAAGTCATTCCTCATTGCCCTTAAGACTTCTGGTACCTACCTCATCACCACCTACCTGAAATATCAGTAGTGGGTAGTAATCTGATTTCTGAACCAGGGAAGGGAGTTTTCTCTATATGTCCTTAATTCTGGTCCCAGGGAGGAAGCTGACTCAGGATTTTCATTTGTCATTAGTGGTTGGTTATGTCTTTGTTCATATGAACAAAAATGGATTGAATGATGGAAAGCACTGTTTGGAAACTACAACTGTGAGGTGATATTCTTGTTTTACCTGCACAACAGGTGCAACCTGGTCAAAATCAAAGAGTGCTTCCTTGCATAGTTACAGTTAAAACCTAACTGTCTAGGAATCTTCCATGTGCTGAGTACTTAGCTGATTTTTGTTACTTATCCACCCAAGAACATAGATACATCTGCTCTGGAGGGTTTTTTTTAGATTTTTAACTCCAGACCCCAATATACAGGCCTATGCAGCACTTTGTCATCAATGCTTTTACTGTTCTTTTCAGAGAAGAACTGTAAAAGAAGAAGGTTCTGCTGTGAAGTTCTGGCTGCCAATAAATCGTTCCTAATGCCTAGAATGAATGCCTCCACTTGCACAAAATAAATGCTGATACATTGCAAAGAAAAATAAGGCAATGTAATCTTAATAATATGTTTATAATAAATCAGGCTTTAAGCTTGCAATCATGTTAATGTAATTTAACACTGTATAATAGTCTCTGAATAAAATTAACGACACTGTAGGACTGTGGCAGTTAGTTTGTGTGTCAAGCAAAGTCTTCACATAATAGTAGGGGTTTAGCTTATACCTTATAAATCCTCACCTTCTTCACCAAGCACACTTTTTCTCCAGTATTTCATCCTGATTCAGAATTTTCTGCTTTCCTACATATGGTGGCTAACAAGTCGGCAAACAAGAGCAGAGATGTCTAAACTTTAAAAATGAGAGAATTGCAGTGACTTTTTTCCTTCCTTGCCAAGTGCTCTGCAGAGAATGCATATCAGCATCTTCACAGCCACAGTGTAGTTAATCTAGTTCAAGAATGTAATAATGTAAATTTTACATTGCAGACACAACAATACAATTTTGTAATACTGAATTAAAAGTTGGTAACACTTTACACTAAGTGGCTAATCGTTGTTCTTTTGGTAGTTATTGTAATAATACCATTTCTGATAAAATCATTTGGCTTAACTATGTAAGTAATGTAGCACAGCATGAGAGTCCCATTTTTATATTACGTGCCTTACTGGACATTTTTTAAAAATTGAGGGAAAGTCATCTGGAGACCAAAGAAAGATGATTTTTTTTTTCAATAAATTATGTACTAAATTAATATTTTTAAATAAAAGAAATAATTTGTGTTATGACTTGAATAAGGAGTGCTAGAATCAATAGGAAGAAAGTGAAAAAATCAGTATAAGTAAAATAACAGCAAGATTTCATGCACTGTAAACTGAGTTGTAATGGTAGGACATAGAACTGATGTGTTTAACAACAAAGGTGTGTTACCTTAAGCAGTAAGATAACATTTTTAGCTATTCTAGATTAATAACTTTACTGTCTTGCTATTCATGCATGCCTTATTCAGGGTAAGGCTGTCCTTTTATCAGAGATTATTAACATAGTATAAGGAAAAAGATACAGGTATCCTGAAGGAAGAGAATATGGATGTTGAGATAATATTAAAAAGGAGTAATTGTAGACAAATTTGTAAGAGCTTCAGAAAATATTATGAGACTCAAGAGGGATGATAAGTGAATGCTCAGTAAGAGCAAAATTATAATTGGTTTATTCATGCAAGTAGTTCTACTTAAATCAATAGGATTATTCATGTGAACCAGGTGATGGCCAATTACCCTTGTCCTTATTAGATGAGCATTGGACTGCTGACGTAATTTACTGTTTCCTAGAACAGTACAATCTTTTTGCACAATAATTTGAGCTTAATTTTCTGGCATCCAGTACAATTTTCCTCCCCACTATTCCTCAATTCTGATTTAAAAATGAAAAAGATATATGTTTTCCTCCTCCTCCTTTATTTCCCGGTATAATTTCTCTGTACCTATGGATCATTATGTGAATAGCACTGTAGACTGGAGAGAAGTTACCTAATAGATGCTACAGACCTGATTTTAGCTGGCTGTTTCGTACAGTTATTCCAAGCTCAACCTGTTCTATCTGCTGCAAGGTGCTCAAAGTCATGCCTCTTGGGGTATGTTTAACAGATCTTCTGTCGCTCCAGGTTCAGATAGATTGGATTTACTTTGCCAGTCTGCCCCCCAGTTACTGACAGACTTTTGCTTCTGTTGTACTCGTGGCCAGGTATGGAAGACCTGACTGTGACATGGGCTTTCACGTGGTTGCTCACTGAAAAATGCAGCTCTTTTCAGGTTATTTGCTGTCAAATTATGGCCTCTCTCCACAGCTCTGATGGAGCAGAAATGGGATATAACAAAAAAATAAGTAATCTTTTTTGCAGGATTTAGGCCAGCAATTACTTGGAAATAAATGTTTTCCTTGCGTGTATCTGTTTTTCTGTAATAACTTGTGCTCACAGTGGGCAATAAGGGAAACACGTGCAGAATTGTGAAAAGTAGAGATTTGAAAAAAGATCTGTTCCTGCATTTGTATTACCTTTTAACTAAAAAAGGGTGCATACAGTTTTCCAGCATTATCTCTTGTATGAAAGATGGCTTAAATGAGACTGAGTTTTCCATGGCACTAGAATACCAAACTGACAAGGTTTCTTTTTTAATTTTAACAAAGGAAGCATGTCACTGTCATTCCCCAGCTGCAACTGGCAGAACATTAGACATTCTTAAAACTGTGCAATATGACTAGTTAGAGTAATTTTGGAGAAAAATAAAGACCGACACATCTGCAACAAGCATGATAAAAAGGGAATGGTTCTAAATGCAAAGATAAATTAAAAAGAAATAATATTTCAGATTAGACTTATTTGGATTAAGAAAATTTAAAAACTCAGAATAAAAAGAAAAGATTGAAAACCCTGAATGAGCAAGAAGTCTCTATGAAAGGGTCTTTTCCGACAGAGATTTTGAACTGGGCTGCAGTATGCCCATCACGTTTTCTCTGCTTTTTGAGTTTAAAAGTAGAATGCAACAGCCTTTTTTTTTCCTTTTTCTAGGAGCAGTCTGTGCCTTTTAAATAACCTTTCATCTTAATTTTTTATTGCTTTGGTAACATATTCCATCATCTTATTTTGTACCTCTTTATTTCATACCTGTCTTTATTGTGATGGTAGGTCAAATATTCTTGAAATACCTATCTTATCTTTCTTTCTTTTTGAACTGTCTGCATCTTCCTGAATTCTCTTTCATCTTTGGAAAATCTACAGATTTCTCCTTTCCTTTTTAAGGGAGAGAAAGTGTGTACACCTTTTATTTCAGAATTGTATAATCTATATGAATATTGCATTTCATATAAGATTTGCAATGTGAATGCCTATTTCTTATCAGTGATAATTGTTCAAACCACTTCATCTCACATTATTCCCTGATTTAGATCAAATCCATCCTTTGCTTGTAAAGACAAGTAGAATTATTTCATCTTATTTGTTGTCTTGTAATAGTTTAGTGCCCAAAGTAGGAAGACAGGACACCAATAACTGCAGACCTACTGTAGATCTTTATTGATGTTTATTTTATAGTACCACCTTTTAAAAATTACTTTCTTCTGAAGTACTCATTATATTTCCCTTGCCTTTTATAACATTATGTAAACTGTGCATAATAACCTGAATATATATAAATGTTTCCTTTTTCCTGTATCCAATAGTTCTGTGAAAGAATCTTTGAGTTGTTGTCCTGCTGATCTGACTTTGAGATATTAAAAGATTTTTACGAGGAAGATGGTCACCCAGATATCCATTCTCTCAGATTTGTGTCATCACCCCAGAATACAAAGCTTTGGCTACACAGAAGCATATCTGGAATACAGACTGTTGGTGAATGTTTTGTCCAGTCTATGTGATTGCAGTTTGAGGGTCAGATATAAATAAGGGTAGGACTTGCTTATGGATAGGCACTGTACGATTCTAAACTTCACACCTGACATCATTGCAAATAAGTGAGTAAGAATGATGTTTAAAATTAATACCTTTGTTTAAATTATGTTTTGACTCCTCAGGGTTGCAAGAGAATCTTAAACATACTTTCATATGCAAAAAATGTCACAAAGTGAGTTCATTTTACAATGAACATATTTCAAGGTTCGTTTGCTTCTTCGGCATACCAATCTGACTTTAAAGCAGTGTTACAGAAGCCTAATCTTATTCCCAAATACTTGATTAAAATGTCATGCTTACATTTTAGTTCAGACATATTTTTCATATTTATCCATAATGATGTATCCAATTCTGTTCTTTTTTTTTTTTTATTTAGCATGCTATAATAATCTTACTTTGTCATTTTGATACAATGTCTTCCCAAGTTTTTGTATCAATATTGTGTTTTCATTACATATATGGTATGAAAATTAATATCATGTTATCTTTCTTAACTATATTTAGTCTTTCAATTTTACTCTTAATTGGTTACATTCTAATATTCAGCTAAGCTCCATAATGTATTTTAGCTATCTTTGACTCATGGACTGATGGCACTGTTACAAATATGATTATCAAGTTAAGGACAGTTTGCACTTCTCTTAATTGTCGATGTTTAAGTTTTCTAGTACTGTGATTTTGTTTTTCTTTTTCCCTTTCTGTGTATTATGACCTACTTTTAAATACAGTGAAGTTTTTATGACTATGGATTTTCAACTACTGGATAAGGCATTTTTGTTTGCTGCCTTTGTATACTTACTTCATTGTTTCATTTATTGGATTTATGCTGCTATTTTGTTTTTGGTTCAGGTGCTTTTTTAATCTTATTCAGAATTTCATCCTGGATCAGATCTAGGGTTATTCTTTGTATCATGCTATTTACTTCTAGGCTTTGTGTTAGTTGATAAGAAATTCATCAACACCCGAATTAGAGGTAATTACTTGCTGCTGTGATACTTCTGATAGCCTCATCTGTTCCTTTACCTTGCTGTGTGGGGGCTATACTTGGGGCTCAGTTGGACTTCTCTGATTACAACGATTATCAGACTGGATTTTAGTCCGTTCACATTGCAGTCTAAAAGGTTTAACTTACTTAGGTCAATAACTTGAACTTGCAGGTTAGCACTGGAAAGACATAATATGAAGCAGATTATAAAAATGTTAAGATTATTTAAAATATGGTGAAAAGAATCACCAAAAAATTAGCATGCTTGATAAGGATACATTCTTCAGTATAATATTTTTTCCACTGGAAATAATTTGAATCAATGCAAACTTTCAGAAGGAATGTTTAAATATTATTACCCAGGGAAACATCACCTAGTTGCTTCTGCTTAGTTTGATTTTGCACAGAAGTGATACATATGTGTGTGTAAGGCCTGTGTGGGGATTTCTGAGCTTTACAAGAGGAGGAACCGCTTCTAACCTTGTTATTTAAGTATATGTTCTTGATACTGCTTTAAAAATAAGCCCCCCAGAAAAGCACGGATAGTATAAGAGTTTGACCTAAGCCATGTCCTTGCCACAAGCCAAAAGACAGGCTGTGAATGATTAGACTTTGAAGTTTCATTCACTGAAGCATGCTTCTAGACAGACAGAAACCTAAGTCAGCCCTTATTTTTTATAAAGCAAATGTAGAGAAATGTTCCTTTCCTGCTTATAAAATGTAAATGTGCTGAAAATAGCTTGAGAAAAGTGCAGATAGTAGGTCAGTACTGTTTCTTTTAATATATATATATATTTCCCATCATTATAGAGAATCTTAAGCCCGTTCTTGTTCTAAAAAAATAAATACTCAGCATTTATATATAGAAACTGCAGTCCTATTCATTTTATTTCTGTAAGTAATGTCATTAAATCAATGGTGGTAGTCATGTAAGGTAAGCACATTATGGCCCTTTGTGTGTTTTTTAAAAAAAGATGCACATTTGTCAGAGAGATTCATTATTAAAATGTGATGGTGGAGAGATAAATCAGTGCTGCTTTTTAAAGGTTAGATCAGTTATAAGGGTCTTCTAAGCATGTGGCATTTTTATCATAATTAAGACCTATTCTAAACAGAATTATTTTTTCTGCTTTAAATGCATATTTTAATGTTGGGTCTGATTTTGTAGCTCCCATATCCTATAAAAAGCATTCTCTGGAGGATGAGTTTCCTCCACCATGGAAAATTCTGAGTTTTCAGGACTTTTGCCACATAAGCAAGACTCTGAACATTTTTGTGAGAACAAATTATGAAGAGAATGAGGCTAACTCATAGTGCTTAACAGAGTAATATTACCAAATAAATCCACCTAAAATATTTTTAAATTTAATTTCATTGAAACTCAAGTAAATTGGGCAAGAAAAAGAAAGGTCATTGAGGTCAAGTCTCTAATAAAGCCTAGTGATTAGCAAAATGGGAGATTTAAAGTCAGAACCTCACTCTGCCTGATGCTGTGTGATTGGATGTCAAGCATTCACTCTCACTCAGTCAGGGCAGGAATTTGGTCTATGGTCTTATTACAAAGGTTCGGGTTTTTTTTCCTTTTAAAGTAATTATCAAATTCTTCCTGTCCATATGACCAGAAAGGTAGTAATTTCATCTACAGATTGATGCCTTTTGTACTTTCACTTCTCACCTATAGTACTGGAAAGAGACATTTAAGAATAACAAATTACTTAAAATGTTCATTTCTGAATATACTTCTGAAAAAGATACTGAATACTGAGTTTAAAGAAAAATTTTCAGCAAGCCAGTGGCTAAAATCCTCTGGTTGAAGTTATTCAACTTTTGAACTCTTTAAAATAAAGCATCTCAAGGACTTCATGGAGGAAAAAAAATATGGAGCGCAACAAAACCATGTACAGCAACTCTCATGCATTTCACATTGACTACTTTGGGTTTGTCTAGTTTCAAGGAAAGGAGGCTGAGGGGTGACCTCATTGGTCTCTACGGCTTCCTGAGGAGGGGAAGTGGAGAGGGAGGTGCTGATCTTTTCTCCCTGGGATCCAATGATAGGACTCATGGGAATGGTTCAAAGCTGCATCAGAGGAGGTTCAGACTGGACGTTAGGAAACATTTCTTTGCTGAGAGGGTGGTGAAACATTGAAACAGGCTTTCTAGAGAGGTGGTGGATGCCCCAAGCCTATCTGTGTTTAAGAGGAATTTGGACAATGCCCTTAATTTGCTGTAACTTTTGGTCAGCTCTGAAGTGGTCAGGCAGCTGGACTAGATGATCACTGTAAGTCCCTTCCAATTGAAACAGTCTGTTCTGTTCTGTTCTCTTCTAAATCTCTTACTCCAACTTCATGCAATTTTGTCATCTTCAATTATATTTCACCATGGTCTTTACCATGAAAAGGAACTGCATGAAAAATAGACTTTCAGACCATCTTTAAGTCAAGCCACTAATAGCTCTGTTCAGTGATAGCTATGTTTGGTAGGTGGGTAGATTGATTTTTACACTTTCTACTCCTTAGTGCTTGGTTCATAAAAAAAAATAACTGCGTCAAATAATATTTATGTTCTGTGAAAATGCTTCCAGGAAAGCACTAATATCAATTATGCTTAATAGTAACTTTGAAATGTAAAATATATTTGTGAAAATAATAATGAAAAATAGTAATTTAAATCAGACATTGCATAAAATGTGGTTTACAAAGTAATTGCTATTTACTCTAAACTAAAAACTCGACAGAATAGTAACTAATGCTATCGATATAAGAGTATTCTGGCATGCTATAAAATAAACCAAGTAAAATAATTGATAAAATGCTTCATATTGGCAATACTGCTGAATTACTGAGTATCCCTAGGTATCCCTAGTATCCCTCCCTGCAAAAACAAATCCTGTGAGAAAAACTTCTATGAAAATTAAATTTACATGATATTAAAAATTAAGAATTCAAATAGAATTCAAAACAAAAACTGAAATGGGACATAATTTTTTTCTAGGTACGGGAGAGAGAGTGGAGGACTAGAGAGAAAGGATGAAGTACATGTAAATATTAAACAGAGAAAAAAGCTATTTAAACAACAGGACACTGTTAGTGTGATAACAGAAATATTGCCAATTAATAGATATTGCCTAGAAATGAAAAGAAGCTCGATAAAATTTTGGAACAGCATTCTAATAAAACATAGTGCAATCCAAAACCCAGCTTTGTGTTAACATGACAATCATTTGCTGATTTATTATACTTTCTGGTTGCTTTTGATTCGAGGGGACTGACTCTAAGATCCATTGCAGGTCTAAGCTGTTTTGTTCCAGTTCATGGTTTTTTCTCCTAATTTTTTTCTCCATTTGGTTTTGGTATTGTTCCAGAATGTCCAATTAATTTTGATTTTAGCGATCACAGTCAGTAAGAGCTGTATTCCTGAGTTCATACATATTCTATTTCAACCAATTTTTCAGCAAGATCTACGAGAATATTGACTCCCAGACCCCTTTTTTTCTCAAATTCAACTTTAATGCTGATGATAATAAAACTGATATAATCTCAATTGTACTTATTACTAAATTCTTCAAGTTTTATACATTGACCCCTTCTTCATTTATCAGTACAAATGCTTTCTGAATTTTATTTTTGTTAACAGTTTGTTTTTATTTTCCTCTCACAAAGAAAATCTCATCTAATGTAACCCCAGGCTGCAGCATATATTCACAGATTATTGCAAGTTTTCAGATGAATACCTGAATGTCCTTTTTCTCAGAGCAATCTAGTCATATAAATTGGGGAAGATAACACAATTTCTTAAATCCTCTGGAAACAGTCTCGCAAATAGTAGCTTTGAGGTACATAACGACTTCAAGTGCTTATATTTAAAAATGGGTTATATTGCTCTACAGCTTTGCATCATTTGATATGAAGGTGTAATTTAGACATGCACACAATTTGTCATAAAAGATTGGAAAAGGTGCCAATAAGAATTTCAGATGAATCATTCTCACAATCCTCACTTTTGTATGTAAGCACTTACTTAGACATCTATTAGTGCGGAAACATGATATCATACTAGCCAGATTCTATTGATTCTGTTCCCATTACTGGAACCTTAAACAGATAGAACTAAATCATAATATAATTTCTATGTTGGGTGCCATCATTGTGTATGCCATAAATAAACTAAAGTATACCCTGTTTAAAAAGAAAAGTTTCTTTCAAATATGCTTCTTAGTAGTCAGGTTGCATAACATCTGTGGCCCAATATCCAAAAACAATATCTAATCTGTTGTCAACTACATCCCTTATTTATACAGTTATTCTCCCTTATTTTTACAGTTATGTCTGAGGTATGCTTTGATTTCAGTATACAAATAAGAATGAGAAACCTCTAATCAATTTTATTAAATTGAAAACCAATTGGGATGATTGTTCGTAACTGAAGATAGACCAAAATTTTTTGGTTCTCAGCTTGAGGGGAAGAGGAGTTGATTTAAGACATCAGCGCATTTCTGCAGGGTTTTAATATGCCACATAATGCCACCTGTGGCATTAAGAAGAGTGGGGTGAATCAATACTTCAAACATCATGCTGCAGAAGCATAACAGAACATAAAGTTTCTCCACATTAGGGAAATCGCAATAGAAGGTCCCAGACTTACAATATACAGAAGATCTCACTTGACATATTCTAGCACCAAACATATTTATAAATGCAGGCAGTTGCTAAAACCAAATCCTCAAAACCATGGACTGCAGCTGAGTAATATACTGAAATTTAGGGTTAAACTTAGATATTCCTAACCAGAACTGAATGTCCAGTTATAAGGAATTTCCTTCAACTACCACTAAGTGGGGGAACAAATGAGTTGAAAGTCATGAAATCTGAAATGTGAGCTGATTTCCCATCAATAAGCATTTTGTGTGCACTGGAGTTCCAAATATATGCAGGTCAGGGTGGTCATAGGAGGATGAACTGCAGGTATGAAGTTGCCTTAATGCCTGAAATGTGGGCTGACTACTCAGTGTTGTTCTGGATTGTCGCAAGGACCTGAATGGCAGAACTTAATAGCAGGGATCATTGGTAGGTCTGAGACTTAGTATAACCTTAAGATCAGCCTTAACATTTTGATGTAGGCCCTGAAATCAATCACACTATTTGCCTGATGAAAATTACAGTATCTCAGATTGTATATGGTACATGGATGCTTGTGTACACACCAAAGTGTGTAGCAATTTGCTCAGAAATGTTTCTAGTCCTTCCAGTTCTATAGTATGGGAGTATTTGAATATGAATTCTTCACTGTGTTTAGCATTGAAGTGAATATAGAACTAAAGCATAGCATTTTAAAAACCTGACAGTTCTTTGTAATGAAAAATAAATCAGGATTGCTAATTCCCATTCATGTGAAGAAGTCCTTGATTATGAATGCACAATAAAAAATTGTGATGCTTTTTATAGAAGTGGAACTGGCTTGAAAGCTTTCACTGCTAGTTGTCAAAACATTTTTTAAATTCTCAAGCCTTGGAAATTAGCTTACTGTCATCGCAGAAGTCTGCTGCTGTAAGACCCATTATTTTAATTTCTTACTGCAGTTCCTGTTAAGAAATCAGATGTGCAAACTCTTGTTTCATATAAATAAAACATGATTATAGGTATCCCTTATAATGTGACAAGAATGACTAATATCAGAAATTGAAAATTAGATTAAGGTATCTTAGCATCTTGGGACATTCAACCTATCATAGAAGACCAATGTCAGATTTCCTCTGAATGGATTTATTTGTTTTTGATTTAGTATGAAATATTGTAAACTCCTGTCACTGAAGCCAAGTGGGATCTCATGCCCTGAATAATGGGGGGGGGGGGAAGAAAAAAAAAAAAAAAGAAAAAAGAGAAAGGAATCTTGGTATTATAACAAATGTGTGGAGTATGGTACAAGAGTCAGCTCAGGAATTATCAGTTCAGGAATTATCAAGTCTGTTCAGTGATAGGTCTGTCATATTCTTCTGGCTTTTCTGATCCATTTGGGTATCTTCTTGTCTTCAGGGTTCTGAGTCATAGAGGAACGATTAACTCGGACTCCATGCTGGGATGTGCTGTGATGCACTGAGTCAGTTACACAGCACAGCTAGTCCGCAGCATATACAGCTTGGCTGCAGGTAACTGGGAATTAAACAGTCCTGGTTTATTTTCAATTCCACTTATGCTGGCATATACCATATGTTACACAGCAAATTCATTTGAGAATGGTAACTTCATCTGGAGAATAAATATCCTTTTTTTTATTTGTTCCCTAACAAGTGATAAATCTCATCATCATCTATTAGATGTTAAGTTTTACATAATTCTAATTTTTAAGAAATTCACAGAATCACAGAACAGCCCAGGTTGGAAAGGGACTTGAAATATTTTCTGATCCAGCCTTTTGTGGGAAAGGGAGATTATCTAGCATCCTGTCCAATTGCATCTTGAAAACCACTAGTGATGGGGACTCTACCACATCCCTCGAGAGGTTGTTCCAGTGAATAATTTTTCTCACTGTAAAAAATTTCTTTGTTATGTTGCAATGAAACTTCTCTTCATGCAGCTTGTACCTGTTACTCCTTTCCATGCAACTCCTTGTGAAGAAAGAGCCTCTGTCCATTTTGTAGCTGCCCTTTAAGTACTGGAATACTGTGATGAGGTACTGAGCCTTCTCTTCTCCAGGGAGGAAAGACTTAATTCTTTCAGTCTTTCCTCATAAGGCAGATTCTACAGGCTTTTGATCATTTTTGTGGCCTTCCTTTGGACCCTCTCTAGTCTGTTTGCCTCTTTCTTGAACTGTGTGGACCAGAATTGGACTTAGGTATGGCTTGACAAGTGCTGAGTAGAGTGGCATGATCATGTCTCTGTCTCTGCTAGTAATGCCCCTGGAGATGCAGCCGAGGATCCAGTTTGACTTTGTTGCAGTTCACTGCTGACTACTTTTCAGCTTGTTGTCCACCAGGACCTCCAGCTCCTTTTCAGCAAGGCTTCTCCCAAGCCACACATTTCATAGGCTGTACTGTGTTCTTTTGTTATGTTTTCCCAGGACTTGGCATTTGTCTTTGTTAAACTTCACACAATTCTTGCTAGCCCATTCTTCCAGCCTGTCTAGGTGCCTCTGCAAGATTGGTCTCCCTTTGACATGTTCACCTCACCACCCAGTTTATTGTCATCAGCTCATGATTCTTAAACACCCTGCTGCTCAGTTGTTTAAATTCTAGAAAGAGTCTGAACTCTAGTTAGTGTAACACAATGGCAGGAAAATAAATGTTAAACTATAGGATGGGCCTCTATGTGTTCAAGTACTTTTTGCTAAGCATAAAAATTGGTTCAAAATAATGTTCCCCAGTGTGTTTCATGTGAAACTGACTATTATGAAAAAACAACTTTTCTGTTACTGTTTCATAGAAATATTTACACTTGACAAAAAAAAAAAAAGTTAAATTTTATCTCACTTCAACTATGCCTTCAGTTCAGCACTCATAATATGAGAGAGGAGTGTCTTATTATTTCCACAACTCACAACTTTGCAAAAACTCCAATAAATGTTGGCAGGTAAAATTATTACTTCCAAGATCCAAGCAGACAGAAATCGTTCCTTCTGCTGCTCATAAGGCTTTGACCTTCACTTTGTAAACAAAATTCTCCTGGCCTAAGTGGAAGTTTTGCTCATGTAAGGACTATGGGTTATTTGTAGCTTGTATCCAAAGCTTAACCAAAGCTGATGAATAATGAGGAGTAACTACTGTATGTTTTATACAGAAAGTCTTCATAAGACAAAAGTAATTAGAAATATAATGATTATTAACCAAATAACATTGCTGTCTGGATCATTGTAATCCAAGAGAAAAGTTGGAACCGATGTTTATTAAAAAATTAGTAGCAAAGAAATTAATCTGTTGGAACATGAATTACAACTACTAATATGGTGACTTAGGTCAGTAAACATTTGAACTCTGCTGGTAAAAGGTAGCTGTTTTTGCTTCACATATAGAATTTCTGTTCTTTCTGAAATTGAAATATGAATACAATAAAAATTTTTGAAGTGATCTGGAAATAATTACATTCAGTTCTTATGTTTTATCAGTTAAAATTCTGTTTATTTAAAAAAAGGTTGGGGAAACTTGTCTGAAACATATCGTGTATGCCATGACTCACTTAAAATACTGTACAAAATCCCACAATATGTATTTTTCCTCCCTAAGCACTTTCTGGGAAATCAGCATGCTGGGGAGCCTCTGTGAAGGGCCCATACATTGATGTGTGCAGCATGGGGAAGAAACACAGGAAATTAGTGATCTGTGTAGAGTTGCAGGACTTTGATCTTGCTGGAATCATGGTGGTGCAGCGGAATGGCTCATATGATTGGAGTGTTGCAATGGAGGGATTCAGGCTTTTTAGGAAGTACAGAGCAGGAAGATTATGAGGTAGAGTTCCCCTTTATGTGAGAGAACAGCTGAAATGGATGGAGCTCTGCCTGGGGATGAATGATCAAACAACTGAGAGCATTTGGGTAAGAATTAAAGAGCAGAACATTCTGGGTTACATAATAGTGGGTGTCTACTGTAGAGTAGATGAGGCCCTCCACAGAAAACCGGAATGATCTTGAAGTTTGCAGGTCCTGGTCCTCAAGGGGGACTTCAACCGCATTGATATCTGCTGGAACAGGGACAGTTTAGTAGGGCATAAACAATCCAGGGAACAATCCTTGAGAACAATTAACAATCCGTGAGAACTTCAGTGACAACTTCCTGACCCAAGTGACAAAGGAACCAAAGTTGAGAGGTGCACTGCTGGACCTCATATTCACACACAAGGAAGGGCTGGTTTGGAATGTGAAAGCCAAAGGCAGCCTTGGCTGCCATTACCATAAGTCGGTGGAGTTCAGGATCCCGAGAGGAAGGAGCAGGGCAAAAAGCAAGGTAACAAACCTGGATTTCAAGTAGTCATTGGCCTCTTCAAGGCTCTGTTTGAAATAATCCCCTTGGATAAAGCCTTGGTTGGAAGAAGACCGCAAGAAAAATTGTTGATGTTCAAGGGTCATGTCCTGCAAGCTCAAGAACAGTCCATCCCAACAAGCAGGAAGTTAGGCAAAAAATGTCAGGGAGACTGCATGGAAGAACAAGGTGCTCTCAGAAAAAAACTCAGACATGAAAAGGGAGTATATGAAAGGTGGAATCAGGGATAGGTAACCTGAGGGGCATACAGAGACACTATCTAAGCATGCAGAGATGCAGCTAACAAAATCAAAGCCCAGGAATAGAATCTGGTGAGGGATGTCAAAGGCAACAAGAAGGGCTTTAAGGACACTGGGGAAAATATGGTCCCACTGCAGAATGAGGTGAGGACCTTGGTAAATCAGGACATATAATAGGCTGAGGTACTGAATACCTTCTTTTGTTTCTACCTTTAGTAGCAAGGTTCGCCTTCATAACCCCAGATATCTGAAACCAGGGGCAACATCTGGAGTAGGGAAGGTGTACCACTGGTGGCAGAGAATCAGGCTAGGGAATACTTAAGCAATGTGGACATGCATAAGTCCATGAGCCTTGATGAGTTGCGCTTATGAGTGCTGAGGGAGTTGCCTGATGTCATTGCAAAGCCACTCTTTATTGTCTTCAAAAGATCATGGTGACTAGGAGAGGTGCCTGAGGACTGTAGGAAAGCAAAAGTCACTCCTGCCTTCAAAAAAGGCAAGAAGGAGGACCCAGGGAAGTACAGGCCTGTCAGGCCTCACCTCCATCCCTAGGAAAGTGATGGAGCAGCTAATCCTGGAAACCATTTCCTGGCAACTGACTGACAAGAAAACCACCAGGAGCAGTCAGCATAGATTCACCAAGGGGGAGTCATGCTTGACCAACCTGATAACCTTCTATGGTGAAATGACAGGCTTGGCAGATGAGGTAAGAGCAGTGGATATTTTCTACCTAGACTTCAGCATGGCTTTTGACGTGGTCTCTGTCACCTGACACTAAGGGGACAGACAGGTTCTTTCAGGAATCCTTGACAGAATGATGACAGCACATTACCAGGGGGCAGAAGCAGAGGGTACCAGTCACACCCTCCCATGACACCCCCATAGAGGTAGACAGTGATGCGGATTGAAAACCAGCAGAATAGACAAGCCCAGAGGGTGGTGGTGTGTGCAATGAAATCTGCTTGGTAACTAGCAATGTACACCAGGGTGCAATACTGGATCCGATCCTGTTCTATATCTCCATGAATGATCTGGCAGATGGGGGAGAATGTACCCTCAGCAAGTTTGCTGATGACACAAAACTGGGAGTGGCTGGTACACCAGAGAGTTGTACTGCCATCCAGAAGGAAGTCAGTAGGCTGAAGAAATGGTCTGACAGAAACCTCATGAAGCACAAAGACTGGCACTGGGAAGGACTGACCTCAGGCTGGGGGTCATCCATCTGGGAAATGGCTTTGCAGAGAAGGCTATGGTGGTGTCCAAGTTGCACATGGAACCAGGAAATTATTCGTGTCACAAAGAAGGCCAACAGCTTCCTAGACTGCATTAGGTGGAGCATTGCCAGCAGGTCAAGGGAGGTCGTCCTTTACCTCTACTCAGCACTGGTGAGGCCACACCTGGAATATTGTGTCCACTTTGGGGCTCCCCAGTACCAGAGAGCGACGGAGCTACTGGAGTGAGTCCAGCAAAGGGCCACAAAGATGATTTAGGGGCTGGAGAAACTCTCTTGTGGGGAAAGGCTGAGAGAACAGGGACTGTTCAGCCCAGAGAATGGAAGGCTCAGGGTGATCTCTTCAATGTGTGCAAATATCTGAAAGGAGGGTGTAGAGAAAAGGATCTTCTTAATGGTGCTCAGTGACAGGACAAGAAGCAATGGGCACAGACTGAAATACAGGAGAATCCATCTGAACTTGAGCAAAGCTTTATTTTACTTTGGGGTGACTGCACCTGAATA
Organism: Vanellus vanellus; assembly: GCF_965231255.1. Classification (NCBI taxonomy): domain Eukaryota; kingdom Metazoa; phylum Chordata; class Aves; order Charadriiformes; family Charadriidae; genus Vanellus; species Vanellus vanellus. Next base: position 55,042,280 of record NC_138908.1, read on the forward strand.
GATTGCCCAGGGAGGTTGTGAAGTCTCCACCCTAGAAGATACTAAAAAAACAGGGAGTGGTGCCCAGTAATAGGACAAGAGGCAATGGCAAAAACTGAAACACAGGAGCTTCTGCCTGAACATCAGGAAACACTTTTTCACTGTCAGGGTGGCTGAGCACTGGCACAGGGTGCCCAGAGATGTTGTGAGGATATCTAAAAGCTGTCTGGACATGGTCCTGGGAAACTTTCTGAAGGTGACCCTGCTTGAGCAGGGAGGTTGGACAGGATAACCCCAGAAGTCCCTTCTAGCTTTCACCAGTCTGTGATTCTGTACTTTATGAGTGTGATATCTTTGACACTGGTAGTTTTATAACATTGCTAGACAGAATGTTTCTTGTATAGTCTACAACCTCAACATCAATCCCGAAAGAGGATAACCACACCTGACAGCTGGCAGCTAAACAAAAATTTAATTAAGAAACTGTTCATCCAATACTGGGTGACCCCTTTGGAAAACATCTCCATGCATGGGACAAGAAGTGAAAATTGAAGTGGAAGTATTTTAGATGATTTCTTATGGAAGATAAGTGAATAAAATTTGAATTTTAAGTCCCCAAAACTTAATTCCTAAACATTAGTATAATCTTTGACCTCCTCCTCCATAGAAACCCATTTTTATGTCCAAAGGGAATGCCAGCCTGCTAGTCTCTGGATATTTTTTATTCAAGAACATAAAGACTCCATGTAAGTTTCTAAAATTGTAATTATTGGGAAGTATTTTTGTGTTATAATAATTAAAACCCTCTTTTTTCAACAACAGCAGTTTATATATAAGTTCATTAACTATTAGTTGCATTAGGAGATTTTACTCTTCTCCTCAAAAGATCTCTAGAGAACTTCAATTTTAAAATTAATAAAATCATTAAAAATTTTGAAAAGTGAAATTTATTTTGATCCAGGGAACAGAACTGGATTTGTAATAGCTTAGAAAGTTGTATCTGATGTTCATTTTATTTTAACTAGTGTTAAAAGATAGTGCTCAGCTAAAAAATACAGGGTACAATTTCAGTTACATCAATGCAGCTGCATCAACATTTTTCAAATTGGCCTAGATATGAGACATAGCTTCTTCAGGCTTTGCTACTCATTAGCAGAATAAAATATTCTCTCTATCAAGCTATGGAAACAAGGTACGATAAGCTGATCATTCACAAAAGAGAAATTATTTTGTGAAACTATCAGTAATAAAAACCTTCAAAAAGTACATGTTATATTAAGAAAAAAGAAACTATAAAATAAATTTGGGGATTTTTTTCGTTTGTTTTTGTCTACTTAAACAGATGTTTTATATATCAACACAATGAAGGAATTCACCATGCTGTAAAGTACTAAAGATAATGTATTTTTAGATTTGATGCTTGCTTCCTATTCAGTCAAGCTAGTAATTCAATATGAGGTACAGTGTTACATCTCATTTTATCACAAATTAGATTATGGAGACTTCCAGGTAGAGAAATCTTTGATTACCCTGATCATATTTAAACATTAACTGAGATGAAAGCACCCCCCGCCAACTGTATCCATTTAACCCTGTACTTTTGTTCACATTAAAATTACACACCAATACTCAGCCTGTTGAAAAGATGGTAAATTGGATCTTGTTGTTCCCAGTATATTGTTTTCATGACTGTTAGGTCAGTAGTCTTCAGGGAAATTAGATAAATTTCCCTGAAATTATTTTGCTCCATTATTGTGAAGAACTAAATTTGCCAGTGTTTATAAGACATATCTAGACTCTAGCTTCTAGGGAGAAAAGCTTGAGTAGACATAGGTCCGATATCTTGTTCCCTCACCTAGCTGTAAATTAGACGTCCATGACTCTTTAGAGAGAAAGGAAGACAAAAAGGATCTAGGATGAAGCTGAGTAATTCAAAAGGGGGAGGGAAGTGTTTTAGAAACAGGTATAGAATTTAATTTAGTTATCTTACTGTATTTTTTTAAAAGATGTTTCAAGGAAAAAAGTGACTTTTTTACTTTGCATAGTAGGTGGATTTTTTTTGTTTGTTTTTTTCACATAAGCATGGAAAAAGACTGCCATGCCAACTTTCAGCTCACCCTTTTTCCAAAGATTTTTGTTTAAAAATAGTAGAAACACATTTACATTTTCTATGATTGCTCTCCTTTGAGTTTTTGTTTTGTTTTGTTTTCAAATTTTATCATGATGTAAGAAGTGAAGTTGTTGCCGTTCAAGCACCTAATTTTGCAAGAAGCTTGGGTATGAAAGTGGTAGTACTTTATCATCTGATTTTATACTTGGCAAAACATTTGCATATTTATAAGTGAGGTTTACTGCTGTAAATGATTTGCTCCCTGTAAATCCTTTTGACTTCAGCTAGTCACTCTGCATAAATTAAAGGTTATAAAATTGCTCTCCAAATACCTATATACTACAGATGGAAAAAGTGTACCATTGCTCTTGATGGCATTGAACATCTTTGTTGAATTGTGTATACACGTTCATGCCGACAGCAGAATTAATTGTTCTGTTAGTGATATCTGTACATTTTAAAAATCTGAGTCTTTTTATAAATGTAACAGAATTATAATTTTTTTCAGAGTCAGATCAAGGGAGACTTTTTGTGACAGTTCAGTGAAGTCAGAATTTCAAATGAAATCAAAACTGTCATGTAAGCATGATGAATACCATGATTTTGTTTCCTCCTCTGCATTCAGAATACTGGTTGTTGCACAATTTTACTTTTTTTTCCCCTCAAAGGAATTTAGTGTTAGATACCAATTTCTACCCGTGCGTATTATAAGTGGAATTCAAGTCACTAGTCTTTTATGCAAATGAAGGTGAATCAAATCAGATTGATATGAAGTCACATCAGACTCTATAGTTAACATTGTACCCAACTTCCTGTATTATCTCATTTTTACATAATTTCCTCTTATTTAACTGAAATAAGACTATTATACCTGAAAAAAAAAATGTAAATAGATTAATTTTTACCTTGTTGTTTTTATGGCTGTAAGTAATCTGTCAAAATATTGCTAAAGTTTTTCTCAACTTTTAAATCTATTCAGCACTCTCTAGACCTTTATCATACAGTCTATTCTAATGGTTTAGGAAGAAGAGACATCTTTTTTAATTCTGTGCATCAAAGTTGCCTGAGCACCTCTGCTAAATCAGGAAATCCTATAGATACGGAGCAAGCCAAGAAAGCAAATCAGCTTTTCCAACAAGAGTACTAAACCTTAGTTGTGTCTCTCCTGTATTATCAGGTTAGAGGCTGGGAGCAGGCACAAAATAGATTTATAACTCCCTTCCCCACCTCCTCCCTCACTCCTCCTAAACTGGATACTCATTGTCAACTCTGTTGACTTGGTGTGATTGTCTTTTTTTACCTTGCAAAGGGGGGATATAGGGAGATGAGGTCCTGATGAGCAAGGAAGAATGGAGGAGGTTCTGCTGTGAAATACGTCTGTTCAAGGTCCCATGAAAGAGTACTCTTATAGAAGAGAATACATTCTTATTAAGAATATGTAAAAGGTGTCCACTCAAGGGATCAGGAATATTTTGTTTTGTATGTTCTAATATTATCCTGAATCAACTAAAGGTATGAGATGGGTGACCTATAGAAAATTCCCACAAATAGTCTTGTGCCACCGTAATTCCTAAAGTGCAGCATGGATAGTGGGGTTAACAGTTATGAAAGTACTCTGAAGTGTAAAGCTGCCGTAGCTGTGCATCTTCACAAAGCATTAAATGAGTATTGGTTGAGTATAAATAGAAAGCATTCTGTATAGCTGTGTCTGTTTCTGTAGGAACAGTGGGAGTGCTGAGTGCTGTGATTTGAACTAAAGACATGTTACCTGCACTATTGCATGTGCAGTTTGCATTATAAATGGTAGCAGAAGAAGATTCTCTTGTACTGTGTAACCATAAAGCATAGTGGGAAAAAAAAAAAGCAAACAATCCCCAAAACACCAGGAAATTAAGCAAATATGTCTACACATTGTGAAAATTCTGTTAAACTTTTTTTAGGCAATGTATTGATCAGCAGGCTTGTTTTCCTGGGGTACAGGAGAGACTGAAAGGGAGCATTTCAACATTTACATCTTTGAATCTCTTCAGTGACTTACTAGGGAGAATAAGCAGCTTGAGTTGTTTCAAGTTCAGGGAACATTTGATGTTCAGATATGAGAAGAAAAGGAAATAAACAGTTTTAAAATTGTCAGAAGCAGCATCTTTCCATTGATGCTCTGAAAAGAGTAATTAGCTCATTTGGAAATTCTTCTATGAGAGTATCAAACCACTGATACATAGTGGATTTACTGAAGGTTTCTGACCCAACTGTTCTCATTTCAGCTACAAAGATGTCAGTGGGCTATAAACAAAGTAGGTGTTATTCATAACTACTTGTGCATGTAAAACAAAGAAAGGTCTATATGCTCAAATGTACAGTCACACTGAGAAGAAGCACAATCCTATTTGCCATATAAAAACCAAAATTGTCCAGAGTCCTTGAAAAGAGCAAATAAGAATAAGTTTATTCTTGTCCAAAACTGACATGTCAAACAATCTGCTAAAACTGACTAAAGTGTTGGGAACTATGTATCCCTTTTTAACAACCTTTCTGGTAAAAGTACTAGAAATTAAACAATGTCGGTTCAATGATATCCATGTTTTAATAGGAATTAATGGGAAAAACACAGAAGAAACCCAGGCAGACCTTGGCAAGAGCTGTGAAGTTTTATATATACATCACAAAAGCAGCTACAAGGGTATAGATTTGGGTATTTTATCTGTTGTTACACATGTGAAAAAAACTAATTACTTGTGAAATTGAGAGGGTTTTTTATTTTCTTTTAAGTGCTAGCCCAAAATATATTTATCAAAAACCTGTTGATGGTAATAAAGTGCTTAGATGGGTCAGGACAAAGGAAGAGAGTCCATGATGAGGCTCTACACCTAGAATTTTTGACTGTTTTCTGTTAAGGCTCTGGTAATGTCATCCAGTCTGATAGACATCAAGATTTAACAAAACAGAAAGGAAAATTCTGAATCTTCTGCATTGGCTGTTTGGGAGAGATCTGGTAGCCCAAGGCTTATTATTTGGTAGCCCAAGGCTTAACTGTTCACACAGATAGTACACGTTCGAATTTTCCATACTTGCATACTTAACTCTGTCATTTCACTGTCAGTCATTTCCTGAAGCAAAGCTAGAAGTATGAAGTTGGGTCTGCTCCCTTGTTCTACTTTCTCTAGACCCCCAGATGGATTTTTTTTATTCCTGCAGTACCTGTCCTTTCTGATAATGGTGATGACTGTACGTTTTAAAGGTGTGATATTGTCACGATACTTTATTTTTTGACCTGAAACATCTGGAATATTAGTGAGTAGGTTAGCTGTTGAGTATGCCATCACCTCCTTTTCTGATGCAGTTAAAGCAAAACTGAGAAAATATCTTCACTCATTATTTTAAAATAAATTACAACTGTTTGGATGAGTTTTCATTCTTCTATCCATTTTAACAATGTAACAGTAGAAATAAATTGCAAGGACTTTTTGAGGATTTATTTATTTATTTATTTATTTATTTATTTATTATTGTAATGGAGGATGGAGTGATTAAAAAAAAGAAAATTGTCAAAAAATCTATGTAATCAATAAAGAAATAATGATACAGATTTCTAAACCTTCAAACTCTTTTAGGTTGTAGAATGTGCCAAAACCAAAGTTCACCTACAAGCAAATCAATCAACACCTCTGTATATATTCTGGAAGACAAAAGCAGCTTATGTCATTTACACTGTGCTTGTGTAATAAATAGATATGGAAAAGTTTCACACTTATGAGAGTGGATCCACGAAGTGGCACAATTTGGACTTACATGTTGTTTTATTGTCTTGTGAAATTCCATATGTCACTTTGTGTACACTTTACAACGTTGAGAAATTAACAGCCAGTTCTGCCTGGAAAAGCTTTGCCAGACTGCCTCTAATATTGCAAGAATATTGCATGTTTTGTTAATAATTTCCTTTTTTTTTTTTTAAAACTGTGACTCTGTTGATGGTGAAATGGGCTTTTTTTTTTTTTGCATTGCCAACATTTACATATCTTGAATGAAGAAGGAACTTTTCCCTACTTCCTCTGAAACTCATGGTATTTTGCATTATCACGTTTTAATTACTTTTCCTTTAAGTGGCTCTACCATTAACAAATATTTACTAATTTAAATGATCTTGTAACAGTAAAATTACTAAATTCTTAGATCCACATCCTCCCATCAATTTCAGTGATAGTTTTGCTTAAATGAAGACTATAGAAATGAACTTCCTGAAGCTTCTTGACAATTTTTTAGGACTCCTGAAATACAATCTGCATGGATAGACCCTTGTGCCCACATAGCAATGTATTGAATCAAAGGGATTGTTAAACAACCAAGGACATAATAACTAACCTTTTCTTCAATAACTTTTTGATGGAATCACATTTTTCTACGTGTTGTATTGTCCCAAGGCTCAGTGCACTTGAATCTTTCAAACAGCTAGACAATTTTCTGAAAATAACCCTTCCCCACAGAATTTTCTACACACACAGAGTTCATAAGCCTAAGAAAAATAGAGAATGAGCATATTTTCACATATGCGGCTCAGAGTAGCTTTATGGCAGACACAGATGATTTGAAGTACAAATGAAAATGTTACGGAACCTAAAAATATTTAGGAGAAACCATACTACATAATAAAGCAATAAAGCATGTTCATCCTCAGTGCTGATGTTTTGTCTGCTCACACTTGAAACACTTTTGCAAAGTGAGTATTCAGTCTAATGTTTAGGGTTTTTCTTACCCTTGTACTTAATAAAGTCATGAATGTGCTCTGATAGTACTGAAATGCACAGAGGATCTGTCTGGTATTTAATGAGAATTTTTTCACTCACATACATCAGCATTTCAGGATGTTTGTGACACCAGCTTGCTTACATTACAGTGTCAGTTTCAGGAGAATCTGTCAGGGAAATTAGTGGGAGTTCTTTGAGATATTCTGTTACACATTGATAAATCTATATATATTTTAGGGAAAATTGTTTGAGTGAAACTAATAGAAGGGAAACAAAATTAGAAGGGATGTAAATTCCCTTTACAAGATCCTGTACTAGTTTTAAAGATTGTATGTCAGTTTAAAGCAACATTATCAAACTTTGTAAAAGGCAGCTAAAGAAGATTACAATACATCTGATATAAAGTCATGTTTTCATGTCTTTCTTGAGAAGAGAAGAAAAAAAAAACATTGACACCTATGATGAGGTAAAACATTTTGCTCTAAAATGATTGTTCAAAACATGCTTGGGAAACAGCATCTCTCAGCTATCAGAATCAAGGACAATATACTAAATATTAGTATTATCTCTCTGATGTAACTTAGATACCGTGCTGGTTATGTCAATACCCTTCTAAAATTCATAAGTAATAGAACTTTCATGAAAATAAATGCTAGGTCCTAAATGATCAGAATTTTTGGCTTAAATTTTATGTGATCTTTTTAAAATAGAATTATATCTGATTTCTGTGAAAAGCAGGCACTGGCTATATTTCTCCTGTCTGCAGATGGATAGATATATACATTCTAACTCTGTTCCAGAATTTATTTCCATTTTCGCTCTATTCATTACAGGTTATAACATAAAGCAGTGGCCTTACACATTGTTACAGTGAATCTTCAAATTTATATAGCTATGTTTTCTGGTGTTGGTTTTTTTTTTTTTTTCCACTTTATTTTTCTACTATTTTTTTAGTTCTCATGATGTTCTCCTCAAGATTTTAACAGATGCTATTGATTTTGATCATTTTATTGAGTGGCAAATGACCGCAACATGACAAGATTGTTTTTTTTATGCAGATAATCACTACTGATATTAACAAATCAAGTGAAGCGGTTATCATGGCATGACTTTGCAAGTTGTAGGTGACCAGAAAATAGTTCAGGGTACCTCTAATGTTCTTACATGGGGAAAAGGGATGATTTTGTAACAGTGAAGTAGATGAAAGTGAGATAATACAAATTATATATGAGAGTAAAAAACACTGTAACTTAACATTTAGAGAAGGATTATGGAGTTTGTGATGTAGAAATAATATGATGTCCCTTAACACAGGGAAAGAAAATTGCAGTGTCAATGATAGTGCAGAAAAGTAATTAAAATTTCACAGAGTAACATAAGGATTGACTTACATGTTTTCAAGAAAAAAAGAATGGAAAAGTTTGATTAAGACATCCACATTAAGATTTTGAAACTATATGAATAATATGAAGTCAGCAGTGCACCTCAGCAGCAAAGTACAACAGTATACTGGGCTTTATGAATAGGGACATCAAGAGGAGGGATCATCCTCTTGTACTCCACATTCATTAGAACACATCTGGATCTTGCATTCCATTTTGGCCCTCAAACACGGGAAAGACGCAGACAAACTGGAGTAGATTCACGGGATGCCACTGGGGTGATGGGGCCCAGACCCCCTGTCCTGTGAGAAGATGCACTGGGTCTGGTTCATCTGGGAGAAAAGATGGCTTCAGGAGCACCCAACAGCATCCCCAGCACTATTGGCAGGGGATGGAGGAGATGCAGCGAGACTCTTCACAGCGCTGCATGGCGGGAGGTCAAAAGACACCTGTACAGGCTGAAACATGAGATGATCGGGTTGGAGATAAGAAGCATTTTCTGCAGGATAGCCCAGGATTGGAACAGGTTGCCCAAAGGCATTGTGCCATTTCCATCCTTGGATGCTTTCAAGATCCAACTGGAAAAACTGAATCCAACTGGAGCAACCTCATCTGAATCAAGGAACAGCCCCGTTTTGAACAGGAGGTTTGGCTAAAGCCCTCCCAAAGTCCCTTCTAACCAAAATTATTTTATCATTCTGCAACCGTTAGCTAGGGAAATAAATGATCATGCCTGGTTTTGTTCTTCCATTATTCCCTTCAAGAAGCAAATGTTTTTATATTAGGCATTCTTTGGCCATGGTGTATGTGCTGAATGTTCTCTCTATCGACAAAGTAATCTTTGTAGATTTGTTACCAGGTCTTGTGTATTCTGGGCACATCGCACATATTAGTAGAAAAGGGCAAGCATTCTTCACTACATCCTGATTAAAAGAAGGAAAGCAGTTAAAACAATAGCTTAAGAAGCTAAAACAAATGGATAAAAAGGAGTCAAGTAGGGGAAAAGGAATTAATATTGCAGGAGACTTAGAAGTTGTTAACCACCAGACTCCAATTCTGTTAATGTTACCAAGCCTTCAGCATTCAGTGCTGTATCAGGTCTGCACTGTGCACACAGCTATAATAGAAAAGAACAGTAATGATAAAGGAAGAATTTAATCTTGACCAACCCTATGGGGACCCAATCCACAGCAGATTTTAATTGCCACAAGTGCAAGGTCAGTTCCTACCTGCTGAGGATCTTTCTTAGTCCAAATTTTATTTAACCTGTGCAAAAAGATGAGAGCAATGTTTCTCTGATTAAAAAAAAAAAAAAAAAAAAGGAAAATAAAAAAGCATAGAATAGAACATTGTAATGTTTAATATTGACATAATTTATTTTGCTGCATAGAGCTGAAATAACAAACATGATGTAGGCATTATATTATGCCAACTATGCAACTGCTGCTTTGCACCTGTTCCAGGTGTTGGGGTTTTTTTTGAGACATGCTGTTTTGTTTTTTTTTTTTTTTGAGACATGCTCTATAACTGCAGTGACACAAAAGTCTCCTAGCTCTAGAACTTCAATCCTAAAACTGTGTCTGTCCATTCTAGCTCCTGACACCAGAGTTACACTGATCATCCTATGTCTCAGTCCTTTGGGGAAACCTTCCTAACAGCAGCTTGCAGAAGGCAAATGTTGGAATCTTGGTTTCAGCAAAACACATAGTATTTTTGCATTTTGTCACTGATGCCAGTATTTTACCTCCATTTCTGCCTTTCACCAATTTGATTTTTTCATCAGTTCCCTGTTGCTGTGTTCCCCCTATAGCTTTTGCTTTTTTTTCTGGATTATATTGTGATTGGTATTTTAAACAAATATTACACCTATGGTGTATAATATTTGTTTAAGACACCTTGTAAAACCTGTTACTTTGCAGAAATGGTTTTAATGACTGTCTCACATCCGAGTAATAACTAAAAATCTACAAATCTACTTTCTCATTCTCATCTTAATTTTTGTAACACAACAAGGAGATAAAACACAGGTTAATGAAGTGGGAGGTTCAGTGGAGATGGAGGATTTCTTTTCACTAATGAGACTTGAGGACAGAGTACCATAATAAACTTCACATGTTCATCCTTATGGCCAGAAATATATTTTTTTTTCCCCGTTCCCTGCTCTTGTAGCATTATGAAAGATATAGAACCAAATTTTAATATATTAAAAAAAAAAAAAAAGAAACAAAACAACAACCTGGTAAACATTAGCAATTATCTATTAAGACCTAGAAACTAGCAGCAGGATATGCAGAAATATGTTTGTGTGCAAGGTTACCTATGATGGATTTGACCCAAAAGGAACAGTTTAGTAATGACAAAATATGATACTTAGAGAAATAAGCAGGTTAGTGTTGGAGCAAAAAAAGCAATGCACAAAGCAGCAGCTTACACAGCATGGTACTGATGATAGAAAAATCTGGATATTGTCAGATCACCTTATTATGCCACTGCCTTATGGATTTCATTACTTCTCATTGCTAGTCATGAGCCCTGAAGGTCAAAAGTCAGTAGTAAAGAATTTGTTAAAAGTGATATTATGGTCTCTTTCAGTAAAATACAATGTAAATTGCTTAAGACCCTGACTCTGTCTGTGCAGTGGGAGAGGGGCCTTGGACAGGGAGAGGAATGACTTGAGTCAGCCAGGAGAAATTCAACTGATGCAGGGTCGCTTACTGACCTCCTGAATATGCTCTTTGGTTTCTAAACAGTTTGATGTCTAAGAAGTGCAATTGAAATGTAACATTGCTAATCTTCATTCAAGGAATATTAGCAAATGCTTGTCAGTCTCACTTTCACAGAATGCAGGGAACTAATTTGTTACACTGGTGAGAAAACTCATGAAAATTAATGCAGTGTATGTATATTCATATTCTCTCTCTTACATTATAATTCATATAATTACAACCATGGACAATGTTATGGGCTGCCTCTACATGAATTTTGACCTTCTTTACAGACATATATCTTAAAATTAAGACTATTGTCTTAAATTAATGAATTTTACTACCTCAAATAGCTGACATCTACATAACTGTCTCATGACGTAAGTGTGACCAGCATACAGAAAAACTGTAACTGGTAAAAACTGCTTCGCTAAAATCTGCCTGGGTTTTTGGCATATTTTGCATGTAATACTTTGTTATCATACAGTAGATTACTCAGAAGCACACCTCTGTAATATCTTTTCATTTAGGATTACACAGATTCTCAAGGCAAACAAAATTGGTGTCCTTAGAACCAGTTCTTACTTTGCTCCACTATAACACTGTAGGTCCTGACCTCACACAGAATTGAAAGCCTTATGCTCTCATTTACTTCAGAAGAAACTGAGGGGTCTAAGACCTCAGTGTGCTGGGTCCTTAGAAATACAGTAACTTCAAAACTTATGAGTTTCCCATTCAATTACAGGTGTTAAAACTTCAGTCTTTAAGCTCTTCAAAAAGGGTATGAAACTAACATCTAAACCTTTTAAAAAGGGTGGCTCTATGTAAAGTGTGGTGGGTTGACCTTGGCTGGATGCCAGATGCCCACCAAGCTGATCTATCACTCCCCCTTCTCAGCTGGAAAGGTGAGAGAAAATAAAGGCTTGTGGGTTCAGATAAGGTCAGGGAGAGATCACTCACCAATTACTGTCACAGGCAAAACCGACTCAACTTGGGGAAATTAGTTTAATTTATTGCAAATCAAATCAGAGTACAGTAATGAGAAAAAAAAAACAAACAAATCTTAAACACACCTTCCCCCCACGCCTCCCTTCTTCCCAGGCTCAACTTCATCCGATTTCTCTACCTCCTTCCCCTGAGTGGCATAGGGGAACAGGAATGGGGGTTGGGGTCAGCTCATCCCATGTTGTCTCTGCTGCTCCTTCCTCCTCACACCCTTCCCCTGCTCCAGCATGGGGTCACACACACAGGAGGCAGTTCTGCATGAACTTCTCCAGTATGAGTCCTTCCCATGCACTGCAGTTCTTCATGGACTGCTCCAGCGTGGCTCCCCCATGGGGTCACAAGTCCTGCCAGCAAACCTGCTCCAGCATGGGTTCCTCTATCCATGATGTCAGAGGTCCTGCTAGGAGCCTGCTTCAGTGTGGGCTTCCCCTGGGATCACAGCCTCCTTCAGGCACATACAGCTGCTCCAGCATGGGGTCCTCTATGGGCTGTAGGTGGACATCTGCTCCACTGTGTACCTCCATGGGCTGCAGAGGGACAGCCTGCCTTCATCATGGGCTGCAGGGGAATCTCTGCTGTGGCACCTGGAGCACCTCCTCCGCCTCCTTCTTCACCGACCTTGGTGTTTGCAGAGTTGTTTCTCTCACATGTTCTCACTCCTGTCTTCTGGCTGCTGTTGTGTAGCAAGTTTTTTCCCCTTCTTAAATATGGTATCACAGAGATGCTACCACCATTTCTGATGGCCTCAGCCTTGGCCAGCAGTGGGTCTGTCTTGGAGCTGGGTGACATTGGCTTTGTTGGACATGGGGGAAGCAACTGGCAGCTTCTCACAGAAACCATTCCTAGCACACCCCACTACCAAAACCTCGCCATTCAAACCCAATACAGTATAGCGTGCATATTTGACAAAATAAAATAAAATATATTTCTTGGTGATAAAGAACTCAATTCATGGATGTCCTCTTAACACCAGTTTGCCATTTTTCCATAATCACAGAGTACATATTTCTGTAAATCAATGACCACATGCACATGAAAGTGAAGGTAAAGAGACTCTCCCCAGTACTAATTTAACTAAAGTAAACATTTTGAGACTTAGCAAGTCAGAATGCTTGATCCAAGCCATCAATTTTTTTTTAACTTTGCAGCCTGCAGACCTGGCCTTTTCCCTGAATAACCTGAAACTTTTTCTTTTACCTTTTTGCCCTGTTTTGGGTTCACTCCAGTGGTGGACCCATAGTGAGCTACAACAGAATTTCTTGTCACAGTTGCAACTAAGTCTTGAAATAATTAACAATTACACTAGCTAAATGAGAGCACACAGCATTCTAATCAATGCAATATGCAATTTTAACTATTTAATTTTGAAAATACCTTTTTAACAATTAAAGAAATATGCTCTAAATTTGTAATAACACACTCGTGTTCAGATCAGTATGCCAGGATTACAGTTCAGAAATCCAATTTATTTCAATAAAATTGGTAGGGATAAAGGACTGTGATTGCTGCCTTGCAAGCCTGGGAGTTGAGTCTTCCACAAGGGTGTGACTAGAGCATATATGTATGAATTCAAAGTAGATAGAGAATATTTTCAGCATGACACATTTAAAGTTAATGGGACTCATGTAGCTAAACCTCCCCATGCATTAACATTTCTCCTTGATGCGCTGAATTGGAAATGGAATATATACAGACTGTGGGAATTCCTGCCATAAAATTGATGCAGGGCAAGAGATAGATTGGGAGCTGTGCTTTTGACTTGTCCATTAGACTATTTGTATCAATCAAAACCTTAAAATCTATAACACTTCTTTTTTTTTTGTATAATACAGATGTTTGAAATTTAGTCCTGTAGATGATAGGTATCATGTAGAATTAAGCACATAGACAAAATCATGGATCACTTAATTTTAGATTTTTTTGGAATTGAAATGCACTTCATGTGTAATAAGTGAGTAAGGCTGCTAAATATCTGATGGTATCCAAATTATATGCAAGCTGAGTTTGCACTGACACACTCAAAATCACATTGCTGCTCTACAATGATTAAATGCTTCTCTGGCTCATACCACACATTCAGCAATGTATGGGTAGTAAAACATCCATGGAAACAAACTGTCCATGGATGTTTAAAACTGAATTACCCATTTTCATGAATATTTGATCTGCTTATTACCTGCAAAATGCTTCGGATTGGTTGCCTGTAGTTTGAGCTTATTAAAGTGCTAAAGGCAAGGCCCTGTGTGACAGGAACAGCTGTAGTTCTTGAAAAAAAAAAAATATGAGAATTGTAAAGTGTATAAAATCTAACTGGATAGACAGTCCGGGATTATAGACTTCTTGGGATATTGTGTTTCTGTGAGTCAGAAATAAAAATGTTAATGTGACAGACAAGTCTAATTGTCCTGCTGAATTGGCATGCATCTGATCAGCACACATATTTGCAGGGATTACTATCTTAAATGTTATATTTACTTTTGATTCTTTCAAAACTAAAAATTTGAACATAAATAAAATACTTTTGTTATTCTCTAAGAATTATATTCTTCACAGACAAAGGCAACTTATGAGGAAAGTGGAAATGGTTTCAGATTATAAATATTGTAGACATAAAATCCATTGCATCAAGAAAGGATTATCTTTATCTGCTGATTGAGTGCAGAAGATAATAATAGAAAACAGGTGCAAGCCATCCCTTCTGTGAAGTTGCTTACAGGTGTCATTAGCAAATATTTTACCTTATGGTAGAATGTAGAATTCATGTTTTTAAATGGGAAGAAGAAAATTTATTTTTTTTTATGGTACTTTATTTTCTAATAATATGTAAGTTCATATGGAGAAAAAGGAAGAGTAAAGCCAAAAGTCACATAATGAATATAGTCTCCATTATAGATCTGTTTTTAAAATGCCGCAAGAATCAGTTTTAAGATTTTGAAAAGATGAAAAAATAAAAAACTCTTGCCCATATGTTAATACTCTAAGGGTATCAATAATGTTTTCAACTCTGGGATGAGGTTGATCACATTAAAATTTATTAGGCATATCCTTTAGGGATTTTTTTTCCCCTGCCCCTGAAAACATCTGTATGATAGTGGAAGATAATTTCCAAATAACATTAACACCCTTTAGAAGCTTTAGCTTAATCCTTATCCATAATCATTAAGTAGTCTACAAAGACTACTTAAGTGTAGACTGCATATAACATTCATAAACAAATTACTTCTCTTAGTGGTTGTTCACTCTCCTTTTTTTCCTTTTTTTTTTTTTCTTTTTTCCTTTCTCCTACATTAACATCTGTATTAGAAAATAATTATTCTTCCCATTGCATATTTTAATTGTTTTGATTTTTAGAGAGAGTACCTAACTTTTGAAAGCTTAAAGATTTAATACCTCAGTTAGCCTAATACAATTTTTTATTTCTGGTAAAAGATCAAAGGAGAATTAAAATATGTTTGGTCCTGTGAATATGATACACTTTCTAATTCAAGATTGTCATGATCTAGCAGATGCTGGGAAAATAAAAGGTAAAACTTAACTCAGACCTGAAATATTTAGTAAGTATCATTTAACAGTACAAGCCATGTTTATAAAAATGAGTACAACTGTATTTTTAAGACATTGCCTATAATATAGGTTTCTTGTACAACAGCACAGACTAGCGGCTTTAGCAAGTCAGCAAATTTCTCTTGTTAAGTGGTATTTAAATAAGACGGCTAAGATCAGACTGTATAGCAAATCTGAGTGTAAGCAGAAGGAGGTTACTTTACAGAGGCAAGTATTACAAAATGCTGCTTTTACTATATTAAGAAGCAAGGAACAGTGAAAGATATGCTGTTTAGATGTGCATCTCCTTTAGGGGAAGAAACAGGTCATGAGAGTAAGAACTTTTTTTTTTTTTTTAAATTTATAAGCAAAACATCCATTTTATTAATTGATGCTAATGCTATTTTTTTGTTTTGTTTTGTTTTTCTAATTCATGCATGGCTTCTAACAGGTCTGGGCACTTTGCAGAATAGATTTGACACAGAAGCTAAATGAAAAATTATTTTATAAAGTGACAAGTTATTTATAGATTGAACCTTCAGTGCTTTTTTTTTACGTTTATTTACGAGGAATTACTTTGACCAGATTTATTCTGTGAGTTTCTCAATTTCTTGCAAAACTGTGTCACAGTTTCACTACAATATTACATAAAATTATAGAGAAGATATTTTTCAAAAGCTGTTGATTATTTGACACTTCTAGACAAAAAGTTTGTATAAGACTTTTCTAAGCATGTGTTTGATCTGAGTGTACCTCTGACATTCACGCTCTTCTTAGGTCTTCTAGACTTCAGAAATATACAGTTAAAATTAAGGCTAACAACTTATCCTAAATGTAGGAATTTTGATCATAAAGGTTACAGACAGGTTTCTTTACCTTATTTCTCACACTTCTTCCTATGCTCCCTCTATACAAGTTATCTCTGCTTTTCACGTCTTTCTCTCTAGTTAGCCCAAGCACAGTATCACACTGTCATCAGTGTAGTCACTTCAGATAGCTTGCGTACTCCTTGAGCACTATTGTCCTACATTTCTTCCCATTAAGGTGCAGCCGTTTTTTGAGAAATGCTCTTCTCTGCAATTATCCAAATAACTCCTAGAAAAAGCTAGTGTAGCCCTGTAGAGGCGTGAGAATATGGCGTATATACATTCAGTACACAGGAAGCTGCCAACTGTGGAAAAATAACTGCAAATTTTGGACTTTCCAGAAACTACTCATGCAGAGGGAAAACATACTGCTCTTGCTCATCAGAATAAACTGACAAATTGGGAAGACAAGTTTCTCTGTGTGTGCATTTAAAAAGAGATCTCCCAGCACATTTTGCCTTTGTCAGTCACTTTAAAGCTGTTGGTACCAGGGTAATGAAAACTGGACAAAGTTAAAGTTAGGGCTCCATAAATAATCACTGAGATTGAAATTCCAGTGTCCTGAATTTAACAACTGCTATTTGCAGCTTAGAAATGGTCTCAACGTGATGAGATGTAAAAGACATGAAATGTAAACCCCCCAGCCCAAGAGGAAGTAAATGCTTCACCATGCAGTTTGAATTACGATATAATTTGGTGCAAGTTTTCTTGGTACAGAATATATTTCAGGAATGATAGCCTGAAATCAATCTATCATTTGACTATGTAATCATAGTTCCCTCGCACCACATTCCCCCACTGTGTATTTATAGTCTTCCTTGTTTAAAATAGTATTGTTACATATATTCAGAAACAGAACAGTAGTATTGAAATTTATACTATAAAATTAAAAAAATGGTTGTCCAGAGAGACTTCTTTGTCTTTAATTTCTCCCTCCCTTTGCATCTTCTCGTCTTCCACTTTTAGGACAATTTATGTCCTCTAGTTCATATTTATCGGTCTGGTTAATTACTCAGTCCCCCATTCAAACATTGGATCTTGGTGCATATTTTCATAATTTTACACTCTTGATGCCATTAGAATAATGAGCATTTAGATGGTTACACAGATGGTATGCACCTAAATTTCAGTAATGTAAGAGTTTTAATCTTTCACTACTTATAAAAAAAAAATTCACTTTTGTTTATTTTAAAGTTGAATCAGGAAAGGAATCCTTCCAGTAGATGGCAGTAACTCTCCACCTACCCCGGCTATAACTAAAAGTTTGTAATTATCCTAATCAGAAAGTCCTGTTAAGAAATTATTTTCCAGTTGGTGGCTGAATTGCTTACACAGGCTATTCTATTTCAGTTTTAATGTTCAATAAGATCAAGCACAACGGGTATCATTCAGTCATCTGAAACTAGCCAAGACAAGAGGCATCTAACTCCTACATCATAATTAGTTTGCCATATTGATAACACAGACAAATGAAAATGGATCAAAGTTGTTAAATCTGCATCTAGGTGACAGGGCTGCACTACTTAAGTTAACTTTGCAGCTGCAATAACCTGAAGCTAGTCTGGCTTTTACTCAGCATCTTTAAGGATTTCCTTGCAGTGGGCTTGTCATTCCTAGCTATTCTCCTTACTTGGTACTTGATACTTGATTGTCCTTACTTGATCCTGTGGTATTGGACAGGATACACACAGTGTCCCTAAAGGAGAATCTTTCTCAGACATTCTTGTCTAGTAAGATCACAAGATCTTGCTGTTCAAGGGATAATGTAAAATAGAATATGTAGAAAGAAAGAAGCCAATTAACTGAAATTCATTGTATGTTGCAGCTTCCTATAAATAATGGACAGATTTATTTTAAATCTGCCTTTAAAAAAGTGTTACATACTTTTCTCTTCCTGCTGAAAAATCAGTACAACTACTGAGACAGCAGTTGCCTGTGGCTGTATCCTGCAGCTTATTTGGCTATGCATTGACTTAACTTCATCATGGAAATAATCCCTCTGCAATGGAACTCCTTGTTTAACTGTGCATGAATAAGCCTTTTTAGGATCCAGATATAGCTGACTACAATTAAATTATTGTCATACATTAGAAGCGTGATCAAAAATACGTATATAATCAAGGGATTATACATATAATGCTGTCACTGCCATCAATTTCCTTGTTATTTGATATTTAAAGAACTCATAAGTAAAGCTGGCTAACGAAACACAAGTCTAAGAGAATTCTAACTTATTCTGAGTTTCTTTAGTGACAAATAGGAGAGATGAAAAATGTTGCGTTTACTTTAAACCAATGCACCTATAATCCAGATTTCAACATGACAGTTAATACTATAAAGCATTTTATCTGCTGAAGAGTTTTTATTTTACTTCCAGTGTAAAAGGATATTGCATCTTTTTACCAAATATTATTAAAGGACTTTCATTAGAAAACACAGATTTGTATAAAAGTATTATGAAAGAGCTTTCAATTACCTGCTGACAGATATTTTCTTAGCTATGTTGTATGCAGAATGGATGTACCAGGGGAAAGAAGTCACTAAAACTGCACCACAGAATAATCTTTTCTAACTTTATACATTTTTTTTAACATGAATGTTGTTGTTTGTTAGTTTACATTTTTCTTTCTTTTTTTTTTTTAACATCTGTAAAGAAAAACATGCTTCGCTTGTCACATCTGTTCAGAAGACTTTTGAGGATTCCTGGCCCTTTTTCTTTTAACCTCCATTTGCTATTGCTTATGGTCTGAGATCATCTGTATCAGCTGCTTGTAGAAATCTGTAATGTTCAGAAAGGGTTAGAGAGACAGGATGCTGTTGAGTGATGATGTGAGAAAATGGGAATAGGTATAAGAACACATTGGCTTTTCTTTTGTAAGCCTGTCCTTGGGAACTTTGGCTTCATTCAGACAGTAGTGGACTACATGATGGATTCAAAGGACTTAAAGTGGGGACGCCAATTTACTAACACTCATGAAGATTTTTTGCGGTGGAGAATTCCATTCATATATTTGAATTTTTGAAAAGTGCACTGTATTTTATCACAGTAGAACATTCAAGGTATGTATATATATATATATTTCTACAGATCATAACTTTCTGGATATGTACATATTTTACATTTTCCATAATATGTGAGATGTCTTATTTAGACCATAGTTCTTGACTTATGGAAAAAGTAAAATCATAGCACAAAGGAAAAGGTTTCCTGCAGTCCTGCTCCAGGGTTCATTTTACAACTCATTTGTGATCTATGACCAGATGAAAAAATTGCAAAATTTTCAGGGTTTGGTTTGTGGTTCCTCCCTGCCCCCATTTCTTTTTATGACTTTTGAGCCTACCAGTGCTTGTTTTGTAGCATTTGGGTGACATACTGGTTGATACATTAGTAGAAGATTTTATTCATTTTATAGGAATTGTTGAACAATTTCTATGTGATGATATGCTATTTTCAAAAATCCCTAATGCTGTCGAGTACTATTGACATTCATTAGATATATAAATAAACCAATGAGAGAGCAGAATGGGAAAGCCATAGAAACAAATTATTTTTAAATGAAAAAAAAAAGTAGGGTAGTAACAGAAGGTAGTCTGTATATATATTTCATTTACAAAATTCTTAATTATACTAAGAAATTGGTGGCTTTTGTAGAAGAATACCTTTTAGCTTTATTGCAAATACAGAGCATTGTCACTACTGCAGTTTTCTCCAAGGCACAATAAGTTAGCTCACGTAAAAATGTTGGGGTTTCTGTGATGTGCTTGGTACTCTTGAGAAAAGAATGTCAACAGTTTCTACCTTAGAAAGTTTACAGGTTAGACAGTATATTAATCTCAAGGCTTAGTAAAAATGTAAAGTTAATACGGGAATTAATTCTTTGATGATAGAACAATTCAGGGACAAGTTGATGAAAAAACTTCCTGCCCCCCAACATTATGTGATATTTTACCTGAACAAAAACCCTAAGGTAAATTATTTACTGCAGAGACTAGACCATGATTAAACTTTAAACACCTCAGAATATCAAACTTTTTTTAAAACAATCTAACAACTAAAATTTTAGGCAAGGAGGAAATACTTGTTCCACCTCAACAAAGCATGAGCAATGCTTTTAAATTCGATTTGTTCTGTTTTGTAGCCCTGTTTTGTAGCCTCTGGTACAGCCGTCGGGCCTATCTACCATGGCTTGCTCTTAAGGCCAGGCATCAACTTGAAGCTGTGGGCTCAGGAAGGTGCTGTGGGAGTGGGATCACTCCTGGGTGGACAGGCGGGGAGCTGGGGACACACCAGGTGTGTGTAGACCCCTGGGGAGGAGGGAAGAGCCAAGGGGGTGGCGAGGGCTGGGCCCATCCCACAGAAGTGCAGCAAGGGGGTGGGCAGGGCAAACAAGCATGGCCTGGGCCTGTCAGTGGTAGGAGAAGGTGGGGCGGGCCCTGGCCAGACCTCAGTGGCCCAGATCAGGTGCAGGGGCCCGCATCTGTCTGGGCTTTAAGGGCTGCCCCCAGCCTTGACATCCTGGGTTGGCCTTGGCCGCTGCTTTTGCCTCAGCCTGTGAGAAGTCTGCCAGGAACTTCTGCCTCGTGAAGAACAAATACTAGCATTTATATTAATATGGCTAACACATTAATAACGGAGAGCAGTACTGCCTGCCCTATTAATTTTTTCTCCTGTGATTTAGGAGGTCTTTTTACAGCTTGGGTTTGCAAACGCATTGGAATAGAAACTGGCAAACTTTGTCAAATGCAAGGTAAAACAACTCCGATGCCATTCTAATAGGTGAAAAAGGGTTAAACACATTTTCACTTTATATCTCTATAGGGGCCTGTTTACTAGAGCTTAAATCTCTACCAAACAACAGCCTGAAACCCCTCTATTTTGCTTCCTGTGCTACTACATTCCCACTGGGGCAATGACATGTTTCTTCATATTATTCTTCGTTGTGCTGCCTCTAAATAGCAATACTACTGAGAATGACTTTACAGGAGGAGAAACACTGATTTACTTTGCTGTAAAGTCATTCCTGGAAGGCTGCCTGCTTGTGCCATACCCGGAGAGAGAGACTGTTTTAGTCCGTTGGTGAAAATGAGATTAGGCAAGTGAGAGGTCTTAATAGGCTGTCCCTACATCTCCAAATGCAAATACAACTCTTCACTTCATCATCTGCTGCCAGCTTCCTGGACTAATACACAGGTGACCTTGAATGGCCCGGATTTAACATGAACATGGGATCAGGAAAGTACTCAGAAATAAATATTTAAGGCCAAAATAACTTTTATTGGTATAAACACATAAGATACAAAAACTTAAATCAACTTATTTCAGTATCCTCCTTGTACATCTACCTTACGGTCTCCTTTCCCACTGCCCCTAGAAATCAGAAATAGTCTGGCCACTTTACACCAAATTTATTTCTCCCTGGCCTATCTGGTGTTTTTGCAGAACTTCACGTTCTTGTTCTCTAAGGAAACAGATTGAACTAAATTAGGCCTCAGATTTGCTATGCGTTGAAATTCCTGATTTTGATATAATTATTCACACTTACTCATTTTAATTTGAGGGATGGACATTTTTATTTCTCTGGGACGTTACTCTGTGGAGCCAAAGACAAATCTCCTGGTGTTCTTTCTTGAATAAGAGCACTATAAACTTCATTTGAGCAATACACATTTTTCACACACTTTATGTTGCATCTTACTTTGAAGTTCAGCTTCTTTCTAAAGATGCCAGTAAACCCTCTCTGTGTCCTTACAAATCTTGAGAATGATTGTATTTTTAGAACAGACATTAGGAAGAAATTTTCCACTATGAGAGTGGTAAGGCACTGGAACAAGTTGTCCAGGGAAGTTGTGGATGCCCCATCCCTGGAAGTATACAAGGTCAGGTTGGATGGGGCTTTGAGCAACCTGCTCTAGTGGAAGGTGTCCATGTCCATGGCAGAGAGTTTAGAAGTAGATGATCTTTAAAGTCCTTTCCAACCTAAACCATTCTATGATTCTATGATCATCAGATATTTTTGATGGTGAGCATTGCTATCAGCAAGGAAAATTCACTGTTAATAAGCAAGCAACTTTTTACAGTACAATCCCTTTGCCAAATAAATTTTCTAAATAAAAATCACATTTTCCAATTCTGTAGAGGAAAAAAAATCACTATGAAGAGAGAATTCTGGGTACATACCCAAGTTTTATACAGTCTTTCTTACATTTAAACATTTTTTTTAGTGAAATCATAGAAGCGTTGAGCCTTCTTTGTAACACTTATTCTCAATCAGGCTAAGTACCTCCAGTCTGGAGAAGATTAAACTTCTAGTTCCCTTCCCCTTTTTATAATGAAACCAATATTCTCATTTTTTCAGTGCTTCCATTTTTAGAGTTTTTTTACATACTTTCTATAGTATAAATTTGAAGATAGTTAATATTAAGGACAGTGTTATGTTGATGCAATTAAACAGTTTCCAGCATCTAAATGAAGTTACTCAGATCTAGGATATCTCAGCATGACACTTGTTTGTACCATTTTGACAATGAGTCAGAGTTGCTTGATTCCTTCTCGGTAGTTTTTGGTTTGGGTGTAGATGTGTCTTTCTTTTCTAAAGCACGTAAGTGGTTTCTTGTTCATGGGTCCTAAGGCCATCTAGGACCTCATCTGTTACCCTGTACCACATCCATGTACACAACCACACTATTTAAAGACATTCCCTTGGAAGAAATTTGGCTTGTCTACAAACTCATTTGTCTTGATAGGTTGTTCAATTGTTAAAGAGCTCTCTTGTCTGACATTGTGGAAAAAACAATCATAGTCTAGTTTACCATCGAAAGAAAAATCCCAAATCATGTGCTTCTGCCCTTTTCCCTGTGTCTTGCATCGCACCCTCATCAAAGAGGTAAATTTGTAGAAAATGAGACCTTTGTTTTTTAAGTATCAGTGCTGCGCTCTCTAGACTCATTGACTTGTGTCAGAGGAGTGACAGTGGAGAGGGTAGAATAACATGACAGCAGAACATACTCTCTTTTCTCTGGTAACTGTTAGTTTTGCATACCTAAGGCATGAAATACAATAAATTTCAACTTCTATTATTTCAATACAGGATTGATTATGAAGAAGACTAAAGGATAACCACAAGAGAATTAGCTCTAATGAGGTCAAATTAAAATGAGTAACATTCAATCACATAGATTCATATGCTTTCACAGTATTCTTCAATGAATTTATTTACATGACATGTCAGTGACATAGCAAAAGACTGTCATCTCCATTTACCAGTGACAAACCTGAGAGATGTACGGCCATTGTCACACACAAAGTCTAACAGAACAGTCTGTCTCCAAAATACGCTGGCAGCCACTCGGCATAGTCTATGTCTTTTCTCTCTGGAGCTTGTAACACTATGTGACATGGACTTAGAAACAAGGCTGTGACATTGCCTTGCATATATTTTAAGCTTAGAGGCAGGAAATAAATTTTCTGGAGACCCAAGAGGTTTTTTTGGGGAGATGGTATTTTTGTCACAGGCATTTTATAAGTCACTTTATTCTGAAACAGGGACCAGCCTAGTGATCCTTTGTGGGTGTGTTGCAATATCATCCTTTTTATATTTATAGCACTGTAAGCCACCATTCTCTTGCTGGGAAAGATTTTCTTTTTCTTTTAAATAAACAATGGCCAATTGTTAATTAATGGAGATTTTTCTGTCTCTGCAAGTTTAGGAAACCAAACAGAGGAGTTTCCAGAGCTACCCTATGATATTCAGCTGCGCTGTTATCTTGGAGATGTTTGAGGTTTTATCATCTGTGATTTAGACGCATAGCTATGCTGATATACTGATACCCTTAATGATACTGAGATGAGAATTAAATGAGCCCTAACAGTGAAAATATTAAAAGAAATTGAGTAATAATTGCAAAGATCCATTAAAAGGTAGGCAGAAAAAAACAGTGTGGGGAGAGGTGCAGTGAAAGGCACGCACCCCCCCAAAGGTAGGAAGAAGTTAGTCTTACTAAACTTTTATCCCACTACCACAAGTTTGCAATGTTTCATACTGATTTTTTTTTCTTATGATTGCTCTTTTTAGGACTAAGCCCTATAACTCCTCATCTCCCCTCGCCCCCTCCCCCCCCCTTTCTTTTAAATATACACAGAATGTGGTTATTACTCTTCAAGAAAATGACAATTAATTAATTTGTTTAAAATGGACTGTATTTATGCTTAGTAAACAGAATATTTAGAATATATATTAAGTGTTAGTTTTACTTCCTTTGTTTGGAAGTACTGCTTTTTTTTAAGAATACTTGACAAAAAATAGCAATATTAACAAAAAGGGAAATTATACTGAACATGATGAAAGTCTTTCAGTAGTGGTGAACTGCACAGGTTAATAATTTTCAAGTGATGAAAGCCCATCTACTTGAAGCAAGCAAACTCGATACAAGCAGCTGAAATATATATAGTTTAAAGTAACAAAGGATACTGATAAAAGAGTGGATTAATTCACAAAGAATATTACATTAACATGTGTTTTTAAAAAGGGACAAAGGGTAGCGCACCAGTTTCTCAGGACATATTTTATGGGTTCATATAGCTTAATCAGCATTCTTATGATGTGATGATTAATTAAGTAACTTAATTAAAAATGTTAGTTGATGCTTTTATATACAAAAAGGAAATGCTAACCAGAGTACAGTGTCAGCCTAAGAAATCTCTGCCATAAGCACAGCAATGTTAAAATGTATCAAAATGTGTATTCAAGGTAGTCATTTGAACGGTGTCATTCAGTTTGCAGTACTGACAACATATAACCCTTATTATTTGCATATTTCTATTCATTCTGCTTCCAGTGTGACTGTGGAAAATATAGCTGATATTGAAATGCTCCTGACTTCAAAATGATTGACTCAGTCCATTGTTGTATACAACCTTGTTTCACCACATTTGAAGGCATTGCAAGATCTTATTAAATAAATGCTCAAGAAACATTTCTACACTTCCCTTGCAGTTTATACTACTTTGCATTTCTTTACTTTTAACAAGGAAAAAAAAAAATCTGCAAACTCAGATACCAGTTCAGAATAATGGGCACTTCCTCAGTAGGTGAGAGGCAGCAGCACAGAGAATCAGCACATCAGAAATATTCAGCACCTTTCAGAGATGAAGTTAAGATCTTTCCAGTTTACTTTTTTGGTCTCCAATAGTAATAAATAATCTGAAATATTTTGGTTGTTTTCTAAAAGCTTATAACAAGAAAGTAGGAGATGGAAAAGTTTC
Organism: Vanellus vanellus; assembly: GCF_965231255.1. Taxonomy (NCBI): domain Eukaryota; kingdom Metazoa; phylum Chordata; class Aves; order Charadriiformes; family Charadriidae; genus Vanellus; species Vanellus vanellus. Next base: position 55,067,874 of record NC_138908.1, read on the forward strand.
AAAACATAATATCTGGAACTTTCAATACAGGTTTATGGGGTTGGTTTTTGTTTTGTCTCAGTCTGGATTGCTATGTACTGTACTCTAGTCACCTAAGATGAGAACGTTATCTTTCCTGGTTCCATATAAAGTTATAAGACACTTGGCACCACTATGAAATTGTGAGCCAAATTTAGTGCCACAGAATAAGGCTAGAGTCAGCTTTGGAATATGTAATAATTTTTTTTTCATACCTCAAAATGTTTCATATTCTTTAACATAATCACACTGCAACAAATACACTGAAAGTGTCACTGAGTCTATCTCTTTCCTTTCGGACACTCTAGTTAAAAAAGAAAAAAAAAAAAGAAAAAGCTATTTATGAGCTTTTAACCTCACTCTTCCTACATCAGAGAAGGTTCAGAACATCATTCTTCTGATATTTGGAAGTACTTGACTTCTTATTTGTAATCTGTAACTAACACTGGAATTGCTGATGAATGTAATTTTTTTAAATCAGAGTTAGTGAGAAATCTGACCTCTGTTGTTAGGGAGTGATTCAAGACAGTACAGTTTTGACAAAAAGTTGTGTCTTCATACAGAAAACGCAAAACGTGTCTTCATATAGAAAATTACTTTATCATACTGAAAGCAAAATTGAAATTTTCAATTTTAAACTTAAATTTTATCTAAAATATCTTTTAAAATATAAAACAAATATTAATGATTTGTTCAGAAAAAAGAATAAATTCACTTATTTTAAAAAAATAATAATAATTTTGAAAATGAACTACCAAAGGGACATTCATATTATTTCACTTGGTTACAGCATAAGGAGAAGGAGGGCATATGCCTGGTATTCCTATGCAAAGTAAAAGTTGATAAATTTTTTTATCAGGAAGCTGTATATGAATAGGTGCATTTTATCAAATTCAAATGTTTTGCATAAACATAAATGTTTTATAATTTCAGAAAAGGAGTAATTGTAGTGATCTAACATAGAAACACTTGAGTTATATTTTTTTCCACATTTTTGGTAAAGTTAACATAACATAAGACATAAGCGTATGTCTTAGAATTGTAGCCTTAATATTTTTTTTTTTCAAATTATACTGCACTGAAAAAAAGTATCCAACTTGTGAGAAAAAAGAAAAGTGACTAATGAATACTTGCGCGCAATACTGTTTCCTGTAAGAACAGGAAATGAAGGACATACATTTTAAGTGATAATTCAGAAGGAATTTACAGTTATTCAATTCCATGAGTACATTATATTTTTATGCTGCTTGCAGTTTGGTGTTCAGATTCTTGGATCACATTTTGAAATGATTATGTTATTTCTTGGGTAATAGTTACATGCCTATAAAAGGCTGCAAAGTTCATGAAGATTAAACTTTATCTGCAGATATCAGATTGAAGATTCAATGAATTAATCAAGTTAGGTTTAAGATTGGGAGGAAGGGGGATCTCAGATGTCAGCATGGAAGTGAGGCAAATGGGCATTGGGACACCATTTACCACTGACATATGTATGCTGCCAGCTTTAATAAATCCTGGCTCTTGGTACATAAGGAAAGCCTCAAAAGGTTTCCCCCAAAAACCTACACAAACCAGAAGAACCAGCCAATGGGTTCACAAATCAGAAACATTATTTCAAGGTAAGTTTCAGACAGAGAAGGCAGGTGTCATGGAGCTCCCCTTTTCCATCGCTGTGGGTAGCTTCCAGCTGCCTGTGAGACCATGGTGTGGTGCAGACTAGGGCTGTGTGTACTTGTCCTTAAGTCAGTGGTTTTGTAGAAAGCTGCAGAAATCTCTGGCTGAGTGGCTAATGAAGGAATGTATGAGGCTGCACCGTGTTCTAGTTGTGTCCCTGTCTGGACCTAACACTCTGTAAAACAGGACAGTATCAACAAAAAACAGGACCTTAAATTATAACTTCTTTTTTAGCCTTAGTGCTCATCACCCAAAGTCCGATGCACATTCCAGAGACCCAGTTATGGGATCAGTGCATAACATTCTATTTATAATGGCTAGCTGTTTTGTAATTACTACCTTATTGTAATTCCATATATACATCTAAAATCACAAAGCTTAAAAAAGAAAATAGGAAATACATTTTTGGATTTGTTTTTATTTGATCTGACGCTACATGAGAGTAAGAAATTCATATTTGCTAGTAAGTGTTAACTTTGACCAGTAGCTGGACTTGTAGGCAGCTGCATATTTCTACCTTGCCACTTTCACTTCCTTAGACTGTAAACAACAGAAAAAAGGCCTTTTTATTCTTTTGTAAAACTCACTTTACAAAAGACATTGCACACCGTCAGAAGCTTTCCAGCCCATATTCCCTTACAATGTTCTAGTACTTCTAAATTTGCAACATGTAGAGTTTCTGTGTAATCTGATTTACTTTCTGTTTTGTAGTAGACCTGGGTGAGATTTTTCTCTGAAAAATCCGGATTCAGTTTGACCCAAATTCCTCACAATTTATTTTGCTTTTGGGAAAGTAGAGAAATCAGATTTTAAAATCCTGAAATGTGCAAATATATTTTTTGTTTCATTAAGTTGTGATTAGCTCAGATACTATTCAGAGTTCTTAGTCTATAGTGATATTCTAGGTCTTTGTTCATGTGTTTCATTATGTTGTTAGTCTGCAAGGCCAGGCCAAAGCATAATCAGATCATTGGAATTTTCCTGTTGATTTTAGCGAGGTTTGGATCAAGGCCGTGTTGTACCTTCCGTGAATATTCAGGAATCTTGGTAGTAAGATTTTTATGTCTTTACATGCTTGGGTACTTGGAAGTCATAAATGCCTAAATCCATGATCATGGTTAAATTTAAATCCATGAGAAAAATATCATTTTAAAGTCATACCTTTTACACTTTGTTGTCATTTTCTTGAACTAGTTCCTGTTTCAGGAAATAGCCTCTTTTCAGTATCTCTTAGCTGTCTTTTCACTTATAAAATAGGAATCTGAAGAACCAATTAGCTTTGTTCCAACTTCATTATTTTCTTTAATGTCACTGAGTATTAACAGAGTTATGATTTCTAGGGGGAAAAAAGTTCTCTACCTGCCTACTTTCAACAACTTTGTGTTGTATGTGCAGTGCATTTCAAAAACCATTTTTCTCTGAAACTGCTATTGTATTATGATTAAAAATAGTTTCCCCTAAAGTTTAGCAGAAGAGAGTTTTTATGATGAAACATTCTTGATGACTATTTGCCATTTATTGCTATTTACTTACCTTTTATTTTTTCCTGAATTGTTAGGAATATTGTGGCTTCTGAATATAGAAAAAGGTGGAAGGTAGTTATCAGTCACAGTCTGCCTAGGTGGATGGAAAAAATGCAAACTCAGTGTGCTATGAATAAAATATCACAGGATCGCAGAATGGCTGAGGTTGGATCTGCACCAACCTCCTTGCTCAAGCAGACCTACTTAGAGCAGGTTAGTTGCCCAGGATCATGTCCAGATGTCTTTTTAGTATTTCCTGGGATTCCACAGCTATTTCTGTGCAAACTCCTCCAATGTTCCCTCACCGTCACAGTACAAAGAAATTTCCTGATGTTCAGACAGACCCTTCTGAGTTTCCTTGTTCCCATTGCCTCTTGTCCTGTCACTGGACACCAAAGAAAAGAGCCTGACTCCATCTTCTTTGCACCCTCCCTTCAGGTATTTATATAAATTGATAAGTTTCCCTTTGAGCCTTCTCTTCTCCAGGCTGAACAGTCCCAGCTCTCTCAGCCTTTCTGTGTAGGAGAGATGCTCCAGTCCTTTCAATGTCTTCATGGTGCTTCATTGTTTTTCTCCAGTATGTCCATATCTCTTTTGTAGTGAGGAGCCCAGAAGTGGACACAGTACTCCAGGTGTGGCCTCACCAGTGCTGAATAAAAGGGAAGGATCACCTCCCTTGACCTGCTGGCAACACTCCTCCTACTGCAGGTCAGGAAGATGTTGGCGTTCTTTGTGGCAAATGCACATTGCTGGCTCCTGTTCAACTTGGTGTCCATGAGGACCCCTAGGGCCATTTGTGCAAAGCTGCTTTCCACTTCCACTTGTTAAACTTCATGAGGTTGCTGTCATCTCAATTCTCCAGCCTGTTGAGGTCCCTTTGGACAGCAGCACAAACCTCTGGTCTATCAGCCACTGCTCCCAGTTCTGTGTCACCTGCAAAACTGCTGAGGCTACACTTTGCCCCATCCTCTAGATCATTAATGGAGTCATTGAACGTAATATTACCTAGTTTTGACGCTCGGGGCACACAGCTAGTTACTGACCTCCAAGTAGACTTCGTATTGCTGATCAAAATGCTCAGAACTCAGATGTTTAGTCTGTTTTCAATCAACCTCATTGTTTGCTCATCCAGCCCATACTTTGTTGTCTCTGTGAGGGTATTCCTGTGGACAGTGTCAAAAGCCATATGGAAGTCTAGGTACACAATATCCATCAATCTCCCCTCACCTACCAAGCCTGTCATTCTACCATAAAATCATAGAATAGTTAGAGTTGGATGGGACATTTAAAGTTCACCTAGTCCAATACCATCTCTGATAAGCACAGACATCTAGATCAGATTGCTCAAAGCTGCATCCAACATGTTTCCAGGGATGGGACATCTACCACCTCTCTGAGCAACTTGTTCCAGTATTTGACTACCCTCCTCATAAAAAATTTCTTCATTGTACCTAGTCTAAATCTACCCTCTTTTAGTTTAAAGCCCTTACCCCTTGTCTTATCTCAACAAGCCCTTCTAAAAATTTTGTCCTCATCTTTCTTATAAGCCACATTAAGGTGTCCCTGAAGCCTTCTCTTCTCCAGGATGAACAACCCCCACTCTCTCAGCCTGTCCTCATAGGAGAGGTGTTCCATCCGTCTCACCATTTTTGCGGCCATCCTCTGGACACAATCCAACAGGTCCATGTCTTTCCTGTGCTGAGAGCTCCACAGCTGGACGCAGTACTCCAGGTGGGGGTCTCACCAGAGTGGACTAGAGGGACAAATCACCTCCTTCCACATGTTGATCATGCTACTTTTGATGCAATCCAGTTTTTCATTCACCAGTACCCCCGAGTCCTCCAGAGCACTGCTCTCGATCTGTTCATCCCCCAGCCTGTGTTGATACTGGGGCTTGCCCTGACCCAGGTGCAGGACCTTGCACTTGGTCTTGTTCAATCTCATGTTGTTCTCATGGGCCCACTTCTCAAGCGTGTCTAGGTCCCTCTGGATGGCCTCCCATCCCTCGAGTGTGTCACCCATACTACTCAGCTGGGTTTCATCCAAAATCTTGCTGACGATGCACTCAATCCCATTGTCTATGTCATTAATGAATATGCTAAAGAGTACTTGTCCCAGTACAGACCCCTGAGGGACACCGCTTGTCGCCAATCTCCATCTGGACAGTGAGCTGTTGACCACTACCCTCTGGATGTGGCCGTACAGCCAATTCCTTGTCCACTGAACAGTCCACCAATCAAATCCATATCTCTCCAATTTAGAGACAATGATGTTGTGGGGCATCTTACAGAAGTCCAGGTAGACAGCATCTGTAGCTCTTCTCTTGTCCACTCATGTAGTCACTCCAACATAGAAGGCCACCAGGTTGGTCAGGCAAGACTTGGCCTTGGTGGAACCATGCTGGCTGTCTCAAATAACCTCCCTGCCCTCCATGTACCATAGTATAGCTTCTAGGAGGATCTGGTCCATGATCTTCCCAAGCACAAATGCGGGGCTGGCAGCTCAGTAATTCCCAGGGTCCTCCTTTGTACCCTTTTTAAAAGTGGGTGCAATGTTTCCCTTTTTCCAGTCACTGGGGACTTCACCTCATTGCAGTGACTTTTCAAATATCCTGGAGAGTGGCTTGGCAACTGCCTCAGCCAGTTCACTCTGGGATGCATCTCATTGGTCCCCATAGACTCATGGGTTCCTCAGGTGGTCTCGAACCTCTACATTAGGAGGGACTTTGCTCCCCTAGTCCCTGCCTTGTGGTCCATCCGCTCGAGAGGTGTGGAAGGAGAGGTTGTGAGTGAAGACTGAGGCAAGGACATTGCTAAATAGCTCAGCCTTCACCTTGTCCTTTGTTACCAGTTTGCCAACTGTGTTTTGGGGGAAGGAGGGTGGGGGCAGTTCACTTTCTTTGACATTTCTTTTTTGGCGGACATACCCGTAGCAGCCCTTCTTATTATTCTTTGCATCCCCTGCCAAGTTCAGCTCCAGCGGCGCCTTGGCCTTCCTGACCCTGTACTCTTCTCAGGATACTTGTCCCTGCTTCCACTGCCGATGTATTTCCTTCTTGCCCTTTAGTTTGACTAGCAGGTCTCAACTCAGCCATGCCAGTCTCTTGCCTTCCTTTCCTGATTGCTTGCTCCTGGGGATTGAAAGCTTTCGCACTCTATAGAAAACATCCTTAAAGGTCTGCCAGCTCTGTTCTGCTCCCTTGTCCCTGAGGGCAGTTTCCCAGGGGGTCCTATTGACTAAATCCTTGAACAACTGGAATTGAGGGTCCTGACTTTACTCTTTGCCTGACCCATATCCCTCAGGACTGCAGACTCCACCAGTGCATGATCACTGCCACCCAGGCTACCTCCAATCTTGGCGTCACGGATGAGCTCACTTGTGTCGATGACCATCAGGCCCAGTATTGCATCCCCTCTGGTAGGACTGTCTATTACCTGGCTTAAGAAGGTATTCTCAATGCATTCCAGGAGTCTCCTGGATTGTGTACATCTCACCATGCAACTTTTCCAGCAGATCTTGGGGTGGTTGAAGTCCTCCAGCAGGACGAGAGTCTGTGAGCGTGGTGACTTCTGTAGCTGGAGTAAGAAGGCTTCCTCAATAAGCTCCTCTTGATTGGGTGGCCTGTAATAGACAGCAGCCACAAGCTTCCCTTTGTTGCCTTGGTCTCTAGTTCTTACCAAAAGCTTTCAACCTGCTCATGGACTATTCTTCAGAGACAGCTCTTCACATTCTATTTATTTCTTGCTGTAGAGGGCACTGCTTCCCCCCTTCCTTACTCATCTGTCCCTTCTGAACAGCCTGTAGCCATTGATAGTCGCAACTCCAGTCATGGGATTCATCCAACCAAGTTTCAGTAATGGCAACTAAGTCGTAGCTGTCTAGCAGCACAGTGGCTTCCAACGCCTCCTATTTGTTGCCCATGCTGTGTACATTGATGTGGAGACAATTCAGCTGGACTGCTGGCCGTGTCACTTTCTTAGAGGAACACCCCTTAATTCCCTTGAGGTATTTCACTTGTGTTTCCCTTCTGGCTCCTATTACCTCAAAAGCCCCTGGATCATCTCCAGAAAACTTCAAGTGTGCTGCAGCGTAGCCAGCACATCTCAGAGCAACAGGCTGAGGGCCCTCGCTAGCTCCCTGTCCCTCTAACCTTGGGGTGTCATCCCACAGCTTGTCATAGGCAAGTCTGATATTATCACCGTTCCCCTTCAAGACTAGTTTAAAAATCTGTCAATGATCCCCTCTAACTTGTGAGCAAGGCCCTCTTCCCCCTTTCAGAAAGGTGAATCTCATCTGATGCCAGCAAGCCTTGTGCCATGTAGGCCATAGAAGGTTACCAAGTTCGTCAAGTATGACTCCCCCTTGGTGAATCCATGCTGATTGCTCCTGGTGTTCTTGTCTGTCAGCTGCCCAGAAATGGTTTCCAGGTTTAGCTTCTCCATTACCTTCCCAGGGACTGTAACACCAAACTTTTCCCCTTTTTTTCTCTGGAATCCTGAAAGGCAATCTTACTATTTAAGACCGAAACAAAGAAGGCATTCAGTATCTTAGCCTTTTCTATGTCCTTTTTCACTGGGGCCCCTGCCACATTCAGAAGTCGGTCCACATTTTCCCTAGTTTTCCTTTGCCTGATGATATACTTATAGAGGCCTTTCTTGTTTCCTTTGACATCACCCACCAGGTTCTATTTCTGGGTTTTGATTTCCCTACCTGCATCTCTGCATGCTTAGACAGTGCCTCTGTATTCCCCTCAGGTTACATTTCCCTGATTCCACCTTTCCTATATTTCCTTGTTATGTTTGAACTATGTTTGTTCATCCATGCAGGTGCTGTGACACTTTTTGCCTGACTTCCTGCTTCTTGGGATGGACTGGTCTTGAGTTTGCAGGACATGAGTCTTGAATTGCAGAGAACAGTCATATCCAATACAGTGACAGAAAGTACTTCTACCTACAGTACAAAATACTTTGCAGTGGCAGTTACACTTACGGTACTTTGGAGTAACAGAAAATGTTTCTTTTATTATTGTTGCTTGTCTTAGTTTAATGTCAACTTTTCAATAGTGAGTAATTAAATTGTTTGTGGACACCATGCATGTTTAGAAAGTGTGCTGAATGTCCACTGTATATAAGAGGGGATCAAAAGACTAAAAAGCTGACAGTCTTTGTGCATCTGCATCTGCAGCCTTGTTCTTCCAGTCACTATATATGTTTCAGTTATATTATTGGGAGGGTTTTTTTAAGAACAGAGAGACATATCTGGCAGGATGAAGTCTACAAGACCTACGGAGAAGCATCATAAAACCAAAATCTGTTGCTTTTGTTGTTTGTTCATGATTGCATCTTAACGCGTGTATTCCAGAGACAAAAGAAGTGAAAAGGAAGTACTGAAAGTGAAGATGTTATCAAGGCCCATAGAGGACAGTACAAGAAGGATGAGAAGGAAAGTAGAGTACCTCTGGTCAGGCTAAGCAAGCTGTTATTCACTAAAAGAGAGAAGAGTGAAAAAATGGAACAATTGGATATTTATGGAAGACAGTGGGAAGGTGGGAGCATAAGAAGTATTAAGGTACATAAAAGTCAAGAAAGGAAAGATGGATACTTAAAAAGACAAGTAAGCAAGTCAGTGATAGAAAACAAGAAGGGAGAAGGGACAAAACCATCATGTTATAGAGAAGAGGTCCTATGATGATTGCACAGGTGAAGCAATAAACAAATTAATACAACATGAAAATACCAACCTCAGCCCCACCAAAAAGCAGAAATTTCCTCCTTAACACAATAATGAGAAAACAGTGGGGTTTGGGTTTTTTTGATTTGCTTTTTCCCCCTGCAAGCAATCTTTTATAAAGGAAGAAAAGATAGACCATCATTTGTCTAGACTATTCACATGTGATGAAATAACTTAAAAGTATTTGGCAACCAAAACAGGCTGTTTGCCTCAAGGGTCAACAGGCCAATACATTCCACAAAAACAGAAAGGGAAGAAGGTTTGAATAAGATGAAGAAGAAACAAAGGAAAAAGTCAGTTTAGAAAGGAATATTTTTGCATGATAGAAATGCTATTGTCAAAAAAGCAATTACCTTTTTCTCCCAAGCTACAAATAATATGAAATCAGACCCATGTGGAGCTAGGGGATAATTAAACCCATCCAAAAGCTAAGTACAAAGATATGCTCAACGGAAAGGAAAGGTCCTTTCTAATTGTATCTTCCTACAGTGACATTCAAATATATACTATAAAGATGATTCCTGCATTCAGTGAGTACTTGACACTCATCAGTTTTTGCTTGGGTAGTTTATAGAACCTGTATAAGCCTGACTTCTAGTGAGAAAGAGTTAAATAAATGAGTTAGATTGGACATGCATATGGTAGAGATTTATACTGTTTTGTGATATGTGAAGAGATAGCTTTACTATCCGAAAGGCTACAGCTCTGTTTCACAAACAAGGTAATTTACTGATTAACGTACCGCCTGTGCAAGTACTGCAGGCTTTGGTAATACCTCTGGTGTACTTAATGAGCAAATAGTGTAAGTTCAGTTATGAAACTACATTTTTGCACTAAAAATACTGCATTGAAAAGGAGTTGGTCTAGCCCGGTAACATAGCAAGAAAATGTTTGTAATTAAGACAATGTGGTTGAAAACACAATTGTTGTTTTACAAACACTTTAATCAGAAAATACCTGACTCATCATTCAATATATGACTATTTATGATATAGACTGTTTTACATCACAGTTAGTCTAGAAATTCCACTTTGTTTTGCTGCCTTTCAATGGTAGAAGTTTACGGAAGTTATTTAGGAAGTTATTTATCATCAGTGTACTAACTTTTTCTGTTTCTTGAACCCTTTAGAATGTATTGGTGTTACTATAGAAATAAAAATAAAACATGTTTTATTTTCTCTTTCAGGGAAATCTTGAAGAGTCTTACACTTTTAATCCTCCAGTCATTGACTGCGCTGTGAGGACACTGTGGTGAGGTGGTAAGTTCATGTAGATCTACTGCTTTGATCACCTATATTGTCATTTCAGATTTAACTGCTAAAACAAAGTCATTCAGTGTTCTGTCTGTGTGAAAAAACTTGAGAAATGTCTTTCTGGCTGTCTTGGCAAATTCCCCAAATTGTAAGTCTACAATTGATTTTGTATGTAGGAAGTCTGAATCACTGAAGAGGCATCATATTTATTCTGTATTTACAGATCAACTTTATATCATATGAACAGAGCAACTGATTCATACATGCTCAGTGCCAATTGATCAGAAATCCTAGGTTCCTACACATCTGGAAACCTGGGTAATTATTGTAATTAGTTTGGAAGAGCATGAGTCACTCAGCAATGTTTGATATTGTCACCTTTTCAAATTTCGGTGATCTATTTGTCAACTATTTGTTACTCTTTTTCCAGAATTTTCCCTCCCCCCTTCCACCCCAGTATGACAAACCTGCAAAGGCTTTTCTTTTCCTGGCTACAGGGAGGGCTGATAGATTTAAGAGGTCACGATGTCCTGTCAATGATCCCTGGATAAGCAACTTGTATGAAGCTTTAATAAATTACATCATGACTTCTGTTGATCTTAGCAACACTTTGGTAACTTTCATATAACAGTACCTGGCTAGGAATTTGTATCTGAAATAAGTTTATTTTTAATTTTTATTGCTAGACCCTGAGTGGACAACAGAAGTGATGGTCACATATTTCTAGATGTTAAAACAGTTCTGAATAATGAAGGGTCCAATGACTGTAAGTCACATTTCAGAGAATCATGACTGGTGGCTCTTAGTATTTCTGACCTTCAGTTGCTTGACCGGTCAGCCTTAATAAACGATGCTTATTCTTTTTTTTTTTTTTTCTTTAATTTATAAACCGAAACTTTATGTTACTCCTGGAGCTTGAGTGCTAAGAAATACAAATCTTCATCTTCCAGTGAGAAATTATATGGCTTTTGTTAAGCTAGATACCATTTTGTGGTATTTTTCCATATTTCTATCCATCCATTAACAAAACTACAATAGTTTTACAAATAAAATTATACATTCTTAGTATATGAAAAAGATTAATGTTCCACAATTTAATGAGTACAAGAAAACCTTTCAAAGTACTAGATACTGTGAAGAATAAAGCTGTATGTTCTTTCATTTTCTATGGACATAGAAACAGTTATTATATGATGTATCTCAGTTGCGGAGTTAGGACCACTGACGTATCACAGGATCACAGAATGGTCAGGGTTGGAAGGGACCTCTGGAGATCACCTAGTCCAACCCCACTGCCCGAGCAGGTTTACCTACAGCAGGTTGCACAGGACATCATCCAGGCAGGCTTTGAATGTCTCCAGAATGGGAGACCCCACAACTTCTCTGGGCAGCCTGTTCCAGTGCTTTGCCGCCCTCAAAGTAAAGAAATTCCTCCTCATGTTAACCTATACTTCCTATATTCAAGTTTGTGCCTGGTACCTCTTGTCCTATCACTGTGCACCACTGAAAAAGGACTGTTCCCACCCCCCTGGCACCCTCCCTTTAAGTATTTATAAGCATTAATAAGATCCCCCCTCAGTCATCTTTTCTCTAGATTAAAAAGACCCAAGTCCCTCAGTCTTTTCTCATAAGAGAGATGTTCTAATCCCCTAATCATCTTTGTAGCCCTTTGCTGGACCGTCTCCAGGATGACCTCCCTTGATCTGCTGGCCACACTCTTCTTGATGCACCCCAGGATGCCATTGGCCTTTTTGGCCACCAGGGCACATTGCTAGCTCATGGTCATCCTGTTGTCCACCAGGACTCCCAGGTCCCTTTTCACAGAGATGTTCTCCAGGAGGTCAGCCCCCAACCTGTATTGATGCATGGGGTTATTCCTCCCCAGATGCAGTACCCTACATTTGCCCTTGTTGAATTTCATAAGATTCCTCATCTACCTGGACTTGTGCAAAGCATTTGACACTGTCCCACACGATATCCTGGTCTCTAAATTGAAGAGACATGGATTCGACAAATGGACCACTCGGTGGATACAGAACTGGCTGGACGGTCACACTCAAAGAGTTGCGGTCAACGGCTCAATGTCCAAGTGGAGAGCAGTGACAAGTGGCATTCCTCAGGGGTCGGTACTGGGACCTGTACTGTTCAACATCTTTGTCAGTGACATGGAGAGTGGGGTTCAGTGCACCCTCAGCAAGTTTGTCAATGATACCAAGCTGTTTGGCGAGGTAGACACGCTGCAGGGGAGGGATGCCATCCAGAGGCTAGAGAGGTGGGCCCAAGCCAACCTCATGCAGTTCAACAAGGCCAAGTGCAAGGTCTTACATCTGGGTTGGGGCAGTCGCAAGCACAAATACAGGCTCAGTGGGAAATGGCTGGAGAGCAGCCCTGAGGAGAAGGACCTGGGGGTGCTGATTGATGAGAAGCTCAACATGAGCCAGCAATGTGTGATCGCAGCCCAGAAGGCCAACCGTATTCTGGGCTTCATCAGAAGAAGTGTGTCCAGCAGGTCAGAGGAGGTGATTCTGCCCCTCTACTCCACTCTCGTGAGACCCCACCTGGAGTACTGCATCCAGATCTGGAGTCACCAACAAAAGAAGGACATGGACCTGCTGGAGTGTGTCCAGAGGAGAGCCACAAGGATGATCTGAGGGCTGGAGCACCTTTCTTATGGGGAGAGGCTGAAAGAGTTGGGGCTGTTCAGCCTGGAGAAGAGAAGGCTCTGGGGAGATCTTATTGAGGCCTTCCAGTACCTAAAGGGGGCCTACAGGAGAGCTGGGGAAGGACTTTTTATTAGGGCATGTAGTGAGAGGATGAGGGGAATGGCTTTAAACTGGAAGAGGGCAGGTTCAGATTGAACATTAGGAAAAAAAAATTCACTTTGAGGGTGGAAAGACACTGGAACAGGTTGCCGAGAGCAGTTGTTGAGGCCCCATCCCTGGAGGTGTTCAAGGCCAGGCTGGATGTGTCCTTGAGCAACCTGGTCTAGTGAGAGGTGTCCGTGTCTATGGCAGGGTCATTAGAATTCAATGATCTTTAAGGTCCTTTCCAACCTAAATCATTCTATGATTCTATGATTCTCTCTGCTCAACTCTCCAGCCTGTCCAGGTCACCTTTACTCTGTTCTATTCTTGCTGATAAATGGAGAATTTACAAAGTAAACAGGCTAAATTATTTCTGACTCCGATATATAAATATGACCCAGTCCAGAGTCTGTTAGTTTTTAAGCCAGGCTGCTACTTGTTCTGATCAGTCTTCTGAATGACTTTTTTTTGTGATATCATTGAAGTGTGGTGTCATGTACTACATCTCGGTCTAAAACCAGAAGTGATTTCTCACAAGCAGTGTCTATTTATTTGAGTGAATACTAACAACAAAATTCCATTTTGATACAAAGTTTCCTTTCAAAACATTTTTTTTACTTGCCTTTGCAAATCAGTAGCAGATTAATGTGTGATCTAAATACTTTGATTTAATTTCGTTAGCTAAAATTGCTGCCAATTTTTTAAAGCTGTAAATCTTGTAAAAAGGTATTTTCTTATCATTTCCTGGGCTGGAATCCTGTCACATTATCAAATTTATGAAATTTTCTTGAAGGAATAAATAGCAATAAAAAGCCAATGGGAAATAAAAAATGGAAAAAAAAATACAAAGGCCAAATTTATACCAAAGTTTGAGTTGTTTAAAATTTGTATCATTTTTATAATTCTACAGCTTTGTCAGATGTACAATAATATACAATTTGCAACTTCTATACTTCAGATATTATGGAAAAATAAATATAAATTGTTCAAACTTTATCTCTTACAGAAATTAATTCAGCAAAATTTCATAACAATAAAAAACTTTATTCAAAGTTGAATAGACATCGCTTCTGTCGTGTGTTAGTTTCTTTTAACTAGAAAAACAGTGCTTTGTATTTCTCTGCTTGTTGAGCACAGTTTCAGCCCTGAAAATGTCAACATGGAGTTCTTCTGGGTGAAATTTTGGTAGTGCAGAAATATAAAGCATATCCTTCAGACTTCACTATGTCTTAGATTCTATGTGTAAACTTGGATGAACCGGGCTATGTCTGCAGCACTTTCAGTGATAATTAAGATACGCCCAAGAGGAGACAATAGGTCTTCATTATTTAGAATTAATTGGTTGTGGTTTATGAAAAAGATGGAAAATATAAATATTAGCAAATAAAATGCAATATTTTACTTTTTGTGATCATAGAGATAAAGGAGGCAATCATTAAAGCTTTTTTCATGAACTTCATCTTATAATAAGAATACATGAGTATTAAATTAATGTATTAAAATTCTTAGCACTAACTGTCAGTCTAATAGCTTGGCAAGCTAAAATTAGAATATTAAAGTTTTAACCTCTAGGCCACATTTTTGAAGCCAGTTTAGATTCATTGAGTTTGAAGATTCTTTTAGCTTGACAGTTATTTGGCTTCCTGAAGTGTGGTGGTGGAGTGAGTTCAAATGCTGAGGATAAAGAATCACATTACAAAACAATTGCATGTTATGGCAGTAGTTCACATCTTGCAATCACAACAGAAGGGTGAAAGCTCAGACGCCTATGCAAAGCCAACTGTACCTTAAGTCAAAAACCAGGTCTTGTGGCTTAAAACTGATAAGGCATCTTGTAAAAAATGAACTTCTCCCCGCCCCCGGCAGTATTGCAGTTGTGGTTAAAAATTCTGATTCATTTAACCACTTACTGTCAGCACAAAATTCACTTTAACATTTAATCAAGCTTAAAATTAGGGGGAAAAAGAACCTCCTTCTTTTGATAAAATCTATATTGTTCTTGAAAATAACCTTTCTGAAAGTGATAATAGCATAAGTCAAACAGTCATTTCTACTGAAGAAATAGTGATTAGGAATGCAGCCCTAATGGAACTGCAGAAAATCTTGATACAGTACAGAAACATTATTAATGAAAAGATTATTGTCCCCAAAATTAGAGGTGCTTCAAGTAATTTAGTTCTTCTTGAGTGCTGTCACTGTGTGGATAGAAACCTAAATCAAGGAAATCTTCATAGAAAAGTTAGGAATTTTGAAAACACATCTGTTGAGAGCATCAGAGTTTTCCCTTTGTCATGATATATTACAAAGGATTTTCAGTAAAATAAAATGGAAACTATTCTTAATCTGTATTTTTTTCCAAAGAAATAGTGGTATTGCTCCCAAATATGGAACACACAGCAAATAGAAGTGGAAGGAAATACATAATACAATTCAGTATTTCTCAGTAGCTGTGTGCTGACCACTGTGAATAAGTCACAAAAGGTAATCCACAGAGTTACAAAACAGGGAAGTTTATAATATAATCTGAAAGAAAGAAAATGTTGCTTCTTTACAAGTACATTTTTACCTTCCACAACCATGTAATTCTGAACTCATCCGACACAGGTTCTGTGGGTTAGTCGTGGCATATTAACAACGTTTTCTCTCTTATTGTAAATAAATGTATTGAGAACCAGAACTTTCTAATTTTTTAGTGTGACCTGTTGTTGTACATATATGTCAATCTTTTATAAATATCGTAAGTATATCTTATAAACACATATTGAAAAATAAGTGGATGTATTCACCAGTTTTCCCAAATATTAGGATCATTTAAAGAAAAATATTGATTATTTCACAAAGGCCTTTTTAAGACCTTGTACAGTTTTGAGAGACCTTATTGCCTGGTGAGGGGTGTGTATGCATAAAAAGTAATTCATTATTCACAGAGAACACTTTTTTATCTGAGTGATGATGTGTTGTGTGGAACTGACTAAAACTTTGTAGCAAAAAAGCTTATTCTCCCTCAACATATTCTTCAGAAAATCAATTGTCATAGAATCAAAACTTATCAGCTTGGAAGTGACCTCAAGGATCATCTGGTCCAACCTTTCTAGGCAAAAGCACCATCTAGACAAGATGGCGCAGCACCCCATCCAGATGAATCTTAAAAGTGTCCAATGTTGGAGAATCTACCACTTCCCTGGGAGGTTATTCCAATGGCTGATTGTTCTCATTGTGAAAAATTTTCCTCTTGTGTCCAGTCGGAATCTCTGTAGGAGTAGCTTGTACCCATTACACTTCATCTTTTCCATGTAACTCCTTGTAAAAAGAGAGTCTTCATCATCTTCGTAGCCTCTCTTTAAATACTAGAATGTGGTGATAAGGTATCCCCTAGGCCTTCTTCTCTCAAGGCTGAACAAACCCAGTTCTCTCAGCCTTTCCTCATATGGCAGTCTTCCTGGTCCTTTGATCATCTTTGTGGCCCTTCTCTGGACCCTCTCCAGCTTGTCCACATCTTTTTTTTTTGTATAGCAAGGACCAAAATTGAGCACAATATTCCAAGTGTGGCCTGAAAAGCGCTGAGTGGAGTGGGATAATGACTTCTTTATCTCTGCTGGTGATGCAGTTGTTGATGCAACCCAGCATCCTGTTGGCTTTCTTTGTTGCAGCAGCCCATTGTTCACACATATTGAGCTTGTTGTCCACCAGGACCACCAGGTCCCTTTCCACAGAGCTGCTCCCCAGCAGGGTAAAACCCAGCCTGTGCTGTACTCCTGGATTATGTTTTCCCAGGTGCAAGACCTCACACTTGTCCTTGTTGAACTTCATAAGGTTCTTGTTAGCCCACTCTTCCAGCCCATCCAGGTCTTCCTGCAGGGTGGCTCTCCCTTCCCAAGTGTCCACTTGCTCACTCAGTTTGGTGTCATCAGCAAAATTCATCAGGGTAGACTCGATCCCATCATCCAGATCACTTATGAAGATATTAAACAGCATTAGGCCCAGTATCGATCCCCAGGGCACTCCACTTGCGACAGGTTGCGAATTTGAGGAAGAGCTATTTACCACCACCCTCTGGGTATGGCCTGTCAGCCAGTTCCCCACCTACCACACAGACCACTTTTCTAGACCGTAACACATCAGTTTCTCTAGGAAGAGGCTGTAGGGAACCATATCAAAAGCATTGGGGATATCCAGGTAGACAATGTCCACCGATAGCCCCACATCAACCCAGCAGGTTGTTGGTTGTTGTAGAAGGCAATCAGGTTTTTCAAGCATGATTTGCCCTTGGTGAATCTGTGATGGATTTTTCCAATCATGTACTTAATTTGACTTGTGATAGCCCCCAGGAGGATTAATTCCATAACTTTTCTGGGGACTGAAGTAACACTGATGGGCCTATAGTTTTCTGGATCGTCTTTTAAGTCCTTCTTGTAGATGAGGGTGACATGTGCCTTCTTCCCGTCTTCTGGGATGTCCCTCAGTCTCCATGACTTCTCAAAGATTATGAAGAACAGCTTCACAACGACGTCAGCCAGCTCTTTTAACACCCTTGGGTGGATAACATTAGGGCTCATGGATTTGTAGTGGTGAAGTTCCTGTAATAGCTCACATACCAAATCTTCCTTCACTGATGGCAGGTCTGTGTTTGCATCAACCTGGATATTTCTTCCCAAGACCCGTGTCCCAACAGTGATGGTAAAGACAGAGGTGAAGACAGTGTTGAGTACCTCTGCCTTTTCAGCACTGTTGGTGAGTAACTCACCTCTTCCATCTAACAGCAGGCCAATATTTTCTTTCTGTGTCTGTTGTTTATGAAGAACTTGAAGAACCCTTTCTTGTAGGTTTTGACATCTCTGGCCAGTTTCAATTCAAGCTGAGCTTTTGCTTTTCTAACTTAATCTCTGCATGTCCTGACAGTGCCCTTGTAGTTCTAAACGGGTATTCGTACTCTTTTCCATCTCTGGTACACTTCTATTTTGGTTTTGAGCAGACTCAGAAGCTCTCAGTTAAGCCACGGGAGTCTCTTGCTCCACCTACTTCTCTTGCCTTTAAAGGGCATGGACAGGGTTTTTGTGTTTCCAGGAGCGCATTCTTGAAAAACTCCCAGCACTTGTCAGCTTCTTTCTTCCCCATGGGAGCTTGCCACACAATCCCTCCCAGCTGAGGTCTGAGCGAGCTGAAGTTTACTTTTCTAAAATCTTAAACTTTTGTCTTAGAGCTAACCCTCAACATGCTCAGCAGGATCCCAAGCTCCACAATATTGTGATCACTGCAGCCAAGGCTGTCACTAACTGAGATATTGCCAAGCAGGTTTTCTTTCTTTGTGAGTAGCAAGTCCAGCAGTGCCTCATTCCTGGTTGGCACATCTAACACTTGTGTGAGGAAGCAGTCCTCTACACATTCCAGGAACTTGATGGTTTGTTCTCGAGGCTGTGTGCATTGGTATGCATACACTTGAGGTGTCTGGTCTTCTGGTTTATATTTTGGGAAACAGCTAAGGAACATTTGTCACTGCTCTGGCTGGCCTGGCTTATTCTTGGTGGAGAACAGCATACTTTAAAAACATTCAAAAATCAAATAATAACTTGCCAAAATCCTTTTGTTTAGTAAATTTTAATGGTTTTTATTCTTGTTTTAATCTTTTTATATCTATCTTATATTGTAATTCTTATCTGAACAATATTTATTGTATTGTCTGAATGTAGCAGTGGTTACATATAACTAGGTGTAAAATTAACATCCTTCTAAAAATGACAATTATTGTATGTATAGATATGTGTATATATAATTTTAATAAATGATAATGCATTTCCTTTTTATAGAATAGTAGAGCCGATCTTGGTAAAAGTAGGTTTTATGTGTAAAACTAAGGCTTATTAATTACCACGTGATGTAGGATGGTAATAGTATCTCCAGAATAGACAGGGGTTGAAGATCCATTGTACTTTATGCAAGATATGAGATAGGACATCAAAATTCTGAAGACAAAGCATCCAAAATATTTTTTTTCATTTGTCTTTTCCATTTTGAATTCTAAAACACTTTCACCAATTCTCAAATGCTCTGTATTGTTCATTTGATTCTTCAAAGCATTACAACTGTTGAGGTACCTACTCTTAGCTAGTGAACAAGGATTTGCAGTTACTTTTACTCACGTTCTTTTTTTTTATTCATTTTTTTCCTGGTCAGATCCCGGAATACAATTGGCTTCCTTTCCAAAAACAAATGTCACTAAATAATCATTTAGATTGATTGTGTTCTACATGCATATTTGGTCTTTAGAGACATCCATTCCATGATCAAAAAGTATGAAAACTATGTTTGGTGTTACTGCAGTTGTTAAACTTAGATTTTGTTTTATAGATTTAAGTATTAGAATACTGTAGCATATACAATTCTAAAACGTTATAGTGCAGAATACTGGGTATTATTTATTCTCTCTTCATGTTAGGAAGTCTTTGATAAATTTAATCAACTTTTCTGTTTTATAAACCGCTCAAAACACATCTAAGACTGCCACATATTTTATTTATTTTTTCATTAAACTTGAGCATTAATGTTAAGTGACCCGGTAGATGACAGCAAGTATAGGCTAAAAGGATACCTCAGCTTTGCTTTTTTTCTGATGTCCCATATGAAAAAGTCATACTTAATATTTTAACAGTTGCCTTAACATTCAAAAGCAAAAGTCCTTTGCTTTTCTTTGTCTACTTGCTTTCTGCTTTCAACATCCTTTCATGTTAAAAATAACTATATTTAGTTTCTCCAGTTTGGCTGATTCATGATTGCATTTCTTATCTCCTACAGTAATATGGATGACAGTTTGTAAGTATGAAAATGCCTTTTTCCGTGCTTAAAACTAGCCAGGTAATTGTTACAGGGCTGCCAAAGTGCATCTGAATCCCCTGAGGATACCATACTGACATTCTACTAGAAATCATAAGAGGTGAATAGTGGATTTGGTGGTTTTACCTGTTTTCAGGTGAAGAATAATGTCACGTACTTGGTAAAAGTAATTTATTAAAAGTGTTTATCTTCACACACTTTGAGCTTTAATGTCTCTCTTTAAGGTGAATGGAAATATGTTTCTGAAAAACAACATGCTATCATATAGAAAGAAAGGATTTGTGTGAAGTGTGTCACTATGATGTATGATATATCTCTTTTTTTGAGGAAAAAAAAAAAAAAAAGACGTTATTCCTCCAGTGCATTGCACAAAGAACAAGTCTATATTTTTCTGGAGCCTTTTGGGGCTGGTAAGCAGCAGTCAGGATTTGCAGACTTGAAGCCTGAATTTATAAGTAATTTTTTCTGATGATACTATGAAGTTCTGGCAAAGGAAATAACACAGCATTTAGTCATTATTTACCCACATCATCTGATGTATATAACTTGTGATTTTTTTCACTAAATGACAAAAATGTGTTGCAACTTCTACGAATTCAGAAATGTATTTCTAAAGAAATAGTATTACAACTTCTCCATTGATTTTTTCACAGAATCACAGAATGGTAGGGGTTGGAAAGGACCTTCAGAGATCATCCAGTCCAACATCCCCTGCCAAAGCAGGTTCACCTATAGCAGGTTGCACAGGAATGCATCCAGGTGGGTTTTGAATATCTCTGGAGAAGACACCACAACCTCTCTGGGCAGCCTGTTCCAGTGCTCTGTCACCCTCAAAGCAAAGTTTTTCCTCATGTTCAGATAGAATTTCCTGTGTTCCAGTTTATGCCCATTGTCTCTTGACCTGTTGATGGTCACCACTGAAAAGAGACTGTCCCTATCCTCATGATAGCCACCTGTCCTGGTTTGAGGTAAAACAGAACCAATTTTGTTCAGTAACTTCGCTTCTTAGCTGGGCCTCTTCTAACAACTGAAATTAACTGCATATTGTGCAGAAAATGTTTACTCTCTCAGAGTGATAAGACCAATTGTTTATAGCTGATGCCCAGGCATGGTGTGCAGAGAGGCTCCTGCTTACACTTATTGCTATAACACTCAAGGCCAAACAACTTTGTTATTTGCCCCGTTGGAGAGTCGGAAGCGGAAAAGCATAGTGGGGTCCCACCTGCAGGGCGGAGCGGACAGGACAGGTGACCCAAAACTGACCAACAGGGTATTCCATCCCATCTGCCTCATGCTCAGTATAAAAGCTGAGGGATCAAAGGGTCACGGGCTCTTCCTTCAATGGCTGACGTCTGAGGAGGACTCTGTTCGTCTGCCTGTGATCCCAATCCTGACTCCAGATCCGGAATCCAGTTTCCGTCTGTCACTGAGTCCAGCCTGGGACTGCCCCAGTGCCAGCCGGTGACGTGATTGTCATCTCAGGAGCTTGATACGGTTTTGTATATATTTTTCATTATTTCTTTTTATTTTATTATTAATATTTCATTAAAGTAGTTTAGTTTCTTCTAAACTCATAAGTCTCTTTTTCCTCCTCTGCCTCTCTCTTTGTAGAGGGGTAGAGGGGAGCATCTGTCGGTCCCGTCTGGGGTCCCCCGGGTCCCCAGTGGTGGATTTGGTCTAAACCACGACACCACCCTTTAGGTATTTATAAGAATTGACGAGATCCCCTCTCAGTCTTCTCTTCTCCAGGCTAAACAGACCCAGGTCTTTCAGCCTTTCCTCATAGGAGAAATGTTCCATTACCTTAATCATCTTTATAGCCCTCCGCTGGACTTTCTTCAGTAGTTCCCTGTCTTTCTTGAACAGGGGAGCCCAGAACTGGACACAGTACTCTAGATGCTGCTTCAGCAGGGCAGTGTAGAGGGGAGGATGACATCCCTCGACCTGTTGTCCATGCTCTTTTTAATGCACCTCAGGATACCATTTGCCCTCTTGGTCATCTTGTTGTCCACCAGGACCCCCATAACCTTCTCCACAGAGCTGCTTTCCAGGAGTTCAACCCTTAACCTGTACTGGTGCATAGGGTTATTCCTCCCCCAGGTGCAGGACCCTACACTTGCCCTTGTTGAACTTCATTGCATTCCTCTCTGCCCAACTCTCCAGCCTGTCCAGGTTTCGCTGTATGATGGCACAGCCTTCTGGTGTGTCAGCCACTCAGTTTTATGTCATCAGCAAACTTGCTGAGAGTATACTCTGTCCCCTCATCCAGGTCATTGATGAATGTGTTGAACAAGACTGGAACCAGTACTGACCCTGGGGAACACCACTAGTTACAGGCCTCCAACTGAACTCTGCACTGCTGATCACAACCCTCTGAGCTCTGCCATTCAGCCAGTTCTCCGTCCACCTCACTGTCCACTCAACTAACCCACACCTCCTAAGCTCACCTATGAGGATGTTATTATGTTGTAGGTGACTTTGTTCTACTCCCAATCTTTCTTTGACTACTTAAATATTTATCTGAGGTAATAACAATAATTACAAAATGTAAGTCAGCAGCTGTTAGCCCACATATTTTTGTTGCTGACAAATTCAATTAAAGACATTGCTAGCTAAACCAATCAAATAACAAGTAGCTCAGAAAAGGTCAACTCTGAATTATTGTTTCCCATAATAATTTCTCAAACCATTAAGTCCATAAAATTCATTTGAAACTGAAGCTCATAAAAGTAAATTATGGAAAATGCCTTGCTAGTTTGTGGGTATTCTAGAGCATAAAGCTCTGTGTCTCCCATGCATAATGCTCCTGCTAACATTGTCCAGGTTGCAGCACAACTACAGATAGGCTCTAGCAGTATTTTCATTCTAAATGCCTATTTCCAGGAATGCTAACTATAGTCAGAAAGCTTTTTTTCCCCCCATGAGTACAAAACAAATATTTTTTCCTTTTTTTTATTTTTTATTTTGAACTGTGTTTTGGGGTGTTTATGAATTACAAGAGAGAAAGCTTGACACACAGTAATAAGTAAATTTGCTGTAATAACAGCAGTAGCTTTTAAACTTCAGTAATTCAAAATGGAATTATATTTCCAAAATTCCAGTGTGAGTTTGAACTTTGTCATGAATAAAAATGCAAATGATGATTAAAAAAAAGCAAAACAAAACCAAGAGATCTTAAGAATAAGATAGAATTAAGCAGTAATTTATACAGCTACATTAATCTTTTAGTGACTGTATGATCAAGGCCCGCTAAAAGTAATATTTGCCAACAATTCTGTACAAGTGAAGTTTTCTTAGTCCCTGATTTGGCTGTTCTAACAATTGTAACAGCATATGGAAATCAGAAAAGAGCCTAAACTGAGTAGAATTAGGGAATTTAATGTGATCACAGTTACTTTTTAAACAAAATATTTTATCAGAGAATGCTGGTTTAAGAGAGAATAAGGCTTTTCATGAAAACAACAACTACCACAACAACAAAATTTGGTAAAAACTAATGAAAAAGAGTGAGAAACCAATACGCACCCAGGGACTATAAGGGAAAAAAACTACTAAGCACCAAAGGTTAGGATGCTATGCACCCTAAATGGCTGTCATGATCATTCATCTGCCTTTCAAATGTCTTTCTGTGCTTCACTGTATTGCACATGGAGAAAATGAACATGTGTCTGCTAAAATACCTCCTGGAAAACTCATATGCCCTAAATCTAAAAAAAAAGAAATTACATCAGGTCTTATTCAACTCATATGAATAGCTGTTAGAAAAGAAAGAAAAAAGAGTGCTGTGGAATCAACAGGCACTGCCAAAACAATTTTCACCTCCCCTGCTTCTACACAAGTATGGAAATATCTGGCTTATAATTACTCCAGAACAGTAGTTTAGCTAACATTAGCCAAAACAGCTTCACAGTCCATTACAGATGTTTATTAAAGTGAAGAACAGTTTAATTCTATGGCCTTTTTCAAGGAAGGCAGACACTCATACTGTTTTAACAGACTTAAGTGATACTGGTTATTTTGCTTACCCTTGGCCACACTGGGTACAAAAATGGCTGGGTGGCTGGGCCCAGGGAGTAGTGGTGAATGGAGTTGAACCCAGTAGGTGGCTGGTTCTGTTCAATATTTTTATCAATGATCTGGACAAGGATTCACCCTCAGTGAATTTGCAGATGACAGCAAGTTGGGTGGGAGTGTTGATCTGCCTGAGGTTAGGAAGGCCCTGCAGAGGAATCTGGATGGACTGGACTGATGGGCTGAGGCCAATAGTATGAGCTTCAACAAGGGCAAGTACCGGATCCTGCACTTGGGTAACAACAACCCCATGCAGCACTACAGGTTTGGGGAAGAGTGGCTGGATAGCTGCCTGGCAGAGAACCTGGAGGTGTTGGTTGACAGCTGGCTGAACATGAGCTAGCAGTGTGCCCATGTGGCCAAGAAGGCCAATAGCATCTGGGCTTGTATGAGAAATAGTGTGGTGAGCAGAACTAGGGAAGTGATCGTGCCACTGTACTCAGCACTGGTAAGGCCCCACCTTGAATACTGTGTTCAGTTTTGGGTCCCTCACTACGAGAGTGACGTTGAGGTTCTGGAGCATGTCCAAAGAAGAGCAACGAAGCTGGTGAATGGTCTAGAGAAAAAGTCCTATGAGGAGAGGCTGAGAAAACTAGGGTTTTATAGCCTGGAGAAAAGGAGGCTGAGGGGAGACCTCATCACTCTCTACAACTACCTGAAAGAAGGTGGTAGCGAGGTGGGGGCCGGTCTCTTCTCCCAGGTAGCAAGTGATAGGACAAGAGAAATAGCCTCAGGTTGTGCTAGGGGAGGTTTAGTTTGCACTTTAGGAAAATTTCTTCACTGAAAGGATTGCCAAATATTGGAACAGGCTGCCCATGGAGGGGGTTGAGCCACCATCCATCCCTGGAGGTATTTAGAAGACCTGTAGACGTGGTGCTTAGGGACATGGTTTATTGGTGGACTTTGCAGTTCGGTTAATGGTTGGACTTGATGATCTTTAAGGTCTTTTCCAACCTAAACTATTCTGTGATTCTACGATTCTAAGCCTTCTTTTGAAAATATAAATGCCCAGCTGTGGGTTTATAACTTGACTTAATTTAGGTGAGAAAAACACAATTCAAACGTAAGTTTTAATGTTGTGCAAAGTTGAGAATCTGCACTCTCACATTCAGAGTATTTCATTGCTATGGATACACTCGTGTATTTTGTCTGGTATTATATGAATTAAAATAAGCTTGTGTTTTGAATAAAACTCAATATTCACAGTTTAAGTAAAGTGTGGACAGGGATAAAACATTTGAGTTTATTTGATATACACAAGTTAGTAAATGGAAGTACATCTTTTTGAAGAATGCTTTTACTTAGACCAATGAAAGTTGCATAAAATAGATAAGCAACTTATTTTTCTGAGACTGATTCCACACAAACTAATGGGAAATCTTTTGATTTCAGCGGGAATGGATGGTGACACCTGCCAAGATAGCCTTGAGAAGTTATTTTCTCCAGTTTTCAATGTAAAAAATATTTTAATGTATTATTGACTAGAAAAAGGAATGCAACAATTAATAATATTTATTATATACTTTGAAATTTTCCAGCAAAAGAAGCTTAAAAACATTAATTTGCAAATGATATAAACTAAAGTGCTATACGTTGTGTTAATAGCATTATTATTACATGTGTTGGTGTTCATAAATTAAATGTACTTTCAGTTTTAAATTAAAGCATAAATAACTTGAAAGCGAGAAAACCAATGCCCAGTTACAATTTTTATACTTGACACTTTTGTACTGCCCAGGGTAATAGAAGCTTCTGTTTCCATTAGATTTACAGCTATAGAAAAGAGAAATATTTAGAGTGATAGTGATTACAGCTATTGCTTTGATGGGTTCCTTGGACTAAAAGATTTGCTGGTGTGAGATTTGAGCACTTGGCAAGTTTGTACATGATCTCCCAATATCCAGTAGTAGACCAGAAGTCTAGTCTGAACTATAGGTATTGTTCTAGCTAATCGGCATATATTGGGAAATAGTGAACAAATGCTAGCTGTGTTTTTGCAGATGAATCATCAGCTTCAAATGAAATACAGCTAGCTTAGAAAGGAAAAAGGGATCAAAATGGCGCCTTGAGTTGTGCAAAACTGAAACAACTTAGTTTGATATTTGCATGTGATCAGTTCAGGCAGATGTTGTACCTGATAAATGGAGCTGTGTGTATAAAAATTCTAAAATACACTCAAGACCTCACCATTGATAAGAATTATTTGTGCACCAAATCCAAATTACAAAGGCATTACTACTGAAGTGTATGTTTTCTACTAATAAACACAGAGTTGTAGAGGAATGTAAAGAAATGGAAAATACTTCTTAGAATACCTTTTAGTTTGCTAATGAGCATGGTCATGAACTGAAGCATCTTCCAGATGCTTTGGAAACTGAAAACTCTTAACTGAATTGAGATGTTTTACAATCAGTTCAAGACAAGAATAATGCTAGAACAACCACAAAGATAGACAAGACAATTCATTGACACAAAAGGGATGTATGGAATTTTATATCTATGTAGCTGAACTGAGACTACGATGATGGGAATGAATTGTATCTTTCAAAATTGGTGATTTATTTTTCCTGCCAGAAGCACACTGGAAGTTTAAAACAATTACGTTAATTATATATCTTCCTCTTAAGTATATATCCAGTTGCTGTAATGAAGATTATAATTTATTTTGCTGATTTGCTTCACTCAGAACATTTCTGTGGGTACATGTCTCTCTACATATATCCACCTTTATCGTATGTAAGTGATCATTACACATGTTTGTGACTGCATTTTCTCCCTACTAGGAAAACCCTTTGATACTGTTTTAAAGGTGTTTAGACAGTTCTATTAAAGAGTTTCATGGCTGAGCTAGTGAAAACAACTGTCTTCACTACTTGGAGTTACCACGTTTGTACGTGTTTTGTTTCAATATGTGTATTGTTTCAATAGGGAAAAACATGAGGGTAATTATTTCTGCGTGCCACCCCCTCAGTCCCCTCTGCCCCATAGCTTGTAGGTTATTGTTTGTGGAGGAATGTGATGTTCACCACAATCTCTGCATTTTGTGGGCTCTTTTCCCTTCTCAACTTCTCTACTATCTGCAGCATCAGAACATCCTCGTCTTTCCATCATCTTCAATCTCTGAGTGATTTCCTCTGCTTTGCATACTCTGCTTTCTCTCTCAATAGCCAAGGGTTTCCTTTCTGCCTGAGAATTTTGTGTAGTTTGCAATCTTCTCAGCTAGCCCCCAATCTCCTTTGTAATTCTGCATTTTATTCATTTATTTTTTATTTAAGAATGCAATGCTTGTGCATCGAGTACAATAATCATCAAGTTCCTGCAATAGTTTGCTAGTGTCTCTAACATGCTTGACTTAATTGAGGACTGTTAAAATACCATGTCTCAAATGTCAGAAATAAACCTGCTCAATGGTTATCCCTTGTCATCACTTCTTTGCAAGTATATAATGAAATACTGTTTAGGTCTTCTTTATCCTTATTTTGAGAGATTTTTTTACACTACTGCAGCTTCTCAATATCTCTTTCCTGTTGCTCCTTGAGGCATGTTTTACCAGCTCCACCATGGTGATACAGCTGTGTCAGTCTCTGCACAATACCAGTTCCATGCCACAGACTACTCAATGGGCAGCTCCATACAAGATGACACAAGTTTATACACAACAGCATGGAAAAACCCATTTCATTTGAAGAATCCCACCATCATTCCACAAAAATCCCAGCCCAGTCCTAGTGTTATCCTAGTTTTAGATCAGTGATCAGGAGAGCAAAAGGTCTGTGGGGAGGGGAAAAGCTGTTTTGTATCCAGCATTTGCATCAGATTTAATAAGTTTGTACTTGGGAAGGAAAAAAAATTCTCTAGCACTCAATGAGGAAATTTTCTTTAAAACTGTGGGAGTTCTAGTTTGTGATAAAGCTGTCTTAAAAAATGTGCTACTTTGAGCCCATTTTGCATGTGTTGTTCACACTTTAATTTTCTACTTCATGCAAATTACAATTTATATTATGACACACATATACATGGAATTATAAAATAAACCTCCTATCTCACGTACATAGTTCCAGAAGTGGAAACTGAGAAAATCAGAGTTCACAAAAGTTTTAGTACATTAAATAGGTGGCAGATAATATTTCTTTCACTTCCAAGAACAAGCAAATTGGAAACAAGTTAAAAATACTCAACACAAACAAGAAAATTTTGGCGGTTATATGCCTCTTAGTGAAGTTAGCTTCTTACCTTCAGGATGTAAAATCAAAACTAACAACTTGAAATATGGTCATTGATCAGTTTGTCCTTTACCAAAACCAAACCAAACCAAACCAAACCAAACCAAACCAAACCAAACCAAACCTAGTCTTTATTGTTTCTCCTATGTAGTATTATCTAGGTTTCTGATTATATTTTTATCTAATTTTTTTAACCTACTCTTTCCAAAGAATATATCATTCAGCTTGGTTAGTATTTTTTTTTTCATGAGAAATCACATTAATAATAGAAAGCCTACTGTACTTCACCACAGAATATTATTCTGTAATTTATTTTTAAACACCAATCAGTTTTGTATAAAAATTAAATTTTGTGAACTTTAAGTTATCAACATTTTGAACTCGAGCTTTTTAAACTGGAAGCATATTTGTCATATTTGTTACTATGTGCCTTCCTCTTGCACCCTTTCTTCTCACCTGCAGGACTCAGGATAACACCACCTGGACCCCAATACCCTGACTGTTACCCCCAGAGCTCTATAGTGACATTGTTACCCTCCAGGTTTCCCCTTGTAGTATAATTGGTTCCCACATAGAAGAACAACAGGGGCTAATACTTAGCGGGTCAGGCAAGCTTTGACTGTCTCTCCACAACATTCTGGATCTGAGCTCCCATCAGGCAGTTAGACAACAAGTCAGGTCAGCACTTGAGTGCCTTTCATACATGTAAAGTGCTGAGCACCTTCCTAGTATCCTTTTTTCTTCTGATGCTTATCAGGAAAAAAACAAAACAAGGTATAATACAATCTTATAATTGAATATAAAGAACTAAATGAGAAATGTCTTCTATTTACAGAACACTTAAATCCAACATGCATGTACATGAACTTGCCAGTTAATGCACATGGCACAGACTACAAAGCCTAAGCACAGTACAACACACTGCACTGTAAGAAGGGAATCAAATGAAAATTGCCTAGAACAGCTCCTGGTTTCATTCCAGTGAAAAGCTGCTGCCTTCAGGACAAGAAGCTCTTGGCCCTTAAATAGAGTGCAGTTGTTAAATCTTGACTTGCCCGAAGAAGGGGACTGATAATTATCTAGGTTTGATTGTGATATTTTCCCAGTGATTTGGCAGCTGCCTCAAAATTACATTTGGCTAGGCTCCCAGACATTAAAATATGGTGTGGACCAGAAAGATTGAAATCCCTCCATATGTCCATATTGTATGCATGAGTTTTATCGTTTTTAACACGACACATTTCATATCTGTTGCATAAAAGCAAGTAATTCATTTCAAGGAAATCAATCCAGGTAAGGTTTCTCCTAGTATTACTAAGGTTTGTTATTGACAGCTTCTGGTCCATGTGGATTATTTCACTCTAATAAACTCAGTTTCACAGGCGGTGATTGTTGCTCTCAGTTTGTTATTGATAATTACATCTTAGGAGTAGTGGAGTACTTTCTGAGAACATGTCACAAGTGTGTTCTCAGCAGAAGAGAGACTGTTTTTTAAGGGATCCTTCTCTTTAGAGCTACACTTATATTTTGCAACTGTTCCTAAAGAGAAAACCACATGATCTTTTCAGGCATTGTGTCCCCTTAAACTTTTCTTTAGGCAAACAAATATCTCAGTCAATATGCAGACTAATATAGTGTTTCTGGGACAAATTGACATAACGATATGCAGAGATATTTGAAGAAATAGTACATACGCTTCTTTCTTCTAGCTGAAGATATTACCGCTTTATGGAGATATCATCAAGTAAACTGTAAGTTTGTAAAGAGTATGTGCTGGGAAAGCCCTAATTTAAACCTTGAGAATAGCTATTCATCTTGCATTAACACTCTTTCCCCAGAGAGTCCTCTACACTTCTGCAACTTTTATTCTTTGCCTAAGAACTCTCTCCCTGTTGTGACTCAAACTGTATCTAAAACAAGCACACCATATATCCAAACGAGGAGCTGCTTTTTTTATCACTGCTGGTATGGTATGTGTGTGTTTGTGCATACGTGCTGCCTTTCTCTGCGGGTACAATTACAGGAATGTATAACAGAATAACCCAGTGCAATATGGGTGTTTTAAAGTGATTTACTTTTTTAGTTCTTTCTTAGTTCTTACCTCTTACAGACTTTATATTTTTGCTTGATGGAATCAGGTTCAGACCAGGAAAATGACCAACTGTAAAACTTACCTGCTTATTTTATATCTATTGAAATCTCTCTCTCTCTCTCAGATACACACATACAAGTTCTTATTCCTGCTATGGTAGACTTTGTTTTTCATTGTTCATCTTTACCAGTATTTTCACCCTGGACAAATTCATTGATTTGAGCTGATTTACTGTGATGTGAAACTGATGAATTAGGATGGAGAATGAGGTTGTAATCATCAAAAAAAAAACAGGTTTTGTTTTTCTATTAAACAGATATTATTACTATTATCACTAAACAACATTAGGAAAAAGTAGCTTATTTTTCACTAGCTGGCTGGTGTACTTTTCTATGTGCCTTACCTGGTGTATAATTATCAATTTAATAATGTGGGTTTTTTTGAAATTCACAGTTGCCAGTAAAAAGGCTATTTAATTTTATTTGTTTTATAAAAAAAATTATTCTGAAAATGCCACAAAATGCTTCTGATAAGAAGTATCTGGTCCTGCTTAGCTATAAATATTGTGTGCAGGGAAGACATGTAAGTACAATTCAAATATGGTATACGGGTACTTTTATATCATAGAAATATAGCTAACTGTATTATAGCCGGAGATAAATCTTTATTTTACAAACCCAAATTCAAAGTTGTCATTTTGCCCAATTGGTTTCATCCTTTACGTTTTCAGATACTAAAGAAGAAAATGTTTGCTAAGGTCCTGAATGACCCCCATCATTCACAGAGTGTGAATTGTCTTTGGCAGTAGGGGATGTTAGAGACAACTGTTTATAGAGAATTAAAACTGACAGCAGGAGGATAGCTGGTGTCAATATGTCAACTATGCCAAGTCAGTTTTCCTCACTGTACTATGAAATTATCCAGTTCCATTGAATTACACACTGATGCAGACTGTGTCTTTGACTATCATGAATGAGCAGCAGGCATTGATTAAATTTCTCTCAGCTAATCTGCATTTTTAAAAATGGATTTTGCTGCTGTTATGTGTGTAAACACCATCATACTTCTTTACTGTATCTTCTTTCTGCACATGTGCCTCTCCAACAGTTACTGTGATTTCTGTACATATGCAGGAAAACCAGTAATGACACATCTCCTTTTTGCAGGTGAGCAGGACAGAAGACATGAAAGGGAAATCAAAAATTATCAAAGCAGTAGGGATGGTAAGAAGTGATGGATCCGCAGTCCTATGAAAACAGGAGTTTTCACCTCAAAATGTGTAGCAGCAGTTAGTGTAGCTCAAGTACAGAGAGGCAGTTTATTCTGTAGAAGCTGGGATTCTTCATATTAATGTTCCCAGCTTTGAACTGGTTAAAATTAATTGAGGTCATGATGTCTATAAGTTCTATAGCTGAAATACCAGCAGGCTTCTCTTGATGCTGCAACTTCTGGATCTTGATGCTGTGGATTTTGATGCTCTGTACCAGGCAAAACACTAAAATCTAGTGGCAAAACCTTCTGAATGTTTTTTTTGGCTGTGTATTTTTTATTTTTTTTATTTTTTATTTGTTTAATTATTTATTTTTATTTAAATTTTAAACAATTGGTTTGGATAAAAGCTTTCTGTAGAAGGTGTGTTGGATGGCAACAGATTTTTTGATGAAAATGATTGTCAGACTGAGAAATGCCTGAAACTCCAAAACGCTGGAGTTTTCACAGTCCTCCCTCCCAAAGGATATAGATTCAAAGCACCACTGTTACTAATACAAAGCCTAGTGCCAATTTCTCTCTGACCTAATGTATTAGAATATGTAACAGAACTGCTCCAACCAACACTACATAAGTGACTGTTTTGTGTGTTTTTTTCCCTTCATCGATCTGCGGCTAAGGCAAGTCCTAGGAGTACTCTATGTAAGCAAAATAGGTCTCTGGTGCCCTGTGACTGTTCTAGCAACTAGGCAAATTGTTATTCTTGAAAAGGATAGTACTCCCCTGAGACTGGGCTTTTTATTTGTTTTGTTGGATATTTCTTTCTTCCTTGTTCATGAACAAAATTACTCATTTCTTTTTTGCTCTCTAATACTCAAGTAGAAAAATTTTAAGTCAAAACCATTTATTTTGCAGGAAATGGAACATCTGTTTCCTAGCTGGTGTTAAAAGGTGTTGTCATACCACGCAGGACATCAATAACTAGGCATAATTAGTAGAAATCAGTTTTGTTCATAAAGACTACAGTAGTCCATGGGAAGATGGGACATTTTCAAGCCTTTAATTTTCCATTTTGATGATACAGCTCTGTAGAATACAGATATAATAACCACGATGTCAGATGCTTGAATTCTGCATGACGTGCACTAGCAATGACACAGCATTATATTGTGTTTGAGAGGGTGTTCTATTAATAAAATCAAGAGCAAAGAGGAGAGAGAATATCCCAGTTCCTGTTTGTACTATGAAAGTAGTACAGACCAAGGTGCTACGTCCGCAAAACAAAGTGTACTGAACAGATTCTTAGGCAGATCCTGGTGTAGTCTATGTTAATA
The DNA here is from genome assembly GCF_965231255.1 of Vanellus vanellus. Taxonomy (NCBI): domain Eukaryota; kingdom Metazoa; phylum Chordata; class Aves; order Charadriiformes; family Charadriidae; genus Vanellus; species Vanellus vanellus. Next base: position 55,100,633 of record NC_138908.1, read on the forward strand.
GCCTTTGCCTTTTTTTGTTGCTTCTTATCTTAACAGGAGTTATTAGTTTGGGTTCACAGGTGTACAAGTTATGCATACGTTAGTTTTAGAAAACAGTAGTGTGCCATTAGTTTGGTGATCTGCACACCGTGTTGCAAAGAGGCTTCAAAATGAGATGCATGGTACTGTTGCAAGCAAGTAGCCATCTTAAAAAAAAAAATGAACAAAACAAAAAAAAACCAAGCCAACCAAACCAAAAAAAAACATCAACCTACAAACCTTATTCTGAACATCTCATTCTCTTGTTTTACTTTCCTGCAGGAAACCAAGATAATTGAACAATTGTGTGCAGGCTAAAAACTATAGTTGCCCCTCTACTGACTGATATTCTTATGAAGATCACACTGGGCTCTCACACAAGTCAATTTCAAAATATGGAAAATAAGAATGAGAGAAAATTCTCAAATTATCAAACAATCTTTGTATATTATTTTTGTAATTATATTTGTAAGCTTTGTAAATCTTTAAGTTACAGAAAATTCAATAGTTTTTCAGTGAATTGGTTTTTAAGATTACTTGGATTTGCTTAGGCTTATTTTTGCATACTTTGGTTTCAATTTATAGCAAGTTCAGTTAAAACGCAAGATAAGTTTCCACTTTGGAACAGACATTGATTTTGGAAAGACTGCTTCCATGCTGGAGTTTCAGAACAATATACAGGTCAGAACCATTTTGTAGCTTTACAAAGCAACCCTGTGTCAGTGATATAACATTGATTATTAAGTTGTGTTCAACAATAGAACTATGTGCTATATATATCATTCAATATCACGAGTGACAAAAAATTAACAATTAGCCAAGTTTTTAATGCTGATTTTTTTTGTGCTTCAAAGGCAAATATTTTAAACAACTGATTTTCTTAGTTAGTTATATTTTTTAAAAAGTGCTAATGTAAACCTAAAAACTGAGTTAATGTTTTGCGAAACAAGTATCTCTGAAAGTAGTTTATGTCCCATAGGACAACTGAGTTAAAAGATTAAACGAATATGAAGAATAATTTATTTTTATGTATCCACAAATGATTTAATAAAGGACTTGCAGTTTCCTTGAAATTAACTTCTTTGAAATATTTGTTGCCTACTGTAAGAGGACAGGCAAACAGTAACAAAGTATGAAATACAACAGTGCCATTTTCTTTTTTTATACATATAACTATAGTAAGAAGAGTAACAGTTTGCAAGACTTCAATAGTCTTTGAAAGATGTTCTTTATGAAAACAAGTTCAGACACACAGTGAATCTGTGATAGGTGAATTTTGAATGAATTCTCCCATGACAAGTGCACTGACTGAATTTACCATTGTCCTATTTTTCTGTAACCATTACTGTTGACATAAGCCAGTGTTTGTAACATGAACAACCCCCCACAACCAAACCGCATAGGTTGAAACATTAAGCTTTTAAATAAGTGGCCTGGGTTTTAGTATTGCCAGCTTTCTACAATTCCAATTAGAGCCCCTAAAAAGCCCTACCAAAGCACCACAAAGAAATCTGGTCCTTGTTATGTGCTTGTAACTAAGTTTTGTGCTTGCCACAAAATGCTTTTTATAGAAACCTGCTAGGGACAAACCACTGTTAACAGAAGTTACTGGTTAAGAGATAAACTGATTCTTATGAGGCAAGATGATCTTTTACTCAGTGGAACAGTGGAGTTTGAGTGAATAAATTACTACTGGAAATGACATGTGATCTGAAAAGGTGTAATGTCATTTGAAAAACAACAGTAAAATGTATTTTTGAAAATTATGTTCATAAATAATTTCTGCTAGTACCACCAAGCTCTGTTTCCAGACACACAGATCATTGTCTAAACACTGTAGTGGTGTGAATTGTTTGTATGGCAAATGCTTTAAAATTAATCTCATAGGCATACGTCATGCCAGGTAAAGTATTTAGGTAACTGCAATGTGATATAATAGTATGTGAAAAATGTATATCACCAAAAAATTAATCAATTATTTTGGACAAAAACCTAACATGAACAAGAGTCTGTAAATTAAAGCCGTGAATTTCATAAGCGACTATCAGGCAAATATCTGTTTTCTTTCTGCAGCATTGAAAGACAGGAGAGAAAAAAAAAAAAAAAAGAAAAAAAGAAAAAAAGAAATGTTGTCCTGATTATTTTTTTCAAGTGTAAGATAAATTGCTTTAAATGAACATCTGCAATTGATGGAGGATATTCTGAACCCAAAGTCTAAATATGAACTCTGTTAATTAAAAAAATTTAGGTCTGAAATCTGCCTTTAATATAATAATATATTATAATAATATCTTTAATAATCTGTGTATGAGCATGCTCATATAACAAATGAATATGCCTTTGACTTTTATTTTAAAGCTGTCATCGTTTTTCATTATTATTATTATCATTATTATTATTATTATTTTATTTCTTTGTGCTAGAAAACCTTTTGTGACATTAAACCTTTGGGTTCAACTTAGCTTTCTGTCACTGGTCAGACTGGAAAAAGAAGAGTCTTCAAAAAAGAAACATCCAGAAACATCCAATGCCAAAATGTCATTATATTCTCTTCCCACTAGTTTTCTGGTCTGATTTTTCAAACATGGGGATTCAGGTGTATAAATTAATGTTGTATCTCTTGCTTAGTATTGAAATTGACTTTATGAATTTTTAAAGGTTTTACCATCATTACTTGTCTTCAAAGTTTTCAAATGTTGCAATACAATAAACAGTTAATGATCCTTATTGTAAACAGCTGTCTTCTTGGCTGTGTACATAATTTCCATAATGACTGAGACCTGGAGGAATGCTTCTGAAACACATGTAGAAGCTCGCTTTTCTCCTCACATCCCTTATCCAATCCCTGGGTATTTTTCCTCACAGAAATGTTAAAATATTATGCAATAAAATCATAGGTAAGGTTGCTTAGTTTGGTTATTTACAAATAAGTGTCTGATTTCTTAAAAAAGTATGTTGCCTAATATAATGTCACTATATGTTCAGATTACACTTGAAAGAATGAACTCATCTAACATTTGGGGCCAATTTATGGACAAATAATTTAAATATTCAAGACAAGATTTAAAAAATATATATAACTAAAGCACTTCCATGCAGTTGCTAGAATCTAATCTTAGGGGAATAGTGGAACAGAAATGTTGACCTACTTTTCAACAAGATCTGAACTTTAGTCTGGCAAGATGCAACTTCTGAATGCCCAGCAGTTGCAGAAATGACAGTGCTATAGGTAAGGAAGTGGACTGTTATAAAAAGGCTGGTTAGAGCTTTCTGTGCTTTCCAGTGTCAATGTTAATTTCTATTTGTCATTTGAATACATTGACTCAAAATGACACCTATAATTCCACATAGGGAAACATAACAATATATGTCAGAATAAATAATGCACCTTAAAAAACATGCAAGTATTTTCATAATTTCCATGTAGTGGTCTTTCTCTTCTTCTTTTAGTTTGAGTAAACTAGTCTACTAGACTCCCAGTTATCATATTCATACTAAAAGTGCTGAAAGGAAAGGAAGGAAACAGATTTCTTCTTCTAGCAGAGAAATGCTGAGGAAGGACAGTTCTAAATGCAACAGAAGAGGAGAAAAAAATAGGCATGAAGTTCTGTATGACAGAGAATTTCTCTACAGCATAGAGCATAAAATAGAAAACAGAAGGGTGAAACATTGTCAGTTCTTATCAGGAGTGAGAATGGGAAATAGAAAAGAAAAAGACACAGGAGACATGATCCTGTCCAAAATAAGGAAGAATATGACTCAGTAATTCAGGACTGGTGCCTTTCCTGTCACCTTCATTGGCATGTAATTTTTTTACGCCTAGGTCTCATAAGGTTTTTTTTTTCCTGACAGTCACAGATTCACCAAAATTATAATTCTTTTCCCATCTTTTCTACCCTGTCAGATATTTTGTCTTCCTATCTTGTATATACATATGTTTTTCTTCATTTTCAATGTAGTGGTAAAGCAAGAGCAAAAAGCAAGTAGGCAAGAGGCCAATCTCTCTCTGATAATGACAAATTCTTTTTAAGAGATTAAACTGACAGACAAAAATAAAAAAAATGCCTGCTTCATTGAATATGCTGGCCAGAAAAAAAAATATCATTTTGGAATATTAAAAGAAAAATGAGGTACCACATTCAAATACAGAGCAGTGGGCTTCTGAAGTTTTTTAAGAGTAGGAAAAAATTCCTTCCAAAAGTAAGTTAAAATTGTACATTACACAACTGTTCATGTACCTGTTGAAAGTTAAAAAAATATTTTTCTTGTTTCCTGGGTGAGGAGGGGGGGATAGTTGTACATTTATGAGGAACAGGTGATGAAAGGAACCCTTCCGTTTGCCCAACGGTTCTTTTAAGACACTCATCAGTGCACAAACAAGAAAGATGTCCAGTTTTCTTGTGTTCTCTCCTTTTGAAGCTGTTTGGGAGATTAATACATCTGTCTATAGATCCCTGTGCATGAAAAATTACTCTATAACTTAATGGGTGTAGTACTCCTGTAGCAGTACCCCAGATTAATATTTTAAAATTTTATTATTTTAATGTTTAAATATTTTAATAATTTCTGTGAATTGAAACATCTCATTCACATACAAGATATTGACCACTGCAATAGCAAAATAGTCTTAGAAATGTTACATTTAATGTTAAAACTGTGAGACAAAAATAAATAAAAACAACCTGAACACTCTTCCCCTGTAAAGCTGAGTTTGATTCTCACACTTTACAGGGGTTGTCAAAAAATTGTGCTGAGTTGTTAAAAAAAAAAAAAAAAAAAAAAAAGAAGAAAAAAGAAAGGAAAAAGCCACCAAATTATTTTCTTGATATTTTGTTGAATTATATCTGAAGTTTGTTTTCCTTGATCTACTTTTATTAACAATGAATGAAATTCTTTTGGGAGGATGACTAAAATATTTATCATGGCATTTCATTTTTCTTTCAGTTTTTTTTTTCTTTTTGATTGCTCTGATTATTTTTTTCTTCTTTGGTATCATAAAATTTACTTGTTAAAACATTTTCTACTATTTTTGAGACAAAATATACATAGGAATGATTAAAAAATGAGATCATTGCTTAAATCTTAGTCTAGTAATAATGTAATGTGAAAGTTCAGAGGTATACTTACATAACTGATCTCTCTCAGAATTAGTAATACTAAAGGATTTGAAATCTTTTAATTATCTTTGATAGGTTTTTTCATTTAATAAAATGAAAACTCATGAATGTTGTGTATTATTTTCTTTGTAATATGTATCTACCAATTAAGCCTCTTAAATTATGTCTTGCAAGGATACTTTTCAAAGCTATAGGTATAGCTACTTTCAAAATATATCCTGTCATTTTTCAGATGCATCATAAAAATGGGTTCATTTTATTACCCTGGCTGTTATCTGTTCTTGAGAAACAGATAATTGGCTGCAGATGCTTAAATTGCAACAGAATAAAAAAGATTATTCAAGTGAATAATATTTTTGTCAATACCATTAAATTTTATTTGTGCTTAAAACCAGTAATGTCTTACATAAGAAAAAATGTATTTGTGATAACTTTAAAGATAAGTTACAAAATATTCAGACTATCATATTGTATAACTATCATTCACATACGGTAATGTCATTGTTCTAAGTAGACAGCATGCTTAGCCCAAGGACAATACCAGTAAACTACACAGTGGCATATGGAATGTTCAAGTATTTAAGCATATCTGGGATACTCAAGTTTGCACAGAAAATCTTTCAAGAATGCTATTGACCCAGCGTTGACATCTCCAGAGAAAATATATAACTTAGTCTTCCATAACCGGGGACGTGATCCTGTGATATAGTAAAGGTGAAAATTTGCAGCTGACAGTTGAAAATTTATTGAGAAAAAAATCAAGATACTTTTAGATTTAAGTGGAATATCTGTGCCTGAGATGATCAACGCTTTCAGTTATCCCTTTCACATTCCCCCCAAAATTCTGGATATTTCTTTCTGTCTATTCTTCATTTCCTCATTTTAGTTAAGAAACATATAATATAAAATCAAAATATAGATGCTAATTTATCAAAATGTGAGATACTGGAATTTAGATGGATGGATTTCAACAGCATAATGACTAGACTTGATAAATGAAGAATGTACCTCCTCTGCTTTCTGTCTTAATCAACTCATGCTTTGGGTACATGTTAATGCTTTGAATTCTTATCTGCTTTGCACAAGTGACCCGTTATAAAACTTATCTGTAAGATTACTCCATAACAATTATTAGAAGACATATTTTAAAGCTAGCATCAAGTTATTGGCACATAAAAGTTCATTGTGATGGACAAAACATGATTGCAAGCATTGATATCTGCTTTCATACCAAATACAATTCAAAATATTTAGTAGTTAAATCACAGGAAGCTATGGATAGAACAAAGTCTTCCTTTCTATCACTGAATGTCACCCACCTCATTGTTTGCTGACTCTAGCCTGTGAAATTTTGGTAGTTGGTACAATATTTTTGTTGTTGGATTTTTTTTGTGTGTATGTTTTGTTTTGTTTTGTTGTTGGTAAAGGTCTTCAGGCTATCTGCTCTTTTTTTAATTTAGATGCCATCAGTACCAAAAGGTGCTTGCTCATAAGTTACATGGATATTTTACAACATCTCAGTTTATGTTTTTCTTCAGATAGTGATTCATGGGTTGAAATTGTAGCAAGAAAAAGGGCCTGGAAATTTGTGCTGTCTCAGGTACCTAACAGTCATGGACCCATACCAGAATTTTGGATAATAAGTATCTTTACATCCTCTGGAAACTCAAGTACTGGTAATTAAAGATTAAATTTCAAGGGCACAGAAGACAAGTATCAAACTCTGATGAGCATCAAAGCATCAAACTCTCATTTTGAATGTAAATTTATTTATGCAAACTTCTTTTTCTATTTTTGAAACGGAGGAGGATCTTATCTAACGAAAATCTGCTGTAGTATTCTGCCTGATTATTATCAATACAGTAGTATTGACATGCAACTGTAAGAAAACATTCTGTATGGATCTCAAACATCTATACGTATCTCTTGTGAAAAGAAGATTACTTTCATTTCTAAAGTGCAAATGACAAAAAAAAAAAGTACTACATCTTATTTAAAGCATGTATTTTCATAATATTATTATTTAATTCTGAAAAAAACTCTTGAAAAATTTTAGATTGTCGTCATAGGAATATCAGCACTATTTTTCATACAGTGACCAAATCTACCTGCTTTGATTTCTCTTTCCTAAAAGTATACATTATTTTTTATTTTTTACATTTAGGACGCAATATATTTTCTGATTACTTAATATAATAAAACCCCATTGGAGTTTTCTGACATGTTGGTTGGAGAAGATATAGTACATAGCAAAGTAACCGTTGAACTCAATAGTTCAAAGTAATCATTGAAATCAATACAAAATCAAGCAATGTTTTCTTGTTTGTGTTAAATTACTGGGGAAAGAGCATAATTTAGAGATTAGGTCAGAATCAAATAATATGAAGGATGAAATATTGTCATAGCAGTTCACAGCAACACAAAACCCTGGACATGTAAAACAAAGATGTATTTAGGTAACTGAAATATGTGATTTCTGTCTTTCTTATTTCACTGTATGTGAAAACAATACCATTTACTGTAAATATGTCATGTAGACTGGCCTTCTCCAGACTATGCATATTAAAATCTGGATCTTGGACAGACAGTCCCATCATAGAAAATATGAGTTATTTTATAATTTTATAAGAGAAATTAATTGAATTCCTGAACATTTTTTTCTTGGGAAAAACTTTTATCCCAAAATTCCAACTCAACCCAAACCAAAACCAAACAAAAAAGAAAAAAAGCAAGGTCTCGGGTTATTTTTTAAGGAAAAAGAAATTCATTAAAAGTTAATTAATAGTTTTGTTTAAATCTCAACAAACCATTTACATTTTTTCTCTGTGAATTTGCACAGTATTTTCAATTATATTGAGATTTTTTTATTTATTTCCTATTCCTAATACTATATAGTGCTACTTCCTAGTAGTATAGCAATTGCTATCCTTCACCCTTGAGTTGGTAGAATTTTATTTCTAAATGAAGTAAGTACTAAAATAATGATTTCTAAAGTAATTATAGATAATAATTTCTATAGAGATATAAAAGCTTCTCACAAAGTTAATCTCCATATCTATTTCTTATGGGCTTTTTTCTGCTTCAGTGGTCAGGGGGTACGGTGAAAGCATATGTAGATTTGGTAATAACTGCAAGTGTTCTCTTACAGAAAAAATATATAAGCACCAGGGTGTGATGGGGCAATTTTGGAAAAGCAAATATTTACTTTTGTGAACTACTTTTCTGCTTGGTTGTTTCTAGATTCTAACTGCTCATTGTTCAAATGAAGATCAATGTTCCTCGAAAGCAAATGAATCTTTTTAGGATATGGGCACAAACTGTTCTATATTTATGACTGTCACTCTCAGAAATTACGTTTTCTAACCCTTAGAAATGTGTTCTTCGTGCCCCTATTAATGTAGTTTGAAAAATGTAGACTCTTATCTCTAACATAATTGATTTTTTTTTTTTTTTATCAACTGCTCTCAGGAAAGCAGATTGACCTGCATCTTTGCAGGGTCAGTGATTTTTGAACTTAGTGATTCAATAAAGATTATAGACTAGGAATGTGTAATAGCAGTACTCACCTAAGATTTACTTCCTGGCACTGTTAGTGGGAAAAAAGATTAAACATGTATACATTAAAAAGATTTTGCAGGTAGATCAGGGTCAAATAACTTCATAAACTGTTTCCTGATCTATTATTCATTCTCCAGCCTATATTTTAGGTTTTTAAACATGTAAAGTGGAATTCATTTTTTGTTTTCCCTAGAGCGCTATAGAGGTTGTCTGTAGCTACCAAAATAAGCAGTCGAGATATATTTGTAAAAATATATATAATAATAATATAATAAAATATTAAGAACAGCAAATATATTATAAGCAGAGATATTTCTAAAATTCCAAGAAGGGCTGGTAAAGCAGGTGATTGTTGTTTTTTGCTGTTGATGTCTCCTGTAAGGAATAAAGTGTTGACAATTCTATCATGAAAATGCTTTTACTGCATGTCTGTCAGCTTAATGGTACCCCAGAGCTGTATTGTTGGATTTCATTATGTATTACAGTAAATAACTTTTACTGTGAAAAACTGAAAAATGAATTTCAGTGGAGCAGTTATCTTCCACTTAGCAACCAATATATTAAAGAAAGATTCTAAGGGGAAGATAAGATTTATTTCATGTACTGGTATAGACCAAATCCATGCATGAAAAAGAAAATGGAACCAAAACTTCAGAGGACAGGCCACTCAGAAGGACTACAGAGACACAGTGAAGCTCTACAGGGAGAAAATTAGAAGGGCCAAAGTCCAGGTAGAAGTCAATCTGGCTATTGCTATAAAACATAATAAAAAATGCCTCTATAAATGCATTAACAGCAAAAGGAGGACTAGGGAGAATCTTCATCCTTTATTGGATGCAGGGGGAAACACAGTGACTAAGAATGAGGAAAAGGCTGAAGTACTTAATGTCTCCTTTGCCTCAGTCTTTAATAGCAGGACTAATTGTTTGCTGGGTATCCAGCCCCTTGAGCTGGAAGACAGGGATGGGGAACAGCGTGAGATCTCCATAATCCAAGAGGAAATGGTCAGTGACCTGCTACACCACCTAGACATACAAAAGTCTATGGGACCAGATGGGTTACACCCAAGAATGCTGAAAGAGTTGATGGATGTACTCACCAGACCACTCTTCATGATTTATTAGCAGTCCTGGCTAACTGGGGTGGTCTCAATGGACTGGAGATTAACAGATGTGACGCCCATCTACAAGAAGGGCCAGAAAGAGGATCTGGGAAACTATAGAACCATCAGTCTGACCTCGGTGCCAGGGAAGGTTATGGAGCAGATCATCTTTAGTGCCATCACACAGCATGTACAGGACAACCGGACGATTAGGTCCAGTCAACATGGGTTCATGACGGGAAGATCCTGCTTAATGAACCTGATCTCCCTCTATGACAAGGTGACCCACTAAGTGGATAAGGGAAAGGCTGTGGATGTTATTTACATAGACTTCAGTGAAGCCTTCGATAATGTTCTGCACAGCATTTTCATGGAACAACCAGCTACCCAAGGCTTGGACAGGCATACACTCTGCTGGATCAAACTCTGGCTAGGTGGTCAGGCCCAGAGAGTGGTGATGAATGGAATTAAATCCAGTTGGTGGCCAGTCAGAAGTGGTGTTCCACGGGGCTTAGTGTTGGGGCCACTCTTGTTTAATACTTTTATAAATAATCTCAACAAGGGGGACTCAGAGCACCCTCAGTAAATTTGCAGACAACACCAAAAGTTAGGTGGGAGTGTTGATCTTCTTGAGGGTAGGAAGGCTCTTCAGAGGCGCCTGGATAGGCTGGATCTATGGCCTGAGGCCAGTAGTACGAGGCTCAACAAGGCCGTGCTGAGTCCTGCACATGAATCACTACAACCACCTGCAATGCTACAGGCTTGGGGAGAAATAGCTGAAAATCTGCCTGGCAGAAAAGGATCTGGGGGTGTTGATTGACAGCCAGCTGAACAGGAGTCAGCAGTGTGCCTAGGTGGCCAAGAAGGCCAATAGAATCCTGGCCTGCATCAGGAATAGTGTGTCCAGCAGGACTAGAGCAGTGATTGTCCCACTGTACTTGGCACTGGTGAGACTGCGCCTTGAGTACTGTGTTCAATTTTGGGCGCCGCAGTATAAGAGGGACATTGAGGTGCTTGGAGAGGGTCCAGAGAAGGGCAACAAAGCTGGTGAAGGGTCTTGAGAATAAGTTTTACGAGGCGCAGCTGAGGGACTTGGGATTCTTTAGTCTGAAGAAAAGAAGGCTGAGGGGAGACCTTATTGCTCTCTACAACTACCTGACAGAGGGTTGTAGAAAGGTGGGCATTGGTCTCTTCTTACAGGTTACAACCAATAGGACAAGGGGAAACGGCATCAAGTTGCACCAGGGAAGGTTTAGGTTAGACATTAGGAAAAACTTCTACACTGAAAGGCTTATCAAAGACTAGAACAGGCTGTCCAGGGAAGTGGTTGAATCACCATCCTTGGATAGATTCAAAAGCTGTCTAGATATGATGCTCAGGGACGTGGTTTAGAAGTGGTCTTGGTAGAGTTAGATAATAGTTGTACTTTATGATCTTAAAGGTCTTTTCCAGCCATAACAATTCTATGATTTACTAAATCGTTTATATCAATGTTGTGATTAAAGCAATGTAGCGTTTGACATGGGAAGTTAGAGCTGTTTAGAGTAAAATATCAGGACTAATTTAAGACAGCAAGCTACAAAACTTATAATTCTTTTCTGCATATTCTGAATATATTTGAAATTGGTAGCTCCCCTGCACATGAACTACTTTTATACGTGAAGACATTGGCAAAGTTTGTCATCTTATACAGTTAAAATACATCCGTTTTGTATAGATCACCACACCAGTCATATTTAAAACACATACATGAATTAACATACACTGATAATCACCTCAACCTAACATTTTCAGTTAATAAAGACAGCAACAAACCTTGAATGCTCTGCCACACATCATGCTACATTGCCTCGGGAGACACACTAAGGGACGTGTTCAATTTAGTGATGACTATTGTTTGACATCCTGTAAATCCTTACTGGTACATTCCTTTATTATCTTTGCCACTACAATCTTTACAAATAAAAGTGTCTATTTTTATTCCTGTAGTTAATTGGAAACTTTCATGTTTATTCTCTTCCCTTCAAGATGTTTTTGTGTAATCTCAAAGTATCTTCACGTCAGTGATGAGTAAATGAATAGATATTTCTTATTGTCCTTTCTGTTGGTACTGTTATCCTAAGGAAACTGTAATGAGAGGATGGTTGTAAAGACTTGCTGAAGATGTCACTAAGGAAATTTATTACTATTGTTTCTGCTTTGGTAGATGCTTTGCAGAGGAAACAAATTGCCATTAGAACTTCTTCTAGAGATAACCTTGGATTCATGTGGCAAGAGTTTTCTATTACAACTGCTAGGTATATCTGTAAGTTTGCCTGCTGAAAGCTATTGCCTAAAAAGGGATTTGAAACGGAATGTGTGAAGGATTTGGGACATCAAATCAACCTCAAACAGCTTGATTTAGTACTAGATGAGCAAGATAAATACTTAGTGTCAAGTGTTAGATGATGATGTTCTCCTTGTATTTCCTCCTTTCCTGTTAAAAAGGATCAACAATTCATCCTTAAAAATGTTTTCAAAATAATGATCCTTGGCCCAGTTATAGCATGACTGAGCTGGATCATGAGTTCTAAAGCACTACTAATTATCAAAACAGACCACAAAGAAAGAATGAAAGACAAAAGAATCATAGATGCATGGAATCATAGAATAGTTTGAGTTAGAAGGGACCTCCAAAGGTCATCTAGTCCAACCCTACTGCAATGAGTAGGGACACCTTCAACTGGATCAAGTTGCTCAAAGTGTCATCCAACCTAACCTTGAATGTTTCCAGTGAAGGAGAATCCACTGCTGCTCTGGGCAACTTGTTCCAGTTTTTCAACACACTCATTGTAAAAAATTTCTTCCTTATATCTGGTCTAAATCTTTCCTCATTTAGTTTAAAAATATTACCCCTTGTCCTTTACTACAGGCCCTACTAAAAAGTCTGTCCCCATCTTTCTTAGAAGCCCCCTTCAAGTGCTGAAAGGCCACAATAAGGTCTCCCTGGAGCCTTCTCTTCTCTAGGATGAACAACCCCAACTGTCTCAGCCTGTCGTCACAGGAGAGGTGTTCCATCCCTCTGCTCATTGTTGTGGCCCTCCTCTGGACCTTCTTTGATGGATCCATGTCTTTTCTGTGCTGAGGACTCCACAGCTGGATGCAGTACTCCAGGTGGGGTCTCACCAGAGTGGAGTAGAGAGGCAGAATCATCTCCCTCGACATGCTATCTGCACTTCTTTTGATGCAGTCAATGATACAATTTCATTCTGGGCTGTGAGCACACATTGTTGGTTCATGTCCAGTTTTTCATTCACAAATACCCTCAAGTCCTTCTCCATAGGGCTGCTCTCAATGCCTTCATCCCCCAGCCTGTACTGAAAGCAGGGCTTGCCCTGACCCAGGTGCAGGACCCTGCACTTGGTCTTGTTGGACCTCTTGAGGTTCACATGAGCCCACTTCTCAAGCGTGTCTAGGTCCCTCTGGATGGCCTCCCATCCCTCGGGTGTGTCACCCATACTACTCAGCTGGGTTTCATCCAAAAACTTGCTGACGATGCACTCAATCCCATTGTCTATGTCATTAATGAACATGCTAAAGAGTACTTGTCCCAGTACAGACCCCTGAGGGACACCGCTTGTCGCCAATCTCCATCTGGACAGTGAGCTGTTGACCACTACCCTCTGGATGTGGCCGTACAGCCAATTCCTCGTCCACTGAACAGTCCACCAATCAAATCCATATCTCTCCAATTTAGAGACAATGATGTTGTGGGGCATCTTACAGAAGTCCAGGTAGACGGCATCTGTAGCTCTTCTCTTGTCCACTCATGTAGTCACTCCAACATAGAAGGCCACCAGGTTGGTCAGGCAAGACTTGGCCTTGGTGGAACCATGCTGGCTGTCTCAAATAACCTCCCTGCCCTCCATGTACCATAGTATAGCTTCTAGGAGGATCTGTTCCATGATCTTCCCAAGCACAAATGCGGGGCTGGCAGCTCAGTAATTCCCAGGGTCGTCCTTCGTACCCTTTTTAAAAGTGGGTGCAATGTTTCCCTTTTTCCAGTCACTGGGGACTTCACCTCATTGCCCTTTAGTTTGACTAGCAGGTCTCAACTAAGCCATGCTAGTTTCTCTCGTGCTCCATAGAAAACGTCCTTAAAGATCTGCCAACTCTGTTCTGCTCCCTTGTCCCTGAGGTCAGTTTCTCAGGTGCCCCTATTGACTAACTCCTCGAACAGCTGCCAGGCTGCTTCCAATCTTGACACCTCCTATTAGCTCATTTGTGTTGGTGACCATCCGGCCCAGTATCGCATCCCCTCTGATAGGATTGTCTATTACCTGGCTTAAAAAGTTATCCTCAATGCACTCCAAGAGTCTCCTGGATTTCCTACAGCTCTCTGAGCTACTTCTTCAGCAGGTGTTGGGCTGGTTGAAGTTCTCCAGCAGGAGGAGGACCTGTGAGCGTGGTGCCTTCTGTAGCTGGAGTAAGAAGGTTTCCTTAATAAGTTCCCCTTGATCAAGCAGCCTGTAGTAGACAGCAACCACAAGCTTCCCTTTGTTGCCTTGATCTCTGATTCTTACCCATAACCAAACTCCTCATGGGCTATTCTTCAGAATATTCTTCATGGGCTCTTCACATTCTATTTATTTCTTGATGTAGAGTGCAACGCCTCTGTCCCACCTTCCTTGCTTGTCCCTTCTGAACAGCCTGTAGCCGTCAATAGTCTCATTTTCTCCTGTCAGGGAAATGTTATGTATTCTTTTATTTCCTTCCAACTTCTGAAACACACAGAAAAATCAGGATTATTTCCTGCAATATATCTAAACTTTAAGGAAATAGGTTCCCTGTATCTTTACTCCTCCTTCTCTTCCACTATCATTTTAGAATTTACTCTTTAAAGTGTGATACATATAGGGTTGTATGATAAATTGATTTCATCTGGATGAAATGAAAGTAGTAAACTTTTATTTCTACATGATTTGAAATAATTGAAAAATATTTTCCTTCTTTTCTCTCCCACCCTGTTATTTGGGTTTAATAGACCATTTTAACTTAAAATAGAATGTCTAATTTAGTTTTCCGTGTTTGTTTTTTGATATTAAAAAAAAAAATACTGTCTTATGTAGATTAAAAAGCTAATCATATGAAATTAAAAGTATAAAAAATTTGCTTGAAATTTTGTTGAAATGAAAATTTGACTTCTGGACTCTTGGCAAAATAGGAAGAAATTGGTGTATTATTATCAATAGTTAAATCTGGAAAATGTAATTCATTTGTTAGCAGGAATCTTTGGGTTTAATGATTTCTTTGGGAACTGTCACATGAGGCATTTTGACTAAATCAGAAATAGATTTAAAGAAGAAATTTCCTCTGAGCTCTATGCTATCTTGTAAGAGTGTTCTTTTTGTTTTATGGTATTGCCAATAGATTGTTTATAGCATAAGAAAAATTATGAATGAAAAACAATTTTTATTTCAGGATCTGGGAATTTGTAACTTTAGAATTATGCAGATTCGCTAAGGTTTACACTTTGAATACACAAGTTTTTGTCCACATTAGCAATTCCTTATTCTGAACAATCAGTGTTTATTGAGGGATAGGACGAGAACAAAGGAGGCTGTGTCATCTTCTCCTGTATGTGCCTGTGAAAAGTTCAGGTGGGTTCACTGCGTCTCCTGGGTCAGTAACAGAAGCAACAGAGTAGTTTCTGAGATATTAAGCCCTTTAGCAATAACAGGTTGTTCTGGCCACATCACTGCTGGGCCTCTCATTGAATGACATAGAGTAACTATGACATATTCAATTTCCTCTGCAACAGAGGATATCCCTGAGGAGGATGCTGGTGAAGCTGGACTTTCTGTAAAGTAAAATTTTTTTCTGAAAGAGCATATGTAAAGACGACAGAAAGTAAAGGAGGCAAAAGCTTTTGGACAAGTAGAATGAAGGGCAGGAATTTTATAGAAAACACTAATTTTTCCTTCACATGCAGCCAGTTGAATGGTAGTCCTTGTTTTCACTGTTCAGAATATTGTGCTACATCTTCTGCTACTGAGGAGAAAAATCTCTGATCTTTTGAAATAAGAATGTTACTTTTCACACTTTAATATTTTTGCTTTAGTATTCCCATAAACATTTAAAATATATATTTTAGCAACTCTTGCTTATTATCTTAGGCTTCCTTCAATTGTCTTCTCTTTTTTGTAAAGAGTTTGTTTAAGAGTAAAACACCTAAATCCTTCACATGTTTTTCTTTGCTGTGAAAATTCCAATCACAATACTGCTAGTACCATTTTGGTGCTAATAGGGTTATATTCATAGTACTGTACAAAAAAACAAAAAACAAAAAACAAAAAAACGGATCAAAAAAACCCAAAGAGATCTATTTGTGCTAACACATAACTTTAATCTGAATTCCCCCTTTTCAAGTCAATCAGGGGACTGGGTTGATTGTAACAGTAATACTTAAGCAAAGTGCAGAACTTATGTTGTACAGAAGGTTAAAAAGTTCATGTTTTAGACAATAGTACCCTTGTGATTTTCAAAAGAAAACTCTGACTACATTCATTTCAGTGCAATAACTGTGAAATTCAAAATTATTTCTAAAAAAGAAGTCATTATCAACAAACCTTAACAGGACGAGGTCCTCAATCTATGGTACATTTAAAATAGCAGTGAGAGTTTAATCCACATTTTCCATTAGATAAAACTTTCATAAAAGTCCATGGGAGTTTCACCAAGACAGGGACTGCTGAATTCACCAGTTCTTAGCATATCTCAATAGCACAGCGAGAGAATTATTTAGAACACATTCAGTCGATTTTTCCTAGGAGTCCTATGAAGATTTCCTTGGCTTAGTTCCCCAAAAACCTAGCCACATATCAAATGCCAAGAATTTGTTGGCTCTGATCCCAGTTATCAGTTTCAGACATTTGGCTAACCTCCTTGACTATCACAAAGCTTAGACACTGTGCTTTCCCACATGTTTTCATCTGGAAGGCAGCCCACACAGATGATGGCAGACTGAGCAACTGAGCATGTTTATAGGAAACACTGAAATGTAGCATAGCACTCTCCAAGGATTCTCTGACAAGGAAGTATGTAGATGAGTATTTCTTCCTTTGTTTAATATGTACTCCACATCTTCCTTGCTTACCTAATTTTTAGGCATGATAACAAGTAATTTCATAGATTTCTTTTAACAGACTTTTTCCTTGAAAGTTTCAGATTTTGATCTTCCACCTTGGCCAAGAAGTTACCCCAACCCCCAACACAGTTAAATAATATGATTTATTTAAACAACTATCTAATTCTCAAGAGGCGTTACAGTATGTAAAGTTATTCTGCATGAGGTTATTCTGCTACATAGAAAGAATATTGTGGACTCCAAGATAGGCAACTATTATGCTGAGGAGTCAGGCGTCTTCACCAGAAAAACGTGGCTTCGATGATATATTAGCTATAGGCTCTTTCAATGAATTATTCTGCATTATTGCCAAAGCTTATATTTTCTAAGAATGAGTATTTCAGTGTGTTTCTTTTAGAATATTTTTTGGGGAAAAGAGAAATATTAAAATATTCCATTTCATTGTTTCATAAGTGAAAGACTAATTCTAACTTTTTGGCTTCTAAAGACTACATTTCAAACTTAAGCTATTTATGCACCATTTTCAAAATTATGAAATTGTTTAAATATAAACCTTTTTAAAAGCTTACAATGAAATGGTTCATTTGAGCCTTACCCAAAATCAGATATTTTTTTTGCAAACCATTATTGGGAATTCAGCTTTTCATCACAACCTGGGAAAAATAGTGTCCTACTTGGCATCATTCAGAGTACTGTGATGACATTGAGTGTCATCATACACAGCTCTTCTTGATGAGAAGATATGATAAGTTTTTAGTTTATCCATTTTGTTATTTCAACTCAATCTCTTTCACTCACAAGGTAAATAGAATGTTCTCTGGGCCATTCAAGTCTGATTTGAGGTTTTAGGCACATACTTATTTTCATCCTTTCTTCCAATAGTGAACAAAGCCAGACCCAATGTCCCAAGACAAGTGATGTCCCAAGTCTCCACTTTGTTGGCTGCTGGTCCTTATTTTCCTTCCCCCATTTTTCTCCCAGTGAAAGGATATTGTCACACTGCCCACTAAGCAAGCTAGGCTTTCACTGTTTTAAGATGGTATACACAACACTGTATGGCAGCCAAGGTTCGGTTAACCTCTAATTCCACCTTCTTGAACCAGTTCCTACTTCTTTTTTTCTTTCCCTTACCTCCTTGTTAGTCACGCCTACATTTTTCTGGTTTTATTTTCTTTGAATTCATGCCCCAGGCCATGCTGACACCTTTCTTCTCTAATAGCATTACTGTTACAGAGGCATTACACTTGAGGGCTCTGCACATTGTAGAGATTCATGTGTATCCAAGTTTTTTCATTCCAAAATGTCTGGGTTATAGAAGATGATTTCAGTTTTGCTGCACTGTGCTGTTGTGCTGCTTCCATATTCTTTAGAAAAATAGTTAAGTGTTTTCTCTATTTAAGAAACTGAGAAATAAGACTATTTAAAAAAAAATTGAAATCCTAATTAGCTAGAGAATTTTATTGACTATTTAGTTCACTTGCAGACCTCAGAAGAGAAGCAAGACATTAAAAACATATTTACATATGAAACTGATTAATTTTAAAATCAGCCAAAACTGATTTGAATCAGTAAAGCACATCATAATTCTAACCGAGAAAATGGTCTTAATATACATAGCAACAAATTTCCATAGATTACAGTAGCTCTCAGTGAAGAGGATATATTCCAATACAAGTAATAAATAATCATGGTCTCAGTATATAGGATTTTTTTTTTTTTTCTCCTAGTCCTAGATAAAATCATGTAGATACCTAATTCATTCAAACAAAAAGATAAACCTAGTGGATTCTGACCTTATTTTTCCACACAAAGTGATAAGCACCAATGGTAAGAGTGATATGAAGCAACAGAAAAGATCTATAAATGCAGGGAAATTCATATCCAGAGGCAAACTCCTTATTTTGTTCTTATATATTTTATTATACTGATCCCAAACCCCCAATTACTTGTACAATTTGGATAAAAATTTGTGCTTTACAGATCAAGAGAGCCCACTGAGCTAATGCTATTTGTCATGGCAGTCCAAGCTGGGAAAGGTCAATGGCATTCTTCAGATATCCAAGAAAGCTTTGGGAAATAGAAATGACATGTGAATGTCCTAAACTGGCCTGTGAGTGCATGACCGAGTGGAATAAAACTCTTCTCTTGCTGGAGTTTTGTCAGTTAGTTAGGTACTTTTCATTCATAGCAATGTGAATTAGTAGCAAAGATAGTTATTTCCCTACAGAGACTGTCCGGCATACTACTTTGCTATAATTACTATATATAATGTTTGTTCTCCGAATTTTCCCATCTACTTCTTTCGGCCCTTCTAGCATATTAATTCTTTACATATTTGGGGGAAAAATATCCTTTCCCTAACCAGGAATGTTATCTTCTTTTGCCAGCAGTGACATTTTCTTATAGATCACGAGCTTACAGAATGGTAGCATTCCCAAAATATCTAAGAATAAATTTCAGCTGTGTCTCCTAAGAAAAACATGGATCTTCTTAAGGCTGAAAATTGCAAAATCAGTTTGCGCTCTCAGAGTTTAACTTTTTTTCCCCTATTGATCTTATTGTTGGGAGAAAGTGGTGTATTGACAGCCCTTACTATCAACTGTCCTACTTGTTCATGCATCAGCTTTGTATATCACCAGCAGTGATCAATTCTCCTTGCAGCCTTACCCATCTATCGGCCACTTCAGACTCCTCAGACATTTTATCTTTGACTGACCTTTATAATCTAGTTTAAAATGTTGCTGGTGGAAAAATACTAATCACATAATGAGTATGATTCTGTACTTGCACCCTGTGGTCATTTACAGTTTTCTGGAGTTATCACAAAGCAGTTACTCAGCTACTAACTCATTTCAAGTCTGCGGTGCTTTAGACTTATAGCCTTACATCTGTCTGCACTCAGTCTTTTCCAGCACATAACCTATAGCCACACTTTCTAGAGTGTAGGATGATCTTTGAATTGTGTTTCCTTACATCATGAGACTTCAACAGGGCACTCAGCTAGTGCACTAGAGAACGTAAACTAGCTTCTAGAATGGCATGTTGGGTCCCTAGATGTCAGCTACAGCTCTAATTTTTTTTAGGTAAGATTTAGAAAAGCATAAAATTTTACAAGAGTATATTCAAATATATTCTGTGAGGAAAAAATCTCAGGAGATGTTAAGTAAACTTTATGTGGATTTTAAGGCATCCTGTCTCATATCATAGAAGCATATAATTTAGGTCTTTATACAGAATCCCAATATGAAATTCAAACCTGTAAATAGGCAACATAGTAAAAATAATATCTACTGTTCAAAATCAGCTGCAAGTTCTTAGTATTTTGAAGACCTTGCCAAGAATCTTAAAATAAGCTTAAAACAATATTTCACAATGCTCTCTCAATTTTGACTTTTGGCATAAACAGATTTTCAAATAGGGGAATAGAATGGAAAAAAGAGCAAAGCATTCCTGAAATCATAAGTTAAGCTAATAGTGGATACAGGAGAAAGTATTAAAAGGCTCCAACAACTAATAAACAAACACGTCTAGATTTTAAATATACTTTATCTATAAACATATGTATGTGTTTGTGTGTAGTTCTTTTTGGTTTTGTACCTTAAATTAACTTTTGCACATGCAAATCGTGGACATCACTTTCTACACTGGGAAACTGAACATGCCAATGAGTATTTGCAGAATTAGGATACAGCTGAGTGAATAAGCATGGAAAAACTATACAGTATTTCTCAAGATGACAGAGGGAGCTATTGGTTTAAAATAGCAGGACCAATGGTACAAATTGCATTCCTTAATTTTTGTACATATTCTTCAAGTTCAATGGCCACAATCCCATAAATAAACTCAGTCCTTACAATAACCTTGAATTGTAACTAATTAAAATAACATCTTTTGAGCAACAGACATCATCTACCTGGACATATGTAAAGCATTTGACACTGTCCTGTATGACATCCTGGTCTCTAAAATTGAGAGACGTGGATTTGACTGATGGACCACTCAGTTTATAAAGAACTGGCTGAATGGTTGCACTCAAAGAGTTGCTGTCAACAGCTTATGTCCAGCCAGAGAGCAGTGATGGGTGATGTTCCTCAGGCGTTGATACTGGGACTGGTAATATTTAATATCTTTGTTGGTGACATGGATGTTGGGATTGAGTGCACTCTCAGCAAGTTTTTTGGTGACACCAAGCCCATTCTGCTAGGATCCTGACTGCAGCCCGCTTCCTACAAGTTCAGCAGGCTGAGATAAGGTGTTCAGTTGGCTGAGTTAAGGAGATCAGTGAGATAAGTGAAGGCATTTAGTCAAAGGTTATGTCCATCACTGATGAGAGGCCAGAAGTTTGAGGTGCCCTCTTTCCATGAGGAGCTGCTTCTTAGCAGAGGCTGTGCCTGCTGCCTCTGCCTGAGCCATGTTGCCGCTTCACACTTCAATCCTGACCCAACATGAACCCATGGACACAGCTTTCTGGACTGATCTCAAACCTACCTTGCCCCAGTAGACTTATTGGGCTATCACTGTATCGAGCCTTTCCCTGGCCACTGTCTCTGGGCCTGATCCTGACCCTGAGTTGCTGTCTCAGCAATCTGGCTCCTTATTTGAGGAAGGCATTACCCTGCCTGCCTTGCATTCACCCTTTGGCTCCTGGCTCTGTTCCCACAGTGAGCAGCCAGACTTTGCTCCTCCCTGACATCTTCAAAGTCTAGGCTAAACTTTATCAAAACTATTTGTATACAAAATATGCAATGAGCTTGGCTTCGTACCAGGAATTTAACAATGCTCTTAGGAAGGTTGTAGGATTGGAGTCCCTTATGGGTAAGTAGAATTCACGAGAACAACTTGATCGATTCCTTCAAGCTAGTGGAAACAGGGATGATTTTCAATCCTTTTTGGCCTAATTTCAGTAGACAACAGCAGTTACTTGAACTCAAATAGCTGAAGTTCTGTAGGTCTTTTGTTAGACTTGGTGGGGGGGAAACAATGAGGAGCAGTTTTTGACTTTTTGCTTGACATCACTCTGCCACAAGAATTAGGTAATTATTTTTTCATTCTGTTGTTACTTCTTAAACATGGACTATTCTTGCTGTGGTGTTTTGCCACGTGTTACTATACTCCTTTGGAAACTGCTATACTGATCCTGTTACCATATAAGGTTCTGTAAGTAGGTTCCTGTATTTTAACCCATCTTTGAAATTTTGTTTCAGAAGGGATTGTTTATCTGTGGGTGGTGGTGGTGGTGGGTGTGTTTTTTAAGGATTTTAGCGACTCATTTTACCAAGAATTTGAGAGTGCAGTCCCAAATATGTCTCAAGGAAGCATCACTCATTAAATTAAACCTAATCATATCATCCTTAAATAAAGATTTGACCTACAAAAGATCCTCTTCCTAAACCTTTTTAGAGGCAAGTGTTCTTCAACAAAAGAAGCATAGGGATGTGACTGTTGGAGATGGAGATAATGAGACTGAAAATAAGTACATCAACCGTAAAGAGCATCACTTTAGTAAAGCTGTTCAAAGAACAACTAGGACAATTTTAAATCATGTGAGGCACCTGAGCTTGCTCTCTGGTATGCCTTTGTGACTCTCCACAGTGCTTTGTAGCAATACTAGCTCACAGTCAGCATTGCCCTGTACTTGGACCAACCAAGTTTCCAACTCTTGGAAACTTGATCAGCACTTGGAAATACAGTTTACTGACATTGGTCACTTGGGCACTAGAAACTTGTTAAGGAAAGCTTAAATGAGTACAGGCTCAGGCAGGTACAGCAAGGTCCTGAGACCCTGCACTGCAAGGTCAGTACAGAGCCTGTGGCCTTATATCAGATCTGGTAGAAATCATGTATGCTGGACTACAGTTTCCACTTGACCTAGCTGTCATTATGAAATCTCAAAGGAAAAAAAAAAGTTGTTGCACATGTAGTGATTTCTTAAAAAACCCCATGTCTTGGAAATAACAACAAAAATCTAGTAAAGACCTGTTGACACATGCAGACACTTTCTTGCCTCATGAGCAAATAAAATATTGGATTTAGAAAGAAATCACAAATATGTGTATTTTGGCAAGACAAAAATGCAAAAGTAAAGACATTATTTGGTGACAGATGATTAAAAGCAGTAAGAAAGGCTGGAAAAGATATGTGTGTAGATAGCCTCATTGCTGAGGTGAATGAAACTGAAGTAATAGATAAGAAAGTACTGAAAAATGTGTTGGTAGGGGTGTGGAGTTTTTTTGGTTTGTTTGGTTTTGTTTTGTTCCCTCCTCCCCTTCATGTCCTCCCTCAGATTAATTATTTTGCATGCCAAGATTCTGAAAGGTGTAAGTGAGATTCTGAAAATATAACTAATATGATTAGGTTTAAAAATTTCTCTCTACCTCTGCCTTTATTTCAATGGTACATCTCTGTAAGTATGTTGTAGGGATCTGACAATAGTTTTATAACAGTGAGAAGAAGGAAATTGCATGGGAATCCTGATTTGTGATGAAAATTTGAGCAAATCCTTTATTTGTTGAGTATAAAGTGCTTTGAGACTAAGACCCTGAGGAATATTTGATTCTTTAGTTTTATGTAGTGAAGAAGATTTGAACTGTACTTAACAAGCAGAATTGCATTTGAATTGCTTTAGGAAAAAAAATCAGTTTTGATCTCTTTATTACTTGTAATTTAATGTGTTCAGAAGTGAAACAGTTTGAGAACATAATGTTCAACACAGAAAGCTGAGTTTTGCATTGTATAAGACATAGGATTTATACATTGTGGGAAAGCCTAGGGCAAGTGTGCTTTCCAAGATCTGATTTCCTGCAACGAAGTCTGGGCTTCTTTGTTGAAAATCTAAGTTTTTGGTTTATGATTATATTAGTGGAAAGAATTTGCAATATGTAAGCATGACCTTTGAATACATTCAACTTCATACTGGATTTATACCAATCTTCAACATTAAAGAAAGGGAATAAAAAGATTAAAAAATTATATATATGCTACCTAGATTACTGAGAACGTGTTATTATAGTTGAGAAGTGCCTGAATTCATTGAATCAACATTCAGCTTTTTTATTAATTAAATTACCATAGGCAAAATGAGTGAGGAGAAATATTGCATATCTTTAAACTATTTCAGTTATAGTTTCTTCTTTTAGTGGATTTATTTGACTTCTTAAATTCTTTTTGCTGCAAGTTCAAATGCATATATCTGTGATAACACAGCCATGATAACACTAATAGTTGGATTATGCATTGAAAATACTCCTGAAGAATTACATTGGATACAAAACTAGATTTAGTACAGAATCTTAATAGCTGAGTGCCTGCAAGCCTATAAATCTAATACTATGTTATCTGTTGACTAAAATGCATTATGGCTGACAACATGTTTTTATCTCCTTTTTGTTCCCTCCTCTGTTATTAAAAAAAAATTAAAAATCTTACATTATCCTTTTCTTTAGATCATTTCTTGGCTTAGTAAACCATTGTTAAGAAAGTCAGTCTCACAAACAACAAAGCAGATTATCTGGACTCCATATCTTTTAAGAAGATAATCTCCCAACTTTCAAATCAAACCAAGAAAATATCTCAAGACTCTTTGTTGTATGCTTCTGAACAGGGACCAGTACCTGTAAACAATACGAACAGTCTGGTGTTTGTGGTTATTCATCTAGTGTACTGAATACTCAGTCTTCATCATAACAAGTTCTACCTTTGCTGTGTAAATGGCTTCAGTTACTTTTTATTGGCTTATTTCCAATTGAAGCCACAAAGAAGCTTTTGAAAACAGTACATGACATGTACCGTATTAGGACAACCGTAAGGTTGAAAACTAGCTCTTCCTTTAGGACAGATGAAAGCAGAACAATGAACAGGAAGTATAACATCCAAAACTGTTGCCACATAGTCAAGTTTCAGCAGGCAGCCATATAGAAAGGTTGAAGTTGGAAGGGACCTCTGGAGGTCATCTAGTCCAAACATTCTGCTCAAGCAGCGTCACCTAGAGCAGGTTTCAAAAGCCTATACCCATCTGGTTTTTGAAAATCTCCAAGGATGGGGTTCCCACAACCTGTCTGGGCAACCTTTTCCAGTGCTTGGTCACTCTCACGGTGAAAAAGGTTTTTCTTATGTTCAGGAGAACCCTCCTGTGTTTCAATTTGTGCCCACTGCCTCTGATCTTGTCACTAAACACCACTGAAAAGAGCCTGACTCCATCTTCTTTGCACCCCTCCTTCATATATTTGTGTACATTGATGGGATCTGTCCTGAGCCTTCTCTCCTCTAGGCTAAACAACTTTATTTTATCACCCAGATAATTAATAAACATGTTGAATGTGTCCTATCTCATGTTCCTGTGACCTACCCTTCCATGATATATTTCAGGGTGCTGTGTGGGATCGGGGCCCCCTTGGGGAGCAGGAGTGGTGCAGAATCCCTAGGCACTGGTAGGGCAGGACTTCAGCCAGAGCCCATTCTGCTCCCCCTAGCCAGTGAGCATGTCTCCTGATGAGAGTATAAATAAAACATATTTGAACAGGTGTTACTCCAGATCATAGCTTTGATGTGGATTGTGAGTGGGTAACACAGTCACTGTTCCCTAGTTCTTGAAAACAGACAGCAGCTATACTGATTCCTGATATAAAGTACTGTAGCTTTTGACAGTCTTTGTGTGTGTTGCCAATAGTCACTTTAGATTCCCGGATTCATTCACAAAAACAGAGACAGTGGGATATCTGATACCAAAGAAATCAGCCAGACACCATTGTGCCTAAGGTTACTGAATCAATTAGAATTTTTCCAACCATACTTATTGTTAACATAGGTCTGCTTCAGAGTGTAAGATAAGGAAGACAGCCTTACTTTTTTTTTTTTTTTTTTAAATGGAGATAT
The DNA here is from genome assembly GCF_965231255.1 of Vanellus vanellus. Lineage (NCBI taxonomy): Eukaryota > Metazoa > Chordata > Aves > Charadriiformes > Charadriidae > Vanellus > Vanellus vanellus. Next base: position 55,126,425 of record NC_138908.1, read on the forward strand.
TTTATTTGGCTTTATGTATTTTTACTGGACCTGTAAAAAAAAAAAAATCAGTGATGTGTGAAGCATAAAAATGAGATCCATGTACATGTTTTTTGAAAACTGATTTATGCCACTCTTTATGTGGGGATTCGAAGAATTGTTTTAATTGCATGACCACTCTTTAACCAGCGACTATTTATGCACAGTTAAGGGTTTCTGAAATCAAATCAGAATGTATCAGAATTATGTCCTTTCCTGATAACATATCTTCTCTTTTTTTTTGAATGACCCTGTTGTAACACTTGTCCAAACAAATGGGAAGTTAGAACATACCTGATATACCTGGCCGGATTTTGCCAGCACATTTCAGGAGCACACTTTGTGAACTGAAGACAACGTTAAGCGGATTGTACTGAATTGGCTAGGATGAAGAGTGAGTGGATGATGAACAATGTATTCAGAAGTATGAGGAAAGTTTTTAATAAGTATTATTCTTGTGCAAGAAACTTGGGCCCTTACCCTGACTTTCACTAAGGTTAGTCATTAGGATTATCTCGGCATATGTTTTCAGAAACACAGTAGCTGAATTTCACATAAAATTTTAAGCATCATATAGAAAGACCAGAAAATCCAAACACGTTGTTTATTTCAAGCCAAATAAACTAAAATGAACTACAGCCAAATAAACTTGTTTCAAGCCAAATAAACCGAGACAAAGTTTAGAACTTCTAAAGCCAAAAGCCTTTTTTCTTCAGATCCCAAAGCCTAGTAAATACCACTTTTGCCACTGTTGGTTGACAGAAAGTTTTACATCAACCTGACAGTACAGAGTTTCAGCACCAAGCTAGACTTGCCTTGACCTAGGCTGATTTTATCATGCCTTAACAAATGCCCAGAGGCCAAGTGATGATTGCCAAACATGTTGGAGCTGCAGCTCTGTGAGTTCCATCAGGTCAAGGCCTGATGCTTTGTATCACCATCATAACTTGAATTTCCAAAATTTTTCCATATTTGTGTGGTATACCCTGATTTAGGTCATAATATATTAAAAATGTTGGTTACCTGAAGCATCCATCTTAAACTTATCTAACCAAATTTGAGATAACATTTGAGATAACAGCTTCTAGTAAGATCTAGGAAACCAAGGCTTTTCTAGTAATCAGGCTCTGTGAACTGGAATACCTGGAGTTCTTTGTTTTAATTGTCTCCATTCAAAACTTGACTAGACAACATGCGATCCCATCTAAGTTGTCTCTCCTTTGAGTGGAAAACAGGACCAGAAGCATCACCCCTGGGTTCCTTTCCAATCTAAATTGTTTATGATTCTATGGTTCTGTGATAGAAAAACCCTTACTGTGACAGTCAGTTTGGTCTGGGAATTCCTTTCCAGCTATCCTTGCATCATGTCGTGATGCTGCATATAAACATATGAGAAGACAGTTTCTCCAGATGCATTATTTCTGCTTTTCCACCTCTGTAAAGAACTTACATGTATTTTGGTTGTATGTAATGAACATAACCTTAAAAACGTCTTTCACATTAGTAAATAAGTATGATCTAAGTAGCGATTTGGCAGTATGCTGAAACTGTATATGCAGTTATATTTCTTGTCATTTCCTTTTTTTTCTTTTTTTTTTCTTTTTTTTTCCCTCTCATTTCAAAGGATGTGATCTCTGTAGCTATCTTTCCTACTGTATCTTTCACAGACTTTGTTGCTTATAAACTCTGAAGCTGGTCCTATGGTTACAGGTTAAGACTAACAGAGAAACTGCTGGTTTTGCTCTTTCTTACCCTCAGACATAATTATAGGCAATTTGGTCACCATTATGATTGTAATAATAAGTAGTACCAAAATGAAGTAAATTTGTATTTTACTTTAACAGCTACCCAAGCAGGTTCATCTTTTTAGTGATTTTCCTGCTATATGTATTAACTTTTAGGTGTCTCCATATTAAAAATTAGGACAATTTATTTAAGAAATTACTTTGTACCCAACTGCAGTATACATGAATGATGATTATTCACTCAGCCATGAGGTTTAAGGACAGAACAGTTTGCCAGGGATGGAAGACAGAGCTTTCATTCTGAAAATAGAATCAAGCCAGCCTTAAAATGCAAGACCTCTGAAGATTAAGTTGTCTAGCTTAATCAGAGAGAAGATTGAGGGATGAATTCTGCATGAATATACATGTATATGCACACCACTATAATAGAAAGGAGGGGGCAGCTGTTTAACTTTGAAGACAAAATGACAACATAAATCCAGTTATTGAGAGCCAACTTTTAGACAAGTAGAGTATTAGAATTAGAAATAAATTGTCTAGTTGTGAGATATTTAAATATTGTCTGAGTAGTGCAACTTGCAATCATTTGATAGCACAACTATTTCAAAGATATACTTCACTCTAGAAAATTTTTTAACCTCTGTGCATGGTTTTAATGGATACAGGACTGCTTTGGTTCATTTGGACCTTGAAATCTTTTAATCTCTGATTCCCCATTTTCATCATCATCTTTCAAGACTAGCAGCAAACCCAAAATTTAATGCATTGACATTTTAATATTCTTCATACTTGCATCTATACATTAAACTAGTAACGAAATCAAATTTCATGCTTCAGAGCTTTAGCCAGTCATCAGCAAAGTGAAGGAGTCCATTGTCTTGATGAGCGATTGGTTAGATACGTCTTTTCCTCTGAAGACTCAGAGGCTAGCTGCGACCATAGGCAGGAAGAAAAGATAGATACAAAGACACTTACAAAATATTTCTTCAATGTATCGGCTGACATGTTCAAGGGCATGCTGATCACCAGATTTTCATTCAAGCAGGAAACTTTTCCTGCTCAGTCTGATGGGGAGTTTGGAAGATTTTTGCCAACTTAATTTTTTCTACAGCAAAATGAGTAGATGGATATCCTGAAGTGTCACAATGTAAAAAAATATTTTTCAGCACCTAAATTTTATGGTCAAAATAAATCATTTCTTGACAAGAAGTGTCAAAACTGAGCTAAATTTTGTTTGGATTATCTGGGTATATTTCAGATAATAAAATCCTACCACTATTAAAGCACGTGCAGTCCTCCCTTGATGCCATGGCTTATTCCGGCAGAAATGCATATAATCATTAGACCTATGGGCTGTAAGGAAGGGAATTTATCAACCCTTCACCACTCAGATCAAAAGGCTGGCAACTGTGGTGGTTAACCTTGCAGAGTTGCCAAATCTCCACCCAGCTGCTGTCTTGCTCCCCCTCCTTAATAGGACAGGGGAAGAAAATAAGATGGAAAAGCTTGTCATCTGGTAATGTCTCTACACTGTTTATGGGGACAGTACTATACCACATTGGAAAAACACCTGGCTAAAATTAGGTAAAAGAGATAACCCTGAAAAGTCCTGACTATTGATTATCCATTTGGGATAAAAAGTAACAATATGGAAAATCTATACCTTCTTAAAGAACACTGTAGATGTGAAGTTGAATAAATTAAAATTCCTTCATCGTGGTCATCTCCATGGGCTGCAGTGCCTGGAGCACCTCCTCCTCCTCCTTCTCCACTTACCTTGGTGCCTGTAGGGCTGTTTCTTTCACATTTTTCTCTCTCTTTTCTTTCACAGCTGCTACACAGTATATTTTACCCTTTGTTAAATATGTTATCACAGAAGCACCATCATCTTGGCTGATAGGCTCAGCTGTGTCGTGCAGTGGGTCTGTTTTGGAACTGGTTGGAACTGTTTCTGTCTCATGTGGTGGAGGCCCCTGTTCTCACAGAAATCAGCCATGGAACTCCCTTCCTTCCCCAAGTCTTGCCACATAAACCTAATATAATTCCCCATAGTTTATGGAATGAAGAGTTCCTTCATTCCAAAGGTTTTACCAGATTTCCATTATAAACTTTCATCCATCTTCCACCCACTCAAAAAAAACCAAAACAAAGTAAACCAAACAATTATATTGAACGCAAATTTGAATTAGATGGATTATATCTAAAGTAAAGTTACTCTATAAGTTTGAAAGGAATTAAATGGATTAAGCAAACAGGACTTTATAAAATATAGCAGGCAGATAAATTTTTATAATTATGAATATTTTTGCATTATTATGAGAAAAACATTGAAAACCATGATCAACATCTTTATAAAATCCTAGTTGATTATGATTTCAAGTAGAAAATAAACTATAAAAATTTGGGAATGGGTAAGTAAGAAGAGGTGATCTGACATCAGCATTTACAATTCCACAAAGTGCTTTAGAAGATGACTTTGCTTTTATTTTTACATATGAAAGGCATTTTTTTTTGGCATAAAGCAGAATGTGAGAATCTGAGTTTAAGTTCTGACGACAGGATCAATAAATTTATTAACATCTTGCAGTCTATGGGGATGTGCGAGAGATTTGTTCTCTCTGCATTGCTCTGGTTTAAATCCCATCTTTTTGTCAAGTATCTTCCAAGGTCAAGCATGGCATCTCTTGTAGGTTGAGGCATCTCTTGTGGGTTGAGGACTTGTTATCTTATCTAAAAGATATTGCAGTTGATGAGAACCATCTTGTTAGATCAAGAAAGCTTGGAAAATTTGTTTTGAGAGGTCAATTAAATAGGCAGTAGGACCCAGAGTTTACATCTTTGGGAGCAGCATGAGATTAACAATCTCATGCTCTCTTGAAGGCATGGTACAGTAAAATAGATTCCTTATGATTCTTTCCACAAAGAGAATAGAGAACATGGTACATGAATTTCTGCTGATAAGTATAAATTTTTATAAAGGGACAGTGGCTGGTAATGCAAAGAGGTAATAGAAAAGCCTGTCATAGATTGCCACTTTCTGTAATGCAAATATCTTATGCTGATGATATCAATAAAAAATTTGACATTCATGTTACATGTAAAGATAAATGAGTTTTATGTCTGTGAAGTTTGCGGGGTTTTTTGGTTTGTTTGAGTATTGTCAGTTAAAAAGATATGTTGTACACTTAGAAACAGGACCATCATGTTCAGTTCCCAACAGAAATTAATATTTTGCTCTAATTAATTAAGGGTATTCTGCTCTAATTGCTTAGTGCCATGTTTGTGGTGTAGTTACGACATTATTGATAAAAAATTGTAAACTTAATTTATACAAACCTTTAAGAAATAAAAAAACTTCATTTGAGAACGTTTTACTTTCTTTTTTCTCTTTTTTTTTTTTGTTTGGTTTTGTTTGGTTTGGTTTTAATTTGTATTACTATGTCTGTAGGAAATGATCCAGTGGCCAATGTTTTGATACTGATAACTAAAAAGAGAAATAAAGCTCTTAAATACATAAAAAGTAATCAATAATCCATCACTGGCAAAGAAAAAAAATACTCTTAAAGGGTGTCACTTTCAGGTATATTAACTAAAGATAAAGTCTGTGTTCATATTATTTGTTTTACTAATTTGACATTATTTGTTCTATTTATTCGATATTGTTTGCCTATGCGTAATAAAAGGTAATAGAAACATGAACTGTCTCCACATAAACATATTTGGTGATCACAAACACAGGTAAAAAATGCAGAGTAAATGAAGTCTTAAAGTTAGAAAGGCCTGTGCAACTGTAAATGTAGATGTTGTTAAAACAGACAAACTGTATAATGTAGGGTCATATCCCACGTGTGAATGAAGGGAAATAGAAAAGGGATTTCATTTTTAAAAAGCGAAGTCATCATTAACATCACATATAGTCATCCTTTCTGTCCAAAGAAGTCAGCAAGACTTACTGAGCTTATTTATAGAAGCTGAAAGAATATCATGTCATTCTTACAAATATCTTTCCTTTTAATTTAATTTATATTACTAAGAAGAATTTGGGAAGTATTTTCCCACCTTCAGAAATCATGCGTATTATGTAAACATTCCTTAGTTGGAAATGATCACTGATGCATTGTTTATATGATGGCTGAGGTAGGATTTCAGATTTTCTCTTGTGATTTTAATAAGTAATTTTCAAACAAGCTATAATATCAGTGTCCCATGTGGCATCTAGCATGCCTGAATTCTTCTTCCCTATATTCTTTTGACCAGAACAAGGACTTTTATGCCAGCATCTTGTAATTTTTTTCCAGTTCTATGAACAGATCTAATAAGAGATATTACTTCTCCTCACAAGCCTTCCTTTAGTGTCTAGCTTGTGTCTTTGTGCAGGAGCATCGTAAATCTGAATTTAATACATTGGAATTCATTGTGGCCAGAAGCATAGATGTAAATGTCAATGCTGAAGCTTAACCTTTTTCTAATATTGTCAACTCTATATTGGCATCTGGTTTTCTGAGAAAATGTGAATGTTTTAGCCCTCCTGGCAGGGAATTTCAGCATACATAATAGAAGAGAGAGACAATAATGCACAGTGCTCCTGTAGTGACTAACAGAAGTAGCAGACAGCCCAAAGCTTCATGCTTATCTGCTGCTTTCATTCAGGAGCCAAAGTGATGTTTCCTTCTGTTCCCAACTGATAACAAGTGCAAAATACAGGCAAAAATAACTTTAAGCCAACTCCATCCCTACCAGAAAAGAGCAAAACAAATTGCTGGATTGATTGGCAAGAAGGTGGTGAAATGTTCATAGGTTTGCTGAGACCAAAATGTGTGGAGTTGGAGGCTAAGGAGAAAGGAAACTGAGTTCTAGGAAACAAGAGGAGGAGAGAAACCAAGAAGGGCATAGGAAAAGATGAAATATATTGAAAGAAAAGATAAGTTTTTAAGAAGAAAAAGAGATTCTGAGAGAAAGAGGTTACTTGCTTCACTGGAATGAAAATGTGTGCGCAGTTTGGTTCCCTACAGCAGTCTACATGTAGAAGAAAAATCACATGATGTTGCTGCCACACAAGTTTGTTTTGCAATTTCAAGTTAGGAGTAATAAAAGAGAAGAGATTTCTACCCCTTAGCTTCTGATGATGGTTCAGTATTTAGTTAATTGTCATATGTCTCCTGTGCTCCTCTGCCTTGGGGAATTCCAGGCTAAATCTCTTTGGAAATTTACCATTAGACTAATTTCTCATAAGAAAATATTAATTAGCTGCAAAATGCAACTTCTGAGGGCATATGCAATAAAGAGAGTTTATGGTTGAAGCTCTTCAGAGAGATTTAATTCTCTCTTCCACATTCCACCTATTTGTCTTTACAGTCTAAAAGTATCAGGAAGACATGCTTAGACTTATTTGTTCTCTTCTTTTGGAAAGATTGTTGGGTTTCTGACAAAGTCTTTAGATGCTTTTGGAATGCTTCCTGTGGAAAGATGAAGGATTTAGGTCTTTGTTCTGGAATTAGAATACAGTAGAGGGAGCTTTCAGCTCTTATGAAATTACACCATATTAATGTTATAGGATTATTTTAATTGTTTATAATTAATTAATTCTTTGACCAGCTAGAGGACAGGAGAAGTGTTAGTGAAAATTTGTTTAGTGTTCAGATCACAGTTTTTCTGAAGAAATAAAGATGTGCTATTTATCTTCAAGAAAATAGCATTAACACGTTAAATAACATTAATACATAGTATAGCTTGATTTTCCTAAATGGTTACACCGCAAATGAAAGGTGACAAATTCATTAAATGTGCAGTGCCCCTCTAACCAATGTTGGCATACAGCATTAAGGAACTGACTATATCCTATTAATTATTTTTCTTCTCTGGACTTATTATAACCAATCATTGATTTATAAGTTGTATAACCTCTATGGCAAGAAATTTTGATGGATAAGGATATGAAACTTTTATAAGCCAGCTGTGATATTCTGAACATTGCTGTTCTGTCCACAGTGCTAAAATAGCATACAAGCTCACTATAAAGTTGTTTTAAGGTAGTGAGTTTGAAAAAATATGCCATCTGTAGGAATCTGTTCATTGTGTTGTAATATAACTCAGAGCTGTAATAAGACGATGATTTCTTTTTATGTTTGTTTGGTGCTCTTTTAGTTTGAACAACAGATGTATCATGCGGTCAAGAAGACATAATAAAATTACTGTATATTTTGATGTTATAGATATAATGAATGACAACTTCTTACTGTTTTTCCAGATATGCACATCTTCATACATGTCTCTGTGCTTTCTGATATACAGTAGGATGTAAGCTATGAATCTCAGTATATATAGTTCAAACAGATATATAAGAAATGCACAGTTTTGTATTTCATCATTAATGTTACTAACTTTTATTGTGATGCTTGGCAAAATACCTGGATTTCACAGCTCTCACTTCATCCACAAAATATTTTATTATATTGGGAAGGAATGAGTTTGGTCAAACACAGTTTACGCTCGGTAAAACTGTGCTGTTTTTTTATAGAACAGGACAAGAACAGAAGAATAAGAATAGAATAGAATAGAATAGAATAGAATAGAATAGAATAGAATAGAATAGAATAGAATAGAATAGAATAGAATAGAATAGAATAGAATAGAATATTTCAATTAGTAAGGACCTACAGTGATCATCTCGTCCAAATGGCTGATGAATTCAGGGCTGAACAAAAGTTAAAACATGTTGTTGAAGTCATTGTCTAAATGCCTCTTAAATGCAGACAGGCGAAGGGCATCGACCACCTCTCTAGGAAGACTGTTACAGTGTTTCACCACCCTTTCAGTAAAGAAATGCTTCCTAATGTCCAGTCTGAACCTCCTCTGATGCAGCTTTGAACCATTCCCATGCATCCTATCGTTGGATCCCAGGGACAAGAGATCAGCACCTCCCTCTCCACTTCCCCTCCTCAGGAAACTGTAGAGACCAATGAGGTCACCCCTCAGCCTCCTTTTCTCCAAACTAGACAGGCCCAGAGTCCTTAGCCTCTCCTCACAGGACATTCCTTCCAGCTTTTTCACCAGCTTTGTTGCCCTCTTCTGGATGCATTTGAGGACCTTCACACCCTTCTTAAATAGTGGGGCCCAGAACTGCACATGGTATTCCAGGTGATGCCACACCAACACTGCAACATTGAATACAGCTGCATAATCACCTCTTGTGACCCACTGGTTATGCTGTATTTAATGCACCCCAGGATGCAGGTTGCCCTCTTGGCTACCAGGGCACACTGCTAGCTCATATTGGTCCTGCTGTCAAACAGCACCCCCAGATGCTCCTCTGCAGAGCTGTTCTTCAGCCACTCCTCTCCCAATTTAAACTTGGGCCCGGCACTACTCTGTCCTAGGTGCAGAGTCCAGCATTTTGACTTGTTAAATTTCATGCCATTAATCATAGTCCAATGCTCCAATCTATCTAGATCCCTCTGCAAGGCCTCCTGTCCCCCAGGAGAATCAACAATATTTTCCATTTCCATCAGCAAATTTTCTAGTGGTGCATTCAACTCCTGCATCCAGATCTTTGATGAATAGATTGAACAGAACTGGCCCTAGCATCGAACTCTGAGGAACACTGCTGGTAACTGGTCACTGGCCAGATGTAGCCCCATTCCCTACAATGCTCTGAGCCCGGCCTTTCAGCCAGTTCTTCACCCAGCATACTGTGAACCTGCTTGTCCCACAGTTGGACAACTTGTCCAGAATGATACTATGAGGGACAGTATTAGAAACCTTTCTAAAATCAAGAAAACTACATCCACCGCCTTCCCTTCATCCACTAGGTGGATGACCTTATCATAGAAGGATATCGAATAAGTTAAACAGGACTTTCCCTTTGGGAACCTATTTCGACTGTACCTGGTGATTGCATTATTCTTCAAATGCCTATCAATAGTAGCCAGTATGATCTTCTCCATAATTCTTCCAGGAACCGAGTTTAGACTAACAGATCTATAGTTCCCTGGGTCTTCCCTCACACCCTTCTTGTAAACTGGAATAACATTGACTAGCTTCAAGTCATCAGGGACCTCCACAGACTTCCAAGATCTTTGGTAGATGATTGAGACGGGTCCTGCCATAGCATCTGCTAGTTCCTTCAGTACTCTGGGATGAGTCCTATCAGGTCCAATGGACTTGTGAACATGCAGCTGATACAGCTGGTCTCCTTACAATTTCAGCGCCCACAAATGGAAAGTCACTGTTCACACACTCATGGTCTTCTGACTCAAGGGACTGGGCAGACCAAGGTCTGTCAGTCTTATTAAAGACCAAGGCAAAAAAAAACATTTAATGCCTCTGCTTTTTCTTCATCCCTGTTAGTCAGATGAACATCTTTAACAAGTACTGGTGCAATGTTTTCTTTAGATCTCCTCTTGCTATTAATGTCCTTAAAAAAGCCCTTCTTCTTATCTGACACAACACTGACCAGTTGCAACTTGAATTGATCTTTGGCCCTTCATGTCTTCTGCCTGCATAACCAAACCACAGCTCTGTAATCTTTCTGCAAAGCCTGAACTTGATTCCAGAGATCATACAAATTTATTTTTCCTCTTGATCATCATCAGGAGTTACCTGTTCACCCAAGCTGGTCTTCTACCCAGCTTGCTTGACTTGCAGCAGAGTGGAATTGCCTGCTCCTGTGGTTCTAAAAGGTGATTCTTAAAGAATGACCAGCACTTGTGAGCTCCTAAGATCTTAAAAACAGATTCTCAGGGTACTCTGATTAATAGCTACCTGAATAGCTTGAAGTTTGCTCTCCTGAGGTTAAGGGTAACAACTCTGCTTTCTTTTTTTCTCATTACACTGAACTCATTACTATTTCATGATTGTTGTGTCCAAGACAGCCATCTACTATCACATCTCCCACGAGTCCTTCTCAATTCACAAATAGCAAGTCTAGGAGGTCATTTTTCCTGGTTGGCTCACTGATTATTTGTGACAAGAAGTTATCTCCTACAAACTTCAAGCATTTCCAAGATCTGCTTATCACAGCAGTATCATACTCCCTGTTGATGTCTGGGAAGCTGAAATCTCCCATAAGGACAAGGGCTACTGATCTAGAAATTTCTCCTAATTGCCTATAGAATAATTCATCAGTGCTTACATCCTGGCTGGGCAATTAGTTGTAGACACCCACTACAGCATCTCCTTTGTTTTCTATCCCCCTATTCCTCACCCAGGAGCTTTCAGCCACATCATTGCTAACTGTAAAGACAATACAACAAAACCTCTTCCTCCAACACCTCCACCTCTCCTGCATTGCCTCTCCCTCCTGAATAGCCTGTAGCCCTCCGTTCCAGCACTGCAGTCATGTGACTTATTCCACCAAGTCTCACTAATAGCAATGATATCATAGTTTTGCGTAGTAACCAACACTCCCAGTTAATCCTGTTTGTTTCTTATACTGCATGCATTGGTGTACAAGCATTTCAGATACACTCTGGAGCCCTCCTTGCTCCCAGAAGCAGTGTAAATGTTCTTACTAGCATTGCCACCCTCAGGTGATGCCATGTCAACCCTTGGCTTACCTACTGCCATCCTGTTGGTATCCCCTTCCCCCACTGATTCTAGTTTAAAGCTCTCTCAATCAGTCCTGATAGCTTATGCCCAAAGATGCATTTTCCCCATTAGGGCAGGTTGGTCCCATCAGGCCCCAGCATAATTTGTGTCTCAAAGGCTCTTCCATGGTTTAAAACCCCAAGGTTTTGGCAGAGGCACCAGTCCTGGAGCCAGGGACTGATATCCTGATATCTCCTATTTCTTCCTAAGTCCCGTCCCCCCCCCCCCCCCACTACTGCGCAGATTGAGGGAAAAACTACCTGTGCTCCTGGATTTTTTAGCATTGTTCCCAAGGCTCTGAAAGCTCTTTTGATAGACTTCAGACCTTTTGTTGCAACATAATTTGTGAAAGAGCAGGAATGGATAGTAGTCTGAAGGTTATACTAAGCTTTTCAGTCTTGTGGTGACATCCCTAATTCAGGCCTCAGGGAGGCAGCAAAATTCCCTGAAGAGAGGGTTCAGTCTACAAATGGGGACTTCCTTTCTGCATAGAAGGGAATTACTAATGACCATAACTCACAATTGTTTTTTCTCTTCAGTGGTCTTAATGCAGGTTTTGTTGTGAGTGGTTGATCTCTCTGACCTTGGCAAGACTGCCTGCATAGGATCCTCCTCTATCTCATTGTGCTCTTCATCCACTGTACCCAGGGCCTCATACCTATTCTGTAAGGGTATCTCAGAAGGGTGAGGAGGGGTTTTTCTCAAGGCTCCATGCTGTAACCTTCTTCGACCCCTCCTTATCCCTCTTACCACTGCTGTCTTTCTGGCACAGAACAGATCCTAGACCTGCCTCCATAGTGGCCACACTGAGTTTGCTTATATGCATCAGAGATGGCAGAGTGCAACTCCATTGATCAATCACCTCCTCAGACTCTCACATACTCCTCAGTCTGCCCACTTCCTCCTGCAGCTCAGCCACCAAGCACAGCAGTTCATCTATCTGTTCGCTCTTTCCACAGGCTTGCTTGCAATCACTCTCCACCTCCAGGAATATCCCTTAACACACCCCACAGCCAGAAACCTGGGTGGTCACATGCTTGGACAGGAGGTTTGTCTGCATGGCTGCATTGGTTCTACTAGGTGCTAGAAGTTCAGGGGAAGCAGAGGACACTGCTTTTTGCTGGGTGGTCACCATGCTGTCACACACCTGCTTGCTGCCACGCTGCCACTGCTTGCCTTTCTTGTCCCTGCAAATAGCTTTCATGGGAACCTGTGCTATAATTTTTGCCAGGACCTAAATTGAAACTGATTGGACTATGGTTTTCTGAACCTTCCTTTTCACCCCTTTTTGTTGATGGATACAATATTTGTCACTTTTTTAGTCAGTTGGGACTTCTCTTTATCTTTATGACCTTTCAAAGGTAACAGAGAGCAATTTAAAATTGAGAGACTTTTTCATTAACCTTTTGTTTTTAAAATAGTTTGCTATATTTTTTAGGACTATAGTCCATAATAAGAAAAAAAAAAAAATTAGAAAAAAAAATAGTACTGTAAGATCAAAATAAATGTGAATCTTCATTATTTGGATGCCTATATTAAATTATGTTGCTCTGAAACACTTCTGTTTTCTACTGCTAGATGTCCTGTGCTTACTTGAGTACCAGCATTTTGAAATGCCTCCCTTATATGCATACATATTTTATTTAAATTTAACAGTTACAAATGAATATAACAGTAAATTTCATAAGAAATTTTTATAGAAAAAATAAAGTATTGTTTAGAGCATTTATTTATATACGTTGTATCACACATTCAAGGGAAATTCAGAGTGTAATAGTTTATGCTTCCATCTTTTTACAAGTGTTCTGATGAACTCTTAATGTGACAGGCAAAGATAATGTGATGAATGTCTTATTGCACTTGAAAGACTGTGAAAAAAAGTAACAGACACAATATTTTGTTCCAGGTGGGAGTAAAAAGCAACTGCTTTCCTGGCCCTTTATATCCCAGTTAAGAATTTGACTGACAGCATGTTGGCACCAGCTGTGGAAGAGCTGATCAGCCTCAACTCCAAGTAAGTGAAGTCTTACGTATTCAGAGTTTCATTTCAGACTAAATTTACAAAGCCTGCTGATTTCTAACAACGAACATTAATAAAAAATGCAGTTTCTAAAACACTGTTGAGCACTTCGGTTCCCCATGTTGTGGAATTATATTTCTCATTTAAACACATCTTTAAATCAGTATGTAACTTCATCTTTTCGTAATGTTATTTTGCAAACTTAATGACATCACATTCTGATTCCTCTTCCTTTCTAGACAATTGAAACCACTCCCTGAAAGTAATGACAAAATATTATAAAAAATAACTATAAACCATGAACATATATGCATATATTCAACGATCAAGAAGATATAGATAGTAATCTGTTTGATATAGAAGATAAACTGGTGAAAAAATGCAAGAAAATTTATTTGGGTGCTAATTAAATGGAAGTTCCTTCCTATTGCATTTCTCACGGAAGAAAACATGGAAGACAATTGTGCATGCAGGACAGAACCTGCACTGCCTTGGTTGTTCAAAGACGGTTTATGTGGGAGTCCCACAAGTTATCCTTCACATGTTAGGAGCTAAGGTGATACCAGTGCTAAAGCCACAAAGTACAGGAATTATACAGACACATAAAAAAAATTGCAGAAAACTTCTTGCTGGAAATACATGGAAGGCACCAGCTGTATTAAAGCACACCTCTCATCCTTGTATTCTTATCTTTTTATTATTCATGAACTCTGGTATCTCAAACTTAGAATATTTTATTTTCCTGGGTATTTTTTCCTGGTAAATGTCAAGAATTTCTGGTTTTCTATAGCTAGTAGCATCTCACAGGGAAGACAAAGGCAGGATGGTTTTCAGTTTGTCAGATCTGCTTTTTACTCACAGTATAACACAGTGTAATTTCTCAGTGAAAGTCTATTTTCCTCTTGAACAACTGCTAAGAAATGTGGAGGACACGAGCCTGGGAAAAGGAGAAAAGGAAGACAGAGAGAAAGAGAAAAAGAAAGAAAGAGAGGTGGTGAGCGTGAAGTATCAAGAAAAGATGTTCATGTATCAGAGAGACAGGCAACATATGATGTTGTAAAAAAATTTGAATCTTTGAAAACATGCTAGTGCCACTGCAAAATAAAATCTTAGCTTACATTATTACAATACTTGACAGTTTGGAAATTGGTGAAAATGTTTATTTTTATTTATTTATTTATTATCTATTTGCATAGAGACCGTCAAACAGAGGACCCAAATTCCTCTCAGTGGCTGTGCTAACGTAGGATCACCAGTTGCTTTACTGGTTATTAGAAACACTGATAAAGTTAAATGGATACTTTGTCTTCTTTGCCCGCTGCTAGCCAAACAAAGCTAGGCTATGGCTCATATACAGTATTTACTACATAAAATAAAAGAACTAGAAGTCCTCATAGGTTCTCAAATGTATCAAATAAAATGTGTTAATATTCTTTAAGAGTTCTTTTTAGACTAGGCATAGAGGGGAAAGAAACTTAATGTAGCGTATTCTTGATTCAAACTGGGAATAAAGTTTATGTGACCAGTAGTTTTTCTTTTAAAACTTTCGACTGGCAATTTTCTTCTCTATGAGTGTTTGATGTGTGACTCAAAATTTTCTGCAAGAGTGAGAGCATTCCTTCAGCAATTTGGTGACTGATAGCTGCATTAAGAAACTCCTCTATTGATTATAGGCAGCTTATTTTCTCCAAATCTCTATCACTCTTTGAAAGCAAAAAAACCCCTGTAACCTAAAGGGGGTTTATTAGTGGTTACTGATAAAGTTGAAGACCATTGATGCTTTAAACAAAACAAAACAAAACAAAACTAATAATAAAAAAAAATTGATATTTTGAGAATGGAGGTACATTGTCGTTATCCAGTTGCTGGTGAGAGGAAGCAACTAGTAAGCAAGATCCCATCTGCTTTAGACAGACTATGGCATTTTAGATAAAATGTGAGTAACTGTAAAGTTTAGATACCATAAAGAGAACATAACTTAAGCCTTGCCAAATCTTAATTCTGATATGTCATCCTAGGAGAGACTAGAAAGGGAAAAGGTCTTTGAGTTATCATCTAACAGTAGCACTCCTTTTGTGGCAAGACCTCTGTGAAAAGCGCCATTCGCCACTACTCCTTATGTTTAATGAGACCTTTTGAGATAAGCAACCTGTAGTGGACAGAAAGAGCTGAAAAATGGATAAAATACTTATTGGGTTTTGTTAACATTTTGCATTTGCTTGTGAATAGGGCAGGGGTTTTTATGTTAAAAGTTAACTATTCCAGACAATTAATTTTCTTCTGGTTTCTGGCACAAATCAGCAATCTTTAGATTTTTAGAAGGCAACTCTAAATTATTAAACCTGGAAAGGTTTGTTACTGACAACAGTTCGTGGAAGGATATTTCTTTTAAATTCATGGTCTTATTGTCTGCTTAAAACAGAATACTTCTTATAGTTATTTACCTGATATTTCAATATTATAAGGTCAGACAAAGAAATCAAGAGTTCTAATTCTCAAGCAGAAAATAATTTGTACTTCATAGATACTTGGATACTAAACAGAAGCAATGTGGGGATATATTTGAAATTGCCTATTGCTTCAATCATGTGCAAGATTAAATGAGCACCAGTACTTCTGTATCAACACATTAAACTTTACTGGATATTACATTCTTTCTGTTTACTACATCATGTTAAAATTGTGTCTCACAAACTCATCTCAAGATCAAAGAATATACAAGAAATTTCAAGCTTCTGCTCAACAGTGCAGAGCACTCTGCTGTGTTTTATGCAACATGCTAAGCTAAAGAAATATCCCAGTAATGTTTGAAGAAGGAAGAATTTTTTGTCAACAAATTTCATATTAAAAAGAAAGAGTCATAGGCAGTACACATGTTTAAAACATGTAGTTGGTTGACACTTGTTTGGCACTCTACAAGTTGGGAAATTACTTCTTGTCCAAGAGGTGTATTTATGTGGCATATCAGATGACCAATATTTCTGAAGTGGGAAAAGATGATATGAAATGATCAGAGTTAATAAATCTAGTGATGGAAAAAAACAGACCTCAACATTGCGATGTTGGATATGAATGGTGTGCACATCCCTTTGAGGTTGCAGTCACTTATAATAATACTATTTGGCTTATCTTTTATTTCAAAGTGGAGTTATAAATTTAGAAATGTCATAATAATCCTGTAAGGCAGGTAAGTAGCATCTTATCTTTTTAACAGCTGGTGTGTAAAATGTAACACAGAATTTGCTCTAGATCATGGACACAATATTTAACAGGTTCAGGACAATCCAGGTTCAGGTAAATCATGGCTATCCAATGTGATAGCCTTGATGAGAAGAGCGTACACAGGCAAATATGTATGCCTAATCACCCTCACTTCAAAAAATCCTTCGACACAGCTTTCATAGTATCTTTGTTAACAGGTTGGTGATATATGAACCAGATAAACAGTCAACAATATGGATTGAATGTGGTCTGGACTGCTGTGCTTACTGTGTTATGATCCAAAATACAAAGCCCTGCCAGTGACCAGAAAGCAGCAGTTTCTCTCAGGAACAATACTGTTTAATGTTCTTCATTCATGGCATGAATGACAGTACAGATTTCACTCTCACCACGCTTGCAGATGACACAAAATGTTTATGAAGCAGTCAATCTGCTAAAGGCCAGGGCTGCTGTTCAGATAAATGATCTGACAGAAATCCCATGAAGGTGAACACAAAGTCCTGCATCTGGGACGTAACAGTAGAAGCTGAGGCTTACCAGCTGGGGAGCCGCTCTTCAATAATGGCCCTGGGAGCTCTGGGGGACACTAGGCTTGTCCCAAGGCAGAAGTACACTCAGACGTAGCACTCACACGTCCTGGACTGTGTTAGCAAGGGTGCGTCCAGCAGGTCTGAGGAATCGATCCTGCGCTGCTGTTGCAGTACCTGTGAGATAGCATCTGGCATGCTGTGTACAGCTTTGGGCACCCCAGTATGAGACAAGTGTTGATGTAATGCAGATAGTTCTGACCAATGAGGTCTGGGGATGAAGGACAGGGCATCCAAGGACAGGCTGTAGGGTCCGGGCTTGTTGAGCCTGGGGAAGGGACAGGTTTTGGGGGGGAGAAGAGGACTTACTGATACATACATCCATGCTTATAAATACTTAAAGGGTGGGTGCCAGGAGGCTGGGGCCAGGCTCTTTTCGGTGATGCCCAGTGACAGGACAAGAGGTAACGGGCACAAACTTGAGTATAGGAAGTTCCACCTAAACATGAGGAGGAACTTCTTTACCTTGAGGGTGTTAGAGCACTGGAACAGGCTGCCCAGGGAGGTGGTGGAGTCTCCATCTCTGGAGACATTCAAAACCCGCCTGGATGAGTTCCTGTGCAACCTGCTCTAAGGTGTCCCTGCTCTGGCAGGGGAGTTGGACTAGATGATCTCCAGATGTCCCTTCCAACCCTATGATTCTATGATACAGCCACTTGATTTTAGGGTGTAGAGGAGGCAGAGCCAGACTCTTCCCAGAAGTGCACAGGGGAAGGACAAGAGGCAACAAACGAAGCTGGAATGCAGCAAATTTTGACTAGGAGTAATGAAAAAAGATTACAGTGATGGTAGGCAGGTTGCCCAGAGAGACTGGAATCTCCATTCCTGAAAATACTCAAAACCTGACTGGACATCTTCCTGAGCAGTATGCTTTAAGTGGATGTGCTTTGCACAGAGGGGTTGGACTAGGTGACATCCAGAGGTCTTATCTATAGATTAAATTATTCTCTAGTTTTGTGACCGCAAATACTGAATAAAACACCAAAAGAACATGTATTCAGAGGCTTGACCCTTATTCAAGATGTGCATGTCCATGAGATTCCGTCAACTATTCTCTGTTCCCAATGCTTTTCAGAGATTCAGCACAGATTAGAGTTATGGAATTTACTTGTTGAAAGAAGAACAGAGTTAATTTATTTATAGAAACCTCCTTACTGTAACATACAGGCCTCTTTTTATTCTGGAGGTCAGGATAACCTTCTTAAAGAAAAGTACGACAAGTAGGTGTAACGATCAGAAATTTAGTCTAGATTGTGGACACGCTGCATATTGTTACAGACCACAGCTAAGTGCACAGTTTCATCTTTACATTGGTATATACTCAGTACATACCTATCAAATAGTTCCCAAATACTTCCCTGGCTTGTGGTGACAAACTTTTAGAGAGCAGATAGAGTGGGCTGAGTAAATTGTTTAAGACTTGGAAACCTTTTATATCCTCTGCAATAAAAAAAAAAATAATCAAATGAACAGTGAGTGTGTTAAGTTTTATATTTCACAAGTATTTACAGTGAGAAAAGTGCAAGTTAGAGCAACAGGTTATTTTAGGTTAAAAATAAAGTCTGTATATATTAATCAATTTAGCGTAACACTTGCAATCTCAATGGCAACAAATAAATCCCAGTAAAATGAAGAATATAGAAGCAAGAACTATTACTCTTCATGTTACAGCAGTTTAATATAAACACACTGGAATGCTTTTGTGCTGGTCTCTTTCTACGCCATCTTTGTCCCAGTGCTGGTAAATAAAAGGCAAGGGAAGAAAACACTACGTATTCGTTTTACGTTTGGGAACCAAGCCACAGCGAAGTGAGCATTTGACACCAGGAGTATGGTGTTAAGCCAGAAATGGAACCTGTTTGTCTTGACCCCTGCTCCAGGGCTTCAGCTTTCATCTCTAAGTAAGGTTAAAGCTTTGTGTCTGGATAACATCAGGATCAGATTTTCACAAGCTTTTAGTAACCCCATTGGATGAGGTCTTTTATTCTTTCCCCAGAGAGCACTTATCTGATTATCAACTGATTATCCCTGATTTTAATACATACTGAAGGTCAAGGTTAATATTTTTGCAGCTCTTCTGAAGTCGTGTGTGATGGCAAAATTTGACAAGGTAGAATTGGTTATGATTTGTCTCTTAATCTTATAATCTCTTATAATTGTTCCATTTATATCTGTGAAGATATCAGATTTTAGAGAAACACTGAACCAACAGTTCCCTTAGACAAAGGAAAAGAGAAACCATGTATGCACCGGTGACTTCTCTCTGGATTGATTAAGCTCATAAACAAGGGCAAGAAAGCAGATTAACCCCTCTGTCTCCATTTTTTAGCCCTTTAAATAGTCAAGTAGTGAGTATGGGCAACAGCGTCTGTTGCCAGTTTTGGAGCTGTTATTTACACAATATCCTCAGCACGGTAAGAAGTTCTATTTCCTGTTTTGTCATCAATAACAAATTTTAAAGTTATATATAGACAAAACAGCAAACAGACTCCCACTAAGCATGATGAAAACCCCGTCCGCAGCTCTTTAACTAAGGTCTGTTAATGTATTAAATTGAGGTTTGACACCATTTTACATTACTTTTAAAGAATCTTCTGAATAGTAACATGTTTATGTAAATAACATATTCTTGAAAGTGTTTGAAACTAGAACATCTACAAAGATAGAATTTTGAGTTCTTTTGCATATTTATAAGTGCAGAATTTGCTGATAGTTAATAATAACTATACTGTAAGTGTGACAGACATACAAACTACTAAATAAATGAGGCAATCTAAAAGCAGACCAAACAGCAATGGTATGTGAATATAATAATCTTTTCTAGCATACCAGTATCATTACCAAACATGTAGAAAGCTGACAACTTCTATTTTCATATGTTCTGTGGAGTGGAACTACTGTCCTCTTTATGCAAAAGGAAAATTGAGGCGCAGAAAGAATAATTAATTTTCCGAATGTTATATTGGGAATTATAGATGGAAAGCTAGGGAGATGTTTTCCCAAATCCTAAGTTAGGGTCTTGAAAACAAAGCTGTCCTTTGTGAAGGGCTGTCTGTAATATATAAACCAAGAAGTCCAAGAACACTACTTTCGATTTCACATAAGAACTTTCATATTTAAAAAGGGCAAAAAAACTTTGGAAATAATTTACTGAAATGGGAATATGGCTTCTTTGCCATATTGTACAGACTGGCATCATTAGAATATTAACATGTCTGCATTTTATATGATACACATCACAAGAGGATTATCGAGGAATTTTCTATGTATTTTAAGTCACATAATATCCTTGACTGATTTCTGTTTGTTTTAGGTTTTTTTTTTCTTTATTTTGTTAGTTTGCTTGGCTGCGTTTTCATTTGGTTTGGTTTAGTTTGGTTTTTTTTAATGAATTTGGGCAGATCTCTATCTGTTCACACTAAACTGATCTCAGAACAACTTCATGCAGATGTGTCAGTCCCCTTGCCTGAAAATCTCCTCCACTGAGTATGAAACACTCTATTTGGAAATTATCTGATCAATTTAATTGGGTGAAGAGTATGAACATCACCCCTAATTTGAAATACTATGCAGTACCTTGACAACAGATATATAATTTGCTACTTAAGTATATTCTCTGACATAGAATATGCACGTCACTTAAAGCTAACATTAAAGTAATCAGATTTTGGTTTTAGGATTGTAGCCTAGAATGTATTTTCTACATGTAGATAAACATACATTTTCCTATATAAAGTTTGCTCCAGTTTTCATTGTATAAAATCCTGATTTCAGACACTTTTTACTTGCTAGACTTAAGCATTCAAGCTGGCAGTTTTCATACAAAGTTATTAGACTTGAGTCGAATATTAAAGTTTCAGCTAAAACTGTTCAGTCATTTCCTAGACTGAAGCTTAGACAAAATATATTGGTTTGTCCATGATTTTTTTAAAAATATACAACTTTTCTTTGAGATAAGCTATTGCTTCTGTCACTGGAAAACAGAGTGATATTTCACAAGGCCATTGTTCGATGTTGCTTCAATTCGTAGCAAAGGCTACAACATTTTGCAAAGTGATTTGCCTCTGAAAATCTCTGTGTACATGTTATCTGTAAAAACTACTCAGGGTTTTTATCTGCATGGAGGATACCCCAACATCCAACTGCTGCTACATGTGGCTATGCAGTCTTTATGCACATGTGTTAAGGTGACACAGATCATACGGTCAAAAACTTGTTAAGGGTGAAAAGGTAACACACTTTATTTGTAAAGCCAATAATCTATTGTTACTATAATTGAAATATTGTCAGTCTACATAAAATAGTAATCCAAACCTAATTACTACACAGAAGGAAAGAAAGCAAATTTGCTGATGATACAGAAGTGGAAGGTGGTGTTGACTCGTTTGAGGGACAGGAGGTCTTGCAGAGGGATCTAGATAGATTGGAGCATTGGATTATGATTAATGGCATGAAATTTAACAAGTCAAAATGCTGGACTCTGCACCTAGGACAGAGTAATGATGGGCCCAAGTTTAAATTAGGAGAGGAGTGGCTGGAGAACAGCTCTGCAGAAAGGCACCTGGGGGTGCTGTTTGGCAGCAGGACCAATATGAGCTAGCAGTGTGCCCTGGTAGCCAAGAGGGCAACCTTCATCCTGGGGTGCATTAAATGAGTGTGGCCAGTAGGTCGAGGGAGGTCATTCTCCCCCTCTACTCTGCACTGGTGAGGCCACAACTGGAATACCGTGTCCAGTTCTGGGCTCCCCAGTTCAAGAGGGACAGGGAACTGCTGGAGCGAGTCCAGCGAAGGGCAACTAAGATGACTGAGGGATTGGAGCATCTCCTTTATGAGGAAAGGCTGAGAGAGCTGGGACTCTTTAGCCTGGAGAAGAGAAGGCTGAGGGGAGACCTTATTAATACTTACAAGTATCTAAAGGGTGGATTGAAGGAGGATGGAGCCAGGCTCTTTTCAATGGTTCCCAGTGACAGGACGAGGGGTAATGGGCACAAGTTAGAACATAGGAAGTTCCGTTCAAATACACGGAAACACTTCTTTACGGTGAGGGTGACAGAGCACTGGCACAGGCTGCCCAGGGAGGTTGTGGAGTCCCCTTCCCTGGAGATTTTCAAGACCCGCCTGGATGCAGTCCTGAGTAATGTGCTCTGGGCAATCCTGCTTTGGCAGGGGAGTTGGACTAAATGATCTCTAGAGGTCCCTTCCAACTCTGAAAATTCTGTGATTCTGTGATTCCATGGAATACAGCATAACCAGCGGGTCACAAGAGATGATTATGCAGCTGTATTCAATGTTGCAGTGTTGGTGTGGCATCACCTGGAATACCGTATGCAGTTCTGGGCCCCACTATTTAAGAAGGGTGTGAAGGTCCTCAAATGCATCCAGACGAGGGCAACAAAGCTGGTGAAAAGGCTGGAAGGAATGTCCTGTGAGGAGAGGCTAAGGACTCTGGGCCTGTCTAGTTTGGAGAAAAGGAGGCTGAGGGGTGACCTCATTGGTCTCTACAGTTTCCTGAGGAGGGGAAGTGGAGAGGGAGGTGCTGATCTCTTGTCCCTGGGATCCAATGATAGGACGCATGGGAATGGTTCAAAGCTGCATCAGAGGAGGTTCAGACTGGACATTAGGAAGCATTTCTTTACTTAAAGGGTGGTGAAACACTGTAACAGTCTTCCTAGAGAGGTGGTCGATGCCCTTTGCCTGTCTGTATTTAAGAGGCATTTAGACAATGACCTTAACAACATGTTTTAACTTTTGTTCAACCCCGAATTGGCTAGGCAGTTGGATGAGATGATCATTGTAGGTCCTTACCAACTGAAATAGTCTATTTAATTCTATGGAGTAAATAAATAAATAAATAAAAATATTAGATGAAAGCTCTCCATGACAATAATTCTATTCTAAAACTGTCATGCACCCACTCCTAGTATCTACCCCTTTTCTTTTTCTCTGCTCCCGTAGGTTATAAGGTTGGTGGTTTTGGTTTGGAGTTAAGGGGAAGGTACAGTGAGCAATCAGCATCTTGACTGCTTTGATGTAATGACTATGATCTTGAGGCAAAAGGTTTCTTCCTACTCAATCTAGGATTTACTTGACACCATTTTTGCATTTTTTAAAACTCTTCACATTTTGCTATTTCTTCATTGGCCTGCTAGTCTATATTTCACCTGAATTTACTGTACAGAGTGTGCTACCCATATGTTGAGCATGTGTTCTTCAGCTTCCTTCCAACTCATGATTGGTACAGGTCTGAACGTTTGTGAGTTGTTCATAACCGTAGGGTCTCCAGTACCAGACTGGGCTTCTTTTCCTGTCATTTACTGCTCCTCTACACTCCATCATGTACCCTATTTCCAAGGCCTCTGCTTTCGTAGCAGAAAGGCCTCTCAACCAAATCATTATGTTAAAGCCATAGACATTTCTATACAGAATACCTACTAGTTACTACTACCAACTTAAAATTATGGTTACACACTACAAAACCAAACCAAACCAAACAAACAAACAAACCCAAACAAAACCAAAACCTCAAAGTAAAACCAGTGAGACATAGACAGGTGGTCATTAGAAAAAAATTATATCTAAACAAGATAAAACACAGCTTCAGGCAGGTCAAGGTAGTTTCAGACAAAGAAAGACTGACAAGCTTCAGTTCTGAAAGCTTGCAAAATAAGCATACAGCCTGTGATCTGCTACCAGCAATAGTGAAACTCTTATTTACTGCACAACCATGAGCAGTGCTTGATCTGTAAGTGCTTGTCCTAATTATTAAAGACTGACACGGCATTAGTATTGAAACTGAGAGAGAATGGTCTTCTCTATGCTGCCAGTGTTCTCTGTCTGGTTTGTAGATAATGTAGAGGAGGAGTTAGTAAACAAAATTCTATCATAAAATATTAACTGTTCATTAAATAGGTATTATCTCTGCCATTAATTGCTTAAATGTGAGACTTAAAAATGTCAGAACTGATACAAATAGCAAAATGAACTAATTTAAAGCATTTTTAAATATTTTACTTTGTCAACTTATCCACATTTACTGTGGGAGTGATGCTTTCCTTTATCTCTGAAGGACTCTTTAGCTGTGATTAGGTTTTATAATTTGTATATACTTTCCTGTAACTTTTCTGTGATGTGTTTTATCCAAATTCAGAGGCAAATATTTAATCAGAAACATTTGCTAATGTATTTACTCTGAACATAACAGCAGACACAAAAATTATATCGTTTTCATCTAAATATATTGGAATAAAATACATGTAACTGGTACCAAAATGGCATGAATTTTTTGGAACAGAAAATAAGAGGAAACATTCTTGTGTCTGTACTTCACCTTTCTATAGCTCCCTTTGACCCCCAAAATAAAATAAATAAATAATGAAAACTAAAATTTACACTCTTTTAAAGCTACTAGGTTTCTTCTTTCTTTCCTTTTTGGTATTGATTCTTGTTTTCATATAAAAATGAATGTATTATCCATAGACATATATCAGCTGATTGAATTGTTTCTGAAGAAAAGTTTAGTTATCTTCCTTTGCTGAGGAATGTTTGCAGTAATTAATACAAAAGAATTTATGAGTTCACAGATAACAAGCAAGCATTGTACAATATCAATGCTCCCGATGTTTTGTCTCAGAACAGTCTTAAAAAATCCCAAACCATTGTAGTTTGATACTGTATTTCTTATTTTTAAAACAACTTGAATCTGACTTACTGTTCTTTAATAAATCATTAGCATTCAAATAGTGTCAGTCAGGTTGGCAAGCAGCCTACATACATGCAAACACATCATTGCCTACTACAGCAAAAATCACATTTAAACATTCACTGCTTCAAAGCATATTAGCAGTAAATATAACACCTGATCCCTCTCTAGTCTCAACAGATTTAGTGAGGTTGTGAAAAGCTCAGCAATATTCCAAGAAGACAGCTAATGTATCTGTTTTGTTTTGTCTGTCTTTGGAGGTCCTTTCTGAAGTCTGTATGAAACTTGATCCAGACCTGATGGGTTTCGGGTTTCCCTGTGAAACTCGGTCCTTTTAGGAGATCAGCTCCGTGTTGACCTACTCCATCATCATGGAAAGGTCTCAAGCAAATTGAACTTTCAGTTTGTCGTGGACCACAGTACAGTTCTTAGACTTACAGGTATTTACTTCAAATTCCAAGTGTGGGGACTCACATTGTCCAGCAAAGAGGAGACTGAAGGGTGATGATTTCATACCAGATTCATAGATTACATCTTCACTAATTTATTTTGGTTCCACTGTCTGTAAATAGCTCTTCACACTGAAACTACAGTGTTCTCTGCTCACTACAGCTACTATCTTCTGCTCATCAGGGCTGCAACCACCAACATACGGCCTCGAACCACAGTGCATGGATGTTCAACTTAGACTCTATGTGCTAAGTAGGTCCAATCAAACTATAAAAAAGAAGCAGTAGTGTATGTCCTTCTCCTGTCTGACCAGAAAGGTTGTGCACTGTTAGCTGGAAAGATAGCAGCTGTTCACACAAAATAATCAACAAAATAATTAAGATTTGCTGATTCTTTGGAAACTATGCAACTGTTACTTTAAAGGTAAAGTTGCCTTTTTAGTAGGGAACAACTACAAAAGATTATTTTTCTTCTAAAACATGGTTGAACTTAGAAGAGAAGCAGTCCTAGCCAACTGTAATTAATGTGTAGGAATTTCCCCAGTTTATTTATATTTTCTTTGAAGTTTTTAAGGTAGTCCTTGTAGAAGGTGGGAGAATTAGCAGAGACAGAAAACTGGCACTCTTCCTGTGGTAATGGACAGCTGGATCATGATGGACAGATTTCCTGCAGTGGTATGACATTTCTGGATGATTTGTGTGTGACAGATGGGATACCACCTGCTGAGAAATCGAAGGGGCTATATTAACATTATTGAAAATATGAAAATATGAAATATGAGTAAATTAAGGATGTCACCATCTTTTGCTTCTGTAATATGTCAGGGAATATCAAGATTCAGAAAAAGGTGAAAGAACAGGTAACAATTGACTCATTTGAAACTTCTTCCATAGTCCTGAATACGTACAAAGTAAAGGAGGTTGGAAGTGTGTGTGGATTATTAAGCCAGACAAAGGTCTTTAAGGCCACATTTACCATAGCTGTCACTATTAAATCTAATATGGATATATCTGGCTGTGTTACATTCATAGAAGGGTGGCTTCCTTGCTGCAGTTGCAGTGGGTAACTATGTTGCTACCTTTCTAAAGTCTCATACAGGAAAATTTCTATACCTTTTATTTTCAGTTGCCATGTGAACACAACCAGAGTAGACTTACTTCAAGCAACTAAGTTAATCTTAACAAAAACTTGGCCATTTGGTTTCTGAATGTCTGTAGAAGAATTAGGTAATTAGGTGCACTTTAATTTTTTTTTTTTTTGGAGAATTTTTAATTATTTTTAAAAGTGTTTATACAGAAAGGCTCAATCAGAATGATTGTAGAAGGCAGGACAGTATACACATATACTTTGATCATGTAAAGCATAGGTTTAACTAAGAATTTCCAAATCACAGAATCACAGAAAGGGACCTCTGGAGATCATCTAGTCTAGCACCCCTGCCAGAGCAGGGCCACCTACAGCAGGTTGCACAGGACGGCATCCAGGCGGGTTTTAAATGTCTCCAGAGTGGGAGACTCCACCACTTCTCTGGGCAGCCTGTTCCAGTGCTCTGCCACCCTCAAAGGAAAGAAGTTCCTCCTCACGTTAAGATGGAACTTCCTATGTTCAAGTTTGTGCCCGTTACCTCTTGAAATTTCAGGTATAATTGCTGTTTTGTTTTGTTAAATGCATAGAAAATGAAATGTTCTTTTAAATTAGTAATAAAATTAAGTGAGGAACTTGCAGCCACAGGTAATCCCTAAAATTGGAGATAGTCTAAATATGAGCAGAGAACAGCCTATATGGGAGAAAAAATGATGTTGTACTTGCTTGCATAGGCTTTGATACTTGTAGTCCTTTGCAATGAAAAAGTAATTATGAAGATATGCCTTTTAACAGAGATAGACAGTCTACAATGTAAAGTTAGTGTTTTCTAGAACAGAAAGTTCTGAGATAATTCTGTTTCCAGAACCACATGGCAAATTACCTCTTATTTTCCTTTTTTCTGTGTTCAAAAGTGAAATTTGTTCACTACTGAGTAGTGCTGTGCCACATTTTGCCTGTATTATTCATACCAAAAACATCCCTTATCTGAGAGAATTTTCACTGAAGCCAGTGTGACTCGTTGCAGAAAAAAGCACGTCATGGTGGAAAAGGATGTGCAAATTCTCTTATTTAATGTTTAGCTGAATATTATATTCCTCTAAGTCTCCCTGTCCATGGGAGATGGGACAAGTAGCTGACCCATTAAACAGCAAAAAAAAAGTTTTTTTGTTTTAAGAGCCAACTCCTGCCCTTTGAAAGGTTTTAGGGCTCTTAATTTCTTCACCAGCCTTAACTGTAAGCAGTCTCTTGTCTTACATTAGTCAAAGTGCTACTAATTAAAAAAACTCTTTCCTTTATTTTGCTCTACTTTCTTGTTCCTGGTAACTTTGTATTAAAAATGGAAATTTGTTTCAGAAGGCATTGAGGTTAATACAAGTAATATCGCTTGTAGTGCAAAGATTCGAAGTGCTCTGTTTTGTTTTGTATTATTTACCTATTTGTCTTTTGCTCTGAATAATTAAGATGTGTGAAAAATATAGCCACATAAGCAATAGTTCACAAACTACTGACTAATTCATCGATTACTGCTGCTTTGAAATATGACTACAATTTGTGCTGACACTTACAAGTAACATGATTTAGGAACAACACTTTCCCAATTAACATTATAATGTATAACTTTATTTAAAGATCATATTACTATGTAAAACCTATTAAACAGGCAATAGAATTCCTATCACTAGTGCCCAGATATTTATGTTATAGAAATTCACAGTTATTTAAATATTTATAAAATGAGAGTTGAGAGAAGCACTTTTGAAAAGCAGTTAATAATGAACAGACATCAAGGGAGCCATCATTATAACAGCAAAGTGCTTTGCAACTCCAATAACTTCACTGGTGCAGAAGCAGGCCATCAAATTTAATTAAAAGCAGTCAAAAATAAACTGAAAAATTGAACTGCAAAAGCCTATCCTTTGCCAGCAGCTGAAGGCAAAGAGAAAGGGAGAAGGGAGAACCTTGAAAGTAGTAATGAATTGATAAGCCTTCCTGCCTGCAACTTGTAATTCGTTCTGTCAGATTTTAGTATCAGTTAAACTAGATTAATAGAAAAATCACTGATTCCCTATCTTAAATCTTTATGCACAGTCCCTCTATTATGGGTTTCCATGATAAACGAAAGTCTGAGAGGGTCAAAATTTAAATTAATTTCCTAGCTTGATCGTTTCTTTTAAATAATTCTGACATGTACATTTGCTGGACAGGGGTAAAGTCTT
The DNA here is from genome assembly GCF_965231255.1 of Vanellus vanellus. Taxonomy (NCBI): domain Eukaryota; kingdom Metazoa; phylum Chordata; class Aves; order Charadriiformes; family Charadriidae; genus Vanellus; species Vanellus vanellus. The sequence goes on from NC_138908.1 coordinate 55,155,053, forward strand.
CAAAACAATTTAGAGACAGAAACAAATATTTTTATTGATTGGGTTTTTTTGGTTCTTGCAGGGAGGTTTAATATCTTTTTACCCAACAAAGGTAGATATCACCTGGAACGTGAAGTATTGACATCTCCATCTGCCACTAGAGGTTCCCATGGTGAAATGAAAGATAAGGAGACTCATTTGTAATGTAATAGGGCTAGCAAATTTATTGCTGCTTTATATGCTCAGAGTAATGTGGATATATGCAAACTGTACCACAAGGACAAAACCAATTTACCCTAGATCATTTTATTTTTTATAATAATGTGCTTTAATGAAGCTAAAGCTTCCCTGCTGTGACCTTATTATGTTTTCCAACATCAGTGGGAAATAGATTATGTTGAATCGTAACAGAGCTTATGAAACAGCAGGAATTTTGAGGCAGAAGATGAATTATATTTTAGTGGTCAATACAGAAGTAGGAAAGGCAAAAGCTAAGTAGATTCTGGGAAATAAACCAGTTAAAAAAAAAAAAAAAGTAAACTATTTTAATGTCAATCAATGTTATGTAGTAGAGTTCTTATAGCAGTTATTAAAGGCACAGTAGTTTCCCAAGATGGAAATTTCTACTTTAGTTGATGTTTTAGGAGTATTGATATTATTTTATCAAACAAAGTGAAGTAAATAAGAAGTGTGCTGTTGAAAGATGGAATAAAATTTATAGCAATATGAATGATTATTAATTTATTCTTTGGTAATGGATCAATCCTTATGAAATTAAAAGAAGTGCTCTCAGTTAAGAAACCTGAGATTTATTGCTTGCTATTTGATTTCAATAATCCACTAGATACAAAGAAAGATACTCTTAAGATCATTCATTCTTCTTGAAATTACCTGTTACTTTCTATGTTGTTATATTCAATTTTATATATCCTTTATATCAAAATACTGATTAAAAAAACAAAACAAAACAAAACCAAAAGAAATCAGAATAGGGTCCACTGCCCTCATTTATATTAAGAATCTTAGTTTACGTGCTATGTAGAAAGATTTTCTTGGCTATGAAGCAAAGTAATAGAAGCTAATGCTTATGGTAGAGTTCCTTGTACCACTGATATGCGCATAATAGACATTAACTCTGGGTTTTTTAAAGTTTTTTTTGCGTAGTTCATAGCCAGTGAGAAAATGAATGTAGGCACATGGTAGATCCTAAACAAGTGTGTGGAAAGGAAAGAATGAAAGCTTGACCTGATTAGTTGGGGAGGAAGGTAGGATCAGATGGTCTCCAGACACTTTTCTGTCTGGGACAATATGAGGAGAAGAGCAGGTGATGGAGCTAATGGCCCAGAAGGTCCTACTAAATCCCATGACCCTCTGGAGACAAGAGAGTTCTGAGGCTAAGGAGGAGGGGAGAGGAGAGGAGAGGAGAGGAGAGGAGAGGAGAGGAGAGGAGAGGAGAGGAGAGGAGAGGAGAGGAGAGGAGAGGAGAGGAGAGGAGAGGAGAGGAGAGGAGAGGAGAGGAGAGGAGAGGAGAGGAGAGGAGAGGAGAGGAGAGGAGAGGAGAGGAGAGGAGAGGAGAGGAGAGGAGAGGAGAGGAGAGGAGAGGAGAGGGAAATATCCACTGTGTCAGCTTAAGGCCCCAGGTCACCAAACCTTGAAGGGATCCTTTGCAATGAGACTAGGTTGCACCAAGTGCTCTAACAGACAGATGTGGATAGATTTGTGATTGCTATGGTGCAGTCAGATGGTAGGATAAACAAAAGTCTTGGGAATAAATACAGGAAACATATTATGATAGCTTCACTCAGTCTGAATAGCATCATTTATCAGCTGAGGTACTCAGACTGAAGAGCTCTCCAGCATGATGTTAGAACTGAATGTGAAGTAAATATGTGCCAAGGTCTGTAATATTCTTTGCATTACCCCTAACCCTGCCTATAAAACAAGCCATGGAGGATAGAAATGTCCCCATATGTCAGCCACCTATGTCAAGAGACTTGAGTTCTAAAGCAAGAAGTAAAATGGGTGGAATACACCAGTACTCAGCATTTTCCCAGTCAGGAGGGTTTAGGCCTCTCCAATCCACCAGCAGTACTCATTTTTTTCCTACACCCTTAAAGAGGATGTCATCTTGCCTTTGCCTTGCCTACACCAGCGAAGTAGGGATAGGCGGAGAAACTTTTTTATGCCATGACTAAATGAATCAGCCTTGGCTGCACCAGTGTCTGGTCAATTTCTAGAAGATTATCAAGAAGCAGTTTGAGAGAAGTGACCGGTGAATGTGCTTTTCAGACTGTTGCAAAGTCCCTGCTCTTATCACAAGTCATTTATCTCCAGGAATGTAAAGCCAGGCTGTGACACAGAGATGTAGTCATGTTCAACCTGGAAATCAGAAAGAAAAAAAGAGACTTTAAAAGTCCCTCACCTTTTTACAGAGTGAATCCTAAATATTAACTTGGTATGCTTTGGCCTGGGGTGATCATGCAAATGACTTTTCAGATGGTGCAAGCTAGGATATGAAAGGATAAAACAGGATTACATCTACAATTCTACTGTAAAACAAAGTTTTTTATCTTTTTCCAGATCTAACAGTGGTTCTAAAACCAAAAAGTTTCTCCTTACAGAAGTCTTAAAATACTTTGAAGAGAAATCTGAATAAAACTGAAAAATATGGTGCTTACATTTGAACATCAATTTGCTATAAAAAGTCATAATGATCAATGCTTGATGCAAGTTTTTTCTTTTTTTTTTTTGTTAAATGCATTTCAGTCTATCATGGGTACCTTGGTTTTGTTTCAAAGAAAATGGTCAACAACAGCAAGATAACCTTAGGGATAAAACCAAGTTAAAGATAATGGAGTTCTGTTTTCTAATAACATACCTGTGGGAAGTATTTATAATTTGAAAATCTTTCATTTTTTATTTGTTTTTCCTGTTCCTTCTTTCTTTTCTTCTTTAAATAAAAGCTTCTTTTTTATGCATAGATTTAAAATGAAGGTAAGCTTTTTCCCCCAAGTCTCTGTAGTGAAAATCTGTGACCAGTACTGCATAAAATAAATCAAATGTAGATACAACTTATAGAGGACACGCTAACTATATCTCACAGCTTTATTATCAGTGGGGTGCTGCCTCTAACACAATTAAATTGAATATTAGCTAACATTCTTTAATCAAAACAGCTTTTAAGTAACTTACCAGCCAGTGAAGTTTCATTCTTTCTTTGATCTTCTACTTAATCAAGGGAACTTCTTCTGTGGTACCTCAAAGTTAACTAAGTTCGGATCAGCTTTTTCAATGTGATTTAATTAAAAGATATGACCGTGTGTAAGATTTATCATATTAATGGGATTTTTATTTGACATTTTCCCACTCAAATGTTATTTTTCACATTAATATAATGAAGTATCACCAAAAAAAGAAAAAGTACTCCAGCATTTCCAAATGAATTTTAAAGTGGTTGGGGAAAATAGTCCTTTAAAAATCACTTAAATGCATATTTTTGGACTTTAAAGCCTAATTCAGTAGTGTAGTAATAAGCATGTAGATTGATAGGATATTTTCCCTGTAATATCAGAATACTAAAAATATTTGTATTTTACAGAGGAAGGAAGAAAAAAATTGAATATTAACAAATTTGCAAGGATAGTGGTACCTGACAGTTCTGAATGATGGCTGAGTTGATTCTAAGCTGTACTGAGTTTACAAACACTATCTGATCCTTGCTCCTCCCTTGATAAGAAATGCTTGACACATCAATTAACATATAAATACAAAGCCATGTTCAGGATTTTTCCATTCATGTTTCTATTTACTTCTGTAAATGTCGAGCTGTTATTGTACTTTACATACTGTTAAAGTACTTCAGTATGAAATATCGTATTTTCAACTGACAAATTGTCCTGTTTATATTGAGCTAGAGCTTAGGACTGTTGTTCAACCTGTACCTTTGAATTCCAATTTGAAGCCTACATAGATCATGATTAATTTGCATTAGCATATTGTTTTATGAGCTTTGTCCACCACATTGTACAATACATTGCTGATGCTTCAAGTCTTTAACTGATCATTTGCCTTGCTCCTCTCTTTACGAACCTTTTAGAAAGTATTTCTGTGTTTAAATAATCAGTGTGTACTAGTTCAATTAAGTTGAGTTGATGCATGACCGAATGTACAGATGCACAGAACAGGATGCATTCTAACTTCTGTCTAGGATACTTAAAAAAATATTTAAATTCGATTTGAAACTACAATATTGTAAGATGTTAATACCCTAGGAAATAATGAAATTGACATATAGCTTGGAACATGTTTTAAAAGGTTTATATAGAAAAAAAAAGTCACTTTTTCTTCGTAATAATACTAGAAGAATAAATGCTTATAGCTTTTCAACAACTTTTATTTAACTGAAACCTGATTGCTTTATTTTCTACATAGTCACTGAATATGGCATAGTAGTGTCAGAAAAGATGCACAACAGTAACGTATATGGATTTTGTCTGTTTGGTTTTTGTTTGTTTGTTTGTTCTTTTTTTAAGATACCAATTATTTAAAAAAAGCATTATTATGACTCTGCATGCTTTTCTCATCATGGAAATAAACAAATTACCAATTAACACTATTATTAATACATAAATATCTAGGAAGGTAAAATTAGCAAATATTATTAAAATTGATGTTCTTATGGTTTTAATTTGTATATTTGGGGGGGAGACATTATTTAATGTTTATTGCAATAAAGTGTGTAGCTGGCTTGAAATTTCAGCTACCACTGCTCTGTCAGGAAAATGTATGGTTTTGTCAGTGTATGTGTGTTTTGTTGTATTGGATACTATTTTTGAATTTTGATGTTTCTCTATTTATGGAAAAGTATGAAATATCATTTGTTATGCTTAAAAGTTATCTGTGGTTTCCTAGGTAAGAATGGTAATCTGCTACACGTGCAGGCTTCCTACTCTGTGTTCCCAAACACTTTGTTCCTAGTTCAAAAAAAAAAAAGGGCAAGGTACTAAACTGTTCTCAGTGATGAGGAGATCTGATTTCCAGTTTAGGAACAGTAGGCAAGGACAAAGTATTCTCCAGCTGTGAGGCACTAAACTCTTGAAAGTACTTGTTTCTAACAATTCTACTATGGTGCCTCAACAGGCTTATTGCCTGATGCAAAGTTCATTGGAATCAAAAAAAAACCCACAAACCTTCAGCCTGCCATTGTCTCCTCAGTCTTTAAATGTTCTCTTAATACACAGTGTTTTGTTATTAGAATGGTCTAAATATTTTCTGTTGGTACAGTTATTCAAGTTTTCATGCTCTTCATTTGTAGGGTTTAGTGAATCAAAACTAAGTATCAGATTAATCAGGCTTAAATTTATACTAATAATTTAAGAGCAATTAAGTAAATTGCAAATGAATTTGTAGTAAGAGGAAAAGTAAGAAGAATATTAATTCATTCTCAATGGAAACACAACGCTGTTAACACACAACGATGACAGAGAAGAATCATTCCCTAGCTTTGTCATCATAAAAGTTCACTTCAGGGATAGCTGCATAAGATAAGCATGTGTAAGACCTTGGGGTGCAATGGGAAGAAAACAGTTGGAGACTCCTTGGAAAAAATAAGCATTTTCAAATATCTGACACATTTACACATTAATTAACACTTATCTTTGAGAACACGTAGACAACAGACGAGGTTCCAGAAGACTAAAAAATGATGAATATATTTTCAGGCTTTTAGAAGAAGCAGATGAAGAATTATAGACATGCCAGAATAACTTCAGTTTTCAGAAAAACACCGGGACAGATAATAGAATAAACTCTATTTGCACACCTGGAGGAAAACAAGTAGAAGAAAGACAGCCAACTTGAATTTATTCTAAGCATATCATGTCAAACCAACTTAATTTTCTTCTAGTGCATACTAACAAAACTTTCAGAGAAAGAAAAAAAGTATATGTCAGTATCATCACTGTACTAAGGCTTTTGTCATTGTCCTGCATGATATTTTCATAAGCTGAATTGGGAAGCATGGTGGTCTAAGTGAAAGTTTCATAACAAAGATTAAAAATGGTTTGGGTAATCTTACTGAAACAACAGCTATTAGTAGCTTACTGTCAAAACAGAAATAAAGTGTTATTCACTGTGAAGTTGACGTAGATAAAGCAATCTTCTACAATTAACCAACAATTAGGAAGAAAAAAAGCTTTTATGTGTTTCAGCATGCTTGGAGGGCTTTCAGTAATGTTGAATTCAGGAGTAAAATACTGTAACAAATGTTGGACTTAGCCTGTATATTGTTGAACATTAGCAAAAATATGTTTCAAAAAAATTACATTCAGGAATAAAAAGTTCCAGAAATACATAGTAGGGAATAGCTGTCTTTATAGATGGAGTACTGACGTAACTTCTGGAAATTGACCTCTAGGGAAAAGATGGGACATTTGGAAAGCCTAGAGAAACACAAGAAACAAGTTTAGAACTCTGGAAAACTTAATCAAGGAGAATAGAGTGAAACACCTGGAGTTATGTTATCTAAGAGCAGAGTTGGATAGGCACTGATAGCACTCTCCAAAAAGCTGGTATCCCACTCCTGAATGAATAAGCTGATTTTTCCTGTCTGTGGCAGCTAGAAGTACTGAGATTATATGTAAGATTTTGATTAGTTAATAAATAGTTTCAATGGTGAGTATATATTTTGCAGGTTGTAGAAATTCCATAAGATAAGACATGCAACAAAAAGATTTGAAAAGCATGGATTACATAATTATTACTGTCCTAGTGCAAGAAATGTCTTAAAAAGTCCCTCCGAGACTTGTTTTCTGTTATTGGCCCTATAACTTGCACTAAAATATCCTAATTATCCTTTGCTGATAATTTGTGACTGATATTCAAGCAGCCTTTGTTCTTTCTTTTCTTTAAAGAAAACACTTTTAAGTGCTAAAACAATTACATAATACTATAATATTATCAAAAAGTAAATTTTTATAAATAATTCAAGGTTATTTTAACTCATCAGACAAAAAGGCTTTCATTTTTGCACAGGACTTTAAGATTGTCTTTTACGTAGTGTCATTATATTTGCATGCATAATGTATTAAAGATAATGCATTTTGAGTGAGCGGGTCATGAAATGTATTTAATTTAATGCTAGACTACTTTCTGTAGCAGTTGTCATTTATTAATACACCAACTCTAAATAAATGTGCATACATTTGCAAGAAGAAAAAAATCTTTACAATTTTTTGGTTGCTAAACTGGAAAGAGTACTTATCCTTCAAAACTGCAAACTCGTCCTTAAAATCCATTAATCAGCATGTTAGCCATCCATAGCAGAATTTTATGAAAAACACCATGCTAACCACACATTTGACAGACATGCTTCTTCAGGTAGAAATCTGTCTCCCTTGTTTAATTTATAATGAGCAAAATATGTGCATCAGCAATCAAAAACTATTAAAGTCTGTAAAAGCAGAAGCTGAACTTTGCATTTGGGTCTGCTGTTTATTTCTGAAAGAAGGCTAAAGAGGAAAATTATTGTTCCCAGGATGTAGTCAGTCAAAAATGCTGTCAGAATAGGCCTTTCTTCTTTAATAGTTCAGTAATGAGTTGACTGTGTAGTTTACAGGATAACTTACCTGAGACAGGTTTCAACTCCTGTTATGGACACTGGACTTCCAATTGACATACGCAAGTTTTTTCCATCCCTTTGGAAAAGTTTCTGTATTATTTGTATTGTTATTATAGTTTATGAACTTAATGCATATAATAATTTTCCTTTGTGTTTCTTTGCAGTCACAAAACATTCATGCTTTCATTTTGGCATTTGCCAGTCTAGATCTAAATATAATACTGACCAATGGATTAATACCTTGTTAATTTTATGGGTGGAGAGTTAGACAAGCTATATAGTATCCTCTGAAATGTTATGGTGCTTATAAGTTGTTGTGTCTTGACATCAGCTGAACAACCAGTTTGCAGTAATTTCTAGAATGATTTGATTTACTATTAGCTTACTTTCTTATAATATGATTTGTGTATATTAACACCCAAAGAAATTTAGTATCTTCTATTTCCACTTTTATCCATCTCAAAGCTGTTCCTGGAACAGATACTGTTTAGTGTCTGAATTGGAAGATAGTTGGATTTTGAAAACTGGCTTGTACGTAAATCACGTGTTTCAACAGGCAAAAGTGTCAATGTAAGTACAGGGAGAAAAAAAAATCAGTAAAACATTTGGCATGTTTCAAAGTACTTTATAGTGCTTGTACTGATGTGAAACCATTATATGACCTGTACATAATGTATGACAAAAACACAGGAATCAGTTCCAGGAAACAAGTGTGTTGAGATGTTCAGAAAAATAAATAAATCAAGGACAATATATACTTCAATAGGCTTTAAGTTTAGTTACTTTTGCAAGCGTTGAATGTTTTTAAACAGTAACTTTAAACTTTTTAAATATAACTTCAAAATCTACAAGAAATAAGCCTAAACTGAATTACTTTCTATGGGAGTAATTTATGTAGAAATCCAGAATAATCACTTTGAAGCTGTCAGAGTTTTCCTGCATGCAACTATATTAGTTCCATTGCTTTTGACTACTACATTCTAATAGATTCTATTTTTGGCAAGTCTGTCCTGTCCAGCCCTTCCTGAAATAATAATTGCAAAAACATTGATATATTGGATACAAGATATTAGATCTCGAACTTATTGATTCTATATTCTGGTTTGGACATTTACAATCAAATACTTCACTGAATCTGTACTTAGCTAAAAAATGTGGCCTGAGTTTTTGAAGCTTAGAGCACTGAAGGTCTTAAAATGAAGTCAGTGTTCCTGTCTTTGTGGGGGAAAAAAAAAATAAAATAAAAAAAAGAGCAAAACTAACAATAAGCTATATGTCAAAATGCCAAAACATGGTCGGTACATAGGTGTTTCTCTCTGCTGTTTCTTCCCCCTTTTACCCTGCGTGAGGAACAGCAAAATTTCACATTTTCTGAGATGAGAAGCCCTCTACAATTGCACAGAAAAAAAGTATTATTTTCTGAAAACACAAAAAATATAGATAATTAAACAGAATTCAGTGCTAATTATTCTAACTTATTTGGGCACTAAATATCTTCAAAGGTTCAAAATGTTTAAAAAAATAAAAATTGAAGTTAAAAGATGTGAATATGATATGGTGTTGGTAATATTGAATTATAATTCAGTTGGATAAAGCCAGAATACATATGCAGAATCCAGGTTCAGTTAACCTTTTCCCACATTTGTATGATTTTTCCATGCACACTACTGCAAAATATCACTGTTTGAGAGAAAATTTTCTTTTCATAATTTCTATATTTCAGACCATGTTGCTGACTTAGTATTTCTTTTCTATCTATGTTGCAACAGTTAGATCTTTTAATAAGAGGCAAATATATTATGCTGTCAGAAAGATTTTGCCTAATACTCCTTAGGGGAAAATCCAAAAGAAAAGCCAAATTGGACTGTAATACAGCTACTAAACGCTGTAGATTGGATATACAGAATAAACTGATTTAGGTATTTATATATAAAATTTATACATGCTGTTCTCTTTTTTCTAAAGGCAGCTCAGAAAATTTTATTTTGAAAAGTGAGGTGTAGTATGCAAACTGTTACAAAATATTCATGAATTATGATTTGTTAAGAAATCATCCTGTCACTGGCCTTGCAGTTGTGATTCTCCATCTAAGTCAGTCAGTAGATGCTTTAGCTGATTCCATTGATTTAATTACTCAACATTTATGTTCAGATTTCATTTTACTTTTAAAATTACATAAATTTAATGTCCAAATTAATAAGCAATTTTGCTTTAGTGTACCTGTGTTAACTTGTCTCTTGCATTGTATTCTGCTAATCAGATGTGACTTACTGTGTTAACTGACACATTGCTTGAAAAAGAAATTAAAAAAAAAAAAAATTAGAGGGAAGAGGAATGAAAGAGAAAAGGAAGTAATAATTTTAAAATTAATTTCTATTCACTTACATGGGTGTATTTTTCATGTGTGCTTATTGTCAGACTTCCTCCAGATCATCATGGCACAAAACGATACGACAATGATATATAAGTCTCTATCGCCATACGAAACCAATGGGAGATAGGGAATAAGACATTTTAAAAGTCTTAATAAAAACTGCACTGTTAGGCACCCAAGAACATTTGACAGTCTGTCCAGTGTATCTACGTCACTTTTAAAAGTAGAACTTGGTTGCATACACTTAGTCACTGTTTTTGTTTGTGCATACGCTAGACCATAGTTAATAAGGCGCTGAAACCCATCCTTAGTGACTTGATGTTCTGTTAGAAAAAAATATATCAAATCTATTTAGAATTAATATTGGTCATTTTTATCCTAGCATATTGGTCCACTTATTTTTATTCCAAACATAGACCACTGTATGATTTGTTTCTATGCTTGTTTCATTAAATTCTCTGTACAAATGTGGGTTTGAAACCATAGATTTTTTATTCATTCCATAATAGTTTTATATTTTTTTTTCTAAATACATATCCAGAAGGATTGACTATAATTAAGGACTTTTAAAGGATTGTGAGTTAGCTTTGCATATGACATTTTCCTCATGCTTTAGTGTATTATGACATATTATGTCTTATAGCGTTACAGATTTTTGCAGCACTGGAAAGCATAACAAACAGAAAGAAAACTATTATGTTGGTGTAGATTATTTCTGTGATCTTGAAAAAAGTTCAACAGCCATCTCATGTGACGTAGCATAATGTGATCAAGATCACTGCTTTGTAAAGGGCTGCAGGCGCCAACTTAAGTTGTATATAAAATGGGTTTGGTGGACTCAAACAAAAATGTCTGCTTAGAACTATATTGATATATGGTCCAGGATTATGTGATAATATCCTAATGATAAATTGCAGAACAATGTGATAAATTGCAATTGTCATGTAACTTTGCCCTAGACTATGATTTAGGAATTACATCAACTTTCCAAACTTCAGAGCATCTTTGAGTAATCACTATTTCCCATGTCTTTGGGTAAAGGAAGGGAAATTATGGTTAATTAAGACAGAGGGGCATTCTACAGCTGAATGTTCCTGTTAACTTGAAATACTTTCATTCTTCTTGCATACGTTTCTGAGGACTCTATGAGCACTTAAGCACTTATAACAGAAATATACAGGATACACGGATACAGTGAAGTGTCAATTCTGAATTTCCAAATGATCATAGAAGACATAATAAAAAGTTATCTTATTTGAAAAACTCTATGATGGTCCTATTAAAAGCAGAATTTTATTGTACTTTAAAAGGTAAGAAAGACTGATTGTGTGTTCTGACATAAGGAAACAAAATATTAGCAATTGTCTGCATAATTTATTTTCTATGTTTTCTATTGAACATGTAGTAGAAGACATTATTTTTATTATTACCCACTTGTGTTATGGTGGCAATGAGATGTCTCAAGTGTAAGATCAGAGTCACATCTTTTTAAGTACAGAACAAAAACATAGTAACAAGCAGCCCATACTGAAAGAACCTGAATTTTAAATTAACATTGCAGATGATAGATAAGATAAACTATTTAGTAATGGGGACCTGGGCACAATAAAACTGTCTTAAAAAAGTAAGAGTAGTAGAATTGATAAACAAATCAGTACCTTCAATTTGCAGCTTCAAGATCATCAGTCCTTAAGATGTGATTATGACAAGGTTTTTGAAACCTGTTTAATAACGACCTAGGTCACCTGTGGATTCAGCTGCTTTCTGTCATTATTGAGTGTCTTAAAAAACCTACAGCGTCAAGGATCCTATGGAAAGATGTTTAGAATAATCCTCCCTTACTAGTTTGTTATCTAGTGCTTGAATATGTGAAAATATAGGTAGATCACTGCACGTAGGTTCTACAAGAATGTGAGAAAGACATCCTGTGAGGATAGGGAAATCTAGATATAGAAGCAGCTTTTCAAACAACTCCTCCTTACCAAGAAACTACGCTTGAGGAAAGTGTTTAGGTAGAGCACTCTCTTTTCTAGTGCAGAGGCATAATATATATATTCAACCAGAGACCACGCATTCCTTATCTTTACCCTTGTGTGTATAAGAACAAGAGTTTGATCATGGATGGGAACGCTGTGTAGAAATTTGTACTTTGATTATTCTACCTGAATGTTTGACACAGAATACTCAAAATACAGTGCATTCTTTTTGTGAGGTTAAAATGGAAATATTGAGAACACTGTTTTATACCTGTTTCCCTTTTTCCAAGAGTTTTTTATAGTGCCTGGCCTATGTGTTTAGTTTTCCTCCAACAGAATGAACTGCATAATGATTTGACGATAGACAAAATTACTATTTTTCAGAATATATGGTGGCCACAGAAAAGTCTCTAAATAAATAGAAGAAATAAAGAAAAGAGACTTTTCTCCCTCTGTCTTTTAGAGAACCAAAATGAAAACTGGTGTTAATTCCTAATTTTCAATATTGTTATAAATGAATGTAGTTTCAGTAAAAATATAACCATAGTGTCTTTCCTGTTAAATAATGTGAATCTTGAATGTCATTGTTTTTTATTCTTTGTGCTGCATGTTTATCTACTTTTTTTAAAAGATGCATTTACTGATAGTTGATGAAAGGCTTCAGCCTTTTAGATTACAACCATTAATAGACTACAAGTGAATGCAGCAGCATATTAAGTGAAATCATAGGATCCTATCGTATCGCCAGGTTTCTGAAAATATGGTGGTTCTGTTCTAATTAAACCAGTATTTTAACACAGTATTCTTCCTCTTAGAAAATGAAAATCAAAGCATCTCAGAACAGAATACATTTGAGAAGTTTGTAAGTAAGTAAGCTCTCTGTTACATGAACAGCCACCTGAACCCGGCAGATGCTAAATTAAGGGTATTCAGTGTCTCACAGAATTAAAGCTCCTCAAAGACCATATTTTGTCAGTGTGATAGCTGTGAGATATGTAGCTAAAAAGACCTGATTGAATGGCACTAAGTTATTCTCTAATGGAGCTTTCAGTAGGCTTTAGCAAAGATATTAGGAAAAATATGAACATCCACAACACTCAACATTGGGAATGTTGATACTATTTATAGTCTGGTAATTTTGTGAATATACAAAAAATGCCTAAAATTTTATGTGTTCCATTCTGCTGAAAATAGGTTTTAATCTAATTAAATATTTAAACATAGTCTAAAGTTTAAAGTCAGTTTGCCAGGTCAGACCACAGCATCTAGCTCTTGGTTGAATTATCTATTAAGTTTATGATTACTAAGAAAACAACTAGCTGTAGCTATGCACAGGATGGCACTTGGAATCAGCTTTGTTTGTTCCAGCAGCTCCAGTCACAGGCAAATAGGTAAGGGCAAATCAACTATTATCCTTTATTTGGAAGTAAATAAAGACAGAAAGAAAATATAGCTTTGCAACTTAAATACTTGAAGGTATATCCGGTCATTATCATATTGCATTTAATTCTGTCCCTTTCCTGTCATATGTATCAAAAGTCTAGAAAAAGGAGGGAGGATGATCAAAGAGATTTCCATAAGAACTAGAGAGACAATAAATACATTACACCATTCAAGCTAAAAAAAACTAAGGGAATTATGGTAGAAATTTACTTAAATGCATATGGTATGGAAAAGTTGAGTAAGTTACTATTAATCACTACTTTTATTTATATGAGCAAGAATTTTTTATTTTTTAAAGGAATGTTATTTTAAATAATATTATATTAAATTGTGGAACTCATTGCCACATGGTGTTATGGAAGCTGAAACTGTAAATGCACCCAAGCAGCTTTAGACAGTTGAATATAAAAAGGACTGAAGTGACCTTATCATTTTTAAACCAAGAGAAAAGGAAAAGGACAACACTTTTCAAATTGTCAGACAGGGTTCAGAATTTAGCACAAACAAAAGTGTCAGTCTTAATAGGTACCTTAGATGTGTCCATCCTCTTCTGGAAGACAAGAAATTTCAAATGTCTGGACATAGGCTTTTATGTGACAGTGGGTGTCACAGCCAGTTCTCGTTCCTGAACCCATTTTCTCTACTGTTACATAGAAAATAGGTATTACTTATGTAATATCTATATGAAGCAAATTAGTCAGATTTCAGGATAAACTAAAGAAACTCAAAAGGGGGAAGGACAAACCCCTCCCAGAGGAGGACTTAACCATCCCCAAAAGGGGATAGGACAGGCTGAACCAATAACAGGCAGAGTATCACTTCAAAAATAATGTGCGAAACAGAGTCTGGAGTGAGAGTCCAAGATCTTGTAGAAGGTTTGTATGGAATTTGACCAGGAAGTTCTCAGAGAGAGAGAGAGGCTCCATTTTGGATAAAAATTATGTTCTTTTTATAACATAGAGAGATGAGGTCAGAGGACATCCTACTTCAACCAACAAATAGATGCTGTTAATTTCTATTTTTCACCAATAACATCCAACAGATGATGACATTTCCTGTTCTTTCAGAGCAATTTTATTTTATTTTTGTGAGTAGTTTTCCACCTTCTCAGACAAAATATTGCCATTACAGTTCCTTGTTTTGTGGTTATTGGTGGTATCTCAGGATGTCTCCGTTTTCTAGGTACCCTGGGTGCACTTCAAAGAGTCCAGCTGCACTTTCAAGGAAGTTTCTAGCTCACAGGCCTACTCCCCAAGCTTGCAGTTTCAGGCAGGCAGGCCTTTCTCTGTCATTATTTTTCAGCAGACAATTTCTTCTATTCAGTAATTTTCCCCTTCTAACCAGGCCATCTTTATGGTTGTTCACATCAACACCTAAAGATGTTTTCATCTGTATGCTTGAGTTAGTTTGAGGAAGATAAACTGAATTCTGTTCAGCCTATTCTGGAAGTTAATCTCAGGTAGCTCAGGTAGTTTAGCGACAAAGGGAGGTCAAGAATGCTCTTCTGTATAACCCTAATCAAGAGAGAAGTTGTCCTAGGAGATCAGATAACCTTGGCTGTCTTGGGCAGGGTAGTGAGTGTCCCAAGAGAGAGAGGTTCTGCTTAAACCTTAGTTGACCAAAGTCAAAATATCAGTGATCTTCCTATTTGGCCACCAGAAATTAAATTATTAAGGAAATGATGGATATGTCAGATGGAGTGGAGGAACACATCTGAGAGAGGTAAAAGTGGTAGTATGGAAACCCAGAGCTATAAATACACAAAAGGGTAGTGTGGGGCCTGCTTCAATGACTGCCAGGAGCTCACAGCAGTAGCACAGTACCAGTCTTCACAACCTGTCTGAATTTGCAGTTGGTGTCTATCTTTCCTTCTTTTTTTTCCGTAGTCATCTGCCATGTCCAGCTACACACAAAGTGTATATTTAGCAGTGGAGAGGAAAAGTTCCTCTGGTCAAGATGGGAGTCCGGATTATGCATCAGATATTCCCATTTTGTTGCCTCTCCCATCCCTAGAAAGATATATCACTCCTCACAAATTGCCATGAGTTTCCTCCATGACTCCTCATGGCCCTTGCACTTATATTACCTTTTGAACAGCCCTTGGAGCTGTCTCACATTCTCCATGTTCTATGCTGCAGGATCCCCTTTTCTCCCTTTGAGTGGAAAGATTTCTAACACTTGGAAGAAAGAAAGTTTCACAACGTTTTGTGAGAGATCAAGAACATATTCTGGAGTCATTTCAGCTGAGTTAGATCCTTGTTAATAGTCACTTCTGGTGTCAACTTCAGAAAGAATGAATAGTAGAAATGACAATAAATAATTTAAATTTTTACTTAGGAACTATTGCATCATATGTTTTAAAAATATTTTCACACAGATCATCTATCCTTCCATGATCAAAAATCACATGTTGAAGTTGAAGTATGGGAAGCCTTGTTAAGTTGTGGAGAAGATAACAGACATACTTTTCTTAGCTGTTTTCTTAGTATGGATATGACATATTGTTACTGTAACACTGAAAATGTAAATCCACAGATGTAATGTAAGACATCTAAACGTCTGAAATAAAAACAGATTCTACGGTCTTTTTTTCCTTAGAATTTGCTACATTTTGGTGGCCTACAATTCCAGGTGGGCTATAAAAATTACCAGCTGGTGGCCCTTAAGAAAATGGTTAGAATCATAGAATCATAGAATGGTTTAGGTTGGAAGGAACCTTGAAGATCGTCATGTTCCAACCCCCCTGACATAGGCAGAGACACCTCCCACTAGACCAGGTTGCCCAAGGCCACATCCAGCCTGCCCTTGAACACCGCCAGGGATGGGGCCTCAACAACCTCTCTGGGCAACCTGTTCCAGTGCCTTACCACCCTCAAAGTGAAAAACTTCTTACTAATGTTCGATCTAAACCTGCCCTCTTGTGGTTTAAAGCCATTCTCCCTCATCCTATCGCTACATGCCCTAGTAAAAAGTCCTTCCCCAGCTCTCCTGTAGGCCCCCTTTAGGTACTGGAAGGCCTCAATAAGATCTCAACCAGAGCCTTCTCTTCTCCAGGCTGAACAGCCCCAACTCTTTCAGCCTCTCCTCATAGGAGAGGTGCTCCAGCCCTCAGATCATCCTTGTGTCTCTCCTCTGGACACGCTCTAGCAGGTCCATGTCCTTCTTCTGTTGGTGACTCCAGAGCTGGATGCAGTACTCCAGGTGGGGTCTCACAAGAGTGGAGTAGAGGGGCAAAGAGGAGGAATAAAAATGGTATAATGCTCAAAACTGTGCAGGCACTGGTGCTAAACTGGTCTCTAAATCTTTTCTTGTGCTATATGCAGGGAGAAAAATTGAACATCTGGTCTTTAATCTATAAAATAGCCCCTTCCAAGGAAAGCTAGCTTCTAGAATAGGAAAACCAAAACATTTTTGTAATGTAAAAGAGTAAGAGGTGGATTCTTTCTTTGGAACCTCACTGTACATTAGGAAACTGCATTTACAGAGATATTTCTTCCAGTTAGAACAACCTGTTACAGCCTTTCAATGAAAAAACTGAAAAAAACCTTATCAGCATTCAAAGAATTTGGCTAAATTTGAATGATCTGAACCAACTCTTCTCAAAGATTGTTGGATTTTCATCACCTTGAAATTTTGAACCAGTTATTTTTGAAGATCTTAATCATAATAGATATAAAACTGATGGAAAACTTCAGATTTTTTTTTGTTATTTTTAGTTTTTCCATCAACACTGGTAAAGGATCTAAAATTAGTTAACTGTATTATCTGTGTATGCTTACAATGCTCCGTTTGCACACTATACTATTAAAAGATTGCCTTTGTTTTACCACAATTTCTTTATTTTTAATATGTTCAGAATATTTCTATCATTAAAGCTTGTTAACAGATATTCATATGTACTATTAGCAAATAGTATTTCACATTACTTAATTCCAGAGAGACAACCAAAATCTGTGTGCTCAAAGTTGTTGCTACAATTTGTTTTATTACAATTTGAAAACATAAGGAATATCATTGTACAATGCAGCTTCATGTTGAATGCAGTACATCTGTCACTTTCTATGACAGAAAGCAGAGGAACCAACATGACCAAATAACATTGTTTGTTTTGGATAATGTTTTTCTTCATTGATTGCATAAAATATTATAAAGCATTTGACTGTCCCATGAGGTCTGATACACACTACTGGGGTACACACTTTTATTTTTATCTCAGTGAGAATCAAGGGGTAATGCTACCTCTGTTTTTAACTATCCAAAGGTGTGATTGCTTTTGAATAGAGCCTCATCATTAAGCTTTAGAGATGAAAAACTAGCTAGATAAGGAACAAGAGCTAGTGGAGATTAAATTTAGATACTACAAAATAAATCACATCATGAAAGCTGTAACAGTATTTAGTAAGTATATTTTCAACTATTGACTAATCATACCTCTCTTAAGGTTCTTTTTATTTTTAATAAATTTCATTCCTGTTGTAGTAGGAAGGATCAGAAATGAATTTTTCAAACATGAAAACATTTTGAGTTTTTATTCTTTTAATAATGAATGTTTTCAAAAATCAAAATTCTGGAAGTAAATATAACTTGTTTAAACCTTCGCACTTGCAAATTCAAGAGTTTCTGTTTTGATTTTTGGTCCAGAAATATTCAACAGGACTGTAGCAGAAAGCGATAATGAAGCTTGCGGAACTGCTTGGATCCTGGCACTGACATTGTTTCTTGCCCTGATAACACTGTCATGCACAGGCACATGTGATATCATTCTTAGAGCTCAAACCACACTGTCATATTCACTCATTGTCAGCTGTCCTTGAGTGGCCTTGAGTGAATGTGTCCACCCTAGAATAGGGGTACAGAATGATAATACATGCTAGAGATGTAGTCTGTGCTTTTTCCAAATGAATCTATTTGTACATACGTATGGTCCTTTTCTTTCTTCTCATAGCCTGCCTATATGCTTTTCCCGTCCTATTTCCTGCCCTGTGCAGACCACTATTACTAGTCAGAGAGAAAGGAGAAAAGAGGAAGTCTATATTAGATGGAGCTCCTCACAACATAGGGTGACATGTAAAGGCTTGTATGTACAATTCATGCAACTGAAGAAATTTCTCTTGCCCCCTGACAGGTGAAGAGGAAGGCAAAAATTAAAGACTAAAAGTATTGATAATTGTATGCTGTTATTGAACTCGTTGTGCCAGGTGGGGAGATATTATATGTAAGCTCTGTGCCAGATGTCATTGTGATAAATTAAACACAGGGTGTGGGCACTTTTATGATGACATTATAAGATCATGAAAGAGTTATGTAAAGGGCAAACTTTTACCTTAAAATGAACTAAGGTTGTTTCATGTGATATGATGGTAAATGTGCATGCTTCTTTAAGCAGAAGATTTTTTTACAGCAACTTGTCATAATGTTTACCTCGATAGTAGAATCATTGGGAGTGTTGTTTCAGCTGAACTGATTGTGTAAAGCACTTGATAAAGAAGACATGAGCTCATCCTCGTCCATAAACAAACTTTTTGCAGATACTTATGTTAAAAACACCCCTGACCCTAAACCAGAACACAAAACTAACCTGGATTATTCTATTGATTGATTGTATGAAAGAAATATTTACATTACTGTAGCTCCCAAGATATTATGGGCTGAAAGCTTTTATTGTTCTGGATGAAAAGAGCGCATGATTATCTTACACGTGCAACATTTTTCTTAGAAAAATTGTCTACATTCACAACATCCCTTTCATGGGTGACTTTTTGGAGGGTCTGAGTGTTGTCTTGTTATTGATGAAATTTTTTCAACATTCTTATGATTTCTACTCATTGGCTATTTTGAAGAAGAAATGTGGAAAGCAGTGTGGAAAGCAGAAAACATGTAGCTTCACCTTTATCCTCAGATGAAATTCAGAGGTAGCAAAATACCCAAAAATGAGGAGATATCCATTTTGGTTCTATACTTATGTATAGCAAAACTCAGTTGTACAGAGAGAATTTTTTTTCGCTATTTGAGTTATTAAGAACCAAAATACCATTTTGTCTCTTGAAAGACACAGGAAAAATGTGGAATATAAAAGTAAAAATACTTCCTTAATGTTAAGGTTGTAGGCTCTCATACCTTGATATTATTTAACATAAATGTTTTCACAGTTAATAAGCAAAAAAAAAACCAACACACAAAAAAAAAACTAATAGTGATCTACAAAGTGATGAAATTGTTAGTTTTGTTTTCCTGTGTAAGGGAAAAGCAAAGAGGTGAGCAGTATTCAAAGACTGGGATCTCACCATTTGTACCCAGAAAAAGCTTATAGCTGCTGAACTTCAATATACTCCATTGAATTAAAAACAAAACAAAAAAAAATCTATTATTTAAATTTCATTTTTTGAAAACATAAAAGACAAGATATGTATATTTATCTTCTCTATGCTAAATGACTTCAAGTCTAATATGGAATTTTAGAATTCTATATCATGAAGAAAAAAATAACCTGTTTCTCTGATCTAGAAGACAGTAAAATTAAAAAAAAAATATTCAAGACAGCGATGATACAATTACATTTTTTAAAATCTCGTTTATATTACTGTATTTTTTAATCTTTGTTTTGTTTGTTAGTATGTTTTATTTTTCCATAAATATGTGGATGACTTTTCTATTTTATGCTCAGCACCATGTGACAGACTTCATACCACTTTGCAATCATCACTTCCAAAAAAAAAAAAACCACTAAACTGACAGCTTCAAAATGTTGAAACATCGTCTTAATTGCAAGATGTATCATCTGTGGAATAATTTCAAGTTAAGATGTAGTTTGATATAATACACCCTTATTCTGTTTCAGGCTTTCTTGCTGCTCTCAAAACGCAGAAAGAAGTGGAAAATAAAGTAGTTCTTGCTTTTGCCAACACCACCATGTAGATACTTCTATGTAATTCTTCCATGTTCTTTTAAAAGAAAAGTAGCAGCTGTAGATTTTTTTTAAAAGTACACATATTCTGATGGAAACATGAATCTGTCTTTGTATGCAAAAGACTGAACCACAAGCCTCTTATCTGTCTTGTTTGTAGCAGACAAAGTGTGACAAATGGACCTTTTAGGTTCCCATCAGTCATTTTAGGAGCAAGGTACTACTTATACTCACTTGCCACAGAGCTAGATGACAAATAAGCATTCCATTACAGAGAAAACTACCACATCCATCAGCCAGTTTGGAGTACTATATTTCTTTCACTTTTTTCCATATTGGTAAAAAGGCAAGTGTGTGGAATCCACCCTTATTTAAAGATGCAGCTTGCAGTAGTGTGAAAGGGAGTTGAAAGCTGAAATAATTCCACTTATTTTTTAGTTTTCATTTACTAATGCTCCTGGTGTAAGGAAGGTGGAGGGTAAGAACCCCATAGCAATTCAATAAAAAACTGCAAAATATGTAAAATACATTAAACCTACAGAGTGGAAAACTTCCATCCTTTTCACTCCTGCTGCTCCCCTCTTCACCCCCTTAACCACTTGGGTTCTAGATTCTCAAGGTCTCAAATCAGATACATTACATAAATCTCATCAAAGTACAGTGAGATAAATTTTGAGGTGCTTCAACCTGTAATAACACCTCATTTCAGGGACAGTCCTACAATATAGAATTTATTACCATTGCAATCCATTTAAAACCATTTATTTGCTCCTTTGGTGATCACATACTCATGTAAAATTGAATCTGCCTGTGTCATAATGTTATTATGAAACACTGGTTTCTGTTGTGCCATCTTAGGAAACTTACACTCCACTTCAAGGCAAGTTAATTTATTTTATGCCAATTATTACATTTATACTTCAGGTGTCACAAGCCTCTGCAATAGCTACTACACAAAGCTACTACATAGCACTGGAAGAAAAGAAAAACATTGTGAAAGAATTCAACTATTTAGAATTTTCTTCTGCTAGATTTCATAAAATATCAAGAAGTGTCAAAAGTTTCTATTCACTAAAAAGTAGAAAAATATTAATCTTTTCATATAATTATTTTTTTCTGAGGATCCAATATTATGTGCAAAAGCATTTTCTATATATATTGTGGTTTTGAGAGAATGTCAGTACTATGACACTCGTAATAACACTTAGTGGTAATTGTTCTTATACCTTGACCATTTAGAAATTTCTGACACTACACATTGCATTAAGTCATTCTGTAAAATGATTTATAGTAGTACTGAAAGAATTTTAAAAAGTAACAAAAATATTATCTCTGAATAGGTGATGGAAACACCTTCCAATTATGACCAGTTGGCTTTTGTTTCTGCTATAAAGTACAGGTTAATATTAAATATAGTAATACAGTCACTCTGATTTCATTCAGACTCTCTGTCTTCCTCCTCCTCTATTTTTTAGAGTTATTGCTAAGGTATTAGATAATTTTCCACAATGTCATGGATTGGAAATGAGTAAAAAATGCAATGTGAGATGTAGAAATATAGCAGGTTCAATTCCACTTTATTTTATGCAAGCTTTTACTTACAAACTGCATCCTTAAAGATTCTATGAGTGCTGAATGCTAACTGAAGCCTAAAGGGATTCAAAGATCTGTCTGAGGCAGAAAACATATTATCTGATGAGATTTCGAGACAGGTAATATGACATTTTGCAGGCAGGCAATTCCAAATGACAGAAATTCACAGAAGACTTTAACAGCAATACCACTGAAATTATACTAAAACAAACTGGTCAAATCGAAGGATTAAAAAAAAAAAGAGCCAGTCTGTAGGGAGTTAAAAGAAAGGAAGTTGTGGATTCTACTTGATCCTTAGATGACAAAGAAACTTATTTCAGATGCTTATGTTACTGGAGTGTTTCAGAAGGCAGATGCTAGAGTTCAAGGAAGTAAAACTTGGCAAAGCCAAATGCATTTTTTTCTTGTTAGATTCAGTGATGACCCTGTCAATGGAAATTCTAAGTGCAGTATCAAGACAATAAGCAGTACTACTTGCATTAGAATCAAAATAAACCTGTGGAAAAGGAAAATATAGAGTTAAATCTTACTTAATATAATTAAATCTAATCTCAGAATTAAGGACAGTGGTCCCAGGTGAGTTGTACTATGATATGTGATAGCATACATTTAAACTTTCTGGTGTTTTACACAGACACACTTACAGGACTAATTGTGAATTCACACTTATCAATAGGAGAATAAATTTCTCAGAGAAAGGAAAAACTGTAAATAAATATTTGGGGTGATTTGTTTTCATTCTTGTTTTGCATTTAATCTACTTGAAAAAAAAAAGTGTTAATTTTATTTGTTTTTAAAAGCAGGATAATACTCACATTATAAATATTGTTTTGACCAAACCCCCTCCAGAAATCAGAGTGGAAGAATGATAAAGATCTCACATAGTGTTTAAAATACAATGAATTTCAGCGTGGCTTCCACATTACTACCTGAATTATTCTACTTAATTTTATCTGTGTCATGTCTTCTATAAGATTTTCTTCAATTCAAGACATCTTTAATCACTTTTATCCAGGCAGAGCTTTGTACTGGAAGGTGTGAAATATTTTTTTAAAAAGATGTTATGTTATGTTATGTTATGTTATGTTATGTTATGTTATGTTATGTTATGTTAGGTCACCTTATGTTAGGTCACCTTATGTTAGTTTATACATTATGTTTTCTTGTGTTCACTGAGGACTGATCCAGCAGTCACCTGGGATAACAATTCCAGCTTATTGTAACTAGGATTTAGAAAACAATAGGACCTAATTCTGTATTCCTCACTTATCATCTCTGATTGTCTTGGGAATTGTGTGTATGGAAAGGAAAAGGCCTTCTTTAAATTCTTATCATACAACCCAGTCTAGCAATAGACTTCTCTAACACAAGAAGGCTAGCAGACAGTCTGCAGTATCAGAGCTTAAATTATAAATTTTCTCCATATATAAATATCACCTATTCTTCCTTTTATTTTGAAACTAAGAGATTTTCAACGTGCAGAATATTTTATATTATTAGACTTCTCTTGTTTTATTAAAGGGAGGGATAAAAGCAAAAGCCAATATGACAAAGGGATTGAGAGCACCCTCAGCAACTGTGCAGACAACACCAAATTGGGTGGGAGGGTTGATCTGCTTGAGGGATCTGGAAGGCTTTACAGAGGGATCTGGACAGGCTGGATTGATGGCCTGAAGCCGATAGTATGTGATTCAACAAGACCAAGTGCCGGGTCCTGCACTTGGGTCACAAGAACCCCATGCAGCACTACAGGCCTGGGGAGCAGTGGCTGGAAAGCTGCCTGGCAGAGAAGGACCTGGGGGTGTTTGTTGACAGCCAACTGAGCAAGAGCCAACAGTGTGCCCAGGTGGCCAAGAAGGCCAATAGTATCCTGTCTTGTATCAGAAATAGTGTTGCCAGCAGAATTAGGGTAGTGATTGTCTCCATGTGCTTGGCACTGGTAAGGCTGCACCTGGAATACAATGTTCAGTTTTGGGTCCCTCAGTACAAGAAAGACATTGAGGTTCTGGAGCATGTCCAAGGAAGAGCAATGAAGCTGGTGAAAGGCCTAGAGAGCAAGTCTTGTAAGGAATGACTGAGGGAATGGGCGTTGTTTAGCCTGGAGAAAAGGAGGGGAGACCTTATTGCTCTCTACAACCACCTGAAAGGAGGTGTGGGTCAGCATCTCTTCTTGCAAGTAGTGAGTGATAGGACGAGAAGAAACGGTCTCAGGTTGTGCCAGAGTTTTAGATTGGATATTAGGAAAAATTTCTTCACTAAAAGGGTTGTCAAAGTTTGGAACAGGCTGCCCAGGGAAGGGGTTGAGTCACTATCTCTGGAGGTATTTAGAAGATGTGTAGATGTGGTGTTTAGGGACATGGTTTATTGGTGGACTTGGCAATGTTAGGCTAACCAATGGACTTGATATTAAAGGTCTTTTCCAACCTAAATGATTCTATGTGTGTGTTCTAGAATTTTTAAAAGCACTTTATCATATTGATAGGTATATTTACTCAATTTGCATGGGAAAAAAAAACTGTAATGCTGTTCTTCTGCTACAGATAAATTGGTGTTGTGCCACTTCTAGAATTGAACAGCTCTGTATTGAAGTTATGTCTCTTTAAATAAAATGTTATTAGGTATTATGAGTACATTTTGAAATCCTATAAGAAATCAGATGTGGTAATTAGTGACTCTATAACCTGTTCAACCAAAAATTATTTGTACAGGGAGTTTATATATTCTTTCTGTGTATAAATTGCAATAGACAGAGATGAAAATGTAAAGTCTGTTGATTTTTTTTTTTCTAGAAGCAGTAATATGTGTAGATGCCACTAAAACTGCAGCAGCAAAGGTGAGGTACCAGCGATCAAGTTCAGATAATTTATGAATTCTAGGATCTCTCAGCATACTCAAGAAAAGAGCCTAAATGCCAGTTAGACAGGAAAAAGAGAAAAAAGTTCACGGTAAAGGTCATAGAGTCATCAGTAGAGTGAGCAGTTTTCACTAATCGATCCACAGAAACACTTACATGCATGGCTGCATTTAATAGCTGTTTCAGCACTAAATATCATCTGCTTAAAATGATACCCAACTACAGAAATGAACTGCAATAATAACCACTGTTCTTATGTGAATGAAATAATGTCTGCCACGAGAAAGGACCCAGGAAAGTCATGTAAATAACACCTTTCTTTTACAGATTTGAAATGAGCAGATACATGCAAACATTTGGTAATGTTGTTTTTGTGATTACACTATTTTATAACATATCAAGGAAGCACAGCAGTCAGTCCCAAAGAAAGGGAGTTGGCACCAGCTATGGCACTGTTTCCCCCTGCAGTATACCTGATCTTTCTCTCCCCGATCTTTACTTATTTTTATTTCTTGCATGACTTTGGCATCTTGGACATGTGTAAAGTCAGGAGGACACTAAAATTTGCAGTCTACAATGAATGAAAAAAATTATTATATTTAAGTAATAACATGCTTTTTACATATTGGTGCACACCAGTGAGCTTGACAGTAGAGATTTCAGTCATCTTTTCATTTGGAAAAGACTGCAGAAGAGAGTAAAGTACTGTGAAGTTTATTTTTACCTTTGTAGTCTAACTTGTTACTGTGAAAAGTAGATAACCTGTTTATAAATATGTATGAAAATTCATGAATGTTTTATATGGTTTCCATACTTGAAAAAGCATTGAAGAGAATCACTGATACTCAGTGCTTGAGGGTACTTGCCATATGGTAGTGGTGATCAGAGGTTTTCCACAACTTTCAGAACAATATGAGTTTTACATACTGCAGATAGCATCCTCCATTTGCTTGGTTTCATGGTTGTTTCACTGCTTCTCTGTGGAGAAGTTTGTCCCTGTTAGCTGGCACACCCTTTTTCCGCTGGGGGCATTTTTGGATACTATTAGAGAATGTGAGTTTCTGCTTTAAAGTCAGTTCTGATTATGAAGTTTGTTGTACCTGCTAATACTTATTTTCAGACAAAATAAAGTCACTTCTGAATATGCATTATTTTTATAGTTTATTTTAAATATTAAAGAGAATTTTTCACATTTGCAAGCAAGTATTACACATTTTAAAAATAAAGTCAGCTGAGCTATGTTCTGAGAAAAAAAAAAACAAAACACAAAACAACAAGCAAAACATTATTAAATATTATTGGCCTTAACCCTCTCTATTGATCTTTCTCATTTCCTGAATCATGCACTAAAATATAATCTGCAATTAACTGAATATTATAACATGCTTCCATTAGTACTTGTACCTGAAGATATTTGCTGTTTGTCAGAATTGTGTTGGCACTATGTCTTCACAGTTGTCTTGTGTGATGCTGGCATTTACACAGCAGTTGATAGTGAAAAGAAGAAGAAGGAAACTGTGTTCTTTCAACTAACTAGTAAATCCATGCTTGAAACTTCAATTTATTTCCTATTTAACACAATACATGCTATTTTTTTCCTTTTTTTTTTTTTTTTAATTACCCTTCCAGCAAATATTCCTGGAAATGAGTAACTTTACCTTTATTTCTCAGTAGGGTTTTTTAGAAATCTGTAGATAGTAATGCTTGAGAGTCTTGTATTTGTTTGATTTCTGTAAAATCCTTATATCTACTCATCTTGTTTTCATGTTACATTTGTTACTACCTAACACTTACATAAGGAATATTAGGCATGACTATAAATATGACGTCTATAAAGAGATTTAAGGAAGTTGGTTTTTTTTTTTCCCCAAAAATAATATCTATACTTAGAAGATACAATATCCTCTATAAGTTATATGAAATGCAGTGATCTCATTTATCCCACTGCTGAAGATGTGTGGGTGGTTTAATGAGTATTTTCACATCAGGAGTGCTTTATTATATAATCACATTTACTTCAATAATTATTGAAAGCTTAAAATAGAATTGTAGTGTCCTGGTGGAGAAGAGGAGTCTGAGGGGAGACCTTATCGCTCTCTACAACTACCTGAAAGGAGGTGGTAGCGAGGTAGGGGTTGGTGTCTTCTCCCACATAGCAAGTGAAAGGATGAGAAGAAGTGGTCTCAAGTTGTGCCAAAGGAGCTTTACATTGGATATTAGGAAAAATTTCTTCACTGAAAGGGTTTTCAAAGCTTGGAACAGGCTGCCCAGGGAAGGGGTTAAGTCACCATCCCTGGAGGTGTTTAAAAGACATGTAGACATGGTGCTTAGGGACGTGGTTTAGTAGTGGACTTTGCAATGTTAGGTTAATGGTTGGACTCTATGATCTTAAAGGCCTTTTCCATCCCAAATGATTCTATGACTCAAAATTAACTACTCCAATGCAAGGTAAATAATTTGGAGTTTCCAAGACTGACTATGTTTTTGAAGCTTTGGGTTCAGGACTTCTATAACCTCCAAAAAATATTGTTTTTTTTTTTTATTTGAAATTATTGGAAATTATTAATCTTTCTCTATTTTTATGAAAAACTGAGAATTTAACAAACACTTTTGAGAGTCTAACATTTACAGCAAAATAACTGTAATTTTTAAAAAAGGGAGTGATGTCCATATTAGTGGGAGAATTAAGAAATGCAGTAATGTTGAGGTATCAGTGATAAAAACTGTAAAAGTGTTTGCACTATTGTTGCTTAAGGTTTTAATAAAACTCACTGGTTTTCTTGGCCACAGGTATTGCAGATAACATCTCTATTCCTCATCTAAATTATGTGAGAAAGTAAGAATGACAGGAAAAAATAAAGAAGAAACCACTGAGGAAATACATACATGTAGTTCTTCGTTCTGTTGTAATACATTTTTCTGTATCAGTCACATTTATTACACTGTATTTTTGAACTAAGGTAGCAGTCTCCAGGTTAGCATTAAGTAGTCACTTCTCTGGGGATCTAGACCTCATGCTAACAGAATAAAAGGTGGAAGAGCTTATGCAGAACTCTTGAGCGCTGCCTTTGTGTGCATTAGACTGCATAGCAGAAAACAGAATCACAGAATCACAGAATTATCAGAGTTGGAAGGGACCTCAAGAGATCATCTAGTCCAACTCTCCTGCTAAAGCAGGATTGCCTAGAGCACATTACTCAGGACTGCATCCAGGCGGGTCTTGAAAATCTCCAGGGAAGGGGACTCCACAACCTCCCTGGGCAGCCTGTTCCAGTGCTCTGTCACCCTCACCGTAAAGAACTGTTTCCGTGTTTTTGAACGGAACTTCCTGTGTTCTAACTTGTGCCCATTGCCCCTCGTCCTGTCACTTGGAACCAGTGAAAAGAGCCTGGCTCCATCCTCCTTCAGCCCACCCTTTAGATACTTGTACGCCATAATAAGGTCTCCCCTCAGCCTTCTCTTCTCCAGGCTAAAGAGTCCCAGCTCTCTCAGCCTTTCCTCATAAGGGAGATGCTCCAAGCCCTTAATCATCTTAGTTGCCCTTCGCTGGACTCGCTCCAGCAGTTCCCTGTCCCTCTTGAACTGGGGAGCCCAAAACTGGACACAGTATTCCAGTTGTGGCCTCACCAGTGCCGAGTAGAGGGGGAGAATGACCTCCCTCGACCTACTGGCGACACTCTTCCCTATGCAGCCCAGGATTCCATTGGCCTTTTTGGCGACAAGGGCACATTGCTGGGCCATGGATAATTTACTGTCTACCACAACCCCCAGATCCTTCTCCTCCAAGCTACTTCCCAGCAGGTCAGCCCCTAACCTGTACTGGTGCCTAGCATTCTTCTTCCCCAGGTGCAGGACCTTGCACTTGGTTTTGTTGAACCTCATTAGGTTCTTCTCTGCCCAGCTCTCCAGCCTGTCCAGGTCACGCTGGATGGCAGCACGGCCCTCTGGGGTGTCAGCCACCCCACCCAGTTTGGTATCATCAGCAAACTTGCTGAGGATACACTCTGTCCCCTCATCCAGGTCATTAATGAATATATTAAACAAAATAGGACCAAGTATTGAGCCCTGGGGGACCCCACTGGTTACAGGCCTCCAACTAGACTCTGTGCCGCTGATTACAACCCTCTGAGTTCTGTCCCGCAGCCAATTCTAAATCCACCTCACTGTCACCTCATCTAGCCCATACTTCCTCAGCTTCCTAATGAGAATGTCATGGGAGACAGTGTCAAAAGCCTTGCTAAAGTCAAGGTAGATGACATCCACGACTTTCCCCTCATCCAGCCAACCAGTTAAAACATCGTAGAAAGCTATCAGATTGGTCAAGCACGATTTACCCTTGGTAAATCCATGTTGACCACTTCCAATAACTTCCTGTTCCTCAACGTGTTTGGAGATGACATCCAGAATGAGTCGTTCCAATACCTTCCCAGGGACAGAGGTTAGACTAACCGGTCTGTAGTTCCCTGGGTCCTCCTTCTTGCCTTTTTTGAAGATTGGAGTGATGTCGGCCTTCCTCCAGTCCTCAGGCACCTCTCCTGTTCTCCATGACCGTTCAAAGACGATGGAGAGTGGTCTAGCAATAACATCCGCCAGCTCTCTCAGCACTCGCGGATGCATGCCATCAGGGCCCATGGACTTGTGAATGTCCAGCTTGGCCAAGTGGTCTCTGACCTGGTCCTCCTCAACTGAGGGAAAATCTTCCACTCTCCAGACCTCCCCCTTTGCATTCAGAGTGTGGGATTCATGAGGGACAGCTTTAGCAGTGAAGACCGAAGAAAAGAAGGCATTCAGTAACTCTGCCTTCTCTGCGTCCTCCACCACTAGGGCACCTGTCTCATTCGCCAGTGGGCCTACGTTTTCCCTAGTCTTCCTTTTTCTATTGATATATTCAAAGAACCTTTTCTTGTTGTCTTTAACTGCAGTGGCCAAGTGGCCAAAACAACTACAGAATTTAGAGCAATAGCACCTAATGTGCTTCTCCTTACTTTATCCTTCACAAAGAAGAAGTACCATCACTTTCTATGGTCTCTATACATTTATTTAGTATCTGTAATGGAACTTCTTAGGACATTTGCACAATGCAGATGAGATTTCATTGACTTTATATCATCTGAAAGGATAACAACAACAACAAAAGACATTCAATTGCAAATGTAACAAAAAACCTTTGATGTCACCAGCAATACTGGGACATAGAAAAAAAAATTATTTATGAAAACAAATTATGCCCTTTACCTTATATCCAGCCAGAAATAGTCAGGGTGTTTAGTATCTGGAAGGGAAGAAAGCAATGGTGGCCATAATCCCTTCCCACTGGGTAATCAAGTTAGCAACTTTTATACTTCATCTCTACTCCTTGTCCTCTTGACTTGATCCCATAGCCTCGTGAGCAGCGAAGCATACTCGAGGCAAAGACTTAACCTTCTGAGGGTGTAACACTTCGGCATAGTACAAAGGCCAGCACTTGTGCCTCTGCCTGTTAGGCTCTGGCCCACGTTTGTGTGTCCACACAAATGGACTCTGCACGTAGTTCTGGAGTTGATCTTTTTTGCCCAACATCCTAAAACCTGCCTGGTGCAAGGCTGCATGAAGTTCTAGGTAAGGCTTATGTCCAGGGAGGCAGACCCCGAGAAGATATCTCACCAACATTCGTCACTACTTCTTGGTCCATCTCTGTCTTTTCAGCTGAGACAAGGTGATAATTACACCCGACTAAAAAAACATGACTATGATTGCGGTAGCTAATAACAGTTTAAAAGGCCCTGGATTTTGGTATTTATATGATCTTACCTTACAAAACATATGTCACAGAAAAACACCATGCCATTTAAAAAGAAATATCTTTTTTTTTCTTGAAAATAATAGAACTTTTTTATGTAAAAGGTAGCTTATGTTACAAAAATATGCCACTTTCAACAGGCAAGTGTTACAAGAAATGTTTTTTTTCTTGAATGTTTTTTCTTTCTTTTTTCCTTGCCTTTTCTTTCTCTGTCTGTTCTTAATAGCTCATTTATAGATGTTTTTGTTGTTGTTGTTGTTCTTACTGTGACACTAAGTTGATTTCTCACAGAAGTTGGTAGGTATTTGTGTCATGTCAGCATGAAATATTCACTTCTTACAATTGCTTAGTCCCTGAGTTGCTCTATTTCTCAATAATTGCAGTGACCATTGATACAGATAATAGAGTAATGAAAGAGCATCATGTGGTTCCCTGTGTTATCCATACCACAAGGTAATTAAAAATGTTTTTTCACAACTGTAGTAAGAGTTTATTTTTGGAAAACTGGATCAATTCCTGAAATGTGATAACATGGGATTCAACATTGTGTTGTCTGTAGCATTGACTGAGAAATGTTGAATTTGCATTTCCTATTGGATTTAATTTGTCTGAAGTTACGTTCTGCAGCATCAAAATTTGCATAATTTTTTCCATTCACCTTTCATACTTCAGTCTGCCACCCAACTACCATCAGATTGGCCTGATGCGTCAGGAAATGTTGTTTATACATTTGAGAGCTCTCTCTGCAATCTGTATGATGAGGAGAACAATTTTAAGTATTTTCTAACCCCTGTAGAATTAACTTTGTAACTCAAGCACTTAGGCCATGTTTGGTTTGCTACAATTTCTCATACAATGCAATGTTTATGCCATTTTCTGGAGCTAGAACACTTAGAACAGAAAGCACAGTAGTGCTTAATAACCCTATAAATACTTATATCAGGTCATCTGCATTTAGCTAGAATGATAGAATCATAGAATCATAGAATGGTTTAGGTCAGAAAGGACCTTGAAGATCAAGTTCCAACTCCCCTGACATAGGCAGGGACACCTCCCACTAGACCAGGTTGCCCAAGGCCACGTCCAGCCTGACCTTGAACACCTCCAGGGATGGGGCCTCAACAACCTCTCTGAGCAACCTGTTCCAGTGCCTTACTACCCTCAAAGTGAAAAACTTCTTCCTAATGTTCAATCTAAACCTGCCCTCTTCCAGTTTAAAGCCATTCCCCCTCGTCCTCTCACTACATGCCCTAGTAAAAAGTCCTTCCCCAGCTCTCCTGTAGGCCCCCTTTAGGTACTGGAAGGCCTCAATAAGATCTCCCCAGAGCCTTCTCTTCTCCAGGCTGAACAGCCCCAACTCTTTCAGCCTCTCCCCATAAGAAAGGTGCTCCAGCCCTCAGATCATCCTTGTGGCTCTCCTCTGGACACACTCCAGCAGGTCCATGTCCTTCTTCTGTTGGTGACTCCAGAGCTGGATGCAGTACTCCAGGTGGGGTCTCACGAGAGTGGAGTAGAGGGGCAGAATCACCTCCTTTGACCTGCTGGGTACAATTCTTTTGATTCAGCCCAGAATACGGTTGGCCTTCTGGGCTGCAGTCGCACACTGCTGGCTCATGTTGAGCTTCTCATCAATCAGCAGCCCCAGGTCCTTCTCCTCAGGGCTGCTCTCCAGCCATTCCCCGCTGAGCCTATATTTGTGCTTGAGATTGCCCCAACCCAGATGTAAGACCTTGCACTTGGCCTTGTTGAACTGCATGAGGTTGGCTTGGGCCCACCTCTCCAGCCTGTCCAGGTCCCGTTGGATGACATCCCTCCCCTGCAGCGTGTCTACCTTGCCAAACAGCTTGGTATCTTTGGCAAACTTGCTGAGGGTGCACTGAACCCCACTCTCCATGTCGCTGACAAAGATGTTGAACAGTACAGGCCCCAGTACTAACCCCTGAGGAACGCCACTTGTCACTGCTCTCCACTTGGCCATTGAGCCGTTGACCACAACTCTTTGAGTGTGACCGTCCAGCCAGTTCTGTATCCACCGAGTGGTCCATTTGTCGAATCCATGTCTCTTCAATTTAGAGACCAGGATATCGTGTGGGACAGTGTCAAACGTTTTGCACAAATCCAAGTAGATTACATCAGTTGGTCTTGTCCACTGCCACTGTAACCCCTTCGTAGGAGGCCACCAAATTTGTCAGGCATGACTTGCCCTCGGTGAAGCCATGCTGGCTGTCACCAATCACGTCCTTGTTTTCTACGTGCCTCAGCAGAGTTTCCAGGAGGATCTGCTCCATGATCTTGCCAGGCACAGAGGTGACACTGACTGGCCTGTAGTTCCCTGGGTCTTCCTTGTTTCCCTTTTTGAAAATAGAGGTTATGTTTCCCTTTTTCCAGTCAGCAGGAACCTCACCAGACCACCAAGACTTCTCAGATATGATGGCTAGTGGCTTAGCGACCTCATCTGCTAGCTCCCTCAGGACCCGCAGATGTATTCCATCAGGACCCATGGACTTGTGCACCTTCAGATTCCTCAGGTGGTCTCGTACTTGATCTTCACCTACAGTGGGTGGTTCTCCATTTTCCCAATTCTCATCTTTGCATTCTGTGTCAAGGGCAGTGTGGCTGCAGTCCTTGCCCGTGAAGACTGAGGCAAAAAAGTCATTGAGTACCTCAGCTGTCTCTGTCCTGGGTAACCAGTTCTTGCATTTCCTTCCACAGAGGGCCCACAGTTTCCCTAGTCTTTCTTTTCTCGCTGACATACTTAAAGAAGGATTTTTATCAATCAATAATAGCAGGACTGCCATAGTTATTTTCCTACTAATTTAACATGATCTGAATTGTCTGGATACTAGTTAATCTTTTGGTGGAAATACACTGTTCCAAGCACTTTCAGGATTAGGGCCTTTAGTGTCACATGATAGGAAGGATCTCAGGTACCCTGATTAAATCACTGACAAATGCTTAAAAGCATATCTTTCTCCCCACTCCCCAGACGTAAACACAAAAGCTATGGTCATGCAACAACTGATGAAAACATTTGGACAGCTGGTCTGCAGGTCAGCAATTTTCTTCTTTATACATCTGGTCAACCATTACAGCTATCACGCAGTCACTTTAAAATTGGTTTTGAGCACTTCTAACAGCAGAGCTGATGCAGCAAAGAGATTGGCATTGGCTCTCCACCAAATATTTTCTAAATTTCTAAGGTTTGGAAGCCCATGATGACTTCTGTGGTGCCACAGCTATGTTACTGGCCTTCTTAATTCCCTGGCTGTCCTTGATTCATTCGGATAGTAAATGTCAGAGTTAATGAATGTAAAATGATGTTGATGTTTCTAAAACAGAAGTGGCAGTAATTGTATTTGAAGGTGTTCTTAAGGGGTGCTCAATAATACTAAAAATAAGTGAGAGGAAAAAGTAAACTAATTTAAGAAATTCAGTATAATCACAGTTTAATAGTGGCTAGAAAGAATCATAATATTTCTTACTCCAAAGACTATGTAAGTTGGCTTAGCTATTGAATTCCATATAAACCTATTGTCACAGACAGGCCTGAATGGAAATTTGAATTTCATGTACCCTGCTCAGCTCCACTCCCCTATAATTCAACATTCCTCACAAAAATTTACAGTGGTCCAAATGTTGCTTACATTTGTTGTAAGACACAGAGGTGAAATGCAAAATGTGGAAAAGAAAAAAGTTAAGCTGGTAATTGTCTGTAGTAAAATGAGTGTCCAAATTTTGTGTTTCTATCAAATGATATTCTATCACATTTCTGTGAACATGGAGAATTTTGAACTGACTTACATAAATACATGAAAAATGAAGAACATCATAAATGGAAAAAATAAATTGGGGCAAGTATGTGCCCATAAAAAAAGAGAATCATCATTCCTTGAATAAGATGGAATGAAACAGATCACATTGACTCCAGTAGTAGACCTAAGAACAAAAGCATTTCTTCAAAGCAGAGCCTCCGCAGAAAAAAAAATAATGAAACCCAACAGATATAACAGTGAAAAGTTCTGCTCAACTGGAAAGGAATAAAAATTGAGAAGACATACCTCTTACACATTCTTTGAAGGTGGTCATTAGCGATCATGATAATAATGATTTTGACAAAATACCACAGACTGGTATATAACAGGGCTCCATAACGTACGTCTAGCGTCTTTCCATCCTTTCAGTCACAGATTTTTTTAATCTGTATTTTTTATCTAAAATGTTATAATTAGGACCCATTTATTTTTCTTGTCTTTTCCTTTTGTTCATTTCTCTCAAGTGATATTACAGTCTGTGCTATGGATTCCAGCAAAGCAGACACAGATGAGGGCAAGTATGTGCCCATGAAACTGCAACACATTGTCACAGGAACATTCTTCATGCCTTTGCAGAACAGGTCTAATTGAAAAGTAATAAGAGGTATTGTATCATTTAACTTGCAGTTGGAAGCAAAGGTGATATCAATGAAAATTCAACCTGTATTACTCAGATCAGATGGAAGATCTGGTGGATTAAAAATAAGAATGAGTACAGTTTTGGCTAGTGTTATTATACTAGAAATATGTTTTCTGAAGCAATCCACTTTGGTTAATATTAGAGAATTTTACTTCTAGCATTTTTGTCTTAACACTTCAAACCTGATTGATTTGTGCTGCTCAAAGATAAAGAAACAAACAAACAAACAAACAAATAAAAAACCAACCCCAAACCTAAAAGATCAGTAATATCCATGAATTTCAAAATGCCCATACAGGGTTTATTTTTCAATTTGATTGATACTAATTCAGTAAATTTTATTAATAGTTTCAGTTTCGCCATAATAAAGAACATACAGGGTGAAAGTATTTAAAAGTATTTTAATAGTAAAATATTTATTTAGAACAAAAGCCTCTGAAACATTTTTGTTTTCTCCAAACACTTTGTTATGCACTCAAAATGACACACATAACTCCCTATGTCCATCTTCAGTCTCTTTGAATGGTTGTGATCTTCTCATCTTGCTAAAGGCCAGTCAATGACTTTGGTTAAAGATGGCTGAAAAAGTTATATAGTGTTGAGCCAGTTCATATCAGCTTTGGGATAGATTTAAATCATAAATTCTTCGTTGAAGTTAAAACTAGGTTACTGTTTTTACCAAAAACATTATCCATGTATTAAAATTTGTGTTAGTGACCCTGCACAGCATGAATATAATTGCACTGTATGAAATCATACGTACTCTTTGATGTCCTTGTGGTAGCAGAAAGATTTGCCTTGGAATAAATCTTTTTAGGAAGTTTAGATTTTAATTAATTAAATAAATAAAGTAAAACTTTAAATGCTGCCTTACTGAATTTTCAGACATACCTAGTATAACAGAGGCAGAAAGATTCTTTTTTTGTTCTATAAATGCAGTTCATCATCTGTCTCTGTCTATAATATTAATTTCATGATACTATTTTCATCAGAACACTTGCATCCTGTGAGACAGCAGCTTGGAAATCCTCTGTGCATTCGTAGCCGCAGGGTACATTCATAGCTGCAGGCAGAGGAAGAAAGCCATCTGAGATAAACTGGAAAGAATTTACCTAATTCTTAAAAAGAGTGTGTAAACTGATTTGATCATTGCTTAGCTTAATGTAGAATTTTACATCTAGAACTTTCAGCAAATATAAACTTCATCATCATCATCATCATTATTGGTCTTGATGGATTGCAGAGTAAATTTAGTAATTGTGGAATCAGAAATCTTCTGTGGGAACATATATTTTTTAGCAGCACGTGCTGGAAAAAAACTTTCTTTCCAGAAGAGGTTATCTGATGGAGGAAGAGGGACACGCACATATATCTCAGTATAGGATCTTTACTGAGATGAAGAAAGTGAGGATAAAAGTTCCTGCTCAGCTTGAAACTGAAGAATCTAGTTTCAAGAGGCAGACCTGTCTAATACCAGCTGTTCTTCCATTGTCTGTGAATTTTGACTAAAACTTCGAAGAGTCTCACTTTTGGTCAATGTGAATATAATTCTAGGTTATCAGAAAAACTATTTGTTGCCCAGCTTATTTTATATCACTTAATTATTTGATGCTTAAGCCTGTAAGAAGGTAGTGAGAAAGTAGTATTTAAATACACAACCAAGCCTTTTTCATGACATATTTGTAAAACTATATTCTATATGAGTTGTTTGGGTTTTTTTTAACATAGGGAATCAGACTTATTGATCAGCCTTTATATCGTGGTTTTTTTTTTTTTCAAAATTCAGTTAGTTTCATAAAAAAAAATCTTTAATATCTTCTGTGTGCTTTCGGAAACACCTAATACTCTGTGGATATCATCAAATAATACAAATGAAAACAGCAGCTTACATTAACTCTAGTCATCAGTGAAAAGCTTATTATTTAAAATTTGGATTAAGAAAATTCTGGTTTTGAAAGTATAAGGTAGCATTTTGTTCAGGCAACAGAATGGGTTTAGTTCTTCATAGGTTCAGCTGATAAAACCCCGAAAAAAAAGCAAAACGACTAAGAAATATGAAGTTTTCACAAGAAGTGACTTCTTGGTGGGTTTTGTTCTAGTCATGTTTCAATACCAAAATATCAATACCAAACACAATAACAGAACTATTATCACTGCCAACAAATAGTTCTACTTGATGTGTGTAACAAGCACTGCCATCTAAAAAGCACAAAAAACTCTTCCTAATTAAGTGAAAACCTTATAAGGATGAAGCAGAACTTCAGTGTAACCATTAAAAGGCTCTTTTTTTGGTACAGGATCACTCTCTCTTGCCTTCAAGAGGTGCATTATGCTAATCACTCAGTTTTGCCACCGGAGAATTTTTGTAATTAATTATTATTTGTGTTCTCCATTTAACCCAGAAGAGTTTAATCCCTTCCATTTCAAGATGATATACATCGATCTCTATTTCTGCCATATTACAATACAGGACAGTCTGTTCAAGATGCAACTTCGTGGCTTGCTATGATAGTCCAAAGGTGGTGTCAGAACAATTGTTTAAATACATAGGAATGTTTTCTTGTGAGCTGGCATCTCTTGAGAAATAAGAAGAAATTAATGGAAAATAATGTCTTTGACAGGTGAAAAAAATTCCCTCAGTATCACGTAGCACATCAGTGTCTGTTAGCTAATTCTCCGGAATACTCCAAATGATTGTGGTTGTCCATTAAGTGCAAGATAATTCACAAAAGCTTATAAAGAAAGACAGGTAAACATGTTGATTGCAGACAATCCAGGCATACAGTTCGTTTTACCATACTTAGCCTGTTTAACTCTGCTGTAAGGACACTTCTCTATAGGAGGTTAATGCAGAGTAACTTATGACCAGTAAGTTCATATCTGAGCTTATTATGTAGTAATTCACACAGGTAGACAAGCTCTCAGTGAGGAGTGATTTATTTTGTATTAAAGGGGTTTTGATAGACATATTAGTCCAAATGTGGTGGTTTTGTGGTCTGGTGGTTTTTTTTTTTTCTTAAGTTAGTTTTTTTTTTTTTTTTTTCCTTCAACTTCACCCAAACTACAATGAGCCTAGAGATTTTTTATTGTGTTTGATGCTAGTCTATGAGACAGTAAGAGTTAACTTGATCAAACATGTCATAACAAACCATTTGTACTACTCTCAGGGAAACTCAACACAAATTATGTAAGTCCCCCTATGGCACTAAACAGCATTTTACATGGTTGAAATACTGCAGATGGTGCTCAAGAAGGGAAAAAAAAAAAGCCAACCTTAAATAGACTGTATAATTTTGCAAATTAAGAAGAATGCATGTTGATGATTTTTGTTTGGTTGGCTGATCTTTTCTTTTTGCATGTTTGGACCAACAGCAACAAAGCTGTACCAAATGACCCCTTTCTGTAAAATCTTTAAAAATGTGATTTGTAAAGTGACTATGGAAAAGGAAAAGAAGATTATGCACCAACTTTAAAGAAAAAAAAAAATTGAAACAAAACTGCAGTATAATTTTCAATATATGATTATAAAGTATTTAGATTTTTTGATATCAGGATTCAGAAGCATAAAGGAGACTGGAGTGTATAGCTTGCAAAGAGAAAATTGTCAAGTATTTGAAAAGCTAAATCTTGAAAAATGAGTTTTGAAGAATGACTTGCAATTACTGGTGGGTTCATGCTCTTTCTGAATTCCATCGTGCACTTTACTAAACATATTTTATTTTTATTAGGTTTATTACGTTATGCTCTTTGCTATTTTCACACATCACAGCACTGTCGTGCCATCAGTTTTCTTTCTGACTATATCTACAGAATTTCCCCTTTCCCTTAGCAGGCAAAATGTACCACCTACTTCAAGGACACTGACAACGCCACTCCTGTTAATCAGCTACTGGGGAACCCCCATGGGGTCAGCAACCAGTTCAAAAAGCTCTAACTAAAAGTCACCTCCAGGACACCTGGCCAACCCTCGAAGTCGTTGTTACAATATGTTAACCTCCTGCTTCTGATCTCCCATCAGACTGAGCCTCAGCTAGGGTATTTGTGTTTAGGAGCTTCTTTAACTTAAGAGCTATAAGTTGTTGTGATTGGTATGACTGGCATTGTCCCCTGCCTGCCCTACTAATCATTATTTTTCTAGCTATATGCATGCTGGTGTATAGCTATGCTATTTTTATCATCTCAGCTTCTTTACAGGTTAAGTTGTGAAAGTGCCCTTCACATTCTGCTTACTTGATTATTAATAGGCAGATGACAGAAAATGCTTTAACTACATGCATCTCGTATATAGAGCTGTCAAAACCACAGTCTTTTGTTTATGAATTCTCAGATCCTAATTTACTCCTACAGCTTTGCCTTCATACTGGAAATAATTTTAATTTCTTCTGAGCTTGTTGATGGTTCAGAAAGATTTCTTGCAATTTAAGCTTAGGTTGTGCAATATTTCATGGTAACAGCTGATTCAGCTGTTGAAGATAGTGCAACGCTGATAACCATTGTCTCCAATTGCATGTAATTGTACCTTAAATATAATGATAATACCTAGGCATTTACAATCTATATGGTAGGATCTTCCAAGCTTTTATTCTAGTTTTCCCTTTCAATTGAATTCTATTCTCTCTTATGGTGAACACTAATACTGGTGCAGTACCGTACTACCTCTACTCTTTCTGTCCTGTATACCTGGTATATTTGTGCTTCACTGTAATATAACATAGGTGTTTGTTCAAGATTTTTTAAAAAACTTGTATTAACATAATGATATGATATGATAAAAATATAATAATATAATATAATATAATATAATATAATATAATATAATATAATATAATATAATATAATATAATATAATATAATATAATATAATATAATATAATATAGTATAGTATAGTATAATATAGTATAGTATAGTATAATATAATATAATATAATATAATATAATATAATATAATATAATATAATATAATATAATATATATAATATAATGTAATGTAATATAATATAATACTATACTGCAGACCAAAACCTCTGAACTTTTTAGATATTGGCTGAAAATGCTAAAATCCTCTTTATCTCATTAGCTAAGTTGCCTTCTCTGCCAGGGACAAATGTATTCTACAAACAGAAATTTCTAGTCTGTTTCTTAGATATTCAATGTGGAATGATTAATTTATACCAGCATTACAAAACTTCACCCAATAATGATTATCCAAAGAAGAAAACAAAATTGTCCTCATAAAATATTTATTACTTTATTACACTGTGGAATTTCTGAAGCAATGCTATTGCTACAGCAGTGAAACACATGGAATAATCTAGCATTTATCCACAGAAGCTTGTCAATTAACACAATCAATGAATAAATCTACTGATCAGTAGAACCAATGGATGTCTTTCATC
Organism: Vanellus vanellus; assembly: GCF_965231255.1. NCBI lineage: Eukaryota > Metazoa > Chordata > Aves > Charadriiformes > Charadriidae > Vanellus > Vanellus vanellus. The sequence goes on from NC_138908.1 coordinate 55,195,422, forward strand.
TTGCCTTTGATGTCATTTGCTTTTGCTCTTGTTACCACCTGAAATTAGACTCAAAGAGCTGGTCTGATCTGTGTCTCTAGAATCACTGATGAGATCCTCATCACTGAGTCACAGTATCATTTTTGTTGATTTACGCTTCAGTGAAAGCCAGATTTCTTAGGTGGCTGATGCTGGGTTTACCATTGCAGTGTCACATTTGAACAGCACACTGTTCCTGTGAGCAGTCACCAAGTTTTCTCCTTGCAATACTTTCCCTATGTTTTAATTCTGCATGACATCACTCTCTGAAGTTACCCTTCTGCATATTTTTCCTAGCCTCATCCTGCCAATGCTTGTAAATCATTACTAAAACATGTTGATAAAAATCCATCTCCGTAAATGCCCACAATGCATCTCCACAAGACACTAAATAAATCTTCAAGCACAGATGTAGGCTTTGTGTGAGGCTTTTGCATTGTTCTTCAAAAAGTCTGTTTCCTTATGTGTTTTGAAAATTATCTCTTTCTTATATAATAAAAATTTGCTACTTTTTTTCTGTCTCGTATAAACTTTGCTTTGCTGATAAGAATTAAAACATTCAAAGGATTTTGCATGAGGAATAGCAATATTGTATAATTTCTCCCTTAAGACAGTTTTCTGGATGATTTGTGAAGAGGACTCCTGCTTTTCTGTCTTTCCTTTGCATTTAAACATCTTTCTAGAAGGCAAGGAAAAATAAAAAAAAAAAAAAAACAACAACAACAACAAAGATTCTCTTATTTAAACTGTAATCCTAGAAATCCTAGATACCGGTGACAAAGTTCTCACCCATAACTTTTATTTCTTTTTTTTTTTTTCCCAACATACCTAACTATGTCAAAGAACTAGTAAATTTTTTTAAACATCTATAATCTGCTAGCGGTGACAGAAATTTATTGGAATCAATGTGTGTCAACTGGTTTATAGGGTTTGATTATATTACTGTCCTGTAAGTAGTTATTTATGTCAATGTAATGTGATTTTGAAGGATTGCATTTTAACCCTATTCTACTGCTGAATTTATTTTAAAAAATCATTACTATGAAAATTAAAACCCATTTACTGTATGTGTTCTCTAGGTGAGGTAGCAAAGCAAAACATGCTATAAAATAATTGAAATGGGCAATATTTTAGGGCTCATCAAAATACAGGAAATAAATTAAGAGATTTTCTGTTTTCCAAGTACCTGTACAGTAATTCCTACTCTGAAAACTCTTTAGCCCTTATGACTTTCATATAACCAATGGACTAAGGATTAAATAACTGTGTGTAATTTAGTAGGGTATTAACTGTGAGACATAGTTACAGTTAATATGAAACAATTTTCTGTGTTCTTTCTCCAAAAAAATATAAAACTATGTGCTTTTAAAACATGGTTTACAAGCAAGCTTTGAGTTTACCCTTTAAGAACATCACACAATTCTGTATTAAATCCATTGGAGATAGCTGCATTTCACAGCAGTCCCAGATAAGCCTGTGGCTTTGTAAATCATTCACATAGCTTATTATAAACACTTAATAGCCTCTGGATAAGTCCTGACTTAACTTATTTGGCTGCATGTTTTTGTTTACCACAATTTTATATGAAGAGATCAGTAAGATTTATTATTTTTGTACTGTAGATGAACATTGTAGCCAGGTAAAATCACCAGAAACAAAACGTTACTCTTTTTTTTTTTTTAATTGAGAGATACATTGTAGAAACGAGTTTGCCTAAAAATCTTTTGCATAACTATGTTTTAGTTTTGTGTTGTCCTTTGCCTTAGTATAAAATATGAATATAGGCAGCTTTTTATAAACTTCAGCAATCTATTTATTTTTTAAAGACTCTCCAGAAGGATAGACTATTTCCAAATATTCTTAAAAGAAGAACTAGTGTGAAAACTACTAAAAAGGACAGATAAACATTGGTTACTGTATTTTGTTGCATTAAATAGTGAAATAAATACGATATTTTTCACAATATGACACTGTTCTACAAACATCCTGTAGCAGAGGAATGAGAATTTCTATTTCATGCACCAATCTGTTTGGGGGAGATTGTAATTACCATGCTTTATGTGCAACTGCAAACTATTTATTTGCTGATAGCTGACTTCAGAGAATGATCAAGGTATAAATTCAAAGCACATATTGGTGTTTGCCCCTTTGCACTACTTCTCCAAAAGAGCAAGACTATACAGTGCAAGCCCAGTGACCAGAGTCAGCACATCCTCCCAGAACATACAATTCTAGTGATGCTATGCTTTATGAAGTTTGGTTGAAGAGAAGTAGGAAAGTGGAGATTGCTTCAAGCTTTGTCAAACACTGTCTTTCTTTCTGCACCCTTCCAACTTGCTTTCCACTTAAGCTGCGATCTTCAAATTAGTTACTCGCTCTCAGACCTATAATTTTTAGTTTATCTGTATCTCAGCCAAACACCCTTCCCACACTATAAGTAGCTGGTCTTTTGGTAAAGAAGCCTCAGTATTTACTGGCTGCCTGGAAGTTGAGCAATGGCTGTGGATTCTGGAGTTGTCTAATATGTCCTGGATGAGTTTGCAGGCTTGAAGCATCCGGTACATCCTCGTTAGCACAGTAATCATTATATTGCTAACACCTTGACCTGTGGTGGAGTATTAACATCTGTACAAGGAACCAAAAGAGATAAATTACATGGGGGTTTTGTTTGGAGTTTTTTTTTGTTTGATTGTTTTTGTGTTGTTTTTTTTTTTTTTTTTAAATGGAAAATTATGATATTCACTATCATGCAGATCAGGAATATAAAGGCTGTCATATTAAAAAAAAACATTGTGAATGTAAAGTTAAAGATCTGCTGTGGAATGAAAGAAACTTGTTCCTTTGAACTACTTTAACTCTTTCATATATATATGCTCCAGTTATCTTTTAAAGTATGGCAATGACTGGTTTATTAGAATTATAGATATCAATGTGATAAGCTTATGGCATATGTGTTTATACAAAGATTATTCATCTATAAATATTTTTCTGTTATTTTTAATTTTCCCCACCAGGCCATAGGATGATGCAAATAAGGAAAAAAATAACATGTGAATCGTGTAACTTTTGCATTATTGTATAAAGTTCCATTTTTATAAGCTTGAACTCGATGAAAACACCAGACTTTTTTTATTCTCCTGGAGGTTATCTGAACTGTAGACAAAACGTGTCAGTATAGTGGTAATTAATAGTGCACAAGCTCCCACTTTTTATGACCTGCCTTAGGTCTCTGCACAGTGCAGTATTTCTCTATGCAGACATTGGAACTTAATAGGTGCTAATGGCAGTGACTTCTCTCTGCTCCCCTTTTCACTCTTTAGGCATGCTCAAAAGGGCATAATGTAAGCAGGTACATTTACAGTGTGTTTCTTTTGTGGGCAGTGTTAGGTAAAACATATTTAGCAGAAGCTTTTATGAGTTACTGAGGACAAACTGTGGTTTCAGCCACTAAGGGCATCCCTGAGACAGTTCTGTTTGAGGAATTGACCAAGGTTACTTCTCATAGTTGACATCTTGTACAGTGTACAAACATAAATCAGAGAGTGGCTTTTATCTGCCTCAGATTCATGATAAAAAGCTTTACAGTTTGACCTTCGCAGCACACATCTGTTCTAACCAAATTTTACAGTGTAAAAGTCACCTTTAAAGAAAGAAGGGGGACAAACAGAATAACAAGAATCTGTTTAATCATGTATTGTACAGGGAGGTCACTCATCATATTGTTCATTCTTGTAAACACAGTGCTTTGGCTATAAAAGTTTATTTTCATATTAGTACAAACACAGAAAATGAACTTTGAAATAAATTAACTGTTTATTTATACATTTTTCTATTGTAGAACTAGCCTGCAGGCTAACAAAATGTTAGCTTGCCTAAAGGATGTTCATTTAAATTAATAGTGAAAATTTTTCTGACTGCTGGTAATTTCCTTATTTACAGCTTCTATATTAAATCTTGAAATATAGTAGATACAAATTAGTAATCTTCAGCTGCAGAGCCCTTGTTGCCTTTTGACTGTTCCAGTTGCAGAGAAATGAAACTTCCTTTGCTTTTTCTGTTTCTAATTATCATCTTGTGACACCTTATCCTGTTTTCTTTCTCCCGTATAAAGTTCAGATATGTTGCTATAAAGTGAAAATAAATAGTTATGAGGCCAGTTGTATAACTCTCAATTACTTAGTTGTGGCATCAAAGCTATTATACACTGGATTCCCCTTTTTTTCTGAGTGATCTCCCTCATGCAATTTTCAATTCATACTACAGGCATAAAACAAAAATAAGGTAATTGGATTATTGCAAACATTTAAAAGTACATACAGAGATAAAATCATAGAATCATAGAATGGTTTAGGTTGGAAAGGACCTTGAAGATCATCGAGTTCCAACCCCCCTGCCATAGGCAGGGACACCTCCCACTAGACCAGGTTGCCCAAGGCCACATCCAGCCTGCCCTTGAACACCGCCAGGGATGGGGCCTCAACAACCTCTCTCAGCAACCTGTTCCAGTGCCTTACCACCCTCAAAGTGAAAAACTTCTTCCTAATGTTCAATCTAAACCTGCCCTCTTCTGGTTTAAAGCCATTCCCCCTCGTCCTATCGCTACATGCCCTAGTAAAAAGTCCTTCCCCAGCTCTCCTGTAGGCCCCCTTTAGGTACTGGAAGGCCTCAATAAGATCTCCCCAGAGCCTTCTCTTCTCCAGGCTGAACAACCCCAACTCTTTCAACCTCTCCCCATAAGAAAGGTGCTCTAGCCCTCAGATTGTCCTCGTGGCCCTCCCTCTGGACACGCTCCAGCAGGTCCATGTCCTTCTTCTGTTGGGGACTCCAGATCTGGATGCAGTACTCCAGGTGGGGTCTCACGAGAGTAGAGGGGCAGAATCACTTCCTTTGACCTGCTGGGCACACTTCTTTTGATTCAGCCCAGAATACGGTTGGCCTTCTGGGCTGCGATCACACACTGCTGGCTCATGTTGAGCTTCTCATCAATCAGCACACCCAGGTCCTTCTCCTCAGGGTTGCTCTCCAGCCATTCCCCACCGAGCCTGTATTTGTGCCTGGGATTGCCCTGACCCAGATGTAGGCCCTTGCACTTCACCTTGTTGAACTGCATGAGGTCGGCTTGGGCCCACCTCTCCAATCCAATCCATCCAATCTATCTCCAATCAATCTTTTCAATGTCATATTTTCTGTTATGCATGCTTTTTACGGTTTTCTAAATCAGATTTGTTATACCTGTGGTATTTGTGCAAGAAATTGTCTGCCCACATACCGATCTTTCTCAGAGGAAACATGAAATCAGTGCTCTTGCAGCCTTCACTGACTCCTGGTTCATTCTGAAGTGCAACTGAACTATTAAAATCCTTCACCTTAACAATTTAAAAACTCCCACAATCAGATGAAATCATCTCATTGGCTACAAACAGAAGATAGTAGAGGTGTACAGTTGTAACATATACACATTAAACTGAATAAAAGATGTAGCAATAGTAACAGCGTAATAGTAACAAGATGTGCCAGAAGCCTGAGGATACAAGGAAGGAATTGATTCATTTAGTGCCACTTCCTTTTCACAATTGTTTTTAATTGTATTACCAAGATTAGGCTTACACAAATACATTCATCCATGCAAATGCCATGATTTTTCCAAAATGCAGAGGAACTTCCAATGAATCTCCAGTAACTCGTAAATTTAACCCACTCACTAAGTAAATCTTTGAATTTATTTACCATATGTGTCTATGGGACAGTTCACCTGTTTGTCTAGCAGGTGATTTAGAGAAATTTTATTTTTCCAGGGCAGGAGGACTACTTCACTCCAAACCCGTTAAAACTGACATGAGACGAAGTAATTAATTTTTTTGTTGTTCTTTATTAATGTGGTACATATTAATTGAGAAATCCTTTTAAAAATCTAGCAAAACATAAGGAACCTAAAAGAATCCAATAAATGGTGGATTCGTTGGTTTGGTGAAGGCAATGGAATTAGTGACACTGACAACAGTGGTGAATGCAACCAAACTGAAAAGGGCAGAATTGTTACAAATAAGCAAAAGCAATGTTTGGTATTTATTTTCCTAATTGTTGTTTTTCTTTGGAGTATGTGTGTTTGCTTTATTCTGTTTCTTTTTGATTTTCTTCTGAGGTCTCACTGAGCTTGACAACTTAGCTATTTGGAAAGTTATCCCTTTAAGGACTGAGAAAATGTGATCTATTAATTATTGACAATAGAAGCATTGAACTATTTGATAACATTTTTCCAGAATAGAGTTCCACCTTGAAAGTATATACTTATTAGGTCATCAAACAACTAGGTCTACAGAACACTTTAGTGGGAAGTAGGGTTTTTTTGTTTGTTTGTTTGGGTTTTTTTTTGCCACATGTATGCCCTATGCACTGTAGGGAAACTAGACCAAAATTTTCTCAGGTTCTGTCCATGTCAACTGCATGCAAGAGTACTTACTTCACTGTTAGTTTGAACTTCCTTATTAGTCACATCTGTAGTCCTGAGATCTATATTTGTAGGGGGAAAGCTGACTACATTATTTATGGACTGTGTATTCAATTTATATACCATAATAGTGAAATGATACTCTGTTTTGCTGTGTTGGTGGAGATGTGTAGTACATTTCATTTTTTTTCTGTGTACTTGACCTGAAACTCCTGGTGTGTGATTTGAAGACTTGTTGGATCTTCGCACGACAGTAAAGTCCTGCTCCTTTTCATTTTTTTATTGTGTCTTAACATCTGCATTGGTACACTAAAGCCTTAGAAGTGTTTTATAGCAAGAGAAATTATGGATGCATTTCTACATACATTTAAAAAATCATGATGTCCATATTTTATGTTGAATTGAATATCCAAAATAGTAAATATTCTTGCATTGAAATCTCTGTGCATTTGTTCTCCATTTCCAAAGTATGAAGGGCAGTATCAATTAACCATATTGCAGTATAAGAAATATAAATTTTGGTGAGACGCTAACATGATATGACATCATCAGAGTAAATTAATGAGATTATCAGGTGAATTAATAATTTTTGCCTTACTGTAAGAACTGAATGGGAGACAGAAGATTACAGATGCCTGCATACTGAACGCTAAGTCCAAATGAAATAGTTAATGCACTTTTGCACAAAGTATACAGTAGTTTGGGCTCTTGAAATAAGCAGGTTTTATATAAAACAACAAACTATGCTGTATAAACACACAGCAAGATACATTTTGGGTCTTGGAGAACAACTGCAAATACTATTTATAGTATTTGGAGGTAAGTTTGCAGAGTCCATCAAAAAGGAGCAGAGTTTGCTTGGAGCACAAATATAGCATGTTCAGTTTTGTCACGGAATGTTTTCCACCAATTTTTCTTTAGAGATTTAGTTCATTAACTGATTTTTTTTCCAGTTATACAAATGTAATCTGGTGTCTCATCAATACGTGAAAACCAAAATAAACACTCAAATTATCACTTCAATGGAACTCAGCACAAAAAGAGACAGTTTGATTAATTTCATTGCCTTTTCTTTAGCGTTGAATAGTTGTGCTACATGTTGTTTCTAATATTATGCAAACAAAGTAATAATAGTCCTTATCTTCAGAATATAAACATGATAGATTATTCATTGCTACTAAAGGATTATGCTTTACGCACAGTTTAGACAAGCCTATGGCAGGAAATATATTCATAATTCCCTTTTAAAAAAAAAAAAAAAAAAAAACAACAACCAAAAAAAAACCACCCAAATCCTTTGATTTAAGCATTCCAAACATAATCCACGTGAGTGAATTTTCTAGCTCTATACAACCAGTTTAAAGTAGGTCTTCTCAGCTAGGCTCCATCTATTGTATCAATCAGATTGGGGGGACCATCAGAGTCATTCTGTTGCCAGGGAAATTTTCTCTCAGAGCTGTATTCATACTGTTTTGTCTAGTACAGATTTGCTAACAGGATATTTTCTCTTTGTTTTCTCCCTTAGTAGTATTTTGAACTGACTTTCTTCATAAAGAATTGCATCGTTTATTTTCATATTATACTCAACAGCTGGTTTATCTTTTTTTTTTTTTTCTTTTAATAATCATCAGGGAAAAAGACTGTTTTTGCTACTGGCATTTTTCTGCACGCTCATACACTTTTGACTACATCTGGATGAACACTGAAGGAGAAAACGAAAAAAAAACCAAACCACCTCATTATCTCAAGTCTATTAAATATCCTTTTGAATTTTATTCCACACTATTTCAGCAAATGCACTTGCTGGCACGGATGCTTCCAAGAGAATACAAGTTAAACAAATGTTGGAGAATATTGACTGACAGTGAGTCTCAGATGAGTAATTGTGAAAAATCACATATGATGCCTGGTACAAAGGTTTACAGTCACATAAACAGCAGGATGAAGTAATTCAGTTAAATTATATTGATTTAATGATCAAGCAAGCCTTGATAGCCTTTGAGAATAAGGATTACATTTTTTAAAAAAATAATTGTAGTACTGCAGTGCATGAAAGCCACTTACGTGTTCTTGGATTCTATTTTCATAGGCTCTTAAGAACAAAAATTTTCCACATAATAATGGCAACTACAAAATAAGTTATAAATAGACAGCGTTCAGGTGTTTTTTTTATTAAACATTTTATTTACTGCAAAATATTTCTTATTAGTACTCACGTTGTTCAGTGCCTGTTTCTGCCATTTGTTAATTCTTGCTCTTTCAGAAGGGCTCTTTTTATTCCCGAGAAATTACTTGCAATAATTTTGTTTGGAAGATGTAAAGAAAAAAAAAAAAGGATAATTAGGGTGAGTTTATTATTATTATTTTACTTAGGGATGATCTGATATGATTCTTAAGACATTTGGTAAAGGTAAATTGTTTACTTCCAGTTTTAACTTTGGTAGGTATTGTGTCATTTTTAATTGTTTAAATAAGGAGAGTGATGCATAATTTTACTTTGAGATGTTTTGCACACATGTACACAGTAATTGGAATATATTTGGAACGACACATTCCACTACCAAATACCTTGGATCACCTTTACCTTTACATTTAATTTAATCAAAAGAATTTTCTGGTTTGCATATGCAGTTGTTAAGTGTGTGCCATGGTTTCATTTCTCACTGCTACATAGATGCACTGGGAAGAAAAAAAATGACATAATCAATGGCTTTTGGTTCCATTTAGTTTTTTTCACCAATCACATAATGTATAATATGTAGACCTGAAACACATAAGGAAAGCAGATGTTAATCAAAGACTTTCATACAGTTTCACATCATCGTAAAAATCAGATTAGACGTTGCCTGCCCTATGTTAAGCCTCCAGTGTGCGTTGCCTTGTACTGTGTTTGTACGATCTGAGAGACAAAGACAGCCAGGTAAAGATGTTTCAATTTAAACTGAAGATAAAGTTGCTTCTCGGGAGAGGTTAAAGTTTAAATCTTTGCTTGCACGGTGGAAATCAGACAAAATGCCGAAGTAACAAAACACAAGCGTCGTGGGAGACATGTTTTTACTTATAAAATCTGTGTTAGCCATAAGGTGGCAGTGTGGCAACTATTTTTAGCTGAAGTGGGAAAAAAGGAAACTAACTTCTGGACTGATTTCCAAGATACAAGAAAAGTAACACAGCAACAGTTTTGGCGCTTAGGGGATTTTTGTTTGGTTTGGGTTTTTTGTTTGTTTGTTTGTTTGTTTGTTTGTTTGTTTGTTTGGGGTTTTTTGTTTCGTTTTGGTTTGGTTTTCCTTTAATGTATATACCTAAAACAACTTAGGTTACTAAAAGACAGAAATTCCTAGGAGTGAAATCTCCTTTGCTAATACCTGACTTCGAGTGAAGAAAGATTTTGGCAAGCTATAGAGGAAATATGTAAAAATATGTTAAATATGCAGTCTACAAAATATTAATCAGAAGCAGGATGAGACGCTTAGTTATGAATATGTTACATGGTCTATACACATTCCTTAAAGGGAGTTCGTTCTTTTCTTAGAGAAATAACATTTCTTTAAAACATCAGGAAAGCAATTGTATGCATCTCCATATATCCACAGAGGTACATACACACATGAAAACAATTTCAAAAATAAAACTTTCAAACAACCTGAAGTTACAAATTCACAAACACCCTGCCTCTTCTCCTATAAACCCTTAGCATCTTTCTTTGTTAAACACTAAAGGTTAGACAAAACAGATGTGGGAATGTTCAGTGGATTCTTCACCGGCTTCAAGTGTGCATCATCCCAAAAGCTTCTCCAAATAATAATAAAAAAAATCCTCAAAAGATATGAAGTGAATCACCAAAATGCAGATGGAGGAGAGTTCAATGCCTGTTATTCTTAGATGTTTTCAATAGGTTTGATATTATTTCTGCAGTAAAAGTAAACATATAGAAAGCAGTTGGCCATTGCTACTCAATTCTGAATGTGCAGATGGATAATGAAAAATTTGGATCAATACCAAATGTGCAATTTTGATACAGACCACGTATCCATATAAAGTCTTTTCAGATCTAATTTTCCTTCTTAAAAATATTTACTTTAAAGGCACATCTTGAAAGGTGCAGAGAATTTCAACACAAACAAATCTGTTGGTTTGGAGCTGAAACTAGAGGGCCTTTACAGCCTAGAAAATTAAAATAAATTAAGAAAAAAAAAAAAAAGAGGACAAGTTAACATTCAGAACTGAATGCATTGTTTTCCATTCTCTACAACACATTGCTTATAATCACCAGCTTTGCTATTTTAAGTCAAATTGTCACGCTTAAAACCTAGTTCCAGTCCCAGATTTGCAGTGAATGTTTTGCTTTTAATCCTTCGGATTAACAGTTTTCTCGCACAAATACAAATCTCAAAGCTACAAAAAAAACCCCAAATACAAACAATCTACATTCATGATGACATTTGTCTGTATTTAAGCACTTTTTTGTGCATTTATAAAGGCCTGCGGAACAGCTTTTCTGTTCCATAAAAGTGCAAAAATTACTATCTTCTTCAGGATTTCTTTTCATTCATACCTTTTTTTCTAATTGGTAATACAAAACTATAGCTATTTGGAAACATAGTAACTTTGCAGTTCTCTTATAAACACAAGCAAACGAGCAAGTGAGCAAGCAAGCAAGCAAGCAAACAAAAAAATATTTATACTACCAGAGGAAAAGTTGTAAAAAGTGCATTTTTCGAAGTCTGCATAAATGTTGTCTTAAAGTCTTAGAGGTATCAGTGATAAAGCTTCATCTTTCTGACAAGCATTAGATGAAAAGCAGTTAGAAATGGTTAATCATATATTTTACCTATAGAATACCAGTGTTTTCTTAATAAATAATAATTAGTTGTTTCACGTGCTAAGTGGTAAGAAAAACATTTCCGGATGTATTTATGTATCAATAAAACAGCCAGCAAACAAAAAAAGTCTGCAAAAACTTGATTTAAAAAAACTCAATCAAACAACCAAAACCCTCAAAAAACTGCCTTTTTGGTCATTTAGGATTAGGCCTGATGAGAAATAAATTCAATCGAGAAAAGATGAGGACTGTAATGCACCAGCAACATAGTGATGCATAAGACACTCAGTGCTTCAGACGTCGGAATTAAATGTTTAAAAGCAGGCCATCCTGCTGTTAGGTTTGCACTGGATTGTTGTCACTCCACAAGGGCGATTCCCTCTTGAATCCCATAAATTACAAGGAAGCTGCAGCAGAGAGAAATCGCTGCATCCTGCCCACACACCCTCACCCCTGACATGCTGTCTGGGGCAACCAGTCATGAGGAGTCAGGAGTGAAGAGTGAAACTGAGTTTGAGACAGGCGGGGGAAGAAATGTGTTTTAATGTTTGTCTTTGTTTCTCACTACCCGGATCTATTTTAATGGGCAATGAATGAAATTCTTTTTCCCCAAATCAAGTCTGTTTTGTCTGTAACAGTATATGGTAAGTCATCTCCCTCCCTTTACATTGACTCATGAGCTTTTTTTCATCTTATTTTCTCCTCCTGTCCTGCAGAGGAGGGGGAGTAAGTGAGCAGCTGGGTGTACCTTTGGCTGTTTGCCAAGGCTCGACTCCAAAACAAGCTTCCCTGTTTAAAGCCTAAAACTGTCAGTCTCACTGCTACAGGTCCATTTTCTTTCACAGTTATTTATCAGTTATATCCTCTCCTTTGCTTCTCTTTCTACACTGTTAGGGTTAAAGGAGTGTGTCCCCAGCTCCTTGTACAACTTGACCTATTTAAACAAGAATGTGACACCTTCTAGATTTATATAGGAACACAGATACGGCTGTTATTTTTTGTTTCAAGTTTCTTCAGATTTTTCTTCTCCTTTCATATTCCTTATACCATGTCAGATCTTCCCTCATTTCTCTCCTCTGTTTCTTTCGTGACTTTTTTTTCTGTCTGAGCTTTTATAATACCTTAATTACAGGCTCACTTTTCCCACTGAGAAACTATACTACATCTAGAAGAAAGAAAGGATGAGACAAGTGTCATTATGAAAAAGAAATGTATGGAAACAGAGAAGAAGGAAAAAAAACCCCTGAGTTTTCTTGAAAGGGCTCACAAGACAATTGAATTGCACTGACCAATGCTGTTTTCTTTTGTCTGGCTTTGGGGATCTTTTGGTCTTAGTCTCTTGGAAATTAAACTATAAAAACTCAGTTGTCTCTCTGTGCACTCCTAGGCACCCTTTTGACATTCTCCTCTCCGAAGTCAGCAAAATCTAAAAGAAATTGGTGTTTGGAAGCATATTCTTCTCTTCCTCATACTTACACACAAACATATAAGTTGACTTCTTTTCTAGAACCACGTGCTTTGTGAGCAGGCATATCTGGGAAAACAGGGATGATAATAGGTGGCAGGTGTGCCGTGACAAAAGCAATAGAGCAGAAAACTTCTCAGCGTGTGATCTTTCATTTTCTTATGTTTTGTCTCCTCACTACATTGATGATGAAATCTGTTTTTTCAGGTAATGTCACTTGGACAAGCAGAATTCTGATGTAGGAAGCTTCTCCAGCCTTTCCAGTCCAGATTTCATGCCATTAGTTGTCCTTAGATTGTATGAGAAATTGGTAAAGCAATGGTCATGAACTGAACAACATTTCTTCTTGTTATCACACTGTCAAAGAGTCCTGTTTAAAACAAAACAAAACAAAACAATCTCAGTATGGTAAAGAGATGTACGGGGGATAAGAAAAAGTGTGAGTTTGTTCGATTAATGATGTCAGACTATTTCTGTTCTTTTCAGAAAAGGGATACTTACTTTCAGATTCTTTGCTGTCCTTTCTGCATGCCTCCACAAGTAAGAAGAAAGAAACAAACTCATACTGAATAATACAGTAATCTGTTAACAAAGTTATTCTGTGTTCATCTACCAAAATACAGTATTTCAACATGGAGAGCACCATCCCTGTGCAAATCCAGTAGGCTTCTTACATTAAACATGTTCTTCATTCCTGAGTACCCTACCTGCCAGCCACCAATAAGATTGTCTGAAAATGTGGGATTTTTACGCTTGTCTTCATCATATGGTGGAGCTAAAACATTCCCAGGCTATTCAGTGATCAGTAGTTAACTTACTCTTTAATTTTGACTCTTCTGTCTGCTCCTAAGTCCTAGTTTCTGCAAAATACATTTTTTAAGAAGCCTCAGCAATCTTTTACTTTCAAATATATATGACAGAATTGGCAACTTCCATTGCCCGCTCAGGTTCTTCATGACACCACCAGACAAAAACAATTTTTGACAATGTCTGCAAAAGAGGCCTCCATATTCCCAAGAATTATTATACCATTTCCAGTATTGTAGCAGTGGTCTGTTATGTTTTTTGCAGTGAAGCTCTTCTGCTCCATTTTCAATCCCAGGGCGGACTCAAGAAAACAATCTAACAGCATGCATATTTTTGTCTAAGTCAACTTTTAAGGAGCCTTCTGACTTGCTGATTAGTAACAAGCACGTGCCGGGCCCTTAGTTTCATTGCTGCATGATGGGGCACACGAAAGTACCCCTCCCCTGAGGGAGGAATTAGTCAGGATTTCTGGTGGAGTAGCTATGAGTTCTTTATTAGCGTTCCAGGAGTGAAATCCAAAAATCAAGAGTGGTACACATTTCTCCCAGCAACGTCAATAGGGAAAAAGTGATACTTAGCTGCAAGGAAAAAGGAAAGAGAGATGCCTTAGAATAATTAATAGCAGATTCAGAGGCTGTTGTGCAGTAAAAAGTCCTTAGTGAATCTGAATCATGTTAGTCCAAAATATGTGAACCATCCCTCACTGTCCAAAACTTCAAGATCCTATGAATCTTATTAGCAAGACATTCATCTAGCTCTGCAAACTACTAATGTGTCAGGGTGAGAGCTCTCACCTTCATGAGATGAATGGCAAGAGTTGCTTCAAAAGTTTAGATTTCTATTATTTTCGTATTTTTACATTTTCTTTGCTGTGTGTTGAAAGCATAGAAAATGTAAAAAACAGTGAAAAGCATCTTATCTTGAATTTAATACAAGTTTTGACAAGTACTTTTACTTCTATGATCAGGACACCATATTATGCTTGAGTTGACTAAATGCCACAAGCACGTTATCGTTATCTGAGGTAATCACACTGAATTTTAATTTTGTTGTGGGATGTTAATTTGGAATGTTATGGCCACCAAGCACATGTTTTGCCTGAGAAGACTTAATCGGATGATACTATTATTTAGCATATTATTTCCCATGGGCAAATTAAGCTCAAGTGTTCAGCTCTGTGGATCCTTGAGAATCTAATGAACTACCCTGGGATCACACACAAGGCAACAGTGCACGCGCAGTGATATGTAGCAAATCACATTTTAATTTCTTCAACAAATAAACAAGTTCTGATATTTTAAGGGGAAAATATTAGATTTGCTTTCTATTTTAAGTTTGACACTGAACCAGCAATGTTTTTAGGGGAGTATACTCACACAGGGTTCAGCACTACAATAATTCAAACTAGAAAGTAAATGGAATATATCACTCTGTCTCCTTTTGAGATACAATAATGGCATTTATGCAGCCTTTAGCTCTGTTCTTCTGACAAGTCAATGTAATTTGGAATATCAGCTGGTATTATATTTTAAAAAATTTAAATGTTATCTTTATCTGCTTCAGCAAAAAATATCTGTTTCAAGCAAGTTTATGAACGATAAACTTTTATGATTTTATGGAAACTTGATCTGTCAAAAGAACTTTATCTGCCTCCTGAAGCCATTAGCTATGAGATGTGTGTACGAAAATCTACTGAAAGATTTTACAAAACCCAATAAAAATAATTCACCAGGTGTAATTTTTACCTGTAAGTGGGCGAGTGACTTTTGTATTTAATTTCAATCACCAAGCCAAGAAAGAAGCTTTTCCAAGACTGATTCCTAATGCTATGAATTACCAAGACAGACTTTTACTGGGATGAACTGACTGATCACCCACCATCTCTCATTAGTTGTTTGTTGTCAAGGTCATTTTCTGCAACTTCTTTATTTTTCCTTCTAAGATGCAGGAGAAAATAAAGATGTAGGAATCAAATCATATCTTTCCAAACCACCAAGAAAGTACAACAGTCTATAAAATAAAATAATGAATTTGGAAAAAAACAGTATCTATCACAACTATAGATTTATTATTTAGAAACACTCTCTGTTTATTCCTTTAAATGATTACTTGTATTTTACATTATGTAAAATTTATCTTACTGTCTGAAATTAGTTTTAATAATATAGATAAGAACCATCACCTTATTTACTATAAGTTTGAACAAGTTCCCTCTCCTACTTCCCAAATATCAGGATAATAAAAAATATTAAAAGAAGAAAAAAGTAATATATGGTGTCGGCTTCCATTTGTAATTTGAAATACAAATTTTATTCTGCTAGTCTACCAATTTGGCTGTATATCATTCAGTCAAAACATTTTCAGGTTCCAAACAGAGGAAGCTTATTCTTGCCTGATCCATTTTGTGTTTCATCCCTCTTTCACTGATATAAAAGGTATTTTTTAACCACTGTTACTAGGATATTTATTACAAATACATTTAGCAACAGAACTAATATGACAATTGTGTGGCAAAAATACTTAAATTAAATTAACTAAAACTCCGATTAGTTTTGGTGATTATATGGCAACTGTGTAAACTCTAAAATTGATGATTTTTAGTACATTTTTAATAAGTCACAAAGCAAAGGGAAGTTTATCAGCAGTAAAAAGTAATTTTAGGGATAAATCCTTTTTCCTTCTTAAGTCTTTGTTCAAAAATATTTAAAAAAATGACCCAAACATAATCTTATGCCCATTTCCTTGAGCTCTAAAGTTTCTGTGAGCAGCATTGTATCTTTACTTGCGTACCTCTGCAGTGAACTTTGGCAGGAAGGAGGAAAGGAATCTATTTCCTAATGGTTAAGAATGTTTTATTATATTAGAAACCCTACTTCGTATAATTTGCTCACTGTAAGACAACTCTAATGAAGAGAAAATGGACCACCGTAATAACCTGACAAGCACATTTATCCATAAAGAGGATTAGTTTCATCTCAGATCCCACCCTCAGTTCTATGAAACTGTGCTATGATGGAAAGAATTCAAACAGGAGGAGAGAACTTTGCAGAATTCTGGTTGGGTTGTTGTTTTTTTGTTTTTTGGGGTTTTTTTTGTTTTGTTTTGTTTTGTGGTTTTTGGTTTTTTTTTTTGTTAGATATCCATCTAACAAGCAAAACTCTGTATCATTTTTCCAGATCCATAGTCACAAATCTAATGAAGCAGCAGGATCACTGGAACCAAGGAACATATTATTTTCTTTGATTTTTTTAAGCATGTAGGCAGGGCCAAGAAGAACAGCGTATCATTTTAATCACCAGTCCAAAATCATCTGTAAATGAATACATATCTGCCTAAAGATAGTACTTACAATGATGTCAAAAACATGCTGACCTGAATCAAGTCAGCTGGTCCATCTTGATTATTTTGTCTTTGGCAAGTGTTAAATGCAGGATACTGAGAAAAGTAGCAAAAAAATCCCTGCCCAAACTTCAAATTTCCACACTAACAGTTTTTCAGTCTGCACACGAGGATAGTTTCTTCTTAGCTGGAGGTTGCTTCCACCAATTGTTGAGTGGGTTTGTATGCTTCTCAGAATTTATGTAAAATTTGCCATGGTCTGAGTTCCCTCATGTTTGCCAGGAGCTAGACACAGCAAGGACCACCCTGGATGCTGCCCTTCAGTGTCTCCTCAATGAAGTAGGCTTTCTAGAGCTTCCATCTAATTGTGAAGGGTGCCATAATTGTTTTTTGTCAACAACAACAACAACAACAAAAATCTACCTACATGTGGTATCTAACCAAGTTAATCTACTGTGAGGCTTCAGCCCTTGATCTATATGCCTGGGATCTTGCTGGAGTTTGATAATTCTACCTCATAACCAGGAAAAGAAGAAAGAGCCAATAACTGGACAGAGGAGTTTCCTAAATACCATTATCTTCTTGTTTTTCTGATATTCCTGTAAATAAGTGCTTTTTGATGTATTCTTTTCAATCAGAATAAGGAAGCAATAAAAGAATCTGAAAAAAAATAAGTGTAAGATAAAAGAACCTGAAAAGGAGCGTTTCAGGGGCTTTCCTTCTCTTTTTCTTATATTGCAAAAGAACAGTTTTGCTTTCCTTCACACTGCGCTTCCAGAGTGTATAGCTGTACACTGGGAGCTGATGGTGAGACTTTTCTCTTTCTGTGAGAAAATAAGAAAATATATTTATATTAGAAAGAGATTATGACAATGTTGGGGAATTACTTAAAAATAAGTAAAATTTGTAATTTTTTTTTTTTTTTTTTTTTTATATCAGAATATATTCACTGTATGTGGTCATTACTTAAAGTACAACAGTTCTGGTTTTCCAGGAAAAGAGGTGAATGTCCAGATATGAATGAGTTAATTTTAAACCATTCCTAAGTTATGTAAATGCACAAAATGTAGTGCCACTTTCTATTCTTATTACAATCGTGAGACTGTCACTATAATTGATTAATTTTGTGCCATTCTTTCCCAGTGATCTCTTTGTCACAAGAATGAGCTATCACAGAATTTTAATGCTTAGTACATTTTAGTTTTCATAATGTATTCTGATTCTCATTCTGGTGACAAAGGTTGGCACAAAATCAGACCATATTCATAACAAAGACTGCAAAAATAAAGCAGGAAACTGTATAGAATCCATCTTCATGACAATCTCAGAACAATGAGAACAGAAATATCACAAAACAAAACTCTTTGTTCTTGTGGCAGTCTTGGTATTGTAATATCACAATACTCCAAGATGCATTTCTGAACCTTTTGGATTGGATGTATTAAACTCATTTTATAGTATGGATATCTTTCATAATATTTTAAAAAGGGGATAGTGGGGAAAAAAGTAGTGCCAAAATGTGATTTGTTAGAAATAGTTGTAGTTTAATTGAAAATACCATTTGGCTGCTCACTAATTTCTAAACCCACCACTGAATTACTGTGGGGAGTGAGTGGGGACGAGCAGTGAGGAAGGAAAAACAAATGGCTGGTTTTCATAGAACCTTTATACCACAAACTGGTTGTTTCTTTCTGGGCCTAGTGTTAGTAAAATTATTTGATAAACAGCTAACAGGGCAAAATTGTATCAAATGCAAGAAACCATCAGCAAATTAGAAATTGACATTTATTGAAGTTGTGGGTTTTGATGTTATGAATTCTGGGTATTCTCCATGTTCTTCTCCTAGAAGGAGTGTGAGACAAGAAGCAATGGTGAATTTATTTTTGATTCTCTAGGGTAAACTAAACTATGTTCTTTAACACCAAACTCATTGATTGCGTTCAATCTCCACATTTGTCTACCGTTCTGTCTAATGTTAGTTTTTCTTTTCCTAATTTTTCAAACACTCTGTTGGAATGAAAAATATTATTAACATGCAAACAGATAGGTAAACAAGCCTGGCTATGTTGTATTTTGTTGTAAACAGAAAGAAAAACAACATGTTTAACAGCTTGGTGGACAGATAATTGGATGGTGAAAATATCTTCTTGTTTAACAGTGAAACAATAAACATAAATGTTTTAATTCAAAGGTCAGTCCATATTTCTAATTTGAACAGTTTACATATCTGGCTGTGAGCTCAACCTTGACAGAACCCCCCAAAATTTTATTTAATGTAATTTTGTGTATATATTTCTTTAATCCAAGAGGAATAGACGGGAACACCAAGTGCTTACAGTAACATTTATAAGCTTTCGGTGTACTACAATGCAACTTCAGAAAGAACACTGAAGTATTTATGCATGTATGAGACATATCCTGTCACCCGTACTGCACTTCTGCCCATAGAGGCTTGACACTTACTTAAATATTGCAGATTGGAAGCTAAGAAGGTATACTAGGGAAATATTCTGTGCTTAGCTTTTATCTTCTAACCTTTGTCTGTGTTGTTCCCCACTATTGAAATCAGAGTATTTTCACTAGATGCGCTTTTGGTCTGACACGATAGGGCTTCTCTAATAGCAGCTGGATATCAAGAAGTACAGAGTCTTTTGGAAGGATAGTATGTGTGTGTGTGTATAGATGTGTGTGTATATATATATATTTAAAAAAAAAAAAAGTATTTTTTGTTATTTCCTGTTTCCATTGCACTACAATTCCAATAGGCAGTACAGTAATAAAAACTTTCCTAGCTCTTTCCAGGTTTGAACATTTGTGATACCACTGTTTTTCAACACTAAGAGAAGGTTAGTGAAAAAAAATCCCTTGTTCAGACTCTGGAGAAGGAGCTCTTCTTCATGGGAATCAAGATAAAATGAAATGACTTATTTAACTCTCCGAATTCATAAGTGTATGACCATCTACTGCCCTGGAAGTCCAGGATCACTCAGGAGGGAAGTAAAGATGTCTTGCTTACAGGAATAATTTCTTTAGACCTCAATTTAGGTATACAAAAAGAGAAGCTAGCATCTATTATTGAAGCCAATGAATTTTAAAGCTCATCTCACAAACATTGATGACCTAGAACTATGCTCACATGTGTGGATGTTCAAGTGCTATTTAAGCATTTCCAGCATTCATCATCCATTTGTAGTAAAGGCTGAATACATCCTCCAAAAGAAAAAAAGTAGAATTTTATCTGAACACAGACAAATATGCAACATGTTTGACTTGAATTAGTGGAAATTGTCTGTTACTATCCCAATTGAAATGATCTTAGAAAAAAAACCCAAAGATCAACTGTTTCATAATCTATAAGCTATATGTGGGGTTCCTGGAGTTAACTCATTATAATATTTCTCTGCATGCTTTTATCTCTTAGGGACATTCCTTCAAATGTTCAGAGAAAGCTGTACAATTTTTTATGAATCTGTTTAGTCCACATACTAGCTTTTCCAAAGTATGCAGTCATTGATTAATATTTGCCAACCTTAAGAAAAAAGCAATTTCTCTAGAGGAGGAGTGCCTATACCGTTAACACAGCAGGCCCTGTTGATATATATTGCATGCTCCCTTTCAGCATGTCTGGGTCTCTCCAGTCAAAGGAAACAGGGCTAGGGCAGGAGAAAGGAAAGAAGTATTTGTGGCCCTTCACAGCATTCAGTAAGCAAGACATGCCCCTGGCTCCATGAACTGGGGAGTGCCTCCTGGTCCTACAGATTAGATTTGTACACTGGATATACCTCAGTACTGTTAAGAGAAAAAAAATGCTTTCCTTGAAATAATTTTCCCTGGGGCACATTTTCATAAACTTCTTGTGATATATGATACCGCAACCCAGAAATCCTTTTCATAAGTTTTGAACTATCCCTGAAGTGCTACCGTTCATTGATAAGGAAAACATTGGGCTTTCTCCTTTGAGTTAGACATATGCTTTCCATGACCATGACTGATTTGGGTGTCCACCAAAGGATTCCTGAAGGTGGCCACTGTCCAGGTATCTCAGCAGTGGCCACCTTCCCTTCTTTCCTTCTTCAGCAGTTGAATCTCCAGGATTACCAACCACTGTTCAGAAAACTGAAAACATCAGAGAGGAGTGAAATGGTTCTAGTACCTAGGATCAAACTTCCACCAGTGGATACCCAACCAGGGTGTCAGGGAGGTACTGTCCTCCTAGACCATTGGTATCTGTGCTGCTGCATGAACTGAGGTGATCTTTGTAGCTCCCCATGGCGGTAAGAGTGAGACCTGGCCAAAGACCTGCTACCACTCCACCTTCCCCAGCCCCAGAACAGGGATTTGCACATCCCAGGCAGGAAGCACAACCCCAGTCTGAGAGAGTCAGGCCACATGACTACAGACTTTCTGCAGCAGAGGGGACAACTGGTCACGCTGCCTAGGAGCTTTCAGCAGGAACTCAGTCTGGTGGCCAAAGAGATCTCCAAGGCAAGAGGCCTGGCACTGCTGGCAGCATGTCTCATGCCTGCTTCAAAAACCCCAACCCTCCAGGGCTTGTCTCCTGGCCATCTGAGAATTGGCACGGCAGTCTGTTTGTAAGTGCGGTTGTATCCAAATGTGGGTGTTGAGCATTTTACCCTGCATTCTGCAAATTTTGCTCCTCTGCTTCAACCAGAAGTAAAACTCTTAGACAAACTAAAGTGAAAGTGGTTTGTATTAGACTAGTTATCCTCCTGGGTGACAACTGTAGGAAGACAGCCTGTTTGTTGTTCCCTGTTCCCTGCTCTGTGCTCCCCTCTGGACCTTGAGTGTGTGTGATCAAGGAGGAGTCCTTGTGTTCAAGTGTTTGTGCTCTCACCCTGAATAGTAATGGGATGCAAAGTGTGTTAATGGGTTGACAGCTCCAAATCATTGCTCTAGTGAGGGCCCTATTATAACCAACAAAAAGTTAACATTCAAATCTGTCCCCAGGTAAACCAAAGGGAAGTGCTGCCAGGAATCACACTTGTGTAGCTGCAAGCAGGCTCAAGAATGAGGGTCAGTTCTACAGCCCATCCTGTTCTGTACATTTAGGGAGGAGGTGAGTCAAATTTGGCTCTCTGAGTAAGGTTGGGCCAAGTACAAGTGAAAGGAGAAGAGAACCATGTCTCAAAGAAAGCTAGTGACCCATTTCTGTGATCTTTTGGGGTATTTTTTTTTTTTTTAACACAAGTTTGAAATATTCTGTGGATATATTTCACAAACTGTGACAATATAGAATTGCTTTATGAAATCACAACTTTCAAACTGTCTTCTGAGAAACTTAAGCAGTTATATGCTATCAATACACTATCTTCTTCACTTTTGAGAATTATTCAGTGTAAAACACACTACTTTTTTTTTTTTTTTTTCCTCTGGGGAATCAAACTAACAGAGTCTGTTGACAAATCTCATTGGCAGTATTAGTATCAATGGTGGCTCCTCTGGATGCTCTAGAGAGAAAGTCCTAAGAGAAGACAGTTGACTGGAGGATGCTACTGTGTGCCTTGAATGTGGCTAGTTACAGATTCTGTGTGAAGGGTGTTAGTACTGGTATCCATTGCAACAAGACTCATCAGTTGCTTTTTCTCAAAGCTCAACTTCATCATTTCTAATGTCATCATCTAAGACCCTTCTTGTGGTAGCAAAACTATAATTTTTGGTGGCTACTCCAGTTTCCTTTCTGGCTCTCTGAATATCTCCACATTCTGTCATTCCAGAATAGACAGAGGCTCATTTTCCTTCTCATTTATCTGAGTTGTGCATGTCAAAGTAATGCTGCTGTCAAATTCAATACTTCCTTGCTCCTTGACACTATCACTATCAACTGTAATCACAACTGGAAAAGAATGTGCCAAGTTATTTGTGTGATCTTTCTCATGTTTATTCTTCTGCTTTTCCTTTTTCTTTTTACAGTGCCTCATTTTACCTTTTTTTTTTCTTCATAGACTGTCTCCACACTTGGACTTTTAATCTCTTTTTTTTTTTTTTTTTTATTTTCTTTTTGTAACAGTCAGTGAATTTTGGTAAAGCTTTCTTGCGATCATTTCCTTTTTCTAGAATTGTGCTGTCCTTGACTGCATTGTCCAAGTGGTGAGCTTTCTGCTTCCTTTTTCCAACAGGCTTTTCACTTTTAATTCTGTCAGTATTTCTAGAGGGTGTCCTTGACCTATTGTTTGATTGACTCCTTGACCTGCAGCTTTCCTAATAACAATAGTGTGTCTCATTGAGTCCCCTCCAGCTATGTAGACCTATCATTTCAGTAAAAGACTGTATACTGTGTTCTGGACTAGTAGTTTGCCTCGAATACTGAGCATTAGACTGAATCCTCCTCGAGCATGAGGATTCATAGACATCTTCAACAATGTTTTGACTATATAAAGCAGAACCCTCCTGGTACCTACTTTGGCAATTGTCTGTCATAAAATAATGATGACTCTCTATGCTTCTTTTGCCGCAGCCTTTGCTACATGCTTACAATCTACTGACTTCTCTGAATGCTTTCATGACTCAGAGAGTCTCTCTGGCTTTCTTGAGAGGTGTTGGTGTCATGAGTTCTCAACATCCTCTTGTTTCTTTTGTTCCTGTGTATGCTACTATCTATGTTTCTTGATTATGTATCTTTGCCACAATGCTCATTCCTAGGCATACAATCATGACTGCTTCAACTGTGCTATGAGTAGGATTGTGGACTCTGGGCTTTCCTTTTCTGCACAATCTGTTAATAACAAGGACGGTATGTTTTGTCCCTTTCTGAAGACAGGCTCCAGATCAAGTCCTGGGGAGACAGTTCTTTTAGTTTACGTTTATTCTTAGCATCTTTCTTCTTGACTGCAGGGGATGAGCAGCGTTTACACCTACCTACATTCTCGGAATATAAGGAGGAGTATGGCAAAGAACTACTTCTTGGCTCACTGTCACTACAACAGTGAAACTGAGCTGGCTGCTGCTTCTTCATGTCTTCCCTTTTCTCTTCCCTGACTGACTCCTGACTTTCCAAAGACAGCTCGACCAGTTCTAGTGTCCTCTCAGCTAATGACTTAACATACCAAAGAATAACACATTTGTCCAAAGAGCAATCACTGTTCTTTAAATCAGCATTAGCCCGTAACTGGGTTTACTGTTCAGTTCTCCTCACAGCAAAGTCCTCACCAGAACTCTCCAAAACATCTAGAGGAGAATTTATTGTTGTGTGAACCTATATCTCCTGAAACGGAACATGATAGCCCTGGAGTTTCATCACCCAAGAGGGACTGATCAGTACTAGTCACAAATGAACTGTGATCTAGCTCTTGAGAACCTGCCTCATATGGAGATATTGTAATAATTGATGAGTCTGAACAGCTCTCCTCATCATACAATCGAGCAGGAGGGTGATATTTGGTATGCTGATCATATGCTTCTAAGTTAAAAGAAGATATGGCAAGACTGGCTAATTCAGCTGAAGTATGTCATTCCCATGTTGGAGTGTTATGTTAAGGAGATCTCCAGCAATCAGGGCTGGCAAAAGAGCCATTTTCTGAATGTCTGAGTATGTACTCCTTAAAGCCATTTTTATCACAAATTCTGTGGAAAATAGAATAGAAAGACTGCTTGCAGAGCAGGCATTCTGTTTTGGTTTTTGCACCACTCCTGGACAAAACAGAAACAGAACCTGTGGAAGCAGTGATATAGACAGCCAACATTGTCAAATCTGTCCAAGCAGATGGAGCTTTAGTATTAAAAAATCTACCCTCTTTCAGTTTCAGTTTCAATTTAAAGCCCCTCATCCTATCACTACAGTTCCTGATAAAGGGTCTTTCCCCATCTTTCCTGTAGGCACCCTTTATATACTGGAAGGTTGCTATAAGGTCTTCTCAGAGCCTTTTGTTTTCTAGGCTAAACAATACCAACTGTCTCAGTCTGTCCCCATAGGGGAGGTACTCCAGCCCCCTGATCATCTTCGTGGCCTCCCCTGGGATGCTGTCGTGGTTTACCTCCAGCCAGCAGCTAGGACTACACAACCACTTGTTCACTCCCCTCCACAACCCCAAGTAAGGTAAGGAGAAGAGGGAGAAAAGGAGGAGGGAAAAGCTCATTGGCTGAGAATTCTATCCCTGCTGAAAGCAGGATAAACACCCTCCTCTAATCTGTTAATGTCTGGTACAACTTAACTTGTGCTAGCTTAGATCAAAAAGTGCTATACACTGTAAACTCCTTATGTGCTGAAGTCATGTTCCTCAAAAGAAAGAGATAGAAATACCATTACTCTTCTAGAGAGAAAGAAATGTTAATGTCTGAACAAAGAAACCAGTAGCCACCATCCTTAAGATTAAAAAAGTCAGTATTAACCAGCACTGAGAGAACATCAAATGAAGAGACAACATAACACCAACTACTTTGTTTGCTTTCTCTATAGAACACTCGAGAAGTCTAAGTGTCATGGGTAAAATTCATCCCAAGACAGAAAGAAAGGACTCTGAAAAACATCCAGGCTTAGGAACTACATTTCTAGAAAACCTGCCTTCCTCAATGAAGTAATCTCCTTTACTAACAAGAGAAGAACTGTCTTTTGTCCTCCATTTTCAAGTGAAGGTCCTCTTTTGCAGCACCACCTCTTTCAGGGGAATATAGGAATCTGTAGGATCATGTACTCATGAGAGTCTTAAAAAAGCCATTCCCTTATAAATGCAGGTATGCCAGCAATATAGCAACTGGCACCTCCTGCTGCCCAAAACACTGCCATTCTTTCCAACCTTAGAAGCCCAGTCTTGACACTGGTGTTTGTTCTTTCTGGCTTCTAAAGGACCTCTTTTTTGCTTTTCAGTTCTACATTCTTCTTTTACTACTGATGTGGTTTCTCCACTGTTCTCTTTTCCTCTCTCAAGGTTCAGCAGCTGTTCCCTTGATGCAGACTCTCTGTAAAGCTCTTCAGGGATAAGGCACATGAGAAACTAGCTGGAAGTAGATCTTCTGGGTAGTTTCCTGGCAGTCAGCATGCTGTAGCTTCTGCTCAGTGGTGCATTATACTGCTCGAGCAGTATTGCAGAATAAGAATGTATCCCCACAGAATCAGATGTATTGAAAATGAACAAGAAAAGCATCAGAGGGACAAAGTAAGACTTACGGTCAGAGGACAGACAACAGTCCAATCCAGTGACTTTGGAAACACTGGCAGAAACAGAGAATGACATTGCTAGGGGTGCTTCTGCACCAAGCGCATTACCCTGTGACATCACAGCAAGCTCTGAGTTCTGTTGGCTTCAGGGTCAATTGCTTCTAGTATGTAATGTGCTGTGATTTACCTGAAAAGTACATGCAATGAGTAATTTTTAAACTGTTAAGAAAAAAAAAAACAACAAACAACTATTTAACCTAAAGTACCAGTCTCAAAGTTCTGCTAGGCCTGTATTCTTCATATACTCTTTGCCTCTGCTTTACTGGGCCAACAGTGCTGGCTACAATTGGTGGACCACACATAGAGATTGTCAGCCTAGGTGACCTCCAAAGATACTTTCCACCATAAATTAGTCAATGGTTTTATAACTATAGAAGAAACAGCCAGATGTTGTTCCTACACCTGTCCTAAGGTATTCAGTGACCTCGTATCTAGTCAGACTGTCAACTGTGTTTAGCCATAAATCAATCTATTTTAATCTGAGGTATGAATAGTCACTGGAAATTAGTAACCAAGTTACTTACGCAAAAGTCATTAAGCCATCTTTTGCAGCAAGCCCAGGAACAAGTTGTAACCCATGCTGAATGCTTTGCAAAAAGTGTGCCATACAGGCACACAAGACATGCAAAAGGGCACACAAGCACAGACATACATGAATGGACAGAAAAGTCATGGATTTGTGCTCAGCAATGAGTTCATCTAAAAGGGCGTATTCTCTTCTGTGTGCAATCTGTCGTGAAATACCCCTCTGTGAAAAGATCACTGCAGTGCCAGAAAGTTGGAAAGATTCACACGAGAAGCAGTTTTCTCACAAAAAGTCAAGCTGGTGCAGAAGCTCAGTCTTTGGGATTGCATTTTATACGTATTTTAACCAGCCAATAATACAGTTACACAGCAACAGTAAGTTTCATTAAAAAAGAGCAAAACCCACCTAAACTTTAAAATGCATATTTTGAAATGTGTGGGAGAGGTAAAGACATTTCCACACATAGAAGAGAACCATAAAACAACAACTAAGATAATACTTGAATTTAAATTGTGCACATGCAACGCTTTGACATCCAAATGTTGATATTCCTGACACTTATTCTTCTAAACAGTCATAGAATCCCAATTCTCTCATCCCTTCAGGCAAAAAGAAGATCATATTATGTTGTAGAAACATACGAGTTTCTCAAATTTCTATTCTGTTAGTAAATATTTTATTTTGAGATAGAGAACAGTTACTATTACTGAACCCTGTGATTTCTCTAGTTCTATAATTATTTTTAGGAAGAGATTTCATACCTTCTTTTTATTATATTAACTGGTGAATTTTTGAACTTCTGTTAACTTCTAAAACTTTTCAACCAGCATTTACAAACATAATTCTGTAGCTTGTACAGCTGGATTTTAAGTGACTTATTTGATGTACTTTCTAAATGGTGAAATTGATAAGAAAAGTTGTGCATTCAAACTCTATTTGACTGTATTTCACAGTAAGTAGCTTAAATTGTGAACATGCATAAGTTAGCAGAAACAAAATTATTTTGTGAAATGCAGCTTTTACCTAGGTTGCTTTTATATAAACAAGGGTTTTCCATCTTGCAGGAATGTATAGTTGATCCTTCAGTGAAATCAATAAAATCATAGAAACACAGAATCATAGAAAGGTTAGGGTTGGAAGTGACCTTAAAGATCATCTAGATCCAACCCCCCTGCCATGGGCTGGGACACCTCCCACTAGACCAGGATCCTCGAA
Organism: Vanellus vanellus; assembly: GCF_965231255.1. NCBI lineage: Eukaryota > Metazoa > Chordata > Aves > Charadriiformes > Charadriidae > Vanellus > Vanellus vanellus. The sequence goes on from NC_138908.1 coordinate 55,223,234, forward strand.
GCCCCATCCAACGTGACCTTGAACAGTTCCAGGGATGGAGCATCCACGACTTCCCTGAACGACCTGTTCCAGTGTTTCACTACCCTCACAGTATCTAGTCTGAATCTTCCACCTTTCATTTTAAAAATACTACCCCTTGTCCTATCACTAGACTCCTTGATAGACTCCCTCCTCATCTTTTCTGCAGGACCCTTCAGATACTGGAAGGCTGCTACAAGGTCTCCCTAGAGCCTTCTCTTCTCCAGGCTAAACATACCAAACTCTCTCAGCCTGTGTTCATAGCAGAGGTGCTCCAGCCCTCTGATCATCTTTGTGGCCCTCCTCTGGACTTACTCCAACAGGTCCATGTCCTTCTTATGTTGAGGACTCCAGAGCTGGACACAGTACTACAGGTGGGGTCTCATGAGAGCAGAGTAGAGGGGCAGAATCACCTCACTTGACCTGCTGGCCATGCTTATTTTGATGCAGCCCAGGATGCAGACGGCTTTCTGGGCTGTGAGTGCACATTGCCTGGTCATGTTGAGCTTCTCATCAGCCAACACCCTCAAGTCCTTCTCCTCAGGGCTGCTCTCAATCCATTCTCCACCTAGCCTCTATTTGTGCTTGGGATTGCACAGACCCACATGCAGGATCTTGCACTTGGCCTTGTTGAACTTCTTGAGGTTTGCATGAACTCGTGTCTCAAGCTTGCCAAAGTCCCTCTGGATGGCATCCCTTCCCTCCAGCATGTCGACTACTCCACACAGCTTGGTGTTGCTGGCAAAGTTGCTGAGGGTGCACCCAATCCCATTGTCCAAGTCACCGACAAATATGTTCAACATTAATGGGCCCAGTACCAATCCCTTAGGAACGCCATTTGTCACTGGACACCACTTGTACATTGAGCCATTGACCACACCTTTATGAGTGAAGCCATCCAGACCATTCCTTATCCATCAAGTGGTCCACTGATCAAATCCATGTCTCTCCAATTTAGTCAGTCTCAGTTATACTTGTTGTATTGATCTTTGGATACAGTGATTTAAGATTATTTTTCTGATAAAATGAAGACTTGATAAAAGATACAGATCACAAACATGCATTTATTTAAATCTAAATATTGTATAATATAAAGACTATATGGAGACACGATTGCTAGGTAAACGAATGTTTTCCTTTTTCAAATATAACCACATATGAAATGATGCCTCTTCCTTCTTAGTTTCTTTTGACTGGAATAGGGAGTTATTAAAATTTATCATGGAAGTTTAATTTAATGTCATATATAAAAGAAATATTTTGTAGTAGGGGTAGAAATAGACCATTCATGAAATTACATGAAACTTTTAAAATGTTGCAAAGTGTTAACAGCTAATGGTAAAAAATAAAATCCACAGCCTTTAACATAGGGAGATTTCTGTGGAAGATATGAAATTAAATGAGAATTGCTAAAACCCAGTTTGTACAACTTGAACTTAAAACAGAACCAACAAGACTAAAATAAAACAGAAAATATAACACAAATTATTTTTAAATGCTTGTGTCATCTTCAACTTTTATTCTGACATGTTAGTGTCTTTTTAGTCTAAGGTCATTCTCCCACTTAAGATCTTAAGGGTCTTCTAACTATTTTATTCCTTTTACAATCTTCTGGTAGTTACACTTTCATGCAAAAAAAAAAAAGTGTAGGTTCTTTTTAAAATAATATTTTTTTCAGACTGAGTGCAAATAACTAAATGACTGAAGCATTTTTGACATTGTTATTATTTTAGAAAGTTAGTTTTCAGTCCCCTTATGGATAACATTTCACCTCTGTTACTTGGCCTTTTAAGAGCCTTTCTCATCCAATATTAATGCAAATTACATTGTCATGTTTTGTGACTTTTCTATGCTTATCACTCAACTATAGCCTAGATTCACAGATTTTTATTTTTTTTATTTTATTTTTTTAATCACTAATGGATTTGCAGCTAACCTATGGCTCCAGCCATGGTCAGTTGCCTTCAGTATCATTGATGTATGCATTGTGCTGATAAGTACTGTGGTTCATTTTCCTCTTGGGTAAGCACAGTTAAAAAAATGAGGGGGGGTGGGGGAGAGAGAGAGAAACTCTCAGACTAATAATTACCTTAGCCTGAGACAGGGATGGCAAAACACACTTGATTGCTTTCTAACCTTCGGTACTGTGTAATGAAATATGGCTGCTTCAGGACAAAAAATATGTGATAGCTTCGTGTCGTTTTAATGTTATTTCACTGAATTCCTCAATACTGCATTTCATTCAGCATTATCATTGAGATAATGCTTTAATTAAAGGGCAAATCTTGGTCTAATTATGAACTCTTTCCTCACATCAAAAGGACTGTCCCTAATATTCTCAGTGTCATCATTTCATATTACATTTTAATTTCTTAGTTCATCACTGTGAAGTAAGTATCCTAATATTTTAAGAATCATTGGTCATGATTCAGTGATCTAACAAAGCTTGTTGAAAGGTGAGGTGATTAGTAAAAAGAAAGAAGATTTCAACCTTATGGAACATATTATGAAATAAATTTTGTATGCAAGAGTACTTGTATCACACAGGAATACAGGAAAGACTGTTTTTCTGATATGTATTTCGCTGTATCACGTACAATTTTGTCTGTTACTTGGTCTGAAAAGGAAAAAAAAAACAACAAAACATTTCATTCCTTGCTAGAGAGATTTTAATCCAGCAATACTTATTGGTGCTGTGCATCAAGTAAAGATTTTGTGATTTTATTACATTTTGTTTACGAAGATCTAAGCTAGACCTGGTCAGATAAATGGATAAGCTCAGAAACTGTGTATATCTCAAACTGCTCCAAGAAATGTCTCTCTGTATATCTGCATGTTCTTTCATCTAGAGCTAAAAAGTAAAAAAGGGAAATGAATCAACCAAACTGGAAAAACATATTGATAGGTAGCTGATTAAAACTAAGAAGCAATTTGAATACAGGTAGTCATGTTCTTTCAATATAATTTGATTTTAAGAAAAATCACACCTATTCTTTCCCTATCTTGCTACAAAATTCATGTAGGTATCTCTAAAAATCCATCTGGTTTGGGGGTTTTGCTGTATTTTAAACATTTGCTACATCATGTCATCTGTTGACATCATAAATAACTCACAGTTACTTTTATGGCTTGCTTCATCTGCAGATGTTTTTAGAGTGTATACAACTCAGAATTTGAGAAAAAAGCAGCATTCCAGAAATACTATTTCCAGAGCTGTCCAAGCAATTGGATCTTGGAATGAATATCTTGTACATTTGTCTTTCATTTTTATTTGCATCGTTTGCAAAGGTAAAGTTCACATTTTTTACTTTAAGGTTTACAAGTAAACTGGGTTACAACAACATTTTGCAAATACAATGCTAACATTAACATGAGAATTGGGACCAGACTTTTGAAGTGAATCTTCTGACTGTCTCCACTAACCAGGCTTTGGGTCTGTATAGCTTCCAGATGAAACCAAAGACTAAAATCTGCTTCAGGAATGCACACCATACGACCCAGCTGTTAGTGGCCATTCATTGTTGAGTGATAGGCAGGAGTTAATTTCAGTTAAAAGCCTTGAGTCACAAATAGTTTGGCTGCTGGGTCCCAGCTGGACTGGGGATTACCTCAGTCTTTTACCTGATGGCCTTTAATATGCCTGTATTGTACCAGTTTTCAGGGATTGAATTTGAATCTTGAATGCTGGAATCTAACTCTTGAATCTCTGAATGCTTGCTTTACAGCCCACATAAGCTTATGCGGAGAGCTAAGCAGTGAATCTCACAAAAACCACTCTGAGAAACTACCTGTAGCTGGACTATAAGTAATGATAAGGACAAATGTATTTTTTGTACCAGATTTTCTCCCGTGTTTCAATATCTTTATAATTCATGTACACAAGTATCTTCTTCAGTTCTTTGCTCTGACCTCTCTTCCAAAAATTCCTGAGACCTTTCTCCTAGTTAGGGTCATCCCTTTATACCAACACATAACAATGACAATCACACCTCCCTCTCTCTACAACTAGGTAGAGAAAGCTACAGCTAGATAGACAGCTAGGTAGTCATAGCTGTCCCAGTTGTCTGTTTCTTCTGACGGAACCCAAAAGCATATCTGTTGTTTTCAGTAGGAGGAAAAAAGTAGGAGATATTGACAGCTGTGGGCTGAGGTTATGCTCAGCCTTCCCTACAAAAACTCTTCCATTTTGCACAGGAGGCAACAAATAAAAATGAAAAAACAAACAAACAAACAAACAAAAAACCCCCAAAACAACAAAACAAAACAAACAAAAAAACAACAAACCAACCAACCAACCAACCAACCAACCAAAAAATACCCCACAAAACCAAAAACCCAGAAGTTCTATATGCTCAAAGAAGAAAGGTGGAGTGATTGTGATTCCCTAGCCTACTGCTTATTTCAGAGGATACAAACCCTGATTTGCAGGGTCTCTCTGCATCTTTGTGTTGTATAGGACATCTGAATCTTTCCTAAGCTATCTGAACTTCTTTTGAGAAATTCTACCTTCCCGCAGTATCCAATTTTTCTGATACAGATTGCAGTTTAAAAGTCACAATGCAGCTAATTGAAAGCCCTGTTATAAGGCTCATCTCATTAAATACTGAAATGCAAGCACCTCCCGAGTGAAATGTGGCAGCTGTTAAACAGTGAACAGCAATACTGCTCAAGAGCTCGGGACAGTGAAAAAGAACATTGTATCTAATTGAAACTGCAGGAGAATTGTTAGTAGACAGAATGCAATTATCCAAACTGGAAAGTGTCCAAAATACTAGGGTTACCATATATTCCTTTTGCTCGTTTTTTAACGTTGGGGGAGAGGAAAAATTAGACAGTAACTGTGGACATTAATGTGTAAATCATTAATATCTGAAATGCTAATGTTTAAATCATTAGAATTCCACTTATTTGTTTCAAAGCAAAAGAAGTTCCTCTTTGGAAGAACGTCCACTACATTATAGGATCAGAATAAAGCTAACTCAGCAGGAAGTGTCACCAGTTGTCCTTCTGGATCTCACAAGTTGTGTTCTGCACAAACCCTGAGCTCAAAGGCAGTGTGACGCAGAAACATAATGTCTCTTAAAAAGTGGTTTTACAGAATGATGTAACATTAAAAGCATTGGAAAGAAGATACTCTTTTACTTGCAGTGTAATGCTGTTATGTGGTGGTGGTGGAGTATTTTTGCAGCTTTTTTATACCCTTGCCATTTACTCATATCACCATTTATATGCTTGCTGAAGCAACCTTTTTTGTCAGTTCTTGTATATAACTTCAAGTAAAAAAACTCAAACAAACAAACAACAGTTTTTCCTTTTTAATTCATTAACATAAAGAATTACCTTTATTTCCTCTACAAGAGGTTCCTCCTTGTCTTTTGTATGTGCTGTATCAAACAATACAAATTTCCTATCCCACTAATATTAATGTTATGTCAAGATTCATTCAGGTTGAGAAGAAGCATCTCTTGAAAGTTATCATCTTTGATCTACAATTCTGCAGGAAGGAAAGCACTTGCAGCCAAGAAATGGGGTAGAAAATTCCATTTCCTTTAGAGGACTGAGACTGCTGCCTCTGAAATACTTCCTCAGAAGGAAATAAGACTAAATCTAGAAACAGAAAAGATAACCGTGCAGAGTGAAAAGCTTTTTAATGTGTTGTACATTGCCAGGAGAGTTAAAAATAGAGTCCAAACTAGTTGATGAGATAATTCCTGACAAGTTATTTGGGGTTGATGGAAAAAACAGAAGATGTAAATAAGCCACCTTACAAAAAAAAAAAAAAAAAAACACAATTACAAAAAGGGGCCATGCTTTTAGTGATGAAGATATTACATAGTTACACAGCTTTTTTAATGAAGTTGAGAGGCTGGGGAGAGACAGAAAACATGATGTTTAAGACTGTTTGAAGAGAAGGGGCAGAAGAGGTGGATGAAAGCAAAGCTTTCAGTGAGGGGCTTTTTTTGAGAGAGAACAGAGTGATGTAAACACAAGGACATGCCTAACAGAAACTTTTGAAGTAGTTGGAGTATCTCTAAATCACAGATTTATCAGAGTTGGAAGGGACCTCTAGAGATCATCTAGTCCCACTCCCCTGCTAAAGCAGGATTGCCTAGAGCCCATTACTCAGGACTGCATCCAGGCGGGTCTTGAAAATCTCCAGGGAACGGGACTCCACAACCTCCCTGGGCAGCCTGTTCCAGTGCTCTGTCACCCTCACCGTAAAGAAGTGTTTCCGTGTATTTGAACGGAACTTCCTGTGTACTAACTTGTGCCCATTGCCCCTCGTCCTGTTACTTGGAACCACTGAAAAGAGCCTGGCTCCATCCTCCTTCAACCCACCCTTTAGATACTTGTACGCCATAATAAGGTCTCCCCTCAGCCTTCTCTTCTCCAGGCTAAAGAGTCCCAGCTCTCTCAGCCTTTCCTCATAAGGGAGATGCTCCACGCCCTTAATCATCTTAGTTGCCCTTCGCTGGACTTGCTCCAGCAGTTCCCTGTCCCTCTTGAATCGGGGAGCCCAAAATTGGACACTATTCCAGTTGTGGCCTCACCAGTGCAGAGTAGAGGGGGAGAATGACCTCCCTCGACCTACTGGCGACACTCTTCCCTATGCAGCCCAGGATTCCATTGGCCTTTTTGGTGACAAGGGCACATTGCTGGGCCATGGATAATTTACTGTCTACCACAACCCCCAGATCCTTCTCCTCCGAGCTACTTCCCAGCAGGTCCGCCCCTAACCTGTACTGGTGCCTAGCATTCTTCCTCCCCAGGTGGAGGACCTTGCACTTGGTTTTGTTGAACCTCATTAGGTTCTTCTCTGCCCAGCTCTCCAGTCTGTATGTACAGAATGAAAATGTACAGAAAATGATAAGACTTCAAGGAAGATGAGAATGTTTACACACTGGTCATTGCCATAATCTTTTCTTTTTGGTAAGTTTTAGTTAGGGTTGACTATTTACTGGGAACAGCTTCCAGAAAAACTGAAAGTGAGATAGGCAAGTTGAGATGATAACAGACAGTACCTGCGGATATTGATGTTATCCCTATGCTAAAACTTAGTATGTTGTGCAGCTCTTCTTAGAGATGTGATGACCTGAGGTCCAGACTTCAGAACAGAGGTGCTTAAAGGTCTTAAGTGATGCTGTGAAGGTGGCTGAGTTGCTGTAGCTGAAGTCAACAATGAGTTTACCATGGTGAAAGACAGAGGACTAATTACATAGCTTGAAATTTTTAGTGGATGAACAGTGCTCACTGGGCATGTTTGTTGAGAAGACTATGCAACAAGTTGACATAAAGGAAAAACAAAATAAACCTAATAAAGAAAAAAAAATAATAAAGCAGTTGCATAGATATTACTCTGATACCTGTAGAAACATTCCCCCTTTGTTATTTTATGTTACGTCTTGCACAGAAAATGTTTTCTCTGGTAAAAATGAAAAAGAAATCAAAGGTAAATATTACCTTTCCATCCATGTAATGGTATAGTGGTGTGACACATTAATGTCAGTGTTGCAGGCTGATAATATGGTACAATTACCATTTTATCACTCACAGGTGCAATTCAGCTGCCAGAACTAACACAGACCACTTACACAGATTCTGACCCCCTACCCCTATCGGAGGTTCTGATACTCTTTTATGAACTAATATGAATGAGCCAGGGCATAATTCTGACACTGCTGTCATTGCACATTAATATAATGACTCTCTTTGACAGCAGCGGAGTCCTGTAGTGATTTTGAAAGAATAATGTTAAGACGTGTTTTTAGGAGTATGATGTAATGTGGATATGATGAAGAGGTATTGCATTTATTAGGTTATTAACAGCATAATGATTAAGAATACCTCTATATCATATGTATAAGAGCAGAATGGGAGTCAAGTATAGCATGATCATGCAGAAAATTCTACATTTTCTTTAAGAATAATTGTTCGGGAGTTGAAACATGCACTGTTGCTTAAATTTTCTGCCTCTATCGTTAAGAAACTTTTCACAAATGGTAAGAAAAGTAAATAACCTCAGTGATTTGGGCCCAATCTGCATATTCCAGTAGACTTACCTCTGGAGTGTCAAGTTGGCCTGTGTGTTCAAATCTATGTTGGAATAGCAAAACAGGATTAAATTTCTGGATAATTCTACTAATGAAGCTAGTGAATGAAAGTACGAGTAACTTTCTTATGGACACGATAATGGAAAATATTGGAATTAGACAATGAACAATTATTCAATGTTGCTAAGGTAGAAGACAAGGAATTAAAGCACTCCTTGGAGTTAGTCAAGACTATGAGAAAATAAAAATACTTAATACAGCTGATGTTGATTGTTTATTTTAAACTACAAAACAGTCATACAGATCTTGTCTAAATGGGTCTCATGACTATTTTTTTTGTGCCTATAAACTTAAGTCAAGGTATTGCCTGACTTCCTAGCAGTTTCCTCTTTTTATAAGAGAAAAAATTGAGAACAGACAGCATTTTATCCAGCTTTCTTATTCTGATACAAAACTGAAGATGTAATACCTCTACCTGAATGTTAAATATTTGTGTTAGATAATAGGTAGTTAAGTAGGAAGAGAAAGACCATGCATCTTCTGTGCTTCCAAAGTTCTATTAATATTTAAAAATTATCATTTAGTGTTAACATATGAAGAGGATTTTGGAGATTAATATACTGTGACTAGAAGCAATTCATTCCAGTCCTAATTCTACATCCAGCCAGACAGTATTTAAGAAATCAAATTCTGCTCTCCTGTGTACTGTTTTATATAAGGAAAGTCACTTACACAGATATGAAATTAACCATAATACAATAAGGATTTCTGGATGGTATCCCAAGACAGCATTTTGAATATATTTTCCTCTGCTGTGAATTAATAGTGTGTTTATGGACCCATGTCTCAGAGAATGCTTTTCTATTTATTTTCATTATGTAGGTGTTTATAAGCTGTGCATTTTATCTGTTGATACCACTTCATTCTCACCTTGTAGAATGATTTTGGTACAGAACAAGTCTTTAGTTTACTTGCCCTATTCTGAACCCTCTTGTTTTTCCAATGTGTATATTTACCTATAATTGCCAAGCTGTTGCAAGGAATTAGGTGCTCCCTTGCTAGCTGGCCTTTGCAAAGATCCTTGAAGGCAATCAACGAACTGAAACACCGCACATTTTCTTAGCTTAAAATTCCTAATAAATCAACATAAGGCAAATATTCATACATTAAAGGTTAAATACTTTAAGCCTTTTGACAGTAATTGAGTGTACTTTCAAGAGAGGTTTAATTTTGATAGAGATTCTTTTTTTTTTCTTTCCATTTCATCACAGTTTGCCTCAGATAGTAAATATTTTATACTACTGACTGACACTTCACAGTTGGCACAAGTAAGGATACAACATTCAGATCTAGTTTAAAGGCCTCCAGCTGCAACTTTATTAAGAAATACCATTCCATAAATAAAGCTAATATTTACTCAGTGGGTTTATATCCATGGAAGCAACATTCACACACACATCATCAGAACTGTAATATCTGAGACCATAAGTCTCCCATCAGTCTGAGTCCCAAAAGATGGATCAGATGGTCTTGATTAAGATGCCTCCATAATAAATCTCAGAATAGCAGTTGATGCCATTAACATCTGTCTAGTCAGGGCAACACCCCTTTAATTTTGAACTCTGAAATAAGGCTTGCAGACTGTATTTTCAAAGGCATTTGCATGCTTGGAAAACACCTGAACACCTAACCTGCACAGGTGCTTTTAGAAATCACATTGATAAGAGTTACACAATTAAGTGTTTCTGGCAAATCTATGTCTACCTTTAAGGTACTGAGATACCATCCAAAAGTCTTAGGGTTTAGACATCTTTAATAACATAATCAAGAAAAGGCATAAGACAAACCCAGACAAAATTATACCTGGGGACAACAATATACTGTCCAGAATAGCTTTTTCCTTCTCTATACGATATACATCATGGACATAAGATGAAAAACTAACAGACCTTGGAGTTCAGAGCATGACAAGTCTGCTAGTCAAAGAAAATATTTTTTCTGACCACAAATACAATGAACATCCAAAATACTGAGAGTTCTTTGAAGAACAAAGCTGCTACGTTCTTTTTTCTGGTTCTACACATCATTAAAGCAGCAGAAGTATGAAGTAGCTCAATCACAGTTTACTGCTTGATAAGAGGAAGTGGGTGGGAAGACTATTTTTTGTTCAGGTATGAAGTGGGTGGACACGCCCTCAGTCTTCATTCACAATGCTCCCAAAAATCAGGCAAGTGAGGCTGAGGTTACCATAAACCATTTGAAAGCATCATAAAGGGTTAAGCTATTTTTGCCCATTAGTAGGGGTTATATTCACGCAAATTTTAATTTCTTTGCTCAAATATGTATTGCATTAAAGTATCCTCTGGACTTTTATGAGCGAACCAAGTCAGTTTACCATTTCAGTGTGAAATCTTGTAATTTCTGTGGTTACTTTCATCATTGTAACATGTCAACTTCAGTGACCCTGTTTTCAATTCACACTAATGTAAATAAGGTAAGAAGGAATAAATGCACACTGACCAAATATCACACAGGTCACTCAGTTGCTGCCAAGAAATCTGTTTGTTTTCTTAAATGATCAATAAAAGCTCAAAACACATCTTTGATCTCTGTTTAGGTTCAGTGCACAGCTCTTTTTTTACAGTTCCTGTCACTCTTCTTTATACTAACTCTTTATTTCTAGAAAACTTGTAAACATTAGTCCTTCAAGTAAAACATAATTTATCTTCAGCTCTAGGAAAGCTGACGTGAGGAGAAGAGGTTGGACTGGAAGCCAATTACTAAGTTAACTGGAAGGACTATTGTTCAATACCTCTGATTTTAAACAGTAAAGGAGCAGAACTGAAAAAATTGTATGTTGAAGAATGGGTTAGGAAGCATGGCAGAAGGGAGTAACTGTTCCATGAGGAAACATGCCACTTACCTGCCAAACAGATGTCAACTTGGTGAGGTGCCACCCCAGACTTGACCGGTTTGCTGGTATTCAAGAATAAATGCTTGGTGCTCTATTGTATATTTTGTTGTCCTGAGAATGACATCCTGAAGCTAGATATTTACCATGTGAAAGAAATGCTTGCTGCCTTCTAACTTTTTTTTTTAAGTTGCGATGAATTAGACACTTCAAAATAGTCCAATGTGCTTTCACTGATTCTTACAGATTCTTAACTTAAAAGAAGTGCATGGGTGATTGAATATAAAGAATTCAGTAGCCTTACCTTTCTAAATTTCTTGACCGCCCTTCTAAATTCAGTTAAAGAATTCTTGCAGAATTCTTACAGAATATGATGTACTCTTATGCCCTCCATATACATATTGATCAGTTTTTCAACAAATCTGTCAACTGACAAGATCAGTCACAGGTCTTAGAGGCGAGCTGTAGAGGTTTTTAGAGTGTCTAGGTTATTCCATTAGTTACAAAAGGAGGAAAGCAATAATCTACATTAAGGTCACTGTTAATTACAACTTTAACCTTGCAAAGTTTAAAAGTGTGAATAACTTACAGGAATGCAATTCAGCTTCTGAAGTAAATTAATTCAAAGCCTAACTAGCATGAACACAATGAAATAAATTTGTGCATTCTGAGCCCTTGGTTAGATCTAGTCATTTTTTTATTATTATTTGTTTGCTTGCTTGCTTTTGTTGGTGGTTTTGTGCTTTTTTTTGGCAGAGGAAGTAGAATTGTCGATAACTTTATTCCAACAGCTGCGTGTATACAGCAGTAATAAGCCATGTAGTCAGTCATGTCATGAACTGGCCATATGTTATTTCTGATATAAATCCTGATTGCAATTTTTAATTTTGTCTGCTTTCTGCCCACTTGTCCATATTCCCAATAATATCTTTGAAAAATCTTGATCCCAGATCAGTTTCAAGTATTCATTATTTACAGTCAAATTGCTTAAGAAAAGTTTCTTCCTCTGTCTCCATAAAGTGAAATATCCTTCCTGGAAACAATCAATCTTCTCCTGTTTGGACACTTAAAATACAGCATTTCTAATTATTGCAGCGCTAAAACCAAGATCTTTATGCACTGATATGATAGATTTCAGCCTTGTGTTGTTACTCTTTGACCTTGCAGCCCTTAAAATCTCATACTTAACAACCTTAAGGTTTTATGAATATAAGCATTTGGAATACTTATGTGAACATTGTGCATATAGGGTTTGTGCTAGTGGTGCATATATAGCCATGCCGATAGGAAAAGGGGTGAGGAAAATTGATGAATAGAGCTTTTGAACATTTTCTTCTTCAATGCATGAAGATCTTAAGATGTGCACATTAGCAATATTAATAAAAATATTAAACATAGTCAAATCACTTGTGAATAAAGTGCCAATTCTCAAATCAATCTGATTAAGCTTTCATTCTTTATTATGAAATATTGTGGAATTCTGCAATGGTATATTGAAATTCTATTTATGAATAGTTTTGTTGCAACAATATCAAGGATTCAGATGTAAGAACATTGAAGTTAATGTTGATAGCCTACTAGGGTTATTATCTAATTTTTATATACTTCGGTCCTACTGTTCCAAAAATAAATACAAAAAAACTGAGACTATTTATATAGTTAACAATGTTTTATGCAGGCTTTCAAACAATGTATTTAAGTGCTTTACATTATAGAGCTTTTATTTGAGTTGGTCTTTAAACGTCATTAAAATCTGTAAACTGATTCTAGCCTGAAAAAATGTTTCAAGAATTACAAAGGTATATATTTGGAAATGGTGACCCATAGTACAAATATTGAATTCTGTGTCATTTTAGACTTGCACTTGTGACATCATTTAAACATTCGATTATGAAAATTACAATTAAAAGTATTCTCTGATGTGATTTGAAATTCATAATAAGACTCGTAAGAAAATTCAGAAATATACAATACATTTAAAAAGGGGAAAGAAAGAGCTGCAGAAGTGCATTTCTACTTTTATTGCTAACTGTTCTTTTCAGGTACATATCAGGTATTTCAATGTTCATGAGTTACAATTCTTTCTGACTATTCCTATCAACAAACATAAAACTGTGTAGGCATAAACCCATGGTATTTGACAATGACTGTTATTACCAGTAATGTCAAATGCTTTTTTTTTTTTACTTTTTTTTTTAGATCTCTATCCTGAGACACAACAACAGGATGTGCGTCGGAGAAGAGTAAGTTAAAAAATCCCTTGTCCTTGATATTTTTCCGTGATAATAATGACTGGATACTGTATCTTGACTTTCAGTGAAATTAATCCATTCTCCATGAATTTTAAAAATAGTAAGCCACTTCCACTGAGGCCTATTTACCAAATCCTACACTGTGTATTGAGATTTGACCTTGATTTCAGCAGGAGCTTTTTCTAAGCTTGAGCACACTGAATTTAAACATTATAAATTTTAGTAAATTAGTATTAGTCATTTAAGCAATGTTTCCCATGATTTCCTAAAATTTTATGAATAGAGAAACATCCTAGATAAACATCCTAGGTGATTTTGTTGCTTCAGGTAACATTCCTCAAGAAAAAAACATTCCTCAACAAACAAACCAAAGGAAGATAAGCTATTCTTATACAACAGGCAAAGAAACAAAGAAAGTGATAAAGTACACTTATTAGTGTTTTTTCATTGATGTACATCGTCCATATGTAAAGACTATATGGAAAATAATTTTTATGTGTTTAGCTACCTATTAATCATTGGGCTTTCTTCTTTCTCTATGCCTGAAATGTCTCTCTTCTCTACAGTGCTTGGAAAGTTGTTTTTTTTTGTAAAAAAAAAAATTACATAAAGCTAATATAAAATTGATGTCTCTCTCACACATAGCATACTTGATGAGTTTTAAAATGGAAAAAGTTTTCATGTCCACATTTTGTATCATTTTGCTTTATCCCAATAACAGCAGGTTCAATAGCCAGTGACTCAATGACATAGCTCGAGCAGAAATGACTAAGCAGTTACTAAGGGAATGACTGGCAGCAAAGTCTTTGCTATGTCAAGTCTCTGCTGAGTCAAGAAGTTGTCATGCTGTTTTTCAACAGCAAAATTAGTGCAATATAACTAATGTTGATTTCCAAGTGGTATGATATCACATTACAATGCTGTCTGTTAATCCTTATTTCTATTTGTTAAAAATACCACAAAGTGCGTTTGCGAGGAAAAAGTAAAGTTGCTATAATCTTGCAGTTATAAAAGAGAACACGAGCACGCTTGGAATTTTGCCTTTGTTTTGATGAGTTTAGGACTTGGATTTAGACTGAAAAGTAACCGCAGTCCCTAAAGAAACAGAAGTTCTCTAACCATGAAAATGAATCTACTTTCACTGCACAAAACAAAAAAAAAGGATGCAATGGGTTGAAGGTAGGAACAATACCAGGAGTAGATCGTCTGCGTCTGGCTCCTGGGAGAATCCTTCATTTTTCCTTTTCCCAAATATAAAAGCAATCTCCTACAGCCACTGAAATCACTTGAGGTATATCTTCAATTCATTTCAATTGTCACAGTTCTGTTCCATTCAGCAGAGTGGTATTAATTTTCATCACCTCACTGCTTGAACATAAATCTTTATTCCCTCAATTAATGAGTTACATTTTTCTCTTCCTTTGATGTGTTTTGTGAGAATATACTATACTTCCACTCACATTTTCAGGGTACTCTAAGAGGCATTTGGCATAAACTCTTCAGTTTTGGAGCTATGCTGCTTTTAGGCTTGCCGAGAAATTGTTATCGTACTCAATTCACAAATATTTTTTTGTTCTGAAGCTAGACTTTACTATTCACAGTTGTATCTTGATAATGCCTCAAAGTATTTTAACTGGACAGGCAGAGATAAAGTTCTAATGGGAGGAAGCAAGCCAAGAAGGGAAAATGTAGTTTTCTCTCCTTAAAGTTATTGTGTCGCTAACGTGAGAACATTCATAAGCAAAGTCTGAACCATGCATTTAGATGTTAGAAGGATAACCGTTCTTTTCCTAAAAGAAGATATTTTCAGACAGAAGACTCTATGGATGCAGTTTACTTCGTATAGTTGCAAGTAATGCTAGCAAGACATTTCTGGCAAAGTAGGAGGAAAAAAGGGAGAGTGAACAGGAAAATGCGAGTGTTATGTCATACACCCAGTATTATGATTCAAAATACAATAAAATGCCTTACTACCTTTTACCCATTCCAGATATGTACTACAGTTGTATTTGTAGAATCATAGGATAGAATCATAGAATCATTTATGTTGGAAAAGACTCTTAAGATCATCTCGTCCAACTGTTAACATAACGCTCCCAACTACACTGCTAAACCATGTCTCTAAGTGTCATGTCTACTGCTATTGGCAGGTAAAATTAAGTTCACGAATTTGCAGACTGCTATTTCATGCCAGCAGGGGTTTCATTAGAATAAGCATGTTTTCACACAAAGTTCAGATTACAGAGTTAAGCTAACATTATGTCACCAGAAATTATATGATAATCTTAGCAAAATTGTAGGTCATCAGATCAACCCTGGACTGCACTTAAAAGAAGAGCACCTTAACAAAATAAAAATGTTTGTAGTTAAAATCTTAAAAAAGTCTTTATACTTAACAAGGATGCTTAAAAAAAAGAACAGCTTTAGAATATGGGAGAACCATTCAAAAACCAAACCACGTCTTTTTCTGGAGAAATAAAAATGGGAGAGCAGAAATGTACTTTTTAACTGATCCTGCTCCATCCTGTCAAATGAAAAACTTTTAACACCTAGTTTGAATATTTGCTTTATCAGACAGACTAATATAAAAGTCCATTAAAACTTGATTAACAGATAATGTTTCTCTTTGCAAAATTTCTGTGCAATAGTGTCTGGAAGCAGATACATGGTTAATTTTAAAATTATTTTGTTCATTGTTTTAAATCACTTCAGGTTTCAAAGTTGGTAGACACTGAACTTTTTCTAGTTGTTGGTCTGCTCTAAAGCTTATCCCCTTTATTATAAGCATAAAATATTTTCTTTATTTTAATGAAACTAATCTAGATCTCAAAAAAATATTAGGACTAAAAGACTACTAGAAATGCAGTGTGTGCAAAACGACAGAATTTTTTTCCTGTAAGGTTTATTATTATTTTGACATAATCATATCATTGCCCAAAGTCAACTAAACATTTCAAAAATGTTGCATTAGACAGCATCTTCACCTCTCACCTTTCTTCTGAACAGGCAGCAGAAGTGCTTGGCTGCAAGGGAGAATAATTATGTTCCTTATTCACAAGTAAAGGTTAAAGTTGTTATTACAACTATTATTATGCAATAACATAGTTAACATAAAATAAATTTAAACAAATATATACAATAAAATTGTATAATGTCAGCAGTAATTTGCACGATTGTTTCTCTTTATGACACACTGCCTGTTCCTAAGAAACAGAAAAAAAGTATGTTATGTAGTTGAATTTCAGACTGACACCTTTGAAAAATTTTAAAATAAACTTGAAGAAAGTGAATGAAATAAAGGAATGAAGGAAATGAACTAGAAATAAATCTATTACACAAAAAAAAGATGGGTCATATGAAAAAAAACTTAGAAATGCTTAAGTTCTGTCACAGTTTTGACACAATCATGTGAAAAGATGATTTTTCAAAATGAACCATTGTAACCAAATTTACATTGCTCCTCAAAAGTGTTGATCAGATTCTATTATAATTGTTTTTAGTTAAAGCATATGACAGCAGTAGTTACGTCATCATGCTTCACCATCTGTACCTTAATAAGCTAAAAAATTGCTTTCTTTAGGCTTTGAAGTGCTTTAACATATATATATACATACATAAGTCTGTTTTTCATTGTTGATATGAATTGAGACCATCATGTTAATATGAGTTCCAGCAAAATTCTTCCAAACCTCTACTCAACTGATCAGTTTTGAATCGAGGTCGAGTGTGTGTAGGTTTTGAGCAATGCAGCAAATTTCAGTGATCTGCTATAGAGATAAATATTTTTCGGTTCTGCATCTGTATCTCTGCATACAGCAGAAAGTTTTCTAATATTCTGTTAATAAAGTTATGGACTCTTTTATTATTTCATATATTATGTGTTCCTTAATTAAACACAAATTGTTAACATTTCTAATCCTTTTTATTTATTACAGCCAAGTAAGTAGAAAGATAGTACTATTAGTTCTAAGGAGAAACAAAAGAGATAAGAGAACAACTGAGCCTTAAATGTGTTAGAAACTGTACATTATTTAGTAAAAGACATCTACATCCCACCTAAATATCACAGGAAGAAAAAATGGCATAGGTATAAACTGACCTAGCTAAAAAATCTCAACCAAAAAACCTGTCCACATCTATGTTTTTGCCTATGAATCATTTCTTCTTCTCCTTGTGTATTCAAAAGTGATTTTAAAACCCCAGCCCCTAGCATATTATTTCAATTATGTCTGGGAAGGTGCTGAAAAATTTGCAATTTTTTCCTCTCACTTACTCCAATGCAAAAACATTATTAAGTTTATTATAATGGCAAAAGTAAGGTTTGTTATTCTTTCAAAGACATTTCCAACGGTGATACTTGACCACATCAGATAACCTCACTCTTTTTTTACATTTTTTACACTGTTTTAGAAAACAATGAAAACAACAATAAAATAATCAGGCCAATTACATTTTGGGGAAAGAAAAAGTAAACCTCCCATTGGGGAGATCTCAACAAACAGATGCAACCCAGGGGTCTAGAATGGAAATGAGTAATATTTTCAGCTTCGAGAAGGGAACCTCTCTCTCTGAAAAGCACAAACAGAAGACCTCCAGTGTGCTAATGAACTGGCACAAGTTCCTAAATACTTTGTACTGTATGGCAGGCAACTCAGCACAAGGTTTTGGCACTGTGGTGCTTTTGTCAACTTCACACATTTAGAAGCCTATAGTCAGTCACTATTACCCCAGGATATGGTATTTTATAATTGCAACAAGAGCAACATATTTCCTACATATCTTCCTTTTCTGTATGATCTGCTGATGTGCATGGAAAAATCACAGTCAGATGTCATTTTTGGAAATGACTAATTCACCAAGTCCTTCTTTTCATCAGGAAAGTTGTGTGTGAAAGATAGGAGAGAAACTAGCTAAAGAATATCTTCTAAAACTTACGTGTCAGGTGTTACTAAATTCATTATACTCATTGGTATGTTTCTGCTGTATAAAATACATCTACTGAGTAAATTCCTTATAGATCTTTCTTAAAGGGATTTTTTCATTTTGCAGTCTTTATAGCACATTGAATTTGTAAAAATAATAAAAAGCTGTACATTTGGGTTCGGGCCTTTTACGTTTTGGTACTTAAGGTGTTATAAGCTTTGTGTAGGAGACTGATCTCAGATTTTACAGTTACTATGGTTTCACAGATTTTCTGTTAATTATTTGAACATTTAATTTAACACATTAAAAAAGAATGCAGAACAGTGCAGAGGTTTGATAGTGTGATGGTAGCAATAATTAATCTTGTGTAGATCAACATGGTCAGTTATGATGGTAAATTTTTGAAATTAAACTCAAATTATTGTTATTTAAGGTAAGTACCATTTCCATTTTTCCTAAGTGAAAACAAAGGTAAAGATGAACAGTGACAGAATTTTTTCCTCTTATATGTGGTTCATATCTGAGGTCAGTAAATGAGAGGTGAAGAAGCTACCCTCACCTGATTGCTGTGCTATGTCTGGGAGATGGAAGTTGCAATCTAGTCTGATACTCAAGGCTAGCAGTCAAGTGCAAGTCTTGTCTTGAGCAAAGATTCCTAGGTTTTGTCCCCCTTTCTTTTTTAATATTCAGACTGTTTCTAGTAAAATGCTTTCTGGCAGTCTCAATGCTAGGCAGAGCCAAAAATCCAAATGTGTAAATTTTATACTGATGGAAAAGTCTCTCTGAAGTTTGGGTACGAGGAGGTCAGATGAAGAATTTAAATGTTTTTATTTGGATTAAAAATTTCACTGAGATACCTGAAGGTCTGCACTGTGGCATTTTCCATGTTCAAAACAAAATAAAGGAGAAATCATTAGAAATGTATTATGAAGAATAGTAAGGCAATATAGGTTTTGTCACTGTCCAAACAGTAGTGTGTTAGATTGCTCCCCTTTCTGACTGTATTATTATAACAGCAGCAAGTAGGCAAAATAATGTAAGTGTAGAAGTTTTGTCTTAATGATAATGTTTCTATAAAGCATGTATCTTAATATAATTCAATGAAACTCTTTTAAATATGCTTATTTTGAGGACCGTGCTGTTTTGCTGATTTTTTATTAGGTTATTTTATTTTGGCATTCTTTAAAAAAAAGGAAAACGCTATGAACACTATACTTGAAATAATAACCAGATAAAATTAATTTGATACAGTTATCAGTAGATAATTGTAGACAAACAAAATGGGGTACATTGCCAAAGAGATAAATATTTTGCAATATGGAATATAAACAACAATATTATTTTCCTGCAGTCCAGAATTTTGCCTGCTCGTTCTGGTATTTTGGATCAGGCAGCTGATTTTTTTTTCCTTTCCCAGCCTTAGTATTTCTATATATTTACTCATAAATGTCTTCTAAATAGACTGTTTTGCCAGCCTTGTATTGCTAACGGAGACTTTTTTCAAACACTTAACTCTGTGTGTGATATGAAACTTGATCCAAAGGAAAAAGAGAGAGGCCGCTAATCAAATATTTTTTTAAAAAAATCTGAAATAATCTTCTCTACTTTATAATTATAATGGCAGGAAGTCCAATATTTCTGCTCAAACAAAAACCCTGGTAGACATATTTACCAAAGGCCTTATGATGTTTGCAGTCGACTTTGCAGAAGACAACATTTATAAAACCTTTACAGTGTCTGGCGGGTGCCATACATTCTCCTGGGGATTAGTGTTATTCAGATATTGTCTTTCATTTGAACTTCAAACCCTTTTTCTTTTTTTAGAGACAGCTTTTTAATAGGTTTTGGAAATTAAAACCTTTTTATTTGTGTCATTATAATACCCACTATGAATTTACTTTGGGGAGATAAATGCCAGTAAAGCTAAAGACTATGGCAATTTTTAAGATGGAGGAAAAAGAGGAAGAGGTAAAAACATAGTATGACTCGCTCAAAGAACTAAAACCCATAACTTGTGCTTTTTTTTTTTTTTTTTAACTGTATAAAACAAAGGCCGGTATTTTCCAGTATTTCTGTCTTTCAATATGTAGTCCCACAGAGACCTTATCGTGTTATAAGTAGACAAAATACTGTGTTTAGTAAGACTCAGTCTTAGCAACAAAAATCAGTTCACAATTCCATTTTGAAATTGAAAAATGAGATCTGAAGAAGAGAGACTTAACTGATTTCACTTTTCTAAAGCCCCACAAGTAGGTGAAAAATGTAGACTCCAGCCTTCTATATTTCTAGTGTATGTAAATTTGGGAAAAACACAGGGAATTTAGGAACTAAAACAAAATCATTCTCAGAAAGAGCGTCATTAGTTATTTATAAATTGCCTTTCTTTTGGTGCTTTTTGTATTTAGACAATATGTTTAATTCCATAGTATACCTTAAAGTAAGGTCATATAAAACTAAAATGGAAAAACAGTCTTTAAAAGGGCAATAACAGAATTCAGGCTGCCAAAAGATAGCTAATGTTTTGGGAACCAGGATGATATATTATTTATTTTTAGAACTGATAAGCACTTTTTTTCTAGTTTCTAAAAGAAAGGTTTTCAAGGATATTCCTTCCATCCTCTCTGGTTTACCCCAGCTCTCCTGCGGACTGAATGAAAAGGAGGTCAGCGAAGAGTCCTACTTTTGTTTTCTTGGAACAGATAAAAATCTCCTCAGATCTCAGCCCCTCTGACATCTGAATGGAAGTGTGTCCACCTTTTTGATTGTTTGTCTTTTATTCTAGAAATGCTTGGTAAATGAAACTCCTTTCAACAAAGCTTTTGGTTCTTTTCTGCTGAACCAAAGGCCTGCAGTTCAGTCCCATAAATTTCCACACTGCTAAAGTTTCCGGCTATATCTCCTCACCCAGCAGCCCACTATGACGTTGTGCTTTGTGGATTCCTCCGTGCTAATGAAGGTTCTAACTGCTTCTGCTTTAGGGTGCTAAGAACACTGTTTTCACTGATTGCAAGCATTGTTGCCAAAGAAACTCTGAGGTACAGCTCCAAAAGGAAAAATAAGCAGTTTGATAAAAGCTGTTTTTCACAATAGCAGTTTTATTTGCTTTAGGGGTAGCACTGGGCTATAAGTTTTGTTTGTCGTTATTTGGTGTAGTGGAGGAAAAGGATGGAAAAAGGCTGTGAAAAGTTAAACTGAGATTTCTGAAGAAATGATAAAATGACCACAGGGCTTGCTGGCACATACAGACATGTTAGCAGAGAATAAAAAAATAATAATAAAAAAAAAGGCAGACTCTGAAAAATGTGAAAAGTGAAATAGGAAAGAATCAGATATGTGAGAAGGACTGCAAAAGTGTGAAGAAACTTTTACTATCAGATTGACACCATCTACAGGCTAGCAAAACTCCACAAATGCCTGTCACATTCACATATTTTGGTCACCTGGACAGTTTTCCAATGACATTTCTGGAGAACTGGCTTTTGTTAATTTTTTTTGTGTGTCTTAAGTTGGTCCCCAAAGGTTTCCAGCTCCCTCTTAAGTCTTCCCTGATACACATAAGTGTGTTTTTAGAATGAATAAGAGAGGCTTAATCAACACTTATCCATGGGGATTTCATATCTTGTTGGTTGTGAAATGTGTAATCTAGCAATATTTTGTTTATTGTTGTGTAAAAAATGTTATGTGATGAAGAATTCTAAAAACTCTTTGATGAACTGCCAGGCAGAAAGTGGGCAGTTTCGCCATGTGGCACCTTTAAAAAAAAAAAAAAAAAAAAAAAGAAAGGTTATGAAAAAGAAATATAACACATATTTAAGAATTTTGTGAGTAATCTAAAAATATTTTATGCCTTCATAAGGTGGTCTGATATTTCAGAAGCTTTCCCCCCAAAGTGAGGTGGAGTGGTCTTTTCAACTTTGAATTTTTGACTTATTATAACAAAAACCAAATGTTAACAAATATTCTGCAGATATGATTACTATGTGATCACTCAATGCAATTACTTTTATGAGTAGAAATTATATTTTTAAAATAAATTGTTTTCTAGTTTAACAAGTTTTGTTTAGCTTTTACCAAAAACAAATCAGAAAGACTAGCTAGAAGAAACAGAAGCTCATTTTTGTTTTATATTTCTGTTTAATCTTTTTCCAAATGTAGACAGATACCAAAGTTTCTAATCTGATGGATAACATTTCATACACTTGTATGCAAAGAGTATGCTTTTTTAATTGCTTTTTCTCAGTGTGCATTCAGCAAAGTAACTGTAGTGTATTAATCAGTGCTCTAGAGCTGGAATCAGTTTGCCCAACAGTGAAGACTCCTTCAGAAGAGCTCTCCTCTTGGGTAGCTGTGGTTTGAGAGGAATGAAAGAAAAGTAAAAACCCCTAATTGAAAAACAAAAACTTATGTTCTGACTTATTAGTAGAAACTGATTTTGTTAAAAAACTAGTGTATTTTTAATGTAAATACATTTTTTGCCTCTCATTAAATTCTTTGGTTTTCCTTTAAAATTTCTATATGACTTGTATGAAACATGGCTTGTCATTTTGTCTGCACTAGCATAATGATGCATCATGACGTTCCTTCATTTTAGAGAGTTGTACTAATACCCACCTCACCCAAAAGCACTTGAAATCTTGTTAAAAGATTAAAATGTTTACTGTCATGAAGGACAAGGTGGAGGTCTTTAAAAGCAAGGAGAGAAAGACTGTCCTAAAAATAGGTACATATATTGATTTTTTTCTCTTCAAAGCCAACTGATACCTACATTTAAGGAATAAACTGCTATTGTGCTATTTTGTATCCTATATAAATTTAGAAAACTAGTAACTCCTAATTTGGATTGCTCATGATATGAAACAGAATTTTAAGGACTAATTCATGACAGCATTACAGGGCAACCCCAGTTCTGCAGTTCCCTCCATACTACAAAAACCCACACAAAATTGCAGTTATTACAGTGCTGGTTTACTACCTTTACGGTCTACAGAAGCTTAGCAAACTTTGAATAAATAAATACAGGAGAAAGTTTTTTCCTAGGAGCTCACAAGAAAACATAGAAATAAAAGATGAGGTAATGAAATGTGAACTTTCAAATGTTTTCCTTACAGAAATTGCTAATTAAATGGAAGATTTTTTTTAAATTTTGCTATACATTTTTCTTTGACTCAGAGAGAGAGTTTTGCCATTTCTGACATGAATTTAAAATGTAAGTTCCTCCTGGAATACTATCTTCACTTTTGATGTATTCAACAATGGAGAATAGTGAAAGTATCCGAGTAGAGGAGAATACATAGTTTATTTCTTTCTCTTTCCTATGCTACATAATCTTATATTGGAGAGGGAATTCAGAAGAGAAGGAAGGATGTGTAATATCTACTAGAATATAAACTCTTTCTGGTTGTTTTCCTACATGCAGTATGATTTATGTTAACCACTCATCTCCTGCATGAAACCTTTTCAAATGCATTTTGAAAAAGTAATTTTACAGAATCTGGAGAATTTCTCTTATCTGTCATAACAGAAATATTTTCAAAGGCTGCTGTGTAATTAAGCATGAACTCCCCTGCCTGAGTTGCAATCCTAAATCAAACTGTGTTTTTCCAGGTGTTTCTCCAAGCATACCCCCTTACAACTAATCCTTCATTCATTGGTTTGGAATTTCCTGGTTTTCTTTTTTTTTTTTTTTCTTTCTTTTTCTTTTAATGATAGTTGTGTTCTAGAAAATCTCCATCTTCTCAGATATTTATGCTAAAAATAATGGTGGAGTTCAGGTGTACAAACCTGAGATAGGGCCAAATTCAGAGCAAATTAGGAAAGATTTAACAAAATATTTTGTCCACTTATTTCAGCATGAGAATTAGAGAGGGTTTTGCAGTTTTTTTCCTGAAAATTTGGCTATAATGATAGCAACTCATTAACATGAACTTTACACTTTCTTTCAACTTTTCTGATTTAGCCCTTTGAGTTTGAGAAGGCCAAGCTACAATAAAATAAAAACAAAAGTGAAAGCAGTCTTGGTTGATTATATTATTCACTCATTTAAGAGCTACACTCAGTGAACATTTCTGAACCACAATATTTTTCTTCTCTTTAAACTGGATGTATTTCCAAGTAAAATTTAAAGAAATCTAAAGCAAAGAAATTTACTTAATAAGTGGGCAAAAGGGAAATATAACTTACAGCAGACTAGATTCAATTCTGAATTTCCTTTACAGCTACATGTCGTTAGATACAGAAAAGGTCTCCTGAATGACACTATTCAGTGTCATTAAACACAAGACATGTCCCTGCAGTACTGTAAGAAATAATATCACTGTGCAGTAATAAATTTCATGGGGTTTTGACACATTTTTAATACTAAATATTTTTTTGAGAGATGTGCAGGAAAAAAAAAAAGAAAAAAAAAACTACCAAAAAATGGGAAGTTAATTTTTAGGTCAGCTGACCTAGGCTTAGTATAATGTCTTTTATCACTCTACTTTCATTTCCTGCTTTGACCATACTTCAAGATGTCTCATATTCTTCTTCCCTTTTGTATGCCCTTTTAGGAATACTTTTTTCTTACTAATCAGGCTAAAGTTTTCTTTTCAACTGTCCCAGTAAATACTGACTAGAAGATCTTCAGAACTTTTCTGACTCCAAATAATCATGGGCAAGACTAAGCTTCAGGTCTGCCAAACTGATAGTGGTGAGACTGCACATGGCTGTAGAGTTTTTCCCACTTGGATGTTTGTGGAGAATGAAGGTATTAGATAGACAGCATGGAAATCAGTTAATTGAAGAGAACTAGCACGTAAATGTAACTTTTCAGAACTTTCAGATTTTAACAATCTGTCATTGTTTTGTGATAATTGGTTGATACAACTTTACCCTTTGCCATTAATTGAGGAAAGACAATTAAAAAAAGGTTAAAAGAAATCATCTGTGAGGAAGGGGAAAGAATGGATAAGAAAAACAAACGTTCCTGCATGGACCATTTACCTTAAGTGGTGTGAAGTTGTTTTGCATTATGGAAGTCTGAATCCGTTGCAGGGTACTGAACATGAAAATTCCCTTAATGACTCAAATGCCCAAGAGCTAAAATATTAGATTTCCCAGAGCAGTGAAGTAAATCTTTTTGTTGATGTAATATGTGGTGTTTCCTCAAACAGCCAGAGTATAAAGAATTTTCACAGGAGAATAATGAACAAAGTATGTGAATAACTCTGGGGATAAAAAGTGTGAGACATAGCATTACACTACATAGTATTTTGCCCCTCATTACATAATAGATCTAATGATAAAAATACAGAATAACTAAATGTCAGGAACAATATAACACACTGGGCAGTTTTAACAAAAAAAAAGATATTTGCATTAAATGTTGAGTGTTAGGAATAGGTCTTATCATGATGTATCATTTTTTGTTGTTCAGTATTTCAATAGAAAGCACCATATTTATCTGAGCCTATGCAGTTTGGGAAAAAAAAAGGCAAATTTTACTAAATATTATTTAGGAAAAAAGTACACAGCTTTAGTATTTTCACAATAGAATATTTTGATTTGTAAATTTGTTTCAAAGGAAATAAATGACAGATTGCATCTTTTTATTTTTGCATAGTTTATACTACAAAGTATAAGGTCTGTTTTATTGAAATGGGTAATTAGTCATTCCTGTGCTTGCACATCACTGTCAGAAGTTATTAAAGCCTTTTGTTTCCATAAAAGGTAAAAACATGAGCAGGTAAGGACTCAGAAATATTTTTGAGTATCTAGAATGGAAAGTATGGTCTGGATGGAAATATTCCCTTAAAAGTTACATATTTGATTGTTAAATATCATGCTGATATACAATGTTACCTCTAATATTGTTCGAAGTTTTCTGATGTCTTAACTTCGTGATATCTACTGTCCTGTCACTATGCTGCTATACCACTTTGTCCTGTTTCTTAAGTTATGTGCAGTGAATACCGAAAAAATCAGAATCAGTTGTCCTCCCAGGAAATAAATAATACACACAGAGTGCTGCTAGTGTTTCAGACAATTGCCAGTAGTTTGGATTTCATCCAATAATAAACCATTTAGAAACTCTGTTTCTCTTAGGTTGCATAGATTCTAAATAATTTACTTCCTGCTAGGTGATCTATTTTACATTTTTTTCCTTAGTTTTTTAGCTCAGGTTTAGACGTAGAAATCACACTTCTTTATTCTCTGGTGTTTGTTATTAGTTTACATTCATACAGGACAAGCTGTTGTAGTGCAGAGATATCCAGTCTAAATATAACATGTCTTGGTGTAACAGAACAAGATAGAAGATGAGGGAGCTGTGAGCTTCCTATGGGCTTGCTTTTCAGACACACTTTCGGGGTCCACCTTGGTTTACATAGTTTCATTTTCATTTGTTTCTTTGATATGAGAAAAGCCTTGCTCTTCCATGCAAAAAAAAATGAAAAAAAAAAAAAATGTTGCCTCTTCTTGTAATTGCTTTGCAATTAGAAATTAGATTGCAATTAGAAATTCTAGTAATTTTTAGTGATTATAAGTTATTAGCCCAGCTTGAGTACACACCTTTTGTTGGTCAGGTTCATCAGTTTTGAAGGGAGAAGTCCAAATCTTTTAGCCCAGTTTTCTTGTAGGAAATGGTAGGCACTTCAGTGACTAAGAAATAATATTGCTGACAAAGAAGCAGGCAGGAGCCCCATTTCTCCATCAGTTGCAATTTGAAGATCTACTTCAAAAGCACTATAATACAAGAGCACTTTTCACCAGTACACACGTGTAGCCACTCGCAAGCTAAGAGGAGACATAGCTCTGATCAACCTTTGCTTCCTACTTCGGAGTGTGCCACAATTTTACAACATTCCTCTGAGACAGTTGAGGAGGGTCAATTGCCCAAAGATCATTTTCATGTCAAAGCAACAGCTTACTTCCTGGTTGGTGATAGTCAAGAACAATAAGGTACAAAGCTCCGTTCCACCTAGATTCTTTTCTATCAGTTGTGCATGTAAACATATGTACTGGCACAGAGGTAATGCTTCAAACTAAAAGGTACACACTTGGTTACCAAAGGAAGGAGGAAGTCTTAACTGAATTGAAGAAATTGTTTATTCAGAAATTAATACTACTTCATTTTGAATAATCAGAAAAATTAATATGTCTGACTTACGCAGGCTGGAAGAGTACTAAGACTATCTCCTTCATGAGTTAGAATTAACTATGTTTTGGGAACAGTCTGAAACCTCAGTTCTACAGCACCTCCTTCGGACTGTCCTAAGGTTAAAAGGCTGCATGCACACATATGTGTGCATGCACACCCCCCCCCACACACCCCAATACTACATGGGCTCATTTGGGAGAAGTGTTTCGGGAGAG
The DNA here is from genome assembly GCF_965231255.1 of Vanellus vanellus. Taxonomy (NCBI): domain Eukaryota; kingdom Metazoa; phylum Chordata; class Aves; order Charadriiformes; family Charadriidae; genus Vanellus; species Vanellus vanellus. The sequence goes on from NC_138908.1 coordinate 55,250,740, forward strand.
AAAAATTGTTTACCACCTTTTTATCACTGGTCTTAACCTGAAGAGTATACATGCGTAGAAGTAGCGAAGAAGGCATTTTTGGAAGCCCACAGGCTCCCAGAAGGGTTTTGGTCTTGCCCACGCTTCTCCACTTTTAATCCTCCTAATGTTTATTTTTGCTTTTTATCACATCTGTTAATGCTAGCAATAAGGCAGTTGTCATTATTTCTGTCTGGCTAGAGTTTATATATCTGGTTAGTGCTTGTGTATTAAGCATTGATGATGAGAAAAGAATATGCATAGTCTCAGAAGCTGTCCCATTAATCACTGCTAATGAAGTTTTCCTAAAGTATATTAAACAGAGGCAGTATTTTGGTTGTTATGACAGGTGACCACAGTTATTTAAGTTACTACAATGTCTACACAGCCTGTATTTATCAGATATAATAAAGAATTAATCTAAAGGGAAAAGGAAAGAGTATGAAAAATAACCACTTGCTGCATCTGTATTACCAAGACAGCTGTATGGTTCACCAGTTGCTAGGCTGTTTAGCATACTCTTCCCTTTTGGATTAGGATGTTACATGGTGATATTCTGTATAGGACTGATAAGAGAAAAATGGGACTGTGATAACAGTAAATTTAAAAAATACAATCTTCCCAACATTTGGCTTTCATCTCACCATCAGCTCCTGTGACTCAACTGTGAAGTTGTTTGTCTATCAGTCTGTAAAGACCCATGTTCAAAGCACAAACAACACTCTTTAATTTCTTTGTTTTTTGATTTTGCATTTTAAAAAAATAAAGTAATTTTGTAATGTATTGAAAAACAAAAAGATAAACCCCCCACCAAACCAAAAACACAAACAACAAAACATCACAAAAATTGAGTTGATACAACTGAGGTGGAAGTAACCACCTGGAAGAGAGCTGGAAAAAAGCTGCTAAATATAGAAATGAGTCATTCACCTCTTGGATTGGATTCTCATCCATGTCGTGGTTTGGCCTCAGCCAGCAACAAAGAACCATGCAGCCGCTCGCTCGACTCCCACAGCCGTGGGAAAAATCGCCAGAAAAGGGCAAAACTGGTGGGTTGAAATGGTGTAAGTTAACAGAATAGATAAAGGGAAGAAGAAAGAAAAACAATAACACCGATAAAGGAATATAAGAACGCGATTACAGAACCGCCGCGCAGCGCAGCGCGCCGACCCGACCACCACCGGCGCCGTAGCCCGCCCCCGCGTGGCGACTGACTCCCCCTCCCCGGCTAGCGCCTCTTATAGCTGGGCATGGGTCACGTGGTATGGAATGCTTGCCTCCCCTGCCGGCTCCTTGGGGAAATTAACCCCATCCTTGCCGGAACCAGGACAGTCCAGTAGGAAAGGATACACAAACATGGCCTTGTAGAATCCTAGAATTGTCTCGGTTGGAAGGGACCTTTAATTATACTACTTTGATTGTAGAAATTCTTAGAGAAATTGTCCCTATTATGTCTAAGGAAGCTTTCTTAGTGAAACAAAACAAAACAAAACAGAACACAAGATAATCATATATTTAAAATAATTGTCCATAGTCATGATAAAAGAGACAGTGATGTTGTTCACTGTGTCACCCCAACCAATACTGTGACAGCTGAAGGCTAGCTCACCTGTGACTCTGTTTCTTAACAGGAAAAAGTACTTAGAAATATGTGGCCTTCTATTTATGTGATTGTAAGTAAGCAATAATCACGGAAGCATAGAGGAGAACTTTTAAAGTCAATACTAAAATTAAATGCAAAAATTCTGAAGGTGAGCAATAAGTGCTTGTATCTTTCTTATCTCCCCTTCCTTATAGCCCATCTTATATGGAAATATAAACCCCATTTTACACACACCATGCAGTCATAGAAGTTGTTGCTGGGTATTTCTGTTTCTAGCTAGTTGAACCTCAAGAAATTTTTACTGCCAGGTTTTAGGTCTTTGAGGTTTTTTTTCTTTTTTTTTTTTTTTTTTTTTATTAAGGAGTTTGCTTAGTCAGAAACCAGCAAGTGAAATATTAAAAATGAATCATTAAAATATACTGAGAGAAAAGATCAAAACCAAACAAAAAAAACCTGACTGAGCCAAGAGCCCATCAACAGAGGGTTGGGGTTTTCTAACTTCCATCTCTCTGATGTCTGTTTGTGATGGCTGATGTGGAAATGAACATCAGAGTAAATCTTAAGCTCTGAATACCAAAGATGTTTATAACGTCAGACAACATTTCTGTTCCTCTTTGGTTTTCTCCCCGTATTTGTGCTGAAATAAGTAGCCCTAGAACTGCTGAAAGCTGCAGTGCAGTCAGCTTCCTAAACAGTGGCTGCACTGCTGGGCTTTTGGCGATGACTTTACTTCACTTATTCATTTAAAATTTCTAAATTTGTGACTGTAGTTAACCTTTTATATATGCTGCGGGAGGTTATGCAAAACTGTCAAGGCCCGTGAAGTCCTAAGCTCAAATGTGACACCTGAGCAGGTCCAGATGTATGTATTTATAAATGATGAACAGGTCTACAACAAGTTAACTGTTACACATGATTCCAGACTTATTTCAGGTGTAACCCAGGTATCTATTTCCAGTCATGGGATAGAGACTTAAGACTTTTAACAGACCAACAAGTCAACAAAACTGCAGTGAAGCAAAGTGCAATGATGTGAGCTTTCAGCATCGGTCTTAACCCCCACTATGTGTCCTTTCTTTCTGTCACATAACTCTCTCTCTGCCTTTTCCCTTAACACTTGTATCATCTCCCTACTCCTTTCCTAAAGAAGCCATTCAACTTTGAACCTCAACTAACTTGTTGCCCACATCTCAGAAAATCTGATTCTGCCAGGGCTGTCGTGAGAATAACCCCCTCAGTTCATGTGTAACACAGCGGCTCGAGGCAGGGGAAGCTCTGACAGTGGGAACATCCCGTTCTGAACTGGATCATTTTTGTGATCCTGTTTACTCAAAGGTTCAACAGCAGTTGGGTCAACACAGCAGATGGGGGGGCATTCACCATGTCATAGAGGAAGCAATAATTACCTCTGGATGAGGTAAAAAGAAATTTCTTAAATCAGTTTTGCTACCCAAGGAAGTTTTGTGGTAACAATGCCCTAAAAGGCATATCTTAATGCAGTAACTCAGTTGATTACCATCAGCATATGTAGCCCAGACACCAAATGTCTAAGCCCATTCAAGATAATGATGGAAGATAGTATGATTCTTTGGAGGAATAATACAGTAGGAGGCTAGTGAAAATGTCAAGCAATGTATGGATTAAATGCAGGTGAAACATATCACTGTGACTTGGGGTTATTCAAAGGTTGTGCTAATTTTATTTTTCCATCATTCTCAAGATCCTAATCAGAGCCAGAGTAGAAGCCTGTGACCTCACGCACTCTCTCACTTCAGAGCTTCAATGCCTGCCACCTGCTGCTTTTATGCTTCAAAACCCTCTGAAATTTCACATCACAGAAATGTGGAATATCCTCTCTTTGTTCTATTTTGAAAAGAAGTGTGGATCTATAATACACTACTTAATTACATACTAAGGATCTCAATCCTGCCCTTTGAATAAAAAATGCTTTTAGATCTTCAGTGAAGAGAAATAGAATTTATGTTGTATTTTGACCTCTGTTTCACACATCCGTATTTGCAGATCTAGCATGAGAGAGGATTTGAGACTCAGCTCTTCTGTCACAACAGGATTATAGTGATACTGCTGTACTGCCAATTCTTAACTCATGGTGCATAAAGATCAGAATATCAACTATCACGTTTATGTTCTGAAGAAACAGTTTGTTTCTGATTTTGTGCATTGGTGGGCTCTGAGCTGATGAACAGAGATAAAGATACTGAAGTTCAGGAATGCCCAGATACAAAAGTTAGATTCATCAAGTATGAATATAACACTCCAAGGGACACACACAGCACAAAGCAGCTTAAGGCCCCGAAGCATTGCCTAGGCTGGCATTTCTTTTTATTAACATGTTAAATTTCACTAGATGAATGACATACCTAAATACAATAGCAACATTTCTAATATTTTACCCAGATTTAATTTATTTTGTACATTAATTCATAGCACTATAAAGTTTTCTATGCCTCTCTTGTGTGTGCTGTGTTTTCTAGGTCAAACATAGGAAAATGCTATGGATCACAGCAAGTAGGAAATTACCAAGTAAGACGTTTGGGATTTATAATAACTTTCACTAAATTCACCCTATGTGGAACCTGGATTATAATGCCTGTTCTTAGTACAGTGAGGCTATCCTTTTGTCTCAGAATGTTTTTTCAAAGTCTAGTTAATTAATTTTCATAGATATCTGTTCCTTATCACTATCTAACTTCTACACAAGGCTTAAAATTAATATGTTTGTTGAAGATATTAATTTCATAGAAGTGCACAGAGTGACAGGGGTACCAAAATTCAGAATGCATAAGAGTTTTTTCCTCATTCTGTCCTCATAAAGCTGCAATTTGTGACCTCCATGACAACTGAAGATTTATCTGCAGAAAACAAAACAAAACAAAACAAAACAAAACAAAACCCAAACCCAAAACTTGTATTTCAACAAATAGCTGCTCTTATCATTACCTTTTTCTCTTTCTTTTTCTCTTTCTCTTTCTTTTTTCTTATCATTACCTTTTTCTTTCTTTTTATTTTTCTTTTTTCTTTTTCTTTTTCTTTTTCTTTTTTCTTTTTCTTTTTTCTTTTTTCTTTTTCTTTTTCTTTTTCTTTTTCTTTTTCTTTTTCTTTTTCTTTTTCTTTTTCTTTTTCTTTTTCTTTTTCTTTTTCTTTTTCTTTTTTTCTTTTTCTTTTTCTTTTTCTTTTTTTTCTTTTTCTTTCTCTTTTTCTTTTTCTTTTTCTTTCTCTTTTTCTTTTTCTTTTTCTTTTTCTTTTTCTTTTTCTTTTTCTTTTTCTTTTTCTTTTTCTTTTTCTTTTCCTTTTCCTTTTCCTTTTCCTTTTCCTTTTCCTTTTCCTTTTTCTTTTTCTTTTTCTTTTTCTTTTTCTTTTTCTTTTTCTTTTTCTTTTTCTTTTTCTTTTTCTTTTTCTTTTTCTTTTTCTTTTTCTTTTTCTTTTTCTTTTTCTTTTTCTTTTTCTTTTTCTTTTTCTTTTTCTTTTTCTTTTTCTTTTTCCTTTTTTTTGGGGGGGTGATTCTCCTGGAACATACCTTCTCTTCTGTGGGAGTGCTACAGATGACAGTATCAGGCAGTTCATATGTTCTCGTCTCTTTCTTATAAATGAAGTGTCTGATAATCCAAAAGAAATGGTTTATCATTGTAGGAGTAATTGCTTCCATCCAGTACAAGGCAAACATTCTTATTCTCCTGGTCATCCACTGGATTTCCTGTTGCTTGCAAAACCAAAAGATTATTGAATAATTGTGCCTACTTTCTGTGTAACTAAAGGGAAACTTTGCTACTGTACCTCATTTTTTGTCTGGGGCTGTACATTTTTATAATGCCCCCAGTTCCTCCTTCAACTAGCAGAATTAGCCAAATACATACATATACACACACATATAAAAATATATGTACATACCAAATGCATTGTTATTCTGACAATGATTATTTAAAAAGTAGTGTTATTTTGATTTTTCTATAAATAAACATACGTACACATAGAAGACTAAATATTATTTTATACATATATAATAAATAAAATCAACAAAGTAACAATATATTTTTAAGTAAAAATCAGAAAAATAACTATACATATATAGGCATAATTGTATATATGGATACATATTTATTCAGCAAAATGACAGTGCATTTTTTTATCTCCAGTACCAATTTTACTAGTTAATATTACAATAATATGCTCTGTATATGTCTAATAAAGAATATATTTGAACATTTTCATTTGTTTTAATATTGTATATGATATGCTGTTGGCGCAGAATATCCACACTGATTCTTTTAGTTAACAGGTGACAGTGAAGTGCAGCCTTTGGAAAATAAAATTCCAGAAATGTTTTTAGACGTGTATTTTAAGTTTTACCTCCTATATAGTACAAAACTCACAAGGGATGCCTTATGGATGAAACCATTTACATAAATATTATGGGAGGTTCTTTCTTACTAGGGGTGCATGTTACACTCTTGCCTTGTTCAGGTGCTGCAGAGGATGAAGCTGCTTTTCTTTAAGCACATCAATTTGTTTTAGCTAAAAGTGATACATCTTTCTTTCTTTTCTTACATGGAAGCAGCTTGAGTCAGCTTGATGAAAAGGATACTGAAATCTCAAGTCAGCACAAATTCCAGTGTAAGGAAGATCTCCAGTCATACAAAGAACTGTCCTAACTGGCCACATGCAGTTTCTTCTTGGACAATTAAATATAGATGGCATGATAGAGTGCATGGGTATAGCCTGCTGCTGGAGGGCAGACTTTAGCTTGTTTATGGGCCTGGTTGACAGAGTGCTTTAGGAGGAAGTCCTGAAGGGCAAAGGGGCCCAGGAAGACTGGACATTCAAGAACGTAATATTAAAGGTGCAGGAGCAGGCCGTCCCTGCGTGCTGGAAGATGAGCCGGGAGTGAAGACCAGCCTGGCTGAATAGAGACTTTTGCCTGAAATTCAGGGGAAAAAAGAGAGTTTATGACCTTTGGAAGAAAGGGCAGGCCACTCAGTAGGACTACAAGGAGGTCATGACGCTATGCAGGGAGAAGATTAGACAGGCCAAAACCCAACCAGAACTTAATCAGGCTACTACCATAAAAGACAATAAAAAGTGTTTCTATAAATACATTCACAACAAAAGGGGAGCTAATGAGAATCTCCATCCTTTATTAGATGTGGGAGGAAACATAGTGACAAAGGATGAGGAAAAGGAAGAAGTACTTAATGACACCTTTGCCTCAGTCTTTAATGGCACAAGTCACAAGTGGTGTTCCCCAGGGCTCAGTATTGGGGCCAGTTGTGTTTAATATCTATCAATAACCTGGACAAGGGGATCAAGTGCACCCCCAGTGACTTGGCAGATGACACCAAGTTGTGTGGGAGTCTTGATCTGCTTGAGTATAGGAAGGGTCTACAGAGGGATCTGGACAGGCTGGATAGATGGGCTGAGGCCAACAGTATGACGTTCAACAAGCCCAAATACTGGCTCCTGCACTTCAGTCACAGCAACCCTATGCAGCGCTACAGGCTTGAGGAAGAGTGGCTGGAACGCTGCCCAGCAGAAAAGGCCCTGGGGATTTTGATTGACAGCTGGCTGAATAAGAGCCAGTAATGTATGCTGGTGGCCAAGATGGCCAAGAGCATCCTGGCTTGTATCAAAAATAGTGCGGCCAGCATGACTAGGGAAGTGATTGTCACTCGGTATGAAGCACTGGTGAGGCTGCTCCTGGAATACTGTGTTTGGTTTTGGGCCCCTCACTACAAGGATGACATTGAGGTGCTGGAGTGCATCCAAAGAAGAGCAACAAAGCTGGGGACAGGTCTAGAGCACAAGTGTTATGAGGAGCAGGTGAGGGAACTAAGGCTGTTAAGTCTGGAGAACAGAAGGCTGAAGGGAGACCTTATTGCTCTCTATGACTACCTGAAAGGAGGCTGTAGAGAGGTGAGGGTCAGTCTCATTGCCCAAGTAGCAAGTGATAGGACAAAAGGAAATGGTCTCAAGTTGCACCAGAGGAGGTTTAGATTGGACATTAGGAAAAATTTCTTCACTGAAAGGATTGTCAATCATTGGGGGATTGGACTAGATGATCTTTTGAGGTCCCTTCCAATCCCTAGCATACTGTGATACTGTGATAGTGTGAAACAGGCTGTCCAAGGAAGTGGTTGAGTCACCGTCTCTGGAGGTATTTAAAAAAATGTGTAGACATGCTGCTTAGGGACATGGTTTAATGGTGGACTTGTTAGTGTTAGGTTAACGGTTCGACTTGATGATCATTAGGGTCTTTTCCAACCTAAATGTTTCTATGATCCTATGACTATTAGCCACAGAGTAACTCCGTGGGGCCGTGATCTCATGGTCTAATACATGATCCCCATGGTCTAATACATGATCCCCATGTCACACTGTGCCATGCAAATCTTGATCAAAAATTTTCAAGTTTTCCATTTTTATTCTACCTTTTCTGGGTGTTCTTTTGCACTAGTAAGAATATGCATGATGGCTTTTTGCATGAAGCTTTTTGGCCTGAAACAATATTTGTATTGAATTTTTTTATCCAATATCCCCTAGCACAAGGACTATTGCTTCTCCAAATGAAGGGCCAATATGAGGTTCTACTTCTGAAGGTTAGTTGCACTTATTACTTACTTATATTTAAAGAAATGTAGTTTTAGCAAAAGCTTCACAGATTAAAAAAATAAGGAAATTTTTGCCCTTCCTTCCCATCCCTCTTTGCATCCCTCTACTACATCTTTTCTTCTCCTACATTTTTTTGTCACATGAAACATCTGTCCCTTGTCCTTGCTACTTCTGAAATCAGTGTAAAACCACAAATGAAGTATTCTCATTCTTTTCTGCTAAATTTCCAGAAAAAAAAACCAAACCAAACCAAACCAAACCAAACCAAAACTGAGAAATCTAATAAAATCTGCCTTATTTATGTTCAAAACAGACAGATAGGAACTAAAACTGAAGAAGAGAACAGATTAAATGACAGTTCCTGGCAAATAAAGAATTCAGCATCAATAGAATTTCCTTCTTCATCATGTGTTGGTTCACAGGAAATTATTTAAGGTTACATTCATATGCACATCAAGCTCTGGGACCTACGCGTGGCTTTTGCCTCCCTTAAGCAGGAACACAATATATGTCTGGGTGGCACCATGTTTCTTAGACTTTTCTTCAGTCTGGTCAGCAACCACAACTGGCCCTTAGAGAGGGAGAAATAATGTAAGTGTGAGAAGGATAAGCCAAGTATAGAAAAATTATGTGGTGGGTTTTTTTTTTCTTTTTAGTTGACAAAAAAAAAAAAAGTGGAAAAGTTTGCATTGAGACTTCCAAATTTTAATTAAAAAAAAATAAAAAAAAAAAGAAGAATTTAGAAAAGTTTAAGATAAGTCTTGGAACATCTTTCTATGTAAGAAGGTTTCACGCTGCAATAACATGAGGAGCTAACAGTCAGGATTAATTTGCAATAGCTCATGCATCTGTATGAATGTTTTCCTCTATAATGTACTTCTTAAGAATTAGGAATAAGGAACCTGAGAAATTGTCAATTTCCACATGTGGCACACATGCGTTGTTGAGCAAAATTGAATGGCATTGTAAGATTTTTCATTTTGGTGTGTGGTGACTTATGTTATTGGTTTCTAAATGCAAGTTTCTAAACATGATTTGCTGACAAGGCCAGCTTCCAGTACTATTATAATTAAAGAGCTAGAAAGAGAACAATGTTGTTTCACTTCCTTAAATACTAATTCAGGTATACCTGTTCACAGGAAATATTTGATATTTTGATATAGGAAGGAAAGTCAACACAAAAAACAACAGCAGCAGCAACAACAACAAAAGAAGTGCTATATCTTTAACTTATTGCTACAAACCCAAAACAACAATTATTCCATGAATTCTGGTTGTGGTTAACAGAAAAAAATGTAAAAAAATTGCAGTCTCACATGTTCAAAAGAGAAATTTTGCTATGGATTTAGCCTTCTAGAGCTATTCTTGGGTACTTCAGTCTTAGCCAAAAAATTAGTCATGTATCTGACAGCTGCTGAAAAACCATGCATTGATTTATTCATTCCATTATTCCAATATACTATCTCATTTGGTAACATGATTTTTTCTAGCTTATTAAAATATCATTTCCAGGTACTTTAGTGACAATACAACTACTGTTGAAAGTTTGGACAGTTGACGTATAATGCATAATTCTTTTTAACAATGTTGTTCCATGGTCATTCTCCCAGTTAAGTGCAAGGCATTTTAAGGAATCTAGTAAGCTTGTTATTTAGATTTTTGCTGGTGATATTTGTTAAGTGTATACATGATACTTCAGTACTTGACCTTTTGTGACAAGCTCTGATGGCAAGTATCTAGGATAAAAGAATGACATGGCTTGGGCTTCTGAATGTTGGCAAAATTGTGAGTGCTGAGAACGTTGGTAACAGACGCTGTCCTTACGCATTCTAATAAAGTGTCTTTAAAACTCATTTTTTTCCCCTACAGAAATACTGAATGTGGAATTAGACTTCAGCATACGAAAACACTGTAAAATAAAAATTGTTGATTTTAAAGTATATTTTAACTTGAGAAAATGGCCATTTTATGTCCTAAATGGAAGAAAAATGTCATAGCAATAGTTTGGTAGAATTTTTTCATCTGTGAAATAGTCACACTGAAATGAAAACAGTTGCTCTATTAATTAAAGACAAGCCAAAATTTCACCCATCATTTTTATTCTTAGGAAAAAAGCTTCCCTGTGGTTTCTACAAGTGTAGTCACAAGTGAAACTTCTTATATTTATTATTCCAATCTAGAAACAAATCAATAGTCTCATAAATTAACCTTATTTCAAGTTATGAATTAGGTTTGTCTGTTAAATGGGGAAAAATTTAGTCTTCTAAAATTATTTTGGTCAAATTTATAGTTGGTCCCTTCAGCAGTCTGTTAAATGTCAACTACTCATTTCTACGTTACAACAGAGGAGTTGTCCAGTGCAAGTGAACTTTCACAAATACTAGTACAAACTACCTTGCAGAAAGAAAGTTTTGCTCAGTGGAAAGCATTATAATTGTCAGTAACAGATCGCAATGAAATGTAAAACCCTCACTGCTTAGCATTAACACTGAGGTCAATAGGAATGCCAGTTTCACAGAAAAATACAATATCATTTTGTAGTAAACAAATTTCAACATCTAATTTTCACAGAATCATAGAAGCACCGAATGGCTAGAGTTGGAAGGGACTTCTAAGATCATCTAGTTCCAATGGCCCTACCATGGGCAGGGACACTTTCCACTAGCCTAGATAGGTTGAAGTCCCATCCAACCTGGCCTTGAACACTTCCAGGGACCACTTCCAGGGACAACTTCCCTGGGCAACCTGTTTCATTGTTTCACCACGCTCACAGTAAAGAATTTCATCCTAATATCTAATCTAAATCTGCCCCCTTTTAGTTTAAAACTGTTACCTCTCGTCCTGTCATTAGACTCCCTCATAAAGAGTCTCTCCCCATCTTTTCTGTAGACCCCCTTCAGATACTGGAAGGCTGCTATAAGGTCTCCCTGGAGTCTTCTCTTCTCCAGGATGAACATTCCAAACTCTCTCAGCCTGTATTCATGAGAGGTGCTCCAGCCCACTGATCATCTTTGTGGCCCTCCTCTGGACTCACTCCAACAGGTCCAATGTCCTTCTTATGTTAAGGGCTCCAGAGCTGGACACAGTATTACAGGCGGGGTCCCACGAGAGCAGAGTAAAGGGGAAGAATCACCTCCCTTGACTTGTTGATCATGCTTCTTTTGGTACATCCCAGGATGCAGTCAGCTTTCTGGGCTGTGAGTGCACATTGCCTGGTCACGTTGCACTTCTCATCAGCCAACACCCTCACATCCTTCTCTTCAGGGCTGTTCTCAGTCCATTCTCCACTCAGCCCCTGTGCTTGAGCTTGCCCCTGCCCATGTGCAGGAATTCGCACTTGGCCTTATTGAACTTAATGAGGTTTGCATGGGCCGAATTCTCAAGCCTGTCAAGGTCCTTCTGGATAGCATCCCTTCTCTCCAAAGTGTCGACCACTCCACACAGCTTGGGTGCATTTAATCTCACTGTCCATGTTGCCAACAAAGGTCTTAAATAGTACCAGTCCCAGCACCAGTCTCTGAGGAACACCACTCATCACTGATTGCCACTTGGACATCAAGCTGTTGAGCACATCTCTTTGAATGTAAGCATCCAGACAATTCCTTATCCACTGCATGGTCCATCAGTGAAACCCATGTTTTTCCAATTTAGAAACAAGGAGGTTGTGCAGGACAGTGTGAAACGCTTTGCACAAGTTCAGGTTTATTTGATTTTTTTTTTTTATATAACCCATTCTTTTTGGTTCAAAATGTGCTTTAATTTTCATTTTTAAATCCTAGAATTATAGAATCGTCTTGGTTGGAATAAAACTTTAAAATCATCGAGTCCATTAAAAAAGGCAATGTTTTATTATTTCATCCACTTTTCAACTTGAAGTGTTTTTTGGGTTTTTGTTTTTGTTTTTTTTTTCTTTTTACTGGATAGTTTGAAAATAAAAAATACATAAATGAAAACACTTCAGGCTACAAAACACATTTTTTCAACATTTAGAAACTGTGAACAGAGAATTCCAAAACTACCCTCTCAACATGTGTCTGTTAGTTTTCATAAAGTGTCTCCCCTTTCCAGTGTAACATTTGCTATTTTTATATAGTTTGAAAAACTTAAAGTTTTTTTAACTAGGTCAAAGCTGTGTGCCTTTCTGGGGTAGGATGAGATTTTTAGCAGCTGGGAAGTGCATTCAACACTAATTGAGTTTTTTTCTTTCATGAAATGTCATATCTGATCAAGAATACAATCTCCAACAACTTCATAAAGACATACATAACTTCTATGAATATACTGCACTAGTACCTGGCATTTAATTATTCCACACTTTTGCTCACATCTCCAAAATTTAATAGTCTTTAATTTACACGTGCTTATGCAGCATTTGTCACAAATAACATTTTAGGATCAGGTAATGATCATATTTTGAAGGGGATCAGTAGCAGTGAGATTAATATCTCACATGGTTCCTCACTAGAAGTGTCTTTCCTCTTTTATATAGTTTTACTTTTTCTATTCGTTTTTACCCTAGGAAGAAAAGAGACTATAAAGCCATAAACTATTGCATTGTGCTACCCTGGCATGCTTGTACACATGTTTGTGAGAGACCATCTTGGCTCTTCTCCAGGCTAATGCCAGCCAGCACTTCTTACACCTAGGGCCAGAGACCTCCTCTGCCTTGCTCTCCTCAGTGTATAGGCATGACAGCAGGCCTAGTTTGACCCTATATTAATGTTAATTCAGTCAACTGTCTCCTTTAGAGATCAGCACTTTCTGGAATAAAAGTGGCTTAGTGTACCTCAATGAACAAATACTTTTCAGACATTCTTTCTTACTGGAAAGAGTATTTTATGAGTGTAGTGTATACTTTGCACTATCAAATAAAATTGAAGCCTTTAAGTAAAAATTGAAATGTTATGTACAGTCAGCACAAAGACAAGACCTTAGTCAATGCAAAGTCACAGGAAGTTATTCTGATAGAATCTATTTGAAATTATCACTTTGCTTATCTAAAAGTCAGAAAGTAATAGCTGTATTATGACATATTCATAATACTACCAGTTATAGCTGTCTGCTAGAATTTTCAGCATCAGAACTAAAACTCGAGCCAAAGTCAAACACAGTGTAGAAGCAATAATAGTACCTCTACCTCTTTGAAAGTTGCTTAAATTTCACTTTGTGGTAAACTTAAGCAAATGATCTGCTACATTACCCAAATACTGTTTTGGGTTTGTTTTTTTTTTTTCATTTTTAAAGGCATGAAATGTGAAATGTATTACATAAAGCAGAGGCAAAGCTTTGTGTTAGTATTAATATAGATTACTTATGTGAAATGAAAATGAAGAACATAAATCAAAATAGCTCATTACAAGTTCCTTGTTTTACAGTAATTTATCAGTTTTATTTCTATTTTTACTGTTCTGCATCTAGCTTATATCACTTATCCTTTCACTTCATAGAATCATAAAATCATAAAATGGTTTAGGTTGGAAGGGACCTTAAAGATAATCTACTTTCAACGCCCGCTGCCATGGGCAGGGACACCTCCCACTAGACCAGATTACTCAAAACCCCACCCAGCCTGGCCTTGAACACTGCCAGGGATGGGGCATCCACAGCTTCTCTGGGCAACCTGTTCCAGTGCCTCACCACCCTCAGAGTAAAGAATTTCTTCCTAATGTCTAATCTAAATCTACCCTCTTTCAATTTAAAACCGTTACCTCTTGTCCTATCACTACACTCCCTGATAAAGAGTCCCTCCCCATCTTTCTTGTAGGCCCCAATTTTTGAATTTTTGGTATGTGTTGCTCAATATTGTACAAGTTAAAGTAATTCTAAATTGACGTATTCCTTCTCTCCTTCCTGAAAGCAGGCATAAACAGGCAAAGGCATTCCCTAGGACATCTAGTGAGCATGCATTCACCAGAAAATAATTTAAATACCTACTTAATTTTCTCACTATTTTTTTAATAAGAAAAACAAAACAGAACAAAAAACAAACCAAAACCCTGAGCACAATACTGCTAAAATCTCCTAGGAAAAGATAGGTGGAGAAGGCTTGAAAATCTCCAGGAAAATATTAGTGTCGGTGGTTGTTGCAGACAAAATTTCTGCATTATTAGAAGTCCCATCTGCCAAAGGAAATATCAGAATTTAAAAGCTTTTCTTCTTTCTTATATATATATATATACACACACACACACATATATACACACATATGTCCTGAGACATATATATGTACAGATGTATAGGCACACATGTTTTTGTGTTTTAATCCTCATTTGCTCTTTTTTTAATCATTTTAATAATTTATATTATACATAGTTGGTCTTGTGTCAGATTTCCACACAGGAATGAGATTCATTCATACATCAACAAATAATGCATGACAATATATATTATTTTCTTGAGGAAAACTCACTTGTCTAGCAAAGACCTGGAATATGGTTTCACTGCATTATAATCAGTCAGTCAGGCTTGATATCCATGACGTTATGTGTTTAATTTATTCTGGTTCCCATACTTAGGTGTGTGAAGACTGGGTGCAAAAGCATAACATTGAGCTATCTATTTTTTCAAGCAAGTATTGTGGGATGGCCTAAAACTGTTGAATTTGATTGAAACCTTTGTTACAATTTAAACGAAAAGGATATTCCTCATAAATTTACTTTCTAATTCTATCATGTTAAAGTGTTTCTGGCTATAGGTATTTCATTTAAAATAAAAATGTCTGTTAAAAAAAGAAAGAAAATTGACATGTTGCCTCACCTTATATCACCTAGTCAGGCAAAGTGCCTTAAACATTGAAACACAAAGTGTTAGCTCCTATTTTAAATAACATGAGCTAACTGTAAGAGAAGCCAAGGAATTCTAAACTTTACAATATTTTGTAAAATTATTGCAGAAGGAAAAAAAAAAGAGTAGGGAATGAATTTTTCATGACAATCTTAACAATTAACTTAGGAATATTTTTTCTAGTTTTGGATTGTCTGTATATTTGGAGAGAAACTGATTGCTCACGGAGTGCAGTATAGACAGTGACTAATGGCATTCCTATCTTTACAGTAGTGCACTGCAACTCTGCAACTTTAGATTTTTTCTTTGAATGCATCAGTGTGTGATTCTTAAATAAAAAAGAGAGAGCTTATTCTTGAAATATTTCCAGATTACTTCTCTGAGGTATGTGCCATAGTTCTGGGTTTCAATTTTTCCACTTGTACAAAGTTTCCGTATCTTTAAAAAATGAAATTAAAATTAACATTGTGTGTCATTTAAAGATTAATCTAAAAAATAACTGTATATTCACCACTGGGAGTGAAAGCTAACCAGCAAATAAATTATTTTATTATGAAATTTCTTTGGAAATCTTTCTCAAGGTCATCTTTTTCTGCCTAACTATTCCCCTATTTACAACTCTGGTAGATGCATAATTTTGTTTAAAAAGTATGAAAAATGAGCCCTATATGGGAACTATGATCTAGTATTCATCTGATCCATTAATCAGATAGGTCAAAATCATCTAAAATAGTTTTCTGTTGCATTGGGAAACTGAATGTGTTCACATAGAGATTTAGAGATCCAGATCGGGAAAGGGGGGAATGGTCAAAGACTAAACCTCCATTTTCAATTGTATTGAGCAGTAAAATTTTGAAGTAAGAAAAAGGTTGGAGTTTTTGTTTTGTCTGTTTGACAGATTAACTGATTTAGGAACTTTGTAAGTGAACAAACTTTATGAAAGTTGTCCTACCCTGCAAGATTACAGAATTTACATTAGTGGAGTCAAAAGCTATCATAGAAAAATATCTGGTGAACTGACTGATAAAAATATATGGGGAAAAAGGGGAGAAAAGATATTTGGCAAGGCTGCCATGTTGTTTTTTTCCTTCTCATTTAGTGTTCCCTACAGGATAAGTGATTTTTTTTTTCTTTTTCTTCCTTTTTTTCCCCCCCAGGTAGTATGTGTCCTCACCTAGAAACCTGCAGATCAGAATATAAGAAATCATTTGATTAAAACTTTATCTCTATTCTGTTAATGGGATTATATACTAGAACAAAGCTGTTAATTACATTCATTTTTAATCATGCAATTTGTCATCTGTATTTTATATTCCTTGCCCAGAATATACTGAAAATTTATAAATAGGAAAAATCATGCTCCCCTTTTGTTTGAGGTAGGTTAGAAAAGCAATAACATTTATGAACATTAAAAATCAATGGTTTTCTACTAGTTCTCCTATTCGTAAATGATGTCCCTGATATTTCATGGTGAGCATGACAGACTATTACTATCCTGTTCTAGGGTCTCTGTCATATCTCCTTTGTTTTGCAAAATTATTACATTAGACATAGATTCTTAACTTTATGTAGCATCATTTTGCTCAGGTGATTGTCTTAAAGGACTAAAAGGATTCTGGAAGAAAAAATATGATATCCTAATGTACAAGGGCACTTACCTGAATTTTTCTGCTGACTCCAGTAGGACAATTTCAGTGAAGTTACAGCTGAATGAGGAATAAATTTTAGGTAAGCAGTCAGTATAAATGTTTCTCCTTCTGCTCCTGTTTATCAGTTTCTATCTTCACACCTGTTTACTTCTCCCTCGATTGTTCTAACAGAGCTTTATGTGGGGCTGTGCTGTAAACCTGACAGCTGAAATGATTGGAGTAAAAACCAGTAGTACAGTTCTTTTTTCTAACCCTTCTTACATTTATGTAATGGTGTTAACGATAAATCCTTCACCTGAAAACAACAGTTTTGGTTCAATTCTTAAGTCTAGCTCCATTTCAGAGGAGCAGTAAGTAGCTTTTTACGCTGGTTTCTCCCCTGAATAAAACCTATCCTGGAACCACACCCTGAGTAACTGTTCACCTCTGACAATGCTGTCCTGCAAAGAGAAGTAATCATGCACTTGATTATAGGCAATTGCATCCGATGTAGTCATTTATCTTACAAAGTAGGTGTGAAAAGCTACACTTATGGTCTGGCAGCATTTTATACCTTGGTTTTCTCAGGGGTAAATGACTGTACAAGGTGTAGTTGTAATAGAGAATCAAGTGTATTGTGTTACTATGTGCTATGCAAGCCACAGCACTCAGGTTGTATTGTGTTCCCTCCTCCTGAAAAGTAAAACATACTGTGAGGTTTACTGTACCAAATTATACCACTTTGTGCCTCTGATTGCTATGTGTAAAGAGCTATTATTTATATGGAACAACAAGCAATCAGCTACTGAACAGCATTATGCATATTGATGACACTATTTATCTCTATGATTATTAATACTAATACTGAAGTACATTCTAGTACTGGGGGGGGGGAAAGAAACAGGAATATATTGCTTTTTCTGAAGGAATCTCTAATAATATTTCTGTCTTCAGTTTAAAGTATGAACTTCCAAACCTTGGCCTCTGCTTAGTTCCTCACACAATTAAATTAATTTTTGTATAAAATAAGTAATTATACATTTTGAATTTCAGATTAATATTAATTCAGTTATGGTAGTTCGGTACTAAAGAATGGGCAGCTTAGGACTGAAGAAGCCATTATGAAATATTACCTGTCATATGCAATGCTATGAATGTTTACTGAGTAGTACTTGACCTAAGATACAGCTGAGTATGTAAGATGGATTTCCAGCTCTTTACAAAGGGCTCCCTGTAGCATAAAAGATGAATGTTCAGACTCATTCCCAGGAGAAGAAGAAAAAGAAGCAATAGAAAACTGTTATTTAGAATTCTCTTTCTCTCTCCCCCCTCCCGCTCCCACCTCATCATGGCTCTTATGTATTTACAGATCCCATTTTTTTGCTGTGATTTTGAAGTGCCTCCACTGAAAAGTTTTTGCTTTTGACCAACATGCTTGTAAAGCACATGATGTGAAATGATACTAATACAGTAAACTCGAAACAATGCATATGCTGGTAAAATTTTGCTCTTGGTTTGACTGTACTGACTGCATTTATATTTGTGGTTTCTAGCTGAAATATAGTTGGGTATTTGCCATCTTTTGATAAAGGATTCTCTGGTTTTGCTCATTTAGGGTCAGAGACTAATCTCGTTACTAGCAACGATATGGCATTCTGTAATGTTTAAACAGAAGTAACTGAAAGAAACAGTTGGTCCCATGAAATTACAAAAGAGAATTATTTCAATTGTAATTTTATCTTTGAAGACTGGAATATGATTGTAGAAGGGTGCATTTTTGGCTGTAATTATATCCCACATTTTAGGGAGGGCAAAAAAGAAAGGTTATTAGATCACAGCTTTTCTGAATGCTTTTGTTTCTCTTTATTTACAAACAGTACTGAAGTTTTCACATATTTGCATCTTTATTGAGCTTAAATAATTTAAATAGACTACAGTTCATAATTTCACCATCTAAATTTTTTTAACTTTCTTTTACTCCTTTCAGGAACAGGCCCCAGTCACCTTGGCTAATAATCTCTTATCAGTGTTCTGGTCAGTGGCTGTTCTGCAGTATTGTTGCCACAGAGTCTTGCTAAGAGAAAAAAAAAAATATATAGTGACTTAATATGATGTTTTTATTGTTTTATTTCAGAGTAGTTCTAATGGATAATGACTTGTAGTATCCTGCCAGTTTCTTACATGTAACAGAAGTTTTTCTCTTCTATCATTCCTCTTTTTCAAAGGATGAGAGGGAATAGAAAGCGTTAATGAGAGTGAGTTGTAACGGCAATAGTCTAGGGGCAGGCATGTCATCTGTCTCTTTCTCTGAACTGCTGTGAAATCCATAGATATCAGTGAGACTGGAGCAAGAAAATTAGGCATGGTGATAATTAGAAAAAACATTATCCAAATATGTCTGCTTTCTATTTTGTCTTGAAAAAATAAATGGGCTCCCCAAAGGCCTCTCTGAAAAGCTAATTTTTTGTGAGAAATTCCTATTTGTCCCTGCATTTTTTTTTTTGCTAGAAGGTGGAGAGATATTTATATATTCCTTGAAGATTTTGTATTATTTATGAGACCTGTAAAAAAAAAAAAAAAGAATTACTTTGAAATAAAGGTGAGCTCATGTTTAATAAAATTAATGGGCTAATAGAATCTGAGTCACACCACTAATTGTCCTTCCATGAGAGGCACAGCACTTAGGGTAAAGAGATAAATGGCATATGTCGCTTTGCCTCTCTAGTTTTGTCCTTTCTTATTTATGTTTCTCTCCATGTCACTGCAGGAGTCTTGAAGCTTTATATTAGGTCTCTTCTTTTTCTTTCTCTTTTGCATTAATGTAGTAGTACTTGTAGCTTTCACTTGTGATTCTTCCTAATGATTATATTACATTTCATCATAGCACTGAATACTGCTTTCTATTTAAATGATTTTGGGAAGCGGACTGTATCAACTTACTTCACTCAAACTTACAAAAAAAATACATAGGCCTTAATTTTATGCATGTTTCTTCTTAATTTTATTCACGCTTCTTTGAAACTACTGGCATTTTTAAAGGTGGTTATATGCAAAAATCTTAGCAAGAGTGGGAACTCAGGCTGTATTTTCTTGCACAGTATAACCTTGAGGGGTGCATAGCTGTAAAAATTCAGCGTCATCCCGTACAGATTTGTCTCCTCAGAACACAAAAACACTGCAACCTAAGATTAAATGAGCAGCTGGTAGAGAGTTTCTGATTTGATCATGTTGCTTTTTTAGACAGACTAATTGTTCTGATTTATGGTTATCACCTGTATTTCATGGGTGCTTGCTTCCAGCTCTAATTAATGGATAATTTTTAACTGCTGCAACTTTAATTGTTCCTTGGATTTCAAAGAGTAGAGGAAACATGGTTGTTAGCAAATGGAGGCCTTGCTTCTATGACCTTTTTTGTGTTAGAAATGGAAATTATAATTGTTCAGGATTGGGGTTTTTTTGAGACATGGAATTTTACACTATCTATGAAACAATAATATTATATTACATACATAGTGATGACTATGATTAAAAGTATACAAAATTTATCTTCAACATTAAAAAAAATAAAAATCATTTTAAACTTTCTACTATAGGGTTGTTTGACAATATTTAGGGCACAGCACAGCAGATCTCTTCAATATTTTTTTCTTTTACTCTTGGTCACTATATAACTCAACAGACCAGTTTTATTAGTCCCTCAGTAACCTTTTTTTTGACTAATGAATTCCATTCAGAGATACATACAATCTTGGTCTGAAGATTTAAAGAGATAGAGAATCCATCACTTCCCTTTGCTATGTCATTTCAGTGATTTTGTGAACAATAAGCTACAGTTATGCTATTTTTTATAGTAGCTCTTCTCGACATGGTATGAATAATGAAGAAAGAGTAGATAAAAACAGAACATGGATCATAAAAGTCAATATTACAAGAGGAACAGCAGTACACAGACAAATAAGCAGTTAAAGACTTTTTTTTAAATTACAAAGTAACAACATGATTTTATAGTACATAAAATAGAATGCATAAGATCTAAGAGGTCACAGATTGTGCTGAGGTGATAGTTAGAAGTAGCTGATGAATATTGAAGTGTTTTTTAAAAAAGTTATCTCACAAGGGAAAACAGAGAAAACAGAATTCAGTCAAAATAGAATTCTTGTAGATGAAGTCTTCTTGAAACTGTTGCTAGAACTACAACTAGAAAAGTTTCTAAGACTTCATGATTTTTTTGTATTATTTTGAATGTAAAGAATAACATTGGTGAAACAATTGTGAAAAAAAAAAAAAACAAAAACCACCAAACAAAATACCCTCAAAACCAAAAACAACTAGATGATTTGGAAAGGTGTGGGGGTTTTTTTAATAGTTTTATAAACCTACATAATAGTTACATAAACCTACATTTCCCCCAAAATCCTAAGTTTCTCTAACATATCACCTTTGATCAATTGTAAGTCATTCCTGTCACAAACACTCCCACATCTGAATAAATTTTTACCGTGGATGTTACTGCCACATTCTCTGTATTTTTCAGACTTTCCATATTTTTTTTCAGATTCATTCTTCAGATTTCCTTTCTGATTTGCTGGTTACAAAGCATATATGAAGCTTAGGGGAGTGAGAACACACACACAAAAAAAGGTCTAAATCTTAGAAGATAAATAAAAAGGTGAAAAATTATACTGAGTGTGTATGGGGAATGTCTCCTAGATCATGTAAAATTTAAGCTTCACCTTCAATAGTCTCCAAAACTATGTGAAATAAACTGGTTAGAGAAATTGATTAAATAATTAAAAAGATGTCCAGATACAATCCATGGAGTAAACTAGGATACTCTGAAAATGTTAAAGATTATTTCATAAGCTTTTAAAATAGTTCATAGAGTTATTTATGCATAGGCATAGATTTCATTAACAAACAAACAAACAAAACACAAAAAAACAAACCCGCCCAAAACAACCACCCAAACCAATAATTCAACTTTTATTTTTGAATGAAATATTTTGTGAAAAATTTGTAGATTTAACACCATACTCATCTGAGAAGTCTTACAACATCTTTGGACTAGAGTGTTTAAGAGCAGAAACCTGATTTAAAGCCTGTTCATAAAGCCCTCCACTAGGATAGAATGTGAAAAACCTTGCTTTAAGACTTTCTTATGTCAGTTTCATTATATCACAATTAATTTACATTTTTGAAAAAACAAACAAACAAACAAACAAACAAAATAGACATCTTGATTTATATTTCACCAAAAAGGTTAAAGCATGTTATAGCCATTAACTCTGCTTAAAATAGAATGTTTTATCCACTAACAAATTTATCATCTATTTCTCAAAGGGTGGAGAAATAATGAGATTGAGAGATATGGCTAAAACACACATATGTCAAGTCAAAGTTAATGTTAATGTAAGAAGAATATTCACTGGTTTGGCAGCCCAAGTTTTTGTCAGTTTCATTTGTGAACTGCAGAAGGGTTTGACTGTTATGAATCATGTTTTTTTTTCAGGAAAAAAGAATAGTTCCATAGTGAGCATTAGTCAAGTACAATAGAGGATTTAGATGTTTCTGTATTATAATAACTGTGTAAACTTTATCCTAAGTATGACTGCTCATTCTGTTTTTGTTTTAAAATATCTTTGTTTTCTTCCAATTCAGAACAAAATGAAAAATTTAAATCTCTCAGTAATGAAACAGGATCTCTCTTCCCTTCCCTTTTCCTTTCCCTTTCCCTTCCATAAAAAGAAATATCAAATTTCAGAGAAGCATATTCTTAACTCTGGTGAAACTATTTCACCTACCAGTTAAAATCATGTTTTCAGATGAAATCCTCACCCCTAGCTTATCTACATCTTTATAGGGCTGTTCTTATTTTTCCTCAGAGGCCAATAAAGTGCAACAAATGATTTTCAACCACTCATAACTATGTATATATGGCTCTGTTAGCAGTGAAAGAATAGTTGGGGTACTAAGAAAGGGATATATTTCTGAAAACAATAATTTTAAACTTTCATAACCAGTGTCTCAGTTGAAAACTGTTGCAAGACTATGCTGGTCCATCATTTATCATTGGCTAGTCATAAACATTTTTGCACATACTATCTTCTGTTTCTGTAGCTAGGCAGACTAACTGCCATTCATTGACAGGCAGATGTTAGCACTCTACATTGGCACGAGACCCCCACATGCATATGCTGTGCTCTGGTCTTCAACCAGACAGCTGTGGCCTAGGTGTGAGCCTTCAATGCAAAAAAGAGATGTTATTGCAGCATCACTATGCTTATTGCATCCCCCCGGAATGAATAAAAGCAGCAGGAAAATTGCAGTGACAAAATCATTTTTATGTCCCAGACATCAAAAGGAAAAGACTCTCAAATGAGGCAAAGAGGGCTGTGGTTCTACATTGTGCTAGAGTTCATCTTACCATGTAGTTGAGCTGCCTTGATCGGGTGGATGGAGCTTGCGCGAGAACATCAGAAGCAGGCTGCAGTCACACCTTTCTTTTGCTAAATAGACATATTCTAGGGACTAAGGTTATAAAACTGCACAAAAAAATGCATCAATTAATTTAGAAGAATTACCTGGTGAAATACAGTTTTAAATAGTGCACAATTTAAAGCTGCAAAAATAGATCGTATTTCAATGGTTTGATTACCTGTAGATTTGCCTACAGAGCAAGTTAAGCATTTCAGAAAAAAAAAAAAAATAAATCTTCAATCATTTAAAAATAGTAAATATTCTAGCTGCTCCTTGGCACAGCAGAGACAGCTTTAGCCTGTCCGACCTTCGTTAAGTCAAACTCCTGCTGACTTGGTAAATACTGTGTGCTGCATTAGTGAGCTTGGCCTTCACTGATGGGAAGGAGGGGAAAACAGGTTTATGGAGGTCTATTATGTTCCCATTAACCTAAAAAGCAGAGACATTTTCTGTCATTTTAAGTGTTCATATTCTGGATTCAGTAGCATTAAAGTCAACCACCTCTGCCCTTACTAACATATGTCATTATAATCAAAGGAAATGACTAAAAAGCTGGAGTACTCCATCTGTATCTTGCAGATCAGGCTTGGCTTGTATTCATGGGAAACACGTCCTTATGGATATGAATATTAATGCTTTAAAATGGTAGTCTTTGTGAATAGTTGTGCCCCTTTATCCCCTTTTTTCCTTTTTGAACTTCAACATTTGTTTGATATTTCATAATTGTACCCTTTCTGTCATGAAACAGACACAGACGTGGCCCTCTGGTCAAGGCTGCGTATAGGTTCTCCAACCTATAACTCTGGCAAGAAAAAAGAATTTTGGGCTCAAATTATTTAGAGGATGCCTTATAAAAACAAATCAAAAGCATATATAAAGAGGGTCACTGGAAAAAAAAAAAAGGTGATTCTGAAGGATATTTTTATTTATCTATATCTGTTTGGTTTATACTTGGAAGACGTCTGTCTTCCAAGTATATTTGTGAATGTATAAGTTAGCTAGCAAATACACTATGAAGATTACAGGGTTTGTGTTTGTGAACAGAGCCGTGTCTGAAACTTGGGTGTAGGAAATTACCTTGATGCGGCTTTTAATAATTTTCTTTTCCAGTTGCTTTGTTTGCTTTTCCATGCCCAGGTTTCTTGTACTGTCTGGTCAATAAGTTCCAGACACAACACCTGCACGTCAAACACATACCTGCAATTTCCTTAGAATATTAGGTACTTGCCTTTTTGGTGGAAAAGGTGCAATTGCATGTCACATTACACCGATCGTTGTAACGTGCTAATACTGCACCTCATGTATACTGATGCTTTCCTTTTTGGAAATCAAAAATCCTAGGATCATCATAACATTAAAAGGTATACCATACAGTATTTAAGTCATATATTAGAGAAAATAGTACAAGAAGAAACTAATCCATCAATAAGGTGATTTTCTCTTTGGACTATAAGTGCTCTTTCCCTCAAATTCTGAACCTTCACAGCATTGCTGCATCTTTTAGAAACTTCACAATGTGGATTTTGTAGAGTTGCTGAAATTACTTATGGTATTTTCAAAGCAGACTACTTTTTATTATTATTATTTTTCTGCAATCTATAGAAAATGATAGTTTTTCAATTTTCAGAAAATGGAAAAAAAGTATCAAATTGAATGATATATGAATTGTAATTTAGCCTGTTTATTGAAACCACATACATTTAACATTAAGTACCAAGTACATACAGAGAAGGAGACTAGGGGCCAGCCTTTAGGATAAGGCTGCAGGTTTTATTGAGCCTCTTTTGAATAAAAGAAATTTAGAATAAATCTGTTAGCTAAACGGAGCTAAATGTTTTAAAAGAGATGGGAATCACAGCCCAGGTATTCCTTGCAACTTGTTATAATCCTTTTCTCCACGACTGGTAAAGAAAAAACCTCAGCTGCTGTGCCAGCAGTTGGCTTAAGGTAAGAGTTGCATTAAAATGCATGCTAGGTTCATGTTATAGAACTTCTTTGCTGTTATCCAGGTGGTATTGAGGAAGGTCTTCTGCAAATTACAAATTTGGCAGTTTAACAAGTCTGTCAAGCTTGTCAATTGTCAGGGAGAGAAAATGGGTAATCATCAGGAACAAAGTTCAAGGTGACGTCTTTGCTAAGGTGCAAAATGCTAATAGCAGCAAATAAGTATGGATATGAGCAACATCTACCTGAAAATTACAAACCTGTTGCAGTATCTTTGTGTCTTATAGTACAGCTAACACCCTCCAAGTGGATTATCTCTGCTGGTTATCGTCTGCCAATTATTTTCAGCATTAAAAACAATGCATCTAAAAGAAGCCAGCCCTCTTGTGATCACCTTTTTAATTAACTCTTAAACTTGACATGCAGTTTCCTATTATTAAGTTTACTTTCTTTTGCAAAAGGATAACACTGAAAAGATCAGTTTCCTCAATGAGGTTAAAGATGTAAAAGGAGGAAGAAGCAAACTCTCACTCACTCTTAAGGTGATTTCCTCCCAGATAAAGTGATTAAAAAAAACATCAAAAAAGAGAATCTCTTTCTTTCCTGGGTAGACTATGTTACAGGCCATGTGCTAACCAGATTTTTTTTTTACTTCTGCAGTTGTTAACTTCCTGTAATTTCAGCTAGTAGGCACTTTTCAGTTTATTTTATTTTGCAATCTATAGCCATCAGCAATATTTAAACATTGTGAAACAGAGTGAACAGAGACAATAAAAGGGAAACCAAACCTCCTTGCTTAAGTTTTTCCATCATAGCAAGACTAATTTCAGCATCTGACTCATTAACTCCTTTATTTTGTAACTATAATAAAATATGATGCAATCAGATATGCTACATGGAAGCTTAGATACTCAACAAGGAAAACTAAAGAGCAGATGACTAGTGACTTTACATATAATTCAGTCAGAATTCACCTGATCAGATTTACTCTTTTTTTCAAGTGAAATTTTGATATAGAATAGATTTTTGACACTCTTACCATGTAATTGTACAACATTTAATAATTAATAACTGGTTTTGCTGATAAACTATAAAAGCTTTTCTTGCTTACCATGGAATTAAGTCCCTTTAAATTTGGGTTCTATCTTCTATCTGACTAAAACTTCAGAATTAGATCAGGTGTCCTTAAAATAATACCGCTGCTACGTACTTTAATGAGATTTAATAAACTCGGGTGGTTGCTACCTGTTAATGTACTACTAAATAACTTATGACTGACATCGTGAGTTCCCTGAGCACAAATACATCTAATGAAGGGAAATACTATTATAATTAACACAGCAATCTGTGTATTTTATTAGGTATGATAGTGAAAATAATGACAATTCAGACTGCCTTGTTTAGGCACAATGTACATATTTTTGTGATGTATGAAAAGAAGCATATTAGATCACTTAGCCGACTTTTACTGGCCTTTACATAATTACGCAATAGTTATCTATTAAAAGACCTCTTTTTTTCAAGCATTCCACTTATCATCAGTGGAAAATGAAAATCTTAACAGTCCTTCATATTTTACTGCAAAAGAGAACATAAGTGCAATTTGCAGTTTGTAAAGCACTGGGATAGCCTGTGAAATCAAATACTCTATAAAAGACTAAAATGATCATATCTGATTCTCTTTTGGTACAAGATGACATGCTTCACTTAAAGTCAAATGAACTCTCACACTTTTAAAAGTTATTCTTCTCTTTAACTGGGGTGGCAGGTAAAGTGGGAATTTTAATTTGTTTCTTCCCCATCTTCTCATTCTCACTGCATGTGCTGTTTGAAACAAAACAGTGTAGCAATAATAACAACAAAAAAACCCATGCTACAAATCTAAACATCCTGAAAGAACCAATTGAACACAAAAGTTAGCAATATTGTTACAACTGTAAAGGAAACAGTGGCTAATCCTTCGTAATTTCAGATACTAGTTTCATATGGTATGATGAAGTCAATTTCCAATGTCACGGCTGTCTCCTTTTCACACTCGGTAAAAGTATGCATAGTGTAAATTATTACATTTTTAGTTTATTTTGCTTGAACATGCAACCTTATGCGTGTCCTTATTTTTTGCCTACCTTCTGAGGAACTGCACAGTTCCCATACAAATCAATGGGTTTTGCAGGAGCTCAGGATTAACAAGGATTTTCTCTTTGAGGTTTGTGTGTATACACAGATGCATAATACTTCCATGTATATTTTTATGTTTTTAAGTACATACATATGTTTATGTGTGCAGGTGTACACATGCATTTGTGCAGCCTGCACAATTAGATTGATCTACCTGACAAAGTTACTGATCTCATGAGTGACTGGAAAACAAGTTCAGATTTCAAATACACTCTTGAAATTACAGAAAATTTTTGACCAAGGCTAGAAAAAGCAGCTGGGTTTTGAAGCTTTCCAAATATATAAAGGAGAAATTACAGTTGCAGGTATACTTTACTTCCTCTTGGTCAGTTCACTCTCTCTCTTTTTTTCCTTTTTTTTTTTTAATTATCATTATCATTATTCATTAATAATTACATAGTGTGAAAATTTGTAGCTACCATAGCAATGAATAGGATTTACTCACAGACTATGACTTCCTGAGTAATTTATATATGGGTTGGTATAGAAATTAATTTCTCTTTCTGCAGAGATAAGGAGGTCTGATTCTTGATCCTAATGTTAGGAAAGTTGGTCTTGTTTTGCAGAGAAAAAACAGTATTTCGGATTTGTAGACGATTTCATCTGAGGATATGTTCTTTCTACTTCAAGATTAGTAGTTTTGTTACAATTCAACTCAAGTAAGCTTCAAGTAACCAAATAATTATGGCAGTACTAGACTGCAAGGAAATAAATCTATAAACAACTGTGGAGCTATTGCCTAAAATTGTCTTAATGAAAGCTGACATGTTTCTGAACAGAATTTTGGAACTGTTATTGAAAGGATTATTAAAATCAAGGAATGCAAATAGGTTGAGTAAGATGTTCAACCTCTGTAAAAAAAGGCACACTGAGAAAAGCTCTCATATATAATAAAACACACATTAACACAAAGCAACATTTTAATTCTTTTTTTCCAGTACACTGCTCCATTAAAATAAGTTGTACTGTTGTAGTCAAGAGTTACTTCACAAGCAAAACAAGAAAAGGAAGTTTTTATACTGTATGTCTTTAAGTTACATTTTCCACAAGAAATAAAATGCCTATTAGATTTTGAAAGGCATTACACTATACACCTGTAGGTGCAGCTCCAGGACATCCAGTAAAATGCCTATAGTAAAAGTCTAGATTCATCAGAATAATTCACTTGAAGAGGCAGATGTTACAGGAAGTGAAGATCTAAGGAAATTAGGAATAGAACTCATGGAGTTCTACAACTTCTCCTAAATATTGCTTAGTCATCCTTGAACCAAAACCAAGACACTACAAAGAGCTAAAATTTGCATGCAGGAATATAAATATAGCTTGGCAATATAAAAATCTTTTTGGTATTAAGTTCTTAAATTTAATCTAGTTTTACTATTAACAATCATTTTATCTGCAGTAGCTTAAAATAGTTTATTAATTAATGTTCTTTACTCCACCCAAATACATGAAGACTTAAAGATAGCTTTTAGGGGAGAAAATACAATTAACTTCTCAAGACTTGTTGAAATGATGTAAAAATCTTCTTATTGATCCTGAATTCAATATGATAACCATGCACTTAGGGGATTTTGTATGAGAATGAATAAAATGCCATATTGGAGCTTCTGAAGCTCCGTGAATTTTATCACTTAACGCCACTGAAAACTCTGGACCAGATATTTAGTGTGGCTTAGGGGAGGAGAGAAGAGATGGAAAAAAAAAATTACCCATGTAGAATGTATGCTACAGGCTGACCTCTTTAAGTTTGTGTGGCACTGAGTTTACGGTCTTTACAGCACTTTTTAACTAGAAATGTAGTTCTGATGAAAGATTGACCACAGTTATATAATTGAAGAATTGTTTTGCGTATAAAAAAATCTCTGTCTTTACATAAGACAAGGATCCATTAAAGTCCACTATTTCCCAATATTTTACCAGATTTTCCCTGGTTTAAAATCTGCCTAAAGACTGAATAGATTTTGTACAGTTTGGAATAAGAACGACACGTGTATTGACTTTTACAAAAAAAAAATGACCTCAATTTCACGGGTTGCATGTTGCATTTCAGAATTGACCTTTTAACTCTCTGATTCTGTGCACTGTATTATAGAGAAGTCTGCATATGCATTAGTCATCTTTTTTTTTTTGTTTTATTGACTGTCCAGGTGTCTATGGCTTGGTGCTTTAGTAGGTGCTATGGTCGAAGAAGTGTCAGCTTGTAGAGGAGTTAGTATTTTTCAACACTTTTGAACTGTATTGCTATACCATGATAGAGTAAATTTTTTTGGAAATTACTTGCTTACATATTCAGGAAGACTGATAGAATATGTGTGCCTCAATGGGTTCTGGGGCACAGAGTTATTATAATTTGCATTCAGACAGCTATGAAATACTAATGATATTTATAGGTGATAGAAAAAAACTGCCAATGTCCCAGAAGTACCTCTACACTTGACAACACTTTCCTGTCCTTTGGATAAATTCTAATAATTGAAAAATTAATGAACGAAGATTTCAGAAAAATATAATCTGTTCATATAGGATTTTTTTTGTGTTTTCTTCCTGAAATTTTTGAAAGCAAATGTAATATAGACATTTTTTTTTTCTTTTTCAAGTTTATTCAAATGTACTTTTAGTTGAAAATCACATGGAGAAGTTAGTAAAAGACCCTATAGCTAAGATCTATAAGAAGAAGCTTTTCCTTAAGTTTCTTACTTTTAAATTTGCTTATAATTTTAATAAATTTTTTAGCCAAGTTGAAACTTCCGTTATACCTCTTCCAAAGTTTCAGCAAAAATTTTTTATCCTTTGCTAAGGATCTGCACTTGAAATTTTCCAACAGAAAATCAGGTAATATGTAGTCTTTCCCTCAGTTTCTTTAAGAAGCTTCAGACTCTCAAATCACCAGTTCACTAGTTAGAGATTTAATACGAATTTCTAAGCAACTCTTTTGTGCAGAAGAGGCAATTGCTTAAAGGACAACCTACATGTCAACTTCATTGTATATACAGCCAGGCTCCATGGCATTCCCTGAGTGATCAAAGTGATATTCTGAAGCAAAGAGACTTGAAAGACTACTGTAGAGTAATGGGACAAAAGCTATAAAGACTTTTTGTATTATAACATCAGAAGGTGGGTTACATGGGAAATCCTTAGAGAAACAGTTAATAAGAAGTCCCAGTGTAGATTATGTAGATACCTGAGCCCTTGATCCTGTTTTCTATGAGAAAATGAATTAAAGTGATTGATTTTACCTAGTTTTATTGTTTTTCAAAAAATTATTTATTTATTTATTACCCTCACCAATAAAGGATTTACTGTTTTTATTTCCACTGGAAAAAAGAAATGGTAGGTATAAATATAATAGCTTTCACAAACCTGGATGAGATGTAGCTAATATCACTAAATGAATGTGTGTGTAAACTGCCTTTTTAAAAGACAAACATTTTTTTGTCTCGTGTTTATTGCTTATGAAATGTGGTACTTTATGAAAGCTGGCTCATAACCGGTTAGTTCTATCACCTCTTCTGAGAATGAACAAACTGCAGACCTACGTTTAAATTATTGGTGTATGTGCAGAGAACCTGCAGGATACTCCAGCAGTCCTAGTTTACTACCAGGAATGTTCTCTTTTTGAGGACGAATACAACCAGGAATTTTTTACGATCTATTAAACTCTTCTTAAATAACCTCAGTTACCTCTTACAAGTTCTTACAGAAATTATTTTTGCTAATCTAATCTTTGCACTTACACTTTCTTTCCACTTTAAGATATTAGGTCTTTGGGAGCTCCAGTTGTACATATTACAGGTTTTGGTAGGTTTCTCTTTGACCTTATTTGAGTGTATTCAGGTCACCATTCGTTGCTGACAAAGAATTTCCACATCAATGATTTATTATTCAACAAGATTTGATATGTTGTCAGGTTTGTTTATTGGAACCAATTCTTAGAAACAGATAAAAGATTTTAGAAATTCCAGATTTATTTTTCTGATGGCTACAAGAGATTTGATATATTTCCTGAAACTGAAATCCTTTCTAAAAATCCTTTCTTTCTTTGCATGTAGCAGAGGTATACAAAGAAACAAAGATTTCCTGCTGTGGCATAGAAATTGTATTAGTGCCATTAGTACCTTGGACCAAGATCATAATGACTCATCCCTAAAGGAAGATGCATATAATCTATATTGAAAGGTGCATTTAAGTCTGCCAGAATGTTATAATAATTTAACTAATTTATTATTTGGTAAGCTGCAAAATTTGAATCTTCTACATCACTTCTCACTCCAGAACGTAAATTTTTTTGTATTATTTTCACATTAAAATTATTCCAGAATTCTAGCCTCAGCAATGAATAGACAGTAGAAAAGAGAGGCAAAATTTGTGTTTTCTTAGCAAGGCAATGGCTTGAAACATGTGTAATGGCTAGTAGTCTTCACTACAACACATATTTTGCATTCAATACTATGCACAGCTGTGTGACTATGTATTCAGGATCCACTGCTGCACACCTTTGCCAAGGTGGAGATAAGTTACTTCTTTGCTGCCTTTGTACCACTCTGTAACAGCAGTCAGTCACCTCAGTGGAAAGTGTGAGGACTCATTACTCTCATTGCTTTTGATAAATACTACATTGCAGCTGTTAGCTGTAGTTTCTCATTTAAAAAAAAAAAAAAAAAAAAAAAAGGACTAGAATATGTTTTTGTACTAATAATGAATGCTGCAGATACAACTACACGAGTATAGAGAATCCCCGTTAAAGAATAAACTGTCACTAACAATTTATAATATTTTCCAAGTGGGAAATGTTTACATACCACCTAGGTTTCCCCCAGTTCCCAAACAATTAGGTGAAGTCAGAAGAATTGGAACTGCTTACTTCCTTTAAGGTTCTACTTGAAAGTTTCCAGAAGAGTAGTAGTATATGATATATTTATGAAAATAATTTCAAATATTCTAGCAAGAGAACTTATATTTCTGCCTAGCTATATATAAAACATTTTAGAAAAAGACCAGAGAAGTAGAAGAAATACAGGAACCCTAAATAATTAATGAAGAATAGTATAATATTAAACCAGTTCTAGTAGTAACAAGCAATTAGATAATCATATTAATTAGGGTACTGACAAAAAAAATCTAAAAATTACTTCTTTTCTTAATTTCAATCAGTTTATGACATGAACTGTAAGACTCTTTGAATAGGAGATTCTGTTTTACCAATAGCACTTCATGAGTAATCCGGTGACCTGACTCTGCCTTATGAATACAGTTTTGTCTTTTACTGATCAGTTCTTTCTCCAGTAAAATAAATTGCTTAAATTTTTATGAAAGAGTTCAACAAAGTTTTTTACTGAAGTAAACTGCCAGAGATTATAATACTGGGTTTAGTTTAATGCGTGTTAGAAGTCTCTCTTATCTGAAAATAAAACATGCTCCTAGAAGCATGTACTTTTCTCCCAAAATGTTGATTAAGTTCCACAGGAGTTCATCACAACACCTTGTATAACCTTTCATTGAATTAAAACATAGCACAGTTCTACTAATTGTATGACATCTACCATAAAGGAAAGTTCACTTTGATTTTTCTTAATAGTCATGTAAATATGCCTTGAATTCCAGTTTTCTGTAAATGGTATCACGACTGATTGGTAACCATCTACAGACATGTGGCCAGTGATAATCTATGAATAATGAAATTATATCTTTGCTACCAAACCTTTGGTTTGAAGGAAAGTACTGTAATTTATAATACTGTCTTATATTAAAAAAAAAAAAAAAAAAGAAAACTAAGAAGTTGGCTATGAAAAATGTTCCACTTCAATTTATATCATTTATTAATTATTCTAGAACACCCAGTGAAAACTGTATGCTTCCTTAAAGACAATGAATATATTTGAATAGGTAGTTTTGGCAGAAAGTATGAATTTGCTTAAATAAAATTGTGTCTTATTTGGAGAGAAAATCAAATGTTTTAATTGAACTTGAATTGAGGAACTTATTTCAAATCAAGGATAAAATATTTGATCCCATAAGAAAGGCCCTCCTAGCATCACCAGGATGCTGGTGATAAGACTTCACAATCCGTTAGGTGAAAAATAGAAGGTAGAGCATAAATTTGGATCTTAATCACAAATGCCACATAGGCAGCATCTCCTTAGCTTTAATGAAGTGTTTTGAAAGGTTGCATTTCATTCTAATTTGGAAATTAATTTATTTTGCTTTGAAATTGAAATTGAAACATACACACACAGTTTTTTAAAGGGATTTTGAGACCAGTCACTCTTCCTTAATTTCTGTTTCATTAATATAAGATTGGAACAAATTTTTTACATTAGGGATTTTGAGGGATGGATAAGATTTTTGATGTTGTGAAGTAAAGCATTCAACGAAGGATTGATTACAGGCTAGTGAATAAAACCCATAGGATTTCAATCTGCACTTTCAATCGATATTTAAAGTGTGTACAGAGGTAAAAAGTAATCATGTCTGTGAAATAGAATTCCACGTACTATTACAAATACTCATCAGAATGATTGTTCTTTGTTGATTTGCCGTTCTATCTTCATGTACACTTTCTAGAAATGTTTGAACATAAAGCAGAATTTTGCCTATCAGTGTGAAACACTGCAGGAACAAGTTCATTTTCAGATGCAAGCCAAAATAAGGGAGCAAAACCATTGAATATGGTTTTCAGTCTAAAGTATATTAAAATTATTATTTTAAAAAATTTTATTAAGTATACTTAAATGGTGGTGACTGTTAGCTGAAAAATGATTGTAAGCAAAGGTTGAGAAAGGAAAGAGCCATTTCACACCGATCTAGCCAATTGCATGCTTGGCAACATGGCAGCAGATGGGTGAAAGGGAGGTGATGGTATTTGGAATGGGCATATGAATTTCATCTTGCCTGCTAACATGTTTTCAATTAGTACAGTGCAATCATGTTCAAAAGTAAAGCAATATGTCGATTAAGGTTAAAAATCTGTATTGAGGAATACTGTACTGTATGTAATTTCTAAAACATCAACAAAGGGTACTTAGGTCAATTGATAGACACCCATATATTAGAGGAATCCTCAGTTTAACAATTTCTAGGGTCATGACTCTGAGATCACTGCCTGCCGTCAACGTTTCTGTCAGATATATTTAATCCACATAGATACAATTTTGAAAAAAATTCTACATTTAGTATTACACTTTTATATTCAATTTTGATAATACTTTTTTTTTTAGAGGAAATAAACACATAACATTAAATGTAATGATGCGTCCATAAATGAAGATATCAGAAAGATATGTTTTTTTAAAGGAATGGATTGAAGAGAAATAATAGAAAAAAGAATATTAATGTGTAGTGTCTTGAGTGCTATTGGAAACAATGACTTATTTATATCAAGAAATGTTCTAGTAGGTACTTTATGGGAGGAGTTAATGTTACAGTTCTCTGAAAAATACCAGAAATTTGCCACTGTCAAAGCTTGGATAAAAGGATCATTGGTCATTTCTACTAATGCTACTTATTTCGTTTTGTTTCAGTCAGCTGCCCTTTCTTCTTACATTGGTCTAAAGGAGAGTAGCTGCTCTTTCCCCCCAGCACAAGAGGATTTAGATATGTAACATTTTGTTGTTTCTCTGTTGTAAGCAAAATTTTCCAAAGGAAAAAAATCCACAGCATATTATGTAATAAACCTCTTTAGATTAAGTTGAACAGTAAGATACTGACAGATATTTCTGTATAGTTTGTGCTACATTGTCTGCAAAATTGGTGAAGCCAGAGAGAAGAAAATATGTCCAAAAGTTCAAAATTGTAACCTACCTGCCTACACAACAGTATTACCTATTAACCAGTTGTACTGTAGCCTGTAGTTGCATAACAATTCAACTGTTCCTTCCTGACAATGAATTATTGGGAGACCAGTACATTATTTTCTGAAGTGTTTTATCCAAGACAACGGTCTTGAGAGATTTCAGTTTTGTATCCCTAGTCTCGATATTCATCACATTCTAAGTGAAATAATAAATTCATAATATTCTGACTAGATTGGAGACAAAATAAAAGGATTGTGTTTAATATCAGTTAGCTAGACACTATTCAAATAAGCCTTATATTCAAACTGTTATTCAATTTCACGGCAATAAAAAAGAGATTCTAAAATTAAGTAGAAGGTTTTATCTTTAGCATTAACAGTCCCTAAGTAATGTCCTACCAAAATAAGCACAGACAGTAGGCTAAAAGAGGAAACAGAAGAAAAAGAAAATCGGGACCAAGACAAAAATTAGTACCAGATTTTGAAGTACAAGCATCAGTGAGGAAAATTTGATTTGGTAAAGATGAGGTACTAATCTAGCAGAGTAAAATCACTACCTTAATTTCCTTTAAGTAAAAATACTAGGGTTTTATTTAAGCAATTTAAAAAAAAAATTAATGCTATATCTTTTGCTGAAAGCCTTATATATCACCATTGTAAGTACTTTTCCCTTTCTTGGATACCAAAATTCTGTAACACAACTGCATGACTTAATAATTTAGTTAAGACAGCTTAATAGAGTGGGACAGTCACATGTGCTTCTCTAACTTGTGTTATGCAATGTCTGAATATGCAGAGTTCAAGGTACTGTAAACACCGATACATAATATGCAAACTCCTTAAAAGCTTGCAACGTGAAGCCTGAGATCACTTAGTCAGAGATTCCTGCTGGGAAATATAGATTGCTTGTGCTCAGTGCTGAACTCCCATGAAGTTAAAAAGCTCTCTTTGTCCCAGAGGGCGGGCAATTTTCTTCTACAGGTGGCAAGGGGTGTTGATAGAAAAGGCAGCTATAAATTTAAGGAGATAGACAGTGAAAGGAGTACATAGCGAGCTGTCACCATGGGCAAAACACCTTGACTGTTCATGCTGGCCTGTTGACTATTTTAAAAAAGACACAGATAGAAAAGAAAGGAGGGTGGACTCAGAATTTGGTGAAATATGCGACCACAGTTGTGTTTATTTAGCTTATATTAATTCAGATGCAATATTTATATTTTTGATTCTTTTTCCTTGATATGCAACAACATATTTAGTAGCTACCTACACTGTTAGTCCCTGATATGCATTATATTTAATGCTGTCTTTGAAAGTGGTTAATAGTTTATTTCTAAGAAGAATCTGGCATGTTTGTTTCTTTGTTTCCTTGGCCCAAAAGAGTTGGCCAATTAATTTCTTAAATATGTCCTCTATTCCAGAAGCCAAAAGAAAAGAACTTATACTATTTATATATACTTATAAGTCAGAAAGATTTGTAAAAAGAAAGAATGTTGCTACATTTGAACAAAAAATCCCACCTAATTCTAAACAATAATATTGGAAATAATATTTTCATTTCTTAGAAGCAACTCCAAGACTAACTTTGGGAAATACTACAAAATTAGTTCATAAAAACAGTTGGAAAACCCGTAATGTAAGGTCTTTTGGTCAGAAGAAAAAGTCTGTCGCAGCACATCCAGACTCAAAGCTGGAAAATTTCCAAAATCAAAATTAACACATTAATCGTTTGTGAAGAGATACATAAACCATGATAGCTCTGGATGTCAATTTCTGTTGATTGTCATGATGTGCCTTTCTTTCCTTTTAAATGGTATCCTCTCTGAGTTTTCTTAGAATATTTGACTGAGATGTTGATATAGATTATGACACAAAACTTCATTTAAAGACTGTAGATGCTGCAATTGGAGCCCTCTGCTCTTAGAATAGAGTAGGGTGCTACAAGAACATCACACAACAAAACATCTTTTTTTCCATTCCCTTTTCACTTCTGCGTGCCATTTTGGTTATTAATTCTAAAAGCTCTGAATATTATGATCATTGGTCTTCTGAAATAACACATCTTTTCCTATATCTTTAATAAAGAAGGCTTCAGAGACACTTGCTGTGCTCACTAGGTTAAAACTCTTCCAGGGCTAAAAAAAAAACCAAAACAACAACAACAACAACAAAAAAAGACTTTTTATCTTTCAGTTCAGGAAAGGTTATAAACAATGACAGGAATTGAAATAACCTGTTTAGTTACCTTCAAAATCAAGGACCTTTGGTAAACCTGTGAACTATGTACAAAATGCCTCATTTCCTGGTTTAGCACTTTTAAACTAAGCTAAATCTGGTCAGAAGAGGGAGTTCAAAACTTTTATCCTTGTTAGTCTTTTGGCTCTACTGAGAGTAGTTTGTTGCTGAACTTTACTGCAAACTGATGAATCCGAGATGATCTATGACTATGATACCTCTTTGAAAATATTGTTATGATAGAAAGGTCACTGAAACACTAAAATTGCAAAACCTGCAATACACAGGATACTAAAAAAACCTAGAATATTCATAACTATACTGCATCAAATTTCTGTCTTACTCTCCTCAAATAATGAGATGTACTAGGAGAAAGAACAATTTCAAGAGTTGTCTTCTCTGTTAAGTGACTTTAACAGGAAAAAAAAAAAGAAAATTACTCATTTCATGGACAAAGGAGGGTTTTATACTGGAATTGCCATTAATTTTTTCCACAAAATTAGACATGTTAAGACAGTGGTAGCTCGGTGGTTGATAACCTCTGGATTAAGTGTTAACTATGGAAAGAAAGGCATGGCCATTATATTTTCTCATCTTTCTAATTTAGCTTTCCTTGTAATGGGGGTTATAATACAGGTATATGGTATAAAAAAGTGTGTTTTATTTAAGGAATTAACTTTGTTTTTCTTTTTATACCACTCTTGTATGTTGATTTTTTTTAATCTATTCTGGCTTTTTTAAATGTTCTTAGAAATTTTTTAATGTAGTGTGGGACTAAAGTAACTTTTTATGTTTAGCTTTGAAGTCTACAAGACAGTGGTAATTACATGTATAGTTCTACAGTTAGAGCACTGAGCTAACAGCAAATATGTGCAGCTCCACGTTGAAGCATATACACACTTCTGCATGAGCTCATGCACTCCAGATATTTGTAAATAAAAAATATGATATAGCTTGCCATGCATTAAGTGAAGACTGTGAGAACAGTTGTCTGCTCTGGGAAGACAGATTTATTTTTTTTTATTTCTTTTAAATAGACTACCTTTACTCTAAAGAAATTGAAGTACTTTAAAATCCTTGTTTTTAAAATATAGGGATAGAAAGTAGGGCAGAAAAGAGCAATAATTTAATGAGAAATATGTTTTTTAAAACCCGACTATAAATGGGTACACTCTGCATGATCAAGGGTGAGTCAAAACAAGATGGAATCTAAGTTGAGCAAGACAACCAGTAAAAATATGACACCCTCAGAGTTAATTTTACAGCTGCTATGGAAGCAAGTAGTTTCCATTAGATGGAATTATAAATGGATTATAAGACAGAGAGTCTGGTGAAAAAAATATCATATTCCACAGTCCATTGTAAGGATTACATATCTGCACCCCACACACTGCATAAAATTTATTTTGTGTTTCATTACATCTAAAGGTTTATTCTTCTATTGATGTATGGTTTAAGCTATATACATGCATCAGAAGAAAATAAACTCTTTCATTCCAAATTCATCAAGTGAGCAATATGACAAGTTACATGAGTGCTTGTGCTCATTATAATCATTTGCCCTTTATAATTACAATACATTGTTATTTCAAGAAGAAAAGATATCTTTGTGTGTATTTTCCTATTTACATTTTAAGTTATGCCAATTTTATAGAGCAAGACTTTTTTTTTTTATCAAAAAGCTCTCTGAACAATGCATCTTAAGTACAGAGAAGTGGAATACTTATTCCCTTAAGAAGGAGGAAATTATTTCAGTAGAACATTTAAGTTTTAGATTGGTTGCTCAAATTCAGGAACCTAGAGAAAAAAAAAAGGTTTGGCCTTCAGTCTTCACTCTTTAACAACTTTAAAATTGTATTTTCACTTTAAAGATACAATAGTATAAGGTTAAATTCACAACAGAACATTGTGTTTAGTCCTATAAAAACATCAGAAATTAGTGTCTCTGGCCCTTAGGCACTTGCAATAAGACACTTCTTAGTAGGGAAGAGAAATATATGAGTGGGCAAATATTATAAAAACAACCAAATCTTAGCTGATTAAGCATTATCAGTTGATAGGTGTTTTGATTTTTAAAAAATACATATTATTAAATTATTTTCAAAGATATATATCCTACAAAAGTGCCTGATACAATGAGAAAGCTTTATCAAAACATTTATGAAGCTCTGATCCTGCACAAAGGGGAAGTGTATGGGAGAGTTCGTATGTTCTCTGAAATTTAAAAACTATACAACATTTATTTTAGACAGAGCCAAAATAAATCAGTTTGGTTCATCTGCGCTTACTGTTCGTGCACATGTTTAGATACTTCTTGGAATCAGTGCAGGGTTCCATCATGACTCTCGTGGATAAGTAAGTGAAGACTAACTCTCTGTTACTTTTCTACTCCCTATGTTTTCTTGCTATTGTTCAGTGAATGCTTACCAAATATTTATTAAACAGCATAAAGCAAGCACTGACTCAAAATCCTGGGATAGTAGGACTTGTGCAAGCACGGAACCAAAAGATAGTGTTTTTCAGAGCATATGATATAACAAAACGGACAACTTATGGATAAAGACACATTGGAAATCACAGGGAAAAAATGAAACAATGGCAGTCATCATGGCAGATAGTAGTACAGTCCTTCAAGAGCATAAACACTTCTATGGGTGGCTTTAGTCATCAGAGAAAAGTGGAATTTTAATGAGCTTAAAAGAAAATAAAGAAATAGCTTTGAAGATGTTTACAGGGAATTCTTCCCAAATGTCAATGACAACGTGAAGGATATTTATTTGAAAATTTAATAATGTGATGGTAAGGATTAACATCATGAGCTAGTAAGAGGTAGAAAATATCTTCTCGATAGTGCATAGGGATGATTAAAAGTTAGGAATTTTGAAAATGAAGGCAAGTCGTTAATATTCAATATGATAAAAGGAGAGAAGAAGAGCTATTGGACATATTGAAGATAAAGAGTACAGCATATGAGATCATGAGAGCCTGAATCATAATATTTGCACATGAATGGAAAGGAAAACATATATCTTAAAGCCTAAACATGATCTGAATGTATAAAGCAGAGAAAGATCAATAGGCACAATACTGGTATTCACAATGCCTAAGAAAAAGAGGTAATGGCAGGGGTCAAATACAGGTAAGAAGTCAAGATGTTTCTGTTAACCATAGTGAACGCGATGTGAGGATTATTGTCTATGGGCTAGAATATTTTAATTGGACCTCATTAGAGGTGCCTGGAACAGGAAAATAAAGTTAGGATTTTTTCCTAAGGACGTTAGTTGAATTTTTGGGTGAGACCATCCAGATTAGAATTCAAATGCAAAACTCCCAGAGTTTAACTATGGTTGCAGAGCACTTTGGGATTGCTGTGAATAGAGAGAGTGAGGAGAATTCTTTAAGGAAAGTTTTCCAAAAATAAGAATTAGTCAAGAGAGGAGTCATGGAAGAAAAGGAAAACAGTTTGTCTGACTATTCTGGTATTAGTCAAGATTAAAGTGGCACCTGTCTCTCAGAGTTTGAGAAAAAAGCTGTCAAAAGAGATTATGAGATAGTCTTTGATAAAGTTTTCAGATGTTGTCAGTGACTAAATGAAAAAAAAAAGTGAAAAAGAGGTGGTAGGTGCAAAATGAAATGGTGTTCAAGGACAGACATTTCTTAGTCTGAAGACACTAGCCACATTCAAGGAAAAAGCAAGAAGAAATGGAGAAACCAGTTAGGAAAAAAAATAGACAGTGGCAGACAAAATAAGGAATATTGAAAGAGATCATGTTGTAGAGATGGACATGACACTGAATATCAAGTTGCATCAATTGTTCTTTATTTTACAAGCAGTGCTTTTTTATATGCCTTTACTTGGATGATTATCTATGCATATACTCTACCATTCTACTTTTGCCCAATCCACTCTCACACCACGTGCCAGCCAGCCAATACAATTGTTGATCATGCACTGTTCATGCTCTGCTCAAAGCCAGGATGTTTGCCAACCCTTAGAATTTTTATCACTGTGTTCACTCGTTCTCAATCTTGCTTGCTGAGCTCTTCTCAGGACTCTCCAGTCTCTTCAAGGGTACATGGGTATCTGCTCAAGGTCAATGTTAAACTTGCATTCTGATCCCCCAGAGCAGCCGAGGTCTCCCACAAGATCATACAAAACAGGCTTGAAAGGAGGGAGAAAAGAAGGAGAGGTTTATGGAAAGAAAGAAACCACTGAGAAAAGAACAACATAGTTTCATATTTTGTCCTTTGTTTTCTTGGAAGAAGTGAAGCAGACATTTTATGAAGATGAAATGGAGGTAAAAAGAGAATGAGAACAGAATCAAGATGGAAAAGGGATGGCTGGCATTCATTTAGAAACCTGGAATTGTTTAGCAAGAAACATGGCAGATCTGAAAGAGGAAAATAAATCCATAGCATAGGCAAATGTCCTAGTCTATTTGATCTACTCTGCAATACCAGAGCATGAATCCGGAAGTGGATGGCAGCAGTCACTTTTCCGGGCAGAAGCCGGAAAGGTCCATGGTTGGAAGAGAGTGAAATAAAGAGAAATAAAGAATAAATGAATAAACAAACAAAACAAAACAAAACAAAAGTTAAAAAGAAAAGGGAAAAGAAAATGAAAAAATAGTAGAAGAGGTAAAAGAAGAGAAGATAAGAACAGAGAAGACAATACTTCTGGCTGGAAACTACAAAAAATCAAACAACTGAGTTCTTGTTTGTACCTATTGTGAAAGGAAGAAGTGGAAAGATAAGTCAAGAGGTAAAAGAGCTGGGAGGAAATGTGCTTTGTCTGTCCAAGTGCTGGGTTTCATGTTTGCTTTTGATGAACATCATAGGCTTCCTGTTTGCCTGCTTCTCTAGCTGGTCCTGTGCCTCTGAATAGGACCCCTGTCCTCCAGTGTATTCACCACCCCTCTCAGTTAGGTGCCATCTGCACACTTGCTGAGGGCAACCTCTGTCCTATTATTAGGTCATCAATAAAGCTTTTTGGCTCCAATATTGACCCCAGAGGAATGTCAGTTGTATCCAGCTTTTGTACTGCTTATCATACTATGTTGAACTCAATCATCCAACCAATTTTCTATCCATCTTATAATCCATTTATCTATACACATCTCACCAATCTGACTACAAGGATTCTCTGGGAGTCCATGCCAAAGGCCTTTCTACAGCCAAGGTAAACAGTATCCACTACTCTCCATTGCCAACTTCATTATAGACAGCCGTGAGGTTGCTCAGACATGATTTGTCCAAAGTTATTTATCAACAAGAGAAGCTCAACATGAGCTGGAAATGTGCGCTCACAGCCCAGAAAGCCAGCTGCATCCTGGGCTGTATCACAAGAAGCATTATCAGCAGGTCAAGGGAGGTGATTCTGCCCCTCTACTCTGCTCCCATAAGACCCCACCTGGAGTACTGCATCCAGCTCAAGGGATCCCAACATAAGAAGCACATGGACCTGTTGGAGTGAGTCCAGAGGAGGGCCACAAATATGATCAGTGGGCTGGAATACCTCTCCCATGAATGCAGGCTGAGAGAATTGGGGTTGTTCATCCTGGAGAAGAGACGGCTCCGGGAGACCTTATAGCAGCTTTCTAGTACCTAAAGCGGGACTCCAGGAATGAGGAGGGACTCTTTATCAGGGATTGTAGTGATAGGACAAGAGGTAACGGTTTTACACTGAAAGAGGGTAATTTAGATTAGATATTAGGATGAAATTCTTTATTGTGAGTGTGGTGAAACACTGGAACAGGTTGCCCAGAGAAGCTGTGGATGCCCCACCTCTGGAAGTGTTCAAGGCCAGCCTGGATGGGGCTTTGAGCAACCTGGTCTAGTGGGAGGTGTCCCTGCCCATGATAGGGGGGTTGGAACTAAATGGTTTTGAAGGTCACTTCCAACCCAAACCATTCTATGATTCTATGAACAGCAATCCATGGTGACCATGCAGAATTGGGTTTATTGTGTTTTGGTGCTAGTGGAAGGAAATATATGAACTATACTATCAGGAAATCAGGAAGAACCCAGGAAAAGAAATTTAACAGCAGGGCTTGTGTAGTAACTTC
Organism: Vanellus vanellus; assembly: GCF_965231255.1. Classification (NCBI taxonomy): domain Eukaryota; kingdom Metazoa; phylum Chordata; class Aves; order Charadriiformes; family Charadriidae; genus Vanellus; species Vanellus vanellus. The sequence goes on from NC_138908.1 coordinate 55,294,084, forward strand.
TCACGTAGCTCAGGAACTGTTTTGGGAAGCAGAAAAGTGTAAATACAGAAGAAACGTACAGATTTAAAACTCACTTGGGCTGGACTGTAGTCCTAAGAAAGTCTTGAGCCTTTCTCTGAAAGAATGCTTTCTTTTTCTGAAGAATTATGTTTTCCTAAATCAGAACTTCATAAAAGAAATTGGTTATGCTAGTCTTTTTCCCGGTTTAGATAATTTAAACCATTAGCTAATGCAATAACAAAAATTACAGTGAGCATAGATGGCATCTTTAATGTGAGTGCTTAAGGTGCTTCAACAGTTCAATGACTGAATTGTTACTGTTCTCTCATTATATGAATGTATTCTTCATACATTTAGCAGCAGCATAGGATCTAGATGTAGATATCTATCTTTCCTGCAGTCAGATAAAAAACACCTTAAAATATAATCTTTTATCCTAATCCATGTTATCCTTTTGTAATTTTATGTGGGAGAAAATGAATAATCATTAGTAATTGTAAGCATCCTACTGCACTGTGAGCTTGGAAAGACATAAATACTCTACTGCATTATGAAATCTCAGCTGTGATTATGAAGTGTAACAAAGACAGATGTGCAGGATTAGTTCATCATAAAATTTAATTAATTGTAGTTGAGATAGTAATTCAGTAAGTGTTCTGACTTTATATTTTTGTTTTGCATGAAGAAAATGAAAAGTTACATACAATTCACTGTGTATTTTTGATACAAGTAGGTAGTTTTTAGATATGACCTCAATATTGATAACATAAACAATGTAAGACCAAGAATACTACCATGATTTTGTTTGGGTTTTAACAGTGCTGTTACACGAATCATGAGGAAATACACAATTTTCCTGACAAGAATGAACGTGCTATTTACAAAGTTTTTTAGCACTAAAGGACAGATCAGAACAAATAACCAACATTGTTAGTTTTAGTGTTCAGAAACCTCCCAAAACCCAGAATTTAGAGGTGAGTTACCTAACTTTCCTTCCTGCATGATCTATGAGGAAATGTAAGCATCTCACACAAACAACTGTCATTTGATATGTTGATCTGGAAGATAGTGATATTCAGCATTTTCATCAGAAGACTCCTAGAGCTAAAGAAAAGAATATACAGGTGGCAAAATTAAATCCTAAATAGATCCACTCAAACACAGAATTCCAGACTGTAGGAAGGTACTTTTGTCCATGTATTTACAGTACCTTGTCCTACAGTTAGGTAATCTTCCCAAGCACCCCCTGACCATTACCTTACTTGATCAGCCATGTGCCAATGATCATGCATGTGCTTTTTGCTTTGTACATTAAAAACAACAAAAAAACAAACAAACAAAAAAACCCAACCCAAAACAACAAAACCAGCTTTATTTCTTATGTTGGAAACACGTTTCCTGTTACATATAAATATTAATTAAAGTTCAACCAGTTCCCAAGTATTTAACATCGTCTTGAATGTAAAACAGCTATTTATCTTCTTAAACATTACCTTTCTCTAGCAAGAGACCTGCAGCTTGTTTTCTCATCTCATATCCTTCAAGTCTACTAAAATGAGAGTAGCTTGCACTGGCCTACCAGGGAGGCATAGTGCTACATAAATCTATAAAGGTGCTGCTTTGAACTTTCAAAAGTCATTACTATCCATATCTCTCTAGATCTGACTTAGAGCTATGCTTGAATCATAAATTAATTAAAATATGGGAGAGACATGAATTCATTTGCTCAGTCATAAATATTTAGTGCCACTTTAGACTTTTTGGGATATCTAAGATACCTTCATGCACCTGGCAGATATCACATAAGATACAAAGTGACATGTGGAGCTGAGCTGTCTGGTCCATATATAGAAATAGGAAAAGGACACTCAAAGGAAAGTTGAAGAGAAATACCTGGCATTTCTTGCCTAAATTTTGTGTATTCAAACACAGCATGGTCCTCTAAAGACCATGGGAAGAAATAAGGAATATAGAACATCTGTATCAAGAATGTCTTCTTTCAATAATAGAGAGGAGAAAAAATAATCCAATGCACACTTGTATTTGTGGTTCTTTTGCCTAAACTATTCCTACCCAGAACACTTGATGACTCAGATAAACCAAGCCCAGTGACGTGAGAAAAGGACATTCACTTCAGCTTTAGTGCAAGGACAGGAGAATAATTACGGACCATTGGAATAAGAACAAAACCAAAAAAAAAGGAAATCGCACAAAGAAAATATTTGGTAGGGTTTGGTTGGGTTTTTTTTTGACCTGCAAGGAATTATCCGCCCTCTTTTTCTTTGGCGCTACTAACCCTTTGACAATGAAACAGGTTTCCAAAGAGATTTTGAAGCCTTCATCCTTGGAGACATTAAAAAAACAATTCATCATAGCTGTGGGCAACCTCTTATAGTTGGCTCTGCTTGATCAAGACTGAGGCCAGGCAATCTCCAGACATGACTACCAGCTTCAGATATTTTTATGATGTTTCTATTATAGGAAATTTTTCATTTTCAGTAAACATTTTCAGGTAGAAATTGTCAAAATGATATTGATCTGAACTGTTTTAAATTCTTTTTTAGTTTTTTTTCTTTCCCTTTTTTGCCAATCCAATGTGAAAATGACCTAACATGGGATGCTCATCAGAGATGTATGAGTAAGAATCAGAGACCAAGGCAATAAAGGGAAGCTTGTGGCTGGTGTCTACTACAGGCCGCCTGATCAAGGGGAGCCTATTGACGAAGACTTCTTACTCCAGCTACAGGAGGCATCACACTCACAGGCTCTTGTCCTGCTGGGGGGCTCCAACCGCCCAAACATCCGCTGGAAAAGTGGCAGGGAGAGCTGTAGGCAGTCCAGGAGACTCCTGGAGTGTATCAAGGTTAACTTCTTAAGCCAGGTAATAGACAGCGCTACCAGAGGGGATGTGATAGTGGGCCTGATGGTCATCAACAAAAGCAAGCTCATTCGTGACTTCAAGACTGGAGGCAGCCCTGGATGCAGTGATCTTGCACTGGTGGACTTGGCAGTCCTGAGGCATATGGGTCAGGTGAAGAGTAAAGTCAGGATCCTGAATTTTAGGAAAGCAAAATTCCAGCTCTTCAAGGAGTTTGTCAAAGGACCCCCTGGTAAAGTGCCCTCAGGGACAAGGGAGGAGAACAGAGCTGGCAGATCATTAAGGACACTTTCCATAGAGTACAAAGAGCTCTTGATGCCCAGGAGTAAGAAATCAGGAAAGGAAGGCAAGAGACCGGAATGGATAAATCGAGACCTGCTGGTCAAACTAAAGGGCAAGAAGGAAATGCACTGGCAGTGGAAGTAGGGACAGGTATTCTGGGAAGTGTATAGAGACGCTGCCTGGTTGTATAGGTATGGGGTCAGGAAAGCCAAGGTATGGCTGGAGCTGAACGTTGCAAGGGATGCGAAGAATAATAAGAAAGGCTTCTACAGGTGTGTCAGCCAGAAAAGGAAGGTTAAAGAAAGTGTACCCTCCAATGGTTGCAACTGGCAAACTAACTACGGATAAGGAGAAGGCTGAAGTACTCAAAAGCATTTTTGCTTCAGTCTTCACTGGCAATCTCTCTCCTCACACCTTTTGAGTGGACAGACCTCAAGGCAGGGACTGGTGGAAAAAAGTCCCACTTACTGTAAGAGATCAGATTTGTGACCATCTGAGGAACCCGAACTTGTAGGAATCTATGGGACCTGAAGAGAATGAAGGAATTGACTGATGTAGTTGCCAAGCCACTCTCCATGACATTTGAAAAGTCATGGCAGTTGGGTGAAGTCCCCAGTGGCTGGAAAAAGGGAAACATTGTAGCCATTTTTAAAAAAGGTAGAAAGGAGGACCCTGGAATCTATCGATCTGTCAGTCTTAACTCTGTGCCTGTGAAGATCGTAGAAGATGATCATCCTCCTAGAAGCTATGCCAAGGCACATGAAAGACAGGGAGGTGAGCCATCATGGCTTCTCCAAGGGCAAGTTCTGCCTGATCAACTTAGTAACCTCCTGTGATGGATTGACTACATCAGTGCACAAGGGAAGAGGTACTGATGTCATCTGTCTGGACTGCTGTAAGACCTTTTATGTGATCTCCCACAAAATCCTTCCCTCTAAACCAGAAAGACATGTGTATGTGATGGGTGGACTGTTCAGTGGAGGAAGAATTGGTTGGATGGTAGTTGTCAAGGGCTCAATGTCCAGATGTAGGCTGGTGACAAGTGGTGTCCTTCAGGGGTTCATATTGGAACCAATACTGTTTAATATCTTGATCAACAACATAGGTAGTAGGATTGAATGAAACTCTCAGCAGATTTGCAGGAGAAACCAAGCTGGGTGGTGTGGTTGACACACTTGAGGGATGTGATGCCATACAGAAAGACCTGGACAAACTCAAGAAGTGGGCCCATGTGAACCTCATGAGGTTCAACAAGGCCAATTGCAGGGTCCTGCACCTGGGTCCAGGCAACCCCCAGTATCAACACAGGCTGGAGGGTGAAGAGATTGAAAGCAGCCTGAGGAGAAGGACCTGGGGGTACTGGTGGATGAAAAGCTGGATATGAGCCACCAATGTGCATTTGCAGCCCAGAAAGCCAACCACATCCTGGACTGCATCAAAAAAAAATGTGACCAGAATGTCAAGGGAGACATTCTCTACTCTGTTCTTGTGAGACCACTGCTGGAGTACTGCATCCAGTTCTAGAGCCCTCAGCACAGGAAAGACATAGACATGTTGGAGTGGGTCCAGAGGAGGGCCACAAAAATGATCAGAGGGATGGAACACCTCTCCTATGAGGACAGGCTGATAGAGCTGGGGTTGTTCATCCTGGAGAAGAGAAGGCTCCAGGGAGACCTTATTGCAGCCTTCCAATACTTAAAAGGGTGCTATATGAAAGATGGGGACAGACTTTATAGCAGGGCCTGTTGTGATTAGACAAGGGATAATGGTTTTAAACTAAAATAAGATATATTTAGACTAGATATAAGGAAGACTTTTTTTGCAATGACGGTTGTGAAACACTGGAACAGGTTGCCCAGAGAGGTGGTAGATGCATCATTCCTGGAAACATTGGTTGGATGGGGCTCTGAGCAGCCTGACCTGGTTGAAGATGTCCTTGCTTATTGCAGGGGAGATTGGACTAGGGGACCTTCAAAGGTCCCTTCCAACCCAAAGTATTCTTTGATTGAATGATTCCGTGATTCCGTGATTCAAATGAAGCTAATGGCTTTCTGTAAATAATTTTAATCAGCATTATTTTCCTATGACAAATAATGCTACACGTTATCTGATTAAACAGACTGCTTTTTGGTTTGTTGTTTTTTGGTTTTTGTTTGTTTGTTTGTTTGTTTTCCTGGAAATAGATTAGTATATCTGTAAGAAACTTTCACAGAAGAGATATTTTATCTTTTGGGGAGTTAGTTAATATTTATTTTCTTGTCTAATGTTCTGATTGACAAAAGGACATGTTCAAGACATATTCTTCAGTACAGTTCAATTTTTATTTTATCTTTGCTTTACAGTTTAACTTCAGGTGAAAAAAATAATTTTACGTATGGCTATGTGACTTCATGACTTTAATCCTACTCAAATCTGTACATCTGAGTAACCCTGGGAATCTTGAAGTATGAGTTTCCTCACTCAGTGAAGTTATAACACCATCAAATACTAGTTTCATATTGTAGTATGTAGTCATTTAAGTAAAGTTAACTTGCCATTTTAACAGCTGGATCTGGAATAACTTGACAGTGACAGCTATTGTTCACTGTGTATTAAAAGCTTAATTGTAACCATATCTTGTCACAAGATCAGTATATCTTGATTAGAAAATAAAAGCTTGAGCTTGACTACAATGGACATATTTCTTTTCTTTGGAGAAATCTAGGTGGAAGAAAAATATCAGTTTTTTACTCAGGTTCATAAATTTTTGTCTTTATGTTTTGAAAAAGGCCATTGAGAGATTACCAAAATGAGATACACTTTTTTCTTTTAAGAAGAGGTACAAGTGTTGTTATAATTATTATTTCACCTTTTCTGTGTACCCTCCCATTTGCTTGTTCCCAATGTTATCTCTGTCAATCACTTAAATTATGAAGTCTTCAATAGACCATTTTTTTCTTAACAGGACCACTATTTTCTTAAGTAATAGTAGAAAACCTCTGCAATTACACTTCACATAAGAAGTACTAGTGGCTGACTGGGACAAGGGTTTGCTGGAGCAGTATTGTATGAAAACAGCTATAGTGATTCCCTAAACCTCTGTAGAATTTCCTGAAATGCAATGGATGCTGCATGTAATCAAGAGACTTTTAGGTGATACCACTGAGACGCTGGTATCAGTTTAATTTATGCCTAAAGGGAAACTCTTTAGTAACAGAAAAATGAGGAAAGGATCAACGAAAAAAAAAAATAGAGAAAAATGGGAAATTTGGATTTTTGTATTTGCTTTTTAATTCTAAGGCATATGTTGACAATCTGATTATTATTGACAAAACAGATTAATCAGCTGGCAGAACTACAAAGTTTTATGCAACTTAAAGGCCTGGATTTTTGACAGATTGAGAGGAATACCTTTATACCACAAGTTTTGGAAAAGTGATACATAAATTTCAGCTTCTCATATTACCATAGAAAAGACAAAATTTTTCCTATATATTGGAGATTAGGACTTACAGTCATGCTGCATGTTTAAAAGAGAATTGTAGTCATCCAAGGGTACCTTCTTTTTGTATCAAAAGCCTTTGACACAGAAATGCCTAATCTTCCTTAAAACCTTTTAATTTTTTTGTCGCTTTGCCATTTTCAGGCATGAGTGGTGAAACAGAATATTTAGCAAGATTTAAACATAAATCCTTTCCCATGTACCATTATAAAGCAATGAAACAATCAGCACTTAACTAGTGAGGTGAAAGATTTCAAAATATTACAGTAAATCTCCCCAGAGACAGAAATAAAGTGTTATTATCCCTAATAATATTAAATAAACAAAATAGTAGTTTAAAAATAAATATTTAAAGTTAAGTCTGTATTAGAAAGAAGGGGAAAAGAACTTTAAAAGGAAAGCTTTGAAAATCATTTCTTTGTAGTATACATATATACCTGTTGAAATTAGTTGCTTTTTGCACAATTGAGAAAGAACCCTTCTAGCAGCTTATACACAAAGTTAATAGTTATTTTTTGAATACTGAACTATATGATCCTGAGACATAATTTATTTATTAAAAAATAAAGAAAAATATATTAGCTTAAAATGTGTATTTTAAAAAAACAGGAATATTAGGAGTATCTATTTCTTAATTTCTAATCTGATTAGGACATAATAGAAAACTATTGAAATGTGGAGTGAGTCATGTGCATGTATGAAGTATGAAATTGCGAAATAAGTAAAAATGGTTTGCGAAGACTTTTCAGCACTTCATTGTTGAAAAAAGACTTTGTCTCCTGAGCTGTTTTTTCAAATAAGTACCTGCTCAAATATGTTAAGACAGGTACTGATTTTCTGCTTGTACAAAGAGAGATGGCTAGAAGAAGAAGCTGCATTCTGAAATAAGTATAACTTGGAAATTGCACATTTTGTTTATTTGTCTGTAAAGTTATTTTATTTTTTTTTTAACTTCTGTTATAACCTATAATAGCAAGTGAAATATTTTCTGTGAGGTGTTTGGTACGGAATGGAAAGATGTGTCAATACGGCACTAGAGCTACCAGTCAAATTCTAATTTAGTCATTAAAATTCTGCCTTTGATTTAACATTGCAGTAAACTAAGATTAACCAAACATTCTACTTAAACATTTTTCTACAGCTGTAATGTACATAGCTTTACATGTTAAACTGTGTTCAATAAATTAATTACAAGAGCTTGATACTTTTTCCTCAAGATTTTTAATTCTGTGCAGAGGTTTGTCTAGTATTTTCTTTTTTAAGTGTAAATGTTAATAACCAATGTTTATTAACCAGTGTCATTATAATATCTGCTCCAAAGCCCATCATTTCATACATGTGAATGATACCCACTGATATGTTTCTCAGGCTCTCAGGGAAGATTTCTCAGGAGGTTTCTTAAAGAGGCCACCAGGCAGCAACAGCAACAACAACAAAAAATTAGACACATATCTTGCTTTTGCAAGGATCTTATTCATGGTTTGCTCCCTCATCCTTCTTAATTCCTCCCGGAAGCCATCTGAAAGACAACAATGGAATTATGGAGGAATGAGGAGGTGGAAGTTCTGACGACTGTCCCACCTGGATGACATATTCTTCAATAAATCAGGGAACAATGGAATACAGCATAAATCCTTTTCTTCTTTTTTAAACACACTAATATTCAACATGGTAGAATCCTAAATTTAAATTCAAGAGGCAGAAAAACAGTTACAATAAACTATAAACTGAGGCTACTGGGCCCACTACAAAATTATATTGTAAAATGAGTCAGTCATGTTTAACTGTTTCTTTGATGAGAAAAAAGATTCACTTCCTTTATCCTGTTCTGTGTTGATCTTATTGGTGAACACGTGTTCATGATAGTCAAGACTAACCAGTCTTGACTGCTCCAGAGTATCAGAGAACGATTTCCAAACATCTCCACTTTGCTGTTTCCTGTGCATGTCCTTACATACTTTTTTCTGTGTTGCTCTTCTTGATTCAAATTAATAATTCTCACAAAATTTTTGAAAGATTTCTGTAAACAAGTATCTCTACATAATTCACTAGGCTTTTCTAGAGATTCTGTAGAGTAAAGTCCCTCTTTTACTTTCAACGCTTAGGGGTTAAAAAAACCCTTCAGTCTTTCACTGCCACTGGTGTAGTCTAAAGAAAGGTTTCTGGGAACTAAATGATCTTTTTGCAAAACAGTAGGAAAGATTCAAGCCTATCCTGTCACTTAGACAACTAATTACACCATTACATGCTGCAATTACAATTAAAGATTTTCAGCTGATGAAAGGCATGTTCACTGCATTCTCATTACTTCATATTTCCTTGCCAACACTCAAGAGTATCATGATTTTGATGAAACAAAAACAACTCAAGAAGCTGTACTTTCTGAGTAACATCAACAGACTAGCTTAGGGACCACACTGCAACTCCTTTTCCCCATTATATATTAACCATGTTATCTGAAGGAGTAACATCTGTCCTTTGTGCTGAAGGTATTTTGTTTAAATTGGTCTTTACAAAAAAATGTTGTCAGGCTTTCGTTACAGTGCTACCTTTATTGTTCGAGTCAGCAACTTTCAGGACTCAGTTTAGGTTACTGTCTTGGATATAAGCCTATTGGCTTCTCTCAAATTTATATAGCTCAAATAAATTGACAAAAGCCCCCTTCCACTGAGCACTAACTCATACAAAAAATGGGTAAGTAATTTCATATATGATAAATACAATTATTTTCTATGATAATAAAGAACATAATTAACCAATACCAGTTTAGCAGAGAGGAAAGAATATTGAATTCCCCTCATGTGTGTATCAGTCAATTTGATAATTTACCATAGACCAGTATCTGGTGCCCTAGAATAAGTAAAAATACAACAGGCAAAGTCAGGAAATAAGTGTTTTGAAGACTATTTTGAAGTTGGTTCTGCTTCTATACCAATATTTAGTAAATCCTGGATTTGCAAATAGGTCCGGGAAAGTAATACACTTGTCTTACTACATTTTGAAAATTCCAGATCTTCCCCTATTATTCATTTAATTGCACAGAAGAAAAAAGTATGCCGCATAGAATATGATATTTTGTATTGTGTGATATTGTTAGTTATAAAAATTAGAAGTAGTTTCAGAAAGGGAGACACTGTATGCTTGGATGTCTGATGCTCTATTTTGTCTTTATTATTGTTAGGAAAAGAATACAGCCTTAAAAGACACTAAATCTAATTTTTATTTACGCTTTACATTTTCTAATATTCCGTCCAACTCCTGCTCCGGATAACAAATATGCATGTACAGAAGATGTTTCTCTGACACTATCATAAATTTCTGGTTTCACAATCATTTCTATAGCAACAGAATGATTTTTTTATAAACACTACATTGTTGCTTCTGTTTTGAGTAGAAGCAGCTGAGATAACTCATTTTCAAAGAAAAATAACATAAAGAAAAAAAAATATAAAACCTTAATATTCATATTAAGTTACTCATCTGGTTTGCTTTTGCCCCAATGTCAAAACCTTTTAGGTTGGTAATTAAAATACTATAGCTCAATCAAGAAAAATTTTTGTTGAGCTGATAGCAGGAGAAATAACTCTCTCTCACATCATTTGAATATGGATATGAAACCAAGCTTCACTTGTTAATAAAGATGAAGAATCCCTGTGTCAGATATATCACTGCAGCCAAATAACACATTTGCCACTCAGATGGGTGGAAATATGGATGATGCAGAAATATAACTTAGGATATATTTCTGAGGAGAAGCTTTCATTAAGTTTCTTAAAATCCAAGATAAATATGCTACCAAATGAAAATGCAACAAGGACCACTTTCTTTGGCTACCTTACATGTTCTATCTTCAGTTATGTCTGACCATCCCTGACTGGGGTTGTTTTGTGGTTACCCTCACCTCCATTCAAGCCTGTGAAGGGACTATGCCACCCCTTCATTACCCTGAACTATATGTTACACGTGAGTTGTGTGTTAACACCTTTACAGAGTTAAATTGCCTCTCCTGAGAACATGTTTACCAGAAGGAAAGGAACTTTGTATAGCACTAACTCTGTTAGTACTCATGAAAGAGTCCTTTGAACATGTGAGTCCTTTGATCTCAGTATTTTATATTTCAAATTTAAGATCCCATTTTTAATCTGTTTATTCAGTCAGGACTGTCTTATATGCAAACTGATGGATGTAAATCATGTTTCACAAAGACAGTGTTTAAGCGTTATTAAGTTTAAAACTTATTCCAAATTCTGTGGGATAAGGTTTCAGATATATTTTGTAGTCTTTTTTTTTTTTTTTTTTTTTTTAAGTTTTACCATTTGGTGATTTAAAAACATTACAAAATGTTATTACTTAGCAGGAGGACATCACTTACCATGTATGAGAACAGAATGACAGGTTTCCATTAGGTTTACACAGTCATTAAGAATAATAATAATAATACCTTTTATATATTTTTCAATTAGAGAATAAATTATTGCCAACCTCTTCTATGTAACAGCCAAATGATTAGACCATTCACCTGTGATGTAAGAGACTTATTTTCAGATTGCTGTTATAAGAGAAGCTCCACGTTCCAATTATAGATGTAATTTCAAGTGGCAGTGTCCTTTCATGGAAACAGCACTTCTGCACAAAAATCCCCCAAGCAAACAAACAAATAAACCAGTTCAAAATTCCTGGGGTTCAGAATAAAAATAAAAGGAAGGCCATACTGTTGTATCCTCTGCGTAAGTCTGAATCTTAGTTTCTTCTCTAAATATCCTTCATAGATTTAATTTAACAACTGGTTACAAAGGAGGAAGAGTACCTTGGACTCGCATATCTTCCTCAAACATTTAAACTACTGCAACATGTTGATGAAGTGAAATCCATAATTTTTTACCAGCCAAATTTTCAAAGGAAGAGCTTGGTCCCTGCTCATTGCTCTGCAAGATGTGTTGGAAGCATTTACTAGTAGGAGAAAGTTCCAGATAAGAGGTTTCCTCTGAAACCACAAATGATGTGCTAAATGAAAAAGACACACTTGATACCCATATTTTTATGATTTCCTTATGCCTGTATGATTTCTGCATCCTAATCCTCTGAATACTTTCAGTTCTCCGGGGTTTTTTGCTCTATTCTTTGAGACAGGGTCAAGCCACTTAGAAGGAAATGGGATAAAATAGCCTCTTGTATTCAGGTGACAGGAATGTATTCAGATGTCTGGGATAAGACAGAAAAGGAGGGAGGAAAGTATTTGGAAACAAATCAGAAGATAAATATTTATCCAAAGTTGTGTGGGAAGCACACGGGGAAAGTAGGGCTTAGAAAAGAATGGGAAGTGCAGACCATATTCGTACCAGATTTCTAATTTTACTTTATTAATTTTGTTGTTCTGTGCAAGACTGTGATTTCCTCAGTATTGCTATCTGACCTGTGCAATCACAAATGCGATATGAACTAAATTTCAGAACCACATTTTGAATAAATTAGCCAGACCAAATAATAAGGAAAGTCCAGAACAAAGAATATAGAGCTTACACTTTTTGCAGAACACACGATACATTGCATAAAGTTAAAGTAGTTCAGTGTAATGTTCATTTGAGTGCAAGTGTTACTTTTGGTCCTATTTATAGGAAATCTGAACTAACAGAGAGAGTTTTCACCAAAACTAAATTGTGGCCTGCGTGGCATTGTTGAGCTCATACTAGAAGACCCAAAACCAGAATGACTGTCTCTGAACTAAATCTTTAATAGGCATGTTGAAGAGAAAGAAATTGTTAAAAGAAGTACTAACATGCCATTTATTTCCTTAGATGCTTATATTGAAGATAGTATCTGTGTTCATGAATCACCGACCAATTTTTTTTTTTTTTGTCAGATACGTGAGATATACAAAGTGGCACTCCAAACAGCAGCATACATTCACAAAACCAAGAATTTCTGGTTCTGATTTTCTAAATAAGTGGATCCCTTAATACAGAAGAAAAACATATTAAAGTACTTTAAATGCTTCACACTGCAAAATTAGCCAGGCAGTTCCGGTTGAGTGCTTATTGCAGCACCTGTTGTTGAAATTAGCAGCAGCTGAGTTCACCCAACTTTAGGTGCAGGGTGTGGCACAGAATTTCATTCTTTGTGTAGCTTGAACAGAAAGGTGTGGAAAAATTATATATTTTTGTATGTAGGGTAATTGTTCCATGAAAGGAAATAAAGAAAATTGCATACCGTTTAGGTAGGGAAAAGGACAAAGTATGTTGTTGCTGTGATTTGATGGCATAAAAAGAAACATTAAGTATGATTGCTACTAAATAAAGTACACGTTTAAGAGGTTTATGCAGAAAATATTTTTCAGATATTCCTATAGAAGTTTTGAATTGGATTGTAAAGGGTACCTTTTGCATGTCAAATTTGCAATGAAATTTATCACAACAGACTGATAAAAGGTATAAACAACAGAAGAAGACATCCACAAAATGTCTCAGTCGAGTCTTCCAGGAATATATTTTACCTTACCCCAATCTAAGCTTAATTCAAGTCCTTATTTTGTCATCCTTTTTTTTATGGTATTTTCATGCTTTTTCTTTCCTTATAATGAGGATACCTTTCCTTTAAAGCTTCTATTACAAAATATATCTTATAGTTGTTCAGAATCCTGCAGTATCTCCTTTGTTGGTGACTTTCTGTGTATTGTTTTGAATTTTATGAGGCATGTAAGTAGAGGATTCATACAAATTACCAAGACTGCAAACAGTCTTTTATCAGGTTTCTTTGTAGCTTTCCTTAATTCCCTAAAATTTTGGGGAATGGTTTCATTTTGTAGTCCTAACTTATATTGAACAGTGTTGTTCTCAAAGATTTCCCACATTAATTATTACACTAAATGTATAGAATTACAAGATGAGGAATAAAAACTGTAGTAAATTTAGAAGGCTATAACAGGGCAAAAATTAAAAGTTTTTTTTTTTTTTAATTATATTTTTTAATAAAGTTAAAAATACTACCATCTTTCAATTAGGAAGTGAAAGATATTTAACCTTACCTTGAGAAATAGCTAGTTTTAGATTGAAAGTCATCAATAAGTAATCTTTTTATCTGAATTTGTTGGGTATAAAGTCAAAATTATGCTGATGGAAACAATTGACACTTTTTATGTTGCTCTTATTTATATATGCTCTTGTTAATATAGATATTAACAGACTTCCTGTATTCAACTCCTACTTAATAGAGACAGATTTATAAGAACACCAACATTTGCTTTCATCAACAGACTAGTGTTGGGAAACATTTGTAAAATCTCAGGGCTTTCATATTTATTTTTTTTGAAGTAACTCTAAATTAATATTCTAACAAGGTTAGAAATATGAATCTTGCCACAGTACAAATATGTCTCCAATACATAAATATAGGTTGTATGTGTACAGAAAAGACCAAGGAAGTTAGACTGACACTTTCCATTGAGCAGAAAACAAGTGAGTGTTATCAATTTTAGATCACTTCTTTGGAAATTTCAGTTCTGTTTTTGCCTATGACTTTGTGTCCAAGAAACGTCTGACTTCTATGTGATGCTTTTTGAAATCATCATTTCTAATTTTTAGCTGAAAAAGCAAAGGGTTGCTGCATAGCTTTAGTTGTATACTACCCTTTGTGTACTCTGTGTGGTTCTTCAACGTAATTTTAATATGGCAAAACCAAGTTACCATTACATCCTTCCTTATATCCAGGGGTGTCATCTGAGTTACTTTAATTAAACAATATGTAATACAAACAGCTGAAGCAGAGACAATTTTCTGCAGGAGAAACCTGATTAGGGAAGCACTAATGAAAGAGAAAAACTTATGCTGCCATTCTGTGAGATACAAATCCAGAGCCTTAATTCCTGTATACCCACAGTCACACATGTTCTGTCCCTCTATTTTTCATTATTTGATAGGGGATGGGACAAGTATATTGAGAGAGAATAAGAAGATGAAAAGACCATGTGACGATTGTTGCTAATGAGGTGTGAATGATATCAAGCTGTTACCATACATCTTGCCAGGAAAGAATCTTCAAGGGACAAGAAAAGTGAATTAATTTTGGAACCTCCCAATAGCAGAACTGTGTTGCTATGAAGCCAGAATTTCTGTTTAAGTTCTAAGTCAGCCTGAACTCTGACCACTTGCACGCCCCTGCAATAAAAGGACTACTGCCCTTCCTGGAAACACTCTTTTACATGCATTAATATCTCAGGGTATTGATATCTTGGTCTTTACTGAAGCTATACTGAAAACATTGGATAATCGACACTCCAGCTAAGCCTCCTTAAATCCCTCCTCCCTTCTCTTCATCCCTTCTTCCATTCTCTTCAGCCCTTTGCCCTTCTCAGGCTGAATGAACACTGTCTTAGTAATATATCATATTGTAAGCAAAAAAGGAAGAAAACAGTTCAATATAGCATCCAAGTTCAGTCAAATTAAAAGAAGGGCTGTCTAATTGTTTCAAAATTGAAACCCATTTATAGGTCTGCAGTTGTTTTATAAACTTATGAGCATAACAGCTGTGCAATTTGTAGGGAAGTCTCACAAGCCCTGGCAGCACAGAACCACCACAGTCACTGGGCTTGAAGGCTGTGTATTGCCTCTCTCAGTCTTTCCCACCTCTCCTGTCTGCTTTTGCTCTGACATTACTCCCAAATTTGCTTGGGGAGGGAAAAGAGGGCAAAAAGGGGTGCTAAGAAAGGCACATCACAGAGGTAACGCAGAAAGCAGAGCCCTTAGAGACACCTGAGTAAAGCCAGGGCAGGACGTGTACGTGTGTGTGTGTGTGTATGTGTAATGGATGATCCGCAACACTTGGTAGAAAAATGGGCGTTCAGTAACTACACAGAACCAAGGGGACTGGCTGGTCTACTGAAAATAAATGGATGGCATAAATATAATTTTTTTAGTAATTGCTTCTGAAAGATGAGTAGGCAAAAAATGCTTGGAAAAAGTATAAACAGGGGAAGTATTATAGTAAAATTGGCTTTCTTGTCAAGTTTATGTTTTTGATCATTTTCGGATATAGCATAGAATATTAAGCTCACTGAAAAAAGAAACCCCAACCATATTGCCAAAATAAAATTGCATGAGTGTGTCCTTCTGATTCTGAATTCAATATATTAGCAAGTTTTCTATGGCCTTCAATATGCTATTTAAGTATAGGCTTGAAAACCTGCTGCTTTCATTCCAGTTTTATTCTGAAAGCCATGTAATTTAGTGACAAAATACTCAAATCAAATAAAATACAAGTAGATTTTTACTATTTTTGTATGTCAATGTCCAGCTGGAGTACATGGAAGTCTACCTGGGGATGGATGAGGAACTGACTGAGGGCTTATGGGTCAGGATCAAAGATAGGGCAGGGACAGGTCACCTTACAGTGGGGATCTGCTACAGGTCCGTTCACTGAGCTGATGAGGCCCTCTATAGACAGATAGCAGCAGATTCACATTCACAAGCCCTGATCCTCATGATGGGCTTCAACCACCTGGATATTTGTTGGAAGGACAACACAACAGGATATAAACAATCCAGGAAGTTCCTGGAATGCACTGATAATAACTTCCTTCTCCAAGTGACAGAGGAGCCAAAAATGATAAGTGCTATGCTGGACCTTGTTCTCACCAACAAGGAGGGGCTGGTGAGAAATCCGAAGCTCAAACGCAACCTTGGCTCCAGTGACCATGAAATGGTGAAGTTCAAGATCCTTAGAGCAGTGAGGAGGCCACACAATGAAGTCGTTACCCTGGACTTCAGGACAGCAGACTTTGGCCTCTTCAGGGATCTGTTTGGTAGAGTACTGTGGAATAAAGCTCTGGAGGGAAGAGAGGCCCAAGAAAGCTGATTAATATTCAAGAATTACCTCCTCCAAGCTCAGGAGCAATGCATCCCAACAAAGAGGAAGTTGTGCAAAAATGCCAGGAGGTCTACATGGATGAACAAGTAGCTCCTGGACAAACTCAAATAAAGAAAGAAAGCCTACAGAAGATGGAAGCAAGGATGGGTAGCCTGGAAGGAATACAGAGAAATTGTCCGAGCAGCCAGGGATCGGGTTAGGAAAGCTAAAGCCCAGATAGAGGTAAATCTGTCCAGGGACATTAAGGGCAAGAAGAAAAGCTTCTACAGGTACGTCAGTGATAAAAGGAAGACCAGGGAAAGAGTGATCCCTCTCCAGATGGAAAAAGAAGACCTGGTTACTCAGCACATGGAGAAGGCTGAGGTACTCAATGACTTTATTGTCTCACATCCACACTAGCAAGTGTTCTAGCCACTCCATCCAAGTCACAGAAGACAAAGGCAGGGACTGGAAGAATGAGGAACCACCCGCTGTAGGAGAAGACCACGTTCGAGGCCTTCTAAGGAACCCGAAGGTACACAAGTCCATGTGACCTGATAAGATTCATCCACGGTCCTGAAGGATGAATTTGCTAAGCTATTATCCATCATATTTGAGAAGTCATGGCAGTCCAGTGAAGTTCCCACTTATAGGAAAAGAGAAAACATAACTCCCTTTTTTAAAAAGGTAAAAAAGGAAGACTGGGGGAACTACAGGCCAGTCAGTCTCACCCCTGTGCCCAGCAAGATCATGGAGCAGATCCTCCTTGAAACTATACTAAGGCATAAGGAAAATAAGGATGCCAACACGACTTCACAAAAGGCAAATCATGTCTGACAAATTTGGTGGCCTTCTACAATGGGGTTACAGCATTGATGGGTAAGGAAAAAACAACTGACATCATCTGTGCCCTGGCGGCCAAGAAGGCCAACAGCATCCTTGAGTGCATCAAGAAGAGCGTGGCCAGCAGGTCAAGTGTGTCTTCCTTTCTCTCTACTCAGCCTTGGTGAGGCCACATCTGGAGTATTCTGTCCAGTTCTGGGCTCCCCAGTTCAAGAAGGACAGGGAACTGCTGGAGAGGGTACAGCAAAAGGCTACAAAGATGATTAGGGGATTGGAGCATCTTTCTTATGAGGAAAGGCTGAGGCAACTGATTCTTTTTAGTCTAGAGAAAAAAAAAAAAAAAAGACTAAGGGGCATCTTATAAATACTTATAAATACTTAAAGGGATGGTGCCAGGAGGATGGGAACAGTTTTTTTTTTCCGTGGTGCCCAGTAATAGGACAAGAGGTAACAGGCACAAACTTGAATATAGGAAATTCCGTCTAAACATGAGGAGGAACTTCTTTACTTTGAGGGTGGCAGAGCACTGGAACAGGCTGCCCAGAGATGTGTGGAGTCTCCCATTCTGGAGACATTCCAAACCCACCTGGATGCCGTCCTGTGCAACTTGCTGTAGGTGACCCTGCTCTGGCAGGGTTGTTAGACTAGGTGATCTCCAGAGGTCCCTTCCAACCCTGACCATTCTCTGATTCTGTGATTCTGTGATCTACCTGGACCTGTGCAAAACATTTGGCACTGTCCCGCATGACATCCTAGTCTCTAAATTGGAGACATGAGTTTGATGGATGGACCACTCGGTGGATAAGGAATTGGCTGGATGGTCGCATTCAAAGAGTTGCAGCCAATGGCTCAATGTCCAGCTGGAGACCAGTGATGAATGGTGTTTCTCAGGGCTTGTTATTGGGAATGTTGTTTAACCTCTTTGTTGGTGGCATGAACAGTGGGTTTGAATGCACCCTCAGCAACTTTTGCCAATGACACCAAGCTGTGTGGACCAGCCGACATGCTGGAGGGAAGGGGGTGACATCTAGAAGGACCTTGACAGGCTTAAGAATTGGGCCTGTGCAAACCTCAAGAAGCCCAACAAGGCCAAGTGCAAGGTCTTGAATGTGACTTGGGCAAGTGCAAGCACGAATAGAGGCTGGGTGGAGAAAAGACTGAGAGCAGCCCTGAGGAGAATCACAGAATCACAGAATCACAGAATAGTCAGGGTTGGAAGGGACCTCTGGAGATAATTTAGTCCAACACCTCTGCCAGAGCAGGGTCACCTACAACAGGTTGCACAGGAGAGCGTTCAGGCGGGTTTTGAATGTCTCCAGAGTGGGAGACTCCACAGCCTCTCTGGGCAGCCTGTTCCAGTGCTCCACTACCCTCAAAGTGAAGAAGTTCCTCCTCATGTTAAGATGGAACTTCCTATGTTCAAGCTTGTGCTCATTACCCCTTGTCCTATCAATGGGCACCACTGAAAAAAGACTGTTCCCATCCCTCTGGCATCCTCCCTTTAAGTATTTGAAAGCATTAATAAGATCCCCCCTCATTCTTCTTTTCTCTAGACTAAAGAGACCCAAGTTCCTCAGCCTTTCCTCATATGAAAGATGTTCTAATCCCCTAATCATCTTTGTAGACCTTTGCTGGACCCAGTACTGACTCTTGAGGGACACCACTTGTTACTGACCTCCAACTAGACTCTGCACCACTAACCACAACCCTCTGAGCTCTATCTGTCAGCCAGTTCTCAATCCACCCCACTGTCCATTCATCTAGCCCACACTTCCTAAGCTTGCATGTGAGGATGATGTGGGAGACAGTGTCGAAAGCCTTGCCAAAGTCAAGGTAGACAACATCCACTGCCCTCCCCTCACCCACCCATCTAGTCACTTCATCATAGAATGCTATCAGATTAGTCAGACACGACTTCCCCTTAGTGAATCCATGTTGACTATTTCTGATAACCTTCTTTTCATCCAGGTGCTTTGAGATGATACCCAGAACAAGCTGTTCCATCATCTTTCCAGGGACGGAGGTGAGGCTGACCGGCCTGTAGTTTTCTGGGTCATCCTTCTTGCCCTTTTTGAAGACTGGAGTGACATTAGCTATCTTCCAGTCCTCAGGCACCTCACCTGTCCTCCAGGACCTTTCAAAGATGATGGAAAGCGACCCAGCAATGACTTCCCCCAGCTCCCTCAGCACTCGAGGGTGCATCCCATCAGGCCCCATGGATTTGTGGATATCCAGTTTATCTAACTGATCTCTAACTTGCTCCTCATCAACCAAAGGAAAGTCTTGCTCCCTCCAGACTTTCTCTGTTACCTGCAAAGTTTGGGTTTCCCGAGGACTGGCCCGAGCAGTGAAGACAGAAGCGAAGAATGCATTTAGCAACTCTGTCTTCTCTGCATCATCTGTCACCATGGTACCTGTCTCATTCAACAGCGGGCCCACATTTTCCCTAGTTTTCCTTTTGTCTCCTATGTACTTGAAGAAACCCTTCCTGTTGGCCTTGACATCCCTCGCCAAGTTCAATTCCAAGGCTGCCTTGGCTTTCCTTGTTTCCTCCCTGCATACCCTGACAGCATTCTTATACTCTTCCCAAGCTGTCAGCCCCTTCTTCCACGTATTGTAAACTCCCTTCTTCCACCTGAGCTTTTTCAGAAGGTCCCTGCTCAGCCATGCAGGTCTCCTTCTTCCCTTGCCTGATTTCTTTCTCTTTGGGATGCACTGATCCTGAGCTTGGAGGAAGTGATGCTTAAATAGCAGCCAGCTCTCTTGAGCCCCCTTACCCTCTAGAGCCCTCTCCCATGGGATTTCTCCAAGCAACTCCTTCAAACAATCAAAGTTAGCCCTCCTGAAGTTTAAGGTTTCAACTCTACTTGTAATTTTGTCTATGCTACACTTAATCCTGAATTCTATCTTCTCATGATCACTGCACCCAGTCTGCCCCCAACCTTTACATCGTCCACCAGTCCCTCTTTGTTTGTCAGTACCAGGTCCAGTAGAGCACCTTTCCTTGTAGGCTTCTCCACCACCTGAGTCAAAAAGTTGTCATCAATGCACTGGAGGGACCTCCTGGACTGTACATACCTAGCTGAAGGACTTGGGGAATTTGGTTGATGAGAAGTTCAACATCAGCCGGCAATGTGGGCTCACATACAAGAAAGCCAACCTTCAAAAGAAGCAGGACCAGCAGGTTGAGGGAGGTGATTCTGCCCCTCTGCTCTGCTCTTGCAAGACTCCACCTGGAGTACTGTGTCCAGCTCTGGAGCCCTCAACATAAGAAAGACATGGACCTGTTGGAGTGAGTCCAGAGGAGGGCCGCAAAGATGATCAGAGGGCTGGAGCACCTCTCTTATGAGGAAAGTCTGAGAGAGTTGGGGTTGTTCAGCCTGGAGAAGAGAAGACTCCAGGGAGACATTAGAGCAGCCTTCCAGTAGATAAAGAGGGCTTACAGAAAAGAAGGCAAGGGATTTTTCATCAGGATGAGGGATAACAGTTTATAACTAAAAGAAGGTAGATTTAGATTAGATATTAAGCAGAAATTCTTTACTCTGAGGGTGGTGAGACAGTGGAACAGGTTGCCCAGAGAAGTTGTGGATGCAGTATCCCCGGAAGTGTTCAAGGCCAGGCTGAACGGGGTTTTGAGTAACCTGGTCTAGTTGAAGGTATCCCTGCCCATGGTAGGGGGGTTGGAACTAGATGATCTTTAAGGTCAATTCCAATTCAAACCATTCTATGATTCTATGATTCCATTCGAAACACTTTCATGTATTTTTACTTGGTTTTGGTTGTTGTTTTTTTTGGTTGTTTGGTTGTTGTTGTTGTTGTTTTTTTCTTTTTGCTAATGGAAGAGATTAAATAACTTAACTTTAAAAATTTATGAAATTAATGTAATAAAACACTAATTCAGAATCTAAGTCCAGCAAAATTTTTCAGTAGAATTTTCTTCATAACACAGCAGATCTCCTGTGTAAATATGGAATTTCCCATTGACGAGTTTAGTTATTACTTTGCACAGTTTGCTTTAGTTTATTTGTCTGTTCTTTTTTTCCTTTAATCTGTTTTTACCAGTTCAGCATCACTTTATAAATATGAACAAATAATATCAGGGCTGTCTTTTTCCTAGCTGTGAATATTTATCCTGCAAGATATAATTGCAAGTTTCTTTCTTTACATTATTGTCATCTTTATTTGAATGTCCTTGTGTTGACTTGTTTAAACATCCTGTAATTAAGCCCTGTTTTCCCTGTTTTTAACTGGTTTGAATTCTTTTTGGCATATGAGGTATGTCCCTCCCAATGGGTGCTTTCTAATATTTTAAGGGAACACTTCGAATTCAAAATGAAGTTCCTACATACATTAGAAGATTCAAGTACTCTATTTATATGGATGAAATTTACATTCATTATTGCTGAGGAAGTCATACCAGATTAAAAGGCAACTTACTTAGCATGACTTTTTATTGATTCTGGTATAACAGCAGAATAATATATATAGTTACCTTTCAGATTGTTTCTTGACTTCTCTTGCTGGCAGCTTGAAAAAATATAACACCCATACCATTAACCAATTTAAAACTGTGTACGTACTTACATTTCGGTGACTTTTTCCCAACTGAGTACCTTTGGATGGATAAATAAATAAATAATGGAACATGGGTTGCTAAATCAGCAATGAGTTTTTGATTTTCTTTTATTGTGCTAGACAAAGCATACACAATGTTTAATGAACTTAACATCTTTAAAACAAACAAACAAACAAACAAACCTTACACTTTTAAAAAGACAGATTTACCAATACAGTTTCTCTACTAAAATACTAACATAAAAGACAAGTTTTCCTCACAGAAATTCATATGCCTAACCACCTGCTGCATTCAGGCATTCAGGAAAAAAAAAAAAAAAAGTAGATATTAGTCTACAGAACTTACTTTGACACATCAGAAACAATTTTAATGGAAAGAATTATAAAATTATGATTTTGAGGCACAATATTCTTGGGAGGCCTAAACATCAGGAGAAAAAATGTAGAAGACTGTCAGGTACCTGACAATCATAAATATAATACTTTTAATGTCCACACAAGTTAGATAGTATCAGCTGTTTGTTGCAGAAAGGGAAGGTTGACCATGGAAAGTTAAGGACTTGTTCAATTTTATATAGCAAGACTGTGACAGAGCTAGAAAATAAAACTATATTAGACACACTAATAATAGTTAATCTTGTGGGTACAACACATCTCTGGAAGTTAATATTTTATGCTCATTTATTATTGTATGTATATATAGTAGAGAGAAAAGAAGAAGAAAGGACCTAACTGGCTGAAATTATCTTAAATTTTGAGGGACGGTGGGGCTATGTTCATCTTGGATATGAAGGCATTTATAGCATAATTTGTAAATTAATTGTTGTCTTACATTCATAGATTTTAAAATCTGAAGGAAGAAGAGTTTATGCCAGTCTGTGTAAGCAACTGTTGGGTTTTTTTCCCCTCTGGCAAATATATTGTGGCAGAAAAAGTGACAGAATTATTAATACCAATAGAATTTGGCAATTTCAGCAAATACAGAATATAATCTCTGGAAGTATCTTTCTAAAATTAATATCCTGATGACCAACTATTCAGTTCAGCTGGGTTGTTGTGTGTGTGTGTGTATGTTTTTTTTTTTTCCTTTTTTTCTGGTCTGATTTTTTTGATGCACCTTTTCCCTCAGAACTCAAGTAGGAAATATCATTGCTTGGTGTCTCTGAAACTTCATCTCTAATCATCATTGAAATGAAACTATCTCTAAAGTAATAGAACACCAGCATGAAAATACAGTCATTAAATTACAGTAAATCAAAAGGCTGTGTTTTGATAGCTTCTGTCATTACTAATATCAGAAGACATGTTTTTACTAATATCGTAAGTCATCTAATGTTGTTATCATGATCTTACACATTTTATTAAAATTGTCTCTGGAGCTCGAGTAAGCATTCTTTATATTTTGCAAACAACTTTATCAGCCTTCTGCAAGTCACTTCCGAGATATTTTCCAGACCTGTAGGAGCTCTTTGACTCCCATGAACATCCTGGTGGCTGAAACAATCTTATATGGGGATTGGTTTAAATCAACTAAGATACATAATCAGCTTTTGCCCCACTCCTAGCTGTCTTCCCTTTCCAAAGCTTAGACCTGAATGAGACAAATATGACTTGATAACTCAATCAACAGTTTGCACCCTGAAAAAGAAATTACTGGAGTTACTAATAATAAAGCAAAAGAATGAAGTTCAACACCTGTGTTTTAAGGAATTGTCTGAAAAAGAGGAAGGGGAGACAGAATATCCTGAAAAGTAACAAAGGTACATGTGGAAAAAGAAAAAAATATTAGTTTAGAATAAAGTATGTGTCTGAAAGAAATAAAACAGTTTTCTATATCAAAAATTAAAGACTTTTTCACATTAAATATTTAAAAATAAACCATCATATTAAGATTGAATTACGAAATGTAATTTTGATGGGTTTCTTAAATCATTTGCCACAAACGCTCACACTCTTCAGCTGATAAATGGATCTGGTAGCTGTCCAGCTGCTTACCAGGTGTCCTGTAGACACTTTTGTGAAATATAAATCATAGTTTAAAATCATTTGGGCATCTCCCCCTTTCTTGATGTCATCTTAACAACCTGGAACAAGTCATATATCTACACCATCATCACTGAACCCTCACTCAGTCTGAAACCCATGCAGCCTAAACCTTTTCTAGGACCTGAGGCAAACGTTTCAGCTTTGTGCCAGTGTACATGGAAACATTTTAAAGCACCTAGCTTTAAAAAAGCTGCTTTAGTGACAGCTAGCATGGTAGTTCTTTTTCTTCAAGAACTTGGGCATCTGAGGTGAATCAAATGTCTTATGCTTGCAACTTCAAGAGTTGCCTCTTATAGGATGTGAACATTCAGGATATTTCATACTGCTGTGCTTCAGAAAGGCCTATCACTATTGCACAGATTTTTTGCAGGGTAACCTATGATTTCAGAAATACAAAGAGATTTTAAAAAAAATATTTGATAAGTTCACACACAAAAGACCTGTGAATGGTCATTGGATACAGAAATGTACGTATTCTACTAACTGATTTTCTGTGGTTTTCCCCTGACTTAGCTTCCTCTTCTCTTTTTCCTCACAATTTCTCTTTTGTGGGTGCGGGTAAATGTAACAGGGAGTAAGGCAGTGTAACTGTAATTTTTTATTACTTTTTCACAGGATCATAAAATGGTTCAGATTGAAAGGACCTCTGGAGGTCATATTGTCTAACCACCCTGCTCAAGCAAAGTCAGCCAGAGCAGACAACTTTTTCATATCTCCAAGGATGGAGATTTCACAACCACAATATTATTAACAGTAATTATTATTATTAATGGCTTTCATTCCTCTATCATTTTATGTTTATATTTATTAAGTGTAGTCAGTAAAGATGGTTGAATTGACAAATGACTAAGGAATACACCATTTTCAGGAGAAACAGAGGCCATGATATAAATGTGTAGAGTTTAACTCATGCTCCCTCAAATTCCTCAAAACTTAAAAAGCAGTTCTATTACCACTTCCAATATCCTGTCTACTAAAAATAAATGTGTGTATGTACATATTGACCACAATCAACAATATTGTGTGGAGATGAAATGATAATATTTAATCTGATTTCATATTATAATTGCAGCTGTGATGATGTAAACACACAAAACAAATTTTGTATCTTTTTTTTAGATCATGTAGTAGAGCATAAAAAGAACATAACAATCCCTTCAGTTTTCTTCCAAAGATCCAACTGACAGTAAACCCCGTTCAGGCTATGCCCTTTAGTGCAATTTCATAAATGACATTTCATTCACAACAAGGAATGTGCAAGCAAAAATTTAAACCGTGAAAGTTTTCTTTAGATAATCGTCTCTGACAGCATGTACTTTGCAAACAAGTCTCTCATCTTAAACAAATTTGTCTTTTCATATACATTGTTTTGCAGTGTAAGGGAAGTACTTCCGCTTATATATGTCTTGAAGATATTAGCACCTGTAAAGTCAAAGCCTGATCATCCTCTTTCAGAAACGCGAACCTCAGCAGAATATAAGAAGATAGTTTGTCATAATAGTCTCTATGTGACAGTACTTTAGAGACTCAACCAAGGAAGTAGAAGTGGTAATCTGTAAAACTCATCACTATTCTAAAAATGCTTACACTAAATATTTGTTTTAAATATACTTCTGAAATTTATTTCTTAATAAACAAATAAAGTTTCCTCAGCAAAAGAAAACAGTGGTGTAGGTAAGTTCCTTATAATTTTATAGTCTTTCTAAGAACAGATCTAGACTAGGCTTGTAGAGATATATGCAGACTGCAATATTCTACCTACAAAAACATACCTTGAAATTACTATTTCATTTCATGGTGTATATATCTTCTTGTGACAAAATACGAAAAGCAGAAAATGAACCTATTTATCTTGGCAGACAGTAGCTCTGAATGACGGGTTTAATGAGAACTAAACAGGTGAAATTAAACTTGAGTACAGCAGACATAAGAGTAATAATTCAAAAATATCAAGCTCTGCCCCAGCACCCACTCTGTATTCCCTCTAGAGAGCCATACGGAATTTTGCTTATAGTGCTCCTGCATGCTAGTAAGGTCACAGTTTTGAGATGCTCACCTAAAAGGCTTTTGAAACCTCATTTTAACGATGCCCTCAAGAGAAAAATATTGTTTTTTTTTTAAAACAGTACTATCCAGAAAACTCTTGGCTATGTACACAACATTTTCATCATGTCATGACAGGCCACCCTGAGCTGTCAATAGTGTCTGCTATATAAAAAATTACATCACTTCTAAGACACGCTTCACTTTACACTTAAATTCTCTTAAAAGTACGGTGTATCATGCACTTTACTCTTGCCTGTCTGTTTTTAATGTGTCTTGCTATAGAATTCTGTATTTTTCACGTTCTAGTGACCAGTGATGAGGCTTAGCGGAACTGTAGATATTCTTCCATTTCCACGCGTAGCTCTAGCAACTTCAATATTATTCCACCTGAATTATGAAGCATAAACAGGATAAGAATCAAACTCTTTGTTTTGACAATATTGGCATATTTTTTTCTGCTGGAGTGTCCACTTATCTGTGTTAATCCAGTTTACTGACAAGTGAAATCAGGTGAAAAAATTAATCATCCCCTAAGTATCTGTAATAATTATTTATCCTCTTGGGGAATATGCACGAATGTTGAATCTCATGGTTTTATAAAACCACAGTATCTTATATTTCCAAATAAAATAATAATTTATTAATATTAATATTATTTCTATTTCCTAGAGAGATTTTGTTCTCTCATAGCTCCCAGAATCTAGCCATGGACTATCAATTCTTTGCACAAGCAAATGAAAATCTCTGCCCCAAATGGTTAAATCCTGTATTGGTTAAGAGACTTTCAAATATCTGAGAATGAGCCTGTTGTTATCTCTTAGGCATAAAAGGATTCCTTCACAATGTTAAAACAAACTGACATACAGATTATCTGTCAGCTGTCTTGAGTGGGAGGATCTGTGGAAAAATGTTTCAAGACAGTCAAACTTCGGTTACCCTAATACTGCCCAGATTGTCAAGTGATCGTAACTTTACAAACTTTTTGTTTATTTGTTTGTTTGTTTTAAATCCTGAAACGTCCTCATTGATGTGACTGACAACTAATACGTTTTACACGCCTCAGTGACTGCCGTCAGGTGTAAATTTTCGGTTATGTTTGGCCCACAGTAGTTTTGAACCACTGACCCATTAATGAAAGTGTTTGTATCCCACTGCCAATCTTTTAATCTCTCTAGTCCTCTGCTATTACTAATCTCTGAAAATCAAATACAAAGTTATTAAAATGTGGCCAGTATCACACAGAACATTCTTCTTAGTGTTTTTGAAATGTTTGTCCGCAGAAATCATGACATAGCTATTAAATATTATGTATAAGAAGTGTTCCTTTATAAAAGTGGATAAAGTTTTCCTAATTTATCTTTGCATTTTAACAGGCAGAAGAACGACTTTTTCCAGTTTATAGAACATCAGCACTATGTGTTTGAAGGGTACATAGTAAAAAACTTGTGATCTGCCCATGTAACCTACAGGAAGTGACTGATTCAAATAGTTGTTTGATTTAATTTTATACTTTTAAACTTCTAGTGCTGCCATCCTTGTCAGGATTTCAGTTTCTGTCCTGCCACCCAGTAAACTTAAAGAGACTGGATTAATCAGGGAAGTGTGCTGTTTGGAGTACCTGCAGGTGGGCTAATGCAGCAACAGGTTACAAGGTGTCCTGTACCTGAAACATGTAGGGTTAGCTCAAAGAGGACAAATACTGGGAATAACCAAGGGAAGGAGATACTAATCCTTCTATTTCCTCTTCAGAAGCTGTCGTAATGTTGTCCAGGTTGCATGTCTCTGCAAATCTATGCCTACGTTATGTCAGTTTTTCTAATCCCAAACAAAATTGTTAATCTAGTGTCTTTGGAAAAGTCATATACCATTTTACTCTATCAGTTGTTTTTTTATAGTGTTGTCACTACTCTTTTAGTTATGTTTCATTTTTTTACAGTGCAAAAAAAGGTTGACAATAGATGAAGAATAAAGAAGTCATAGATTTAAGTAGACAAAGAAAGTAAAGAAAGAATTCCAAATTAACTTATAGCAAGCTAAAGTCATAATTTATTTTAAAATTATTAAAATAACCCAGCAATCTAGAGTAGATTTTCTTTACATTGAGATGAAATTTTCCTCACCTAAAATTTATCAGCTCATCCTCTAATGTTCCATTACAGTCTGTAAGTGATGAATTGTTTCCTGATGTTACATGCGTCTCTCTTCTGGATCAACTAGTGCAAAAACATGGTTACTCCCCTCACTCCCCGCTCTGTGTGTGTATAGATACATGTATGTATATATATACATGTATGTATGTATGAAACGAGGGAAGTGGGAATGCATCAGGAAAGAAGAGAAGCATTCCAAAGAGAGTGCTCCATCATATTTATATATCAGGTACAGTACTGCAGTAAAACATGTTCTACTAGCAAATTTTTAAAAATCTTTGTTGCTCACAAAGGGTTATTTTCTTTTTTGCTATGCGTATGCCAGAAAAACACTGTCCTCAAAGTTACCA
This sequence comes from Vanellus vanellus, assembly GCF_965231255.1. NCBI lineage: Eukaryota > Metazoa > Chordata > Aves > Charadriiformes > Charadriidae > Vanellus > Vanellus vanellus. Next base: position 55,322,572 of record NC_138908.1, read on the forward strand.
AAACACAAAAAGTAATTGGAAATATAAAGTATACTTTTGTCTTATAAAAAAAGAAAATTCAAGTGAACATTCAAGTGCAGTTTTGGTTACTATCGCTGCAGGTAGAATGCAAAACTATAAGTATATTTGTGGTGACTGCCAATACAGAAATTCAGGCTACACCAGATAATCACTTATTAAATTCTAGACTGTGTTTGGTATGCAATATTGTTGCCACTCCAAAGGACTAGTCTCACAACTACTTTCTGCCCCTCAATAGGTTAATTTACCTGCTTTTAATTATTCTTGGTTTGGTTTCAATTTATTACACACAACTATATAAAACATTGCATAAATCAATTTTATCAAGGTAAAAAAATTACCATGAAAATTTCAGGGGAAAATAGACATGTTTTTCTTTTTGAAATATTTGTCATCAGCTTTGAACTAGTAATTTTCTGTAAGCAGTTCTTTTCCATAAGTTTTTTTTTCTAGTGAAAATAATTTTGATGGGAAAAAAATGTGACTACTTCTAATATTAAAAAGGAAATGCAAATGTAAGGTACCTATTTCTTTGTGAAACATTTCTTCTCCTAGTATTTTAAACACTTAATATTACAGTATGCAGAAGAGATTAGAAGAATTTTTGGTTGTTTTTCAGTGTAACTGGAAATTTACTGGTAACAGCAAGTGCATAATCAGTCCATTCCGCGACTCCCTTCCATTACATCTGAACTTTACAGTGTTTTCTTTTTTTAGCAACAACTAAAAAGAACTGCTGCTTAACAAGTATTCCAGACATAAAAGCTGGCTAGATTTCATAGTGGAAATGTTTTAGGTAGACAGTGGTGACTCCTGTACTGCATACATTACAATTTTTTTGGGTAGCGACAAGGAACTGCATGTCCACCAGGCAGCTCCTGTTGTGCAGCTGGCACATACAACCACACGAGCAGCTGTTTGTGCAGCAGTCTCTGGGCTCTGCTTCTGGGATCTCCTGGGAACAACTTTAGGCACCTTGGGCTGCCTGCAGCTGAACAGCGAAGTTGCCAAAGGAGGCTGTTGCTCCAGGCAAGCGCTAGCATTCGTTTCTGACAACCCCTGTCAGCTATTCCCAACAAAAGTGTGGTTGAGGTTTTATCTGTAGCCTGCTCCTGCCAAGGGAAGGACCGAATGGTGCTAGATGCCAGGGAAGGACTTGCACATCAGCAAGGCCTGGTGGTGCAAGCAGAGCCAGCTTTGTGCCACAGGGCATGAAAAAGGGAGAGCGTGCCCTTCGTTCTGCCAATGAGGGGGAAAGGGTTTGTGGAGCAGTGCATGGAACTTGTGGGTCAATAGTTGCTTGCACAGCAGGTGCTGATGGCAGGGATGCAGCTTTTATAACCATGGGACCCACATTGAGGATCAGGGGCTGCAGACTGGAGATGGGATTCACCTGATAAAATATGGCAAGAGCACATTTGGCAAGAGAACAGCTGAAGTGATGAGAAGAGCTTTAAACTGGTGAGATCAGGGAGGAAGATTATGACCCAAAATCAAGTAGATGTTGCATTAAGGGACAAAGTAGTTTTGGAAGAAAATAAACCCCCTTGCGTTCTAACACTCCTCACTGAGGTGGGAGGCTAGGTGCAGCTAGGTTTAAATTCTGAGAAATGCCCAATTCACCACTATCAGTCCAGACATGTTTAATAAATATTAAACTGTTACAGTTCTGAATACACTAATAGCAGACTGCACCTTCAGCCCAGTCATGCTCATGAACTAGCACAGCCACTCTCTTTGGTTGTATTCAGTGAGAAACCCAAATGACTAGCTGCCTACACAGTACAGTTTATTTAAGCAACATATACACAAGTTCTTTTGGATTGCTGGTAATAGTGACTGTCTGCAAAGCATGTACGAATACTAAAGATGTTAGTAATATTGCTTGGTTACAAATGCACTAAGTTTTAAAACAACTCTGTAGAGACTTCTAAGTTTCCCGAGGAGGCACTTAGCATAGCCAAGTGTTCAAATCTTACCCACAAGCATCCTTATGGGGGGGAGGAGACACTTAGCCCGTCGACTGGTCCAAGAAGTCAAAGCAGTCAGTGATGGAGTTCTCCTCGACTTGTTCACGATGGTGTCTTCCCTCACATCCCCCCTTTCTTGGGCTATTTTTATACTACTTTTTATCTTCAAGGCGGAGTTTGAGTGACTGTAGTCATAAATATTTTCATTAAGATTGGTGTAAAATTTTATCACCTCACATTTAAAGGTATAGTTTACGAAAAATTCAGGGCACAGACTCAAGGACGAGTGGTCGCACCTTGGAGGTGGGTAGCTTTTGGGATGGAAGTGTGTTTTGGTATTATAATGACATTATAATGAGCAAAGTTCACCAAAGGACAGCATTTCATCAAAAAAATGACAGATCGTTGGCTCAGGGTAACGAGTAGGCAGTTTATCAGTTCCATAAGACTTTTGAGGGCTCCATTTGGTCCTCAAGTTCCCAGTTTATCACAGAGTTTTTGCTGCGGTGTCTCCACTCCGCTCCATCTTTCACACTGCTTTTCTTCCATAGTGCCATCTAGTTCCATGTTTGCTTACCACAGGGTTTGGCCTTGGAGTCTCCACCCCACTCCACCCCCCTGTGTTGCTTTGCAAGCAATATTGTACAGGGAATCGCAGGGGTAGTGGATTCTTCACATACCAGCTGTGGCTGTATTCTACCCTATAAACCTTTTGATTTTACACCTTTCCTTAATGTGTGACCAGTGCTGTATTATTGATCATATTTAGTAATCATTCCACAGTGGGGAAAGTTTAGATGGGCCTGATGGAGAGGCTGCAGGATGGTAGGAACAAGGGAGACCTTAGGAGTGAGAAGTGATGAACTAGGACAAAGGGACATCTGCCTCAAGTGCATGTACACAAATACTCTTAGCCTGGGAAAGAAAGCAGGGGGAACTAGAGCTCCACATGGAGCTGCAACACCACAGCAACATTGCAAAGGCAGATTTGACGGGACAGCTTGCACAAACAGAGTGAGTGATGGGTGGATACAAGCTCTTCAGGAAAGACAGAGAGTGAAGACAGAGGCAGAGATTGTCCATGATGTGAAGGACTAGTTTTGATGTGTGAGTTTTATCTATGGAACTGACAACAGGCAAGCTGAGAGCTTGTGTTTCAGGGCCAGAGGACAGGACCCAGTGATGCTGTGGCAGGCGTGTGTGTTGTGGTTTAACTCCAGCCAGCAACTAAGGCCATGCGGCCACTCGCACACTCCCCCCTTTTGTAATGGGAGAGAGACTCAGAAAAGTAAAAGCGAGGAAAAGCTCAGGGGTTGAGATAAAGACAGTTTAATAAGTAAGGAAAAAACTGCATGGAAGCAAAGCAAAACAAAGAATCCATTCACTGCTTCCAATCAGCAGGCAGGTGTTCAGCCATGTCCAGGAAAGCAGGGCTCCATCACGTGAAATGGTTACTTGGCAAGACAAACACCATACCTCTGAATGTCTCCCCCTTTCTTCTGCTTCCCCCAGCTTTGTATACTACGCATGATGTCATATGGAAAGGAACATTCCTTTGGTCAGTTGTGGTCAGCTGTACCAACTGTATCTCCTCCCAGCTTTTTGTACACTCCCAGTCTACTTGCTAGCAGGGCAGTATGAGGAGAAGAAAAGGCCTGGAGTGCTTAGTAACAACCAAAAACATGTGTGTGCTATCACACTGTTCCAACTCCAAATCCAAAGCATAGTGACACACCAGCTGCTAGCAAGAAAGTCAACTCTATTCCAACTGAAACCATGACAGTGTGCTACAGACCACTCAACAGGGAGTCAAAATGGACAAAGATTTCTTTAAATGACTGTGTCACAAACACTTGTTCTCATGGGGGTGGGGTGGGTTACCCTCCCTGGCCTTTGGTCAGAGGGCAAAATAACAGGACACAAGCAGTCAAGATTTCCAGAGGTTATTGGGCATAACCTTGTGAACAGACAGTGGATGCGTCCATCATGGATGATGTGCAGTTGGATCTGCTATTCCCTCACAGGGAGGAACAGGCTGGAGGTATGACAGTCAATGGTATGTTGGCTGTAGTGATAATATTATCAGAGAGTTCAAGATCTTGAGTGGAGTGAGGAAAGGGTCTAGGCATTCAGATGAACAGATTTTAGCTTATTCAGAGCTTTGACGGGTGGTAGATGGGCACCCATGGTAGACAGCACTGAAAGGGAATGTTGCTCAGGAAAGCTGGCAGATCCTTAAGGACAGCATCTCCAATGTGTGAAAACAGTCCGCCAGGGTACCTAGGGAGACAAACAGGCATACTGGTAACTAGCTTGGCTGAGCAGGGAACTCATGACAGAACCCCAGTGCAAAAAGACAGCATGCAGGAGCTGGAAGCAGGGACAGGCTAGAGAGGAGGAGTTTAGAAACACTACACTGGCATGTAGGATTGGTGCAAGGAAAACCACAGTCTAACTAGGTTCAGAAATGGCATGGGAACATCAAGGACAACAAAAGCTTCTACGTTAGCAGTAAAGGAATGAACAAGGAAAATGTCCCACTGCTGAATGGATCAGGTGATTTAGTGCCAGAAGGCACAGACAAGGATGAGGTATTCTGTGCCTGCCTTCCTTCTTTTCTCAGTTGTCACCAGTGAGGTCTCCCAAGCCTCTGTGTTTAATCAGAAGTGTAAAGGAGGGGAATGGCTAGCAGTGGATGGGGTTGAGTTGGGGATTAATTGAGACAATCTGATACCTCGGTTCAATCTGTTGAACTGCAACTGAGGTGGTGCCTTTGGACCCTATAATCTTTGAAAACTTGAGGAGACTGGGGGAGATCTCCAACCACTGCAAGAAGGCAACAATTACATGCATTTTCTATGAAGTACAAATGGAACAAATGCAGAAACTACAGACAGGGGTTGGCTTCACTTTGGTGCCAAGGAAAATCATGAAGTGATTTCCCTGGGAACATATTTCTGGACTCAGGAAGGAGAAGGTGACTGGAAACAATCTATATGGGTATTTCTTTCTTTTCACCTGACTACCCCTGGTCATAAAATTACTATATCTGTGAACACAAATGACATTTACCTTGACTATAACAAGGCTTTTGACAATTCCTCCTGCAATGTTCTTGTGTCCAAGTTACTTGATCACGGTCTGGATGTGAGAACAACCAGTAAGCAACCAGTAAACAACCAGTTGGATGGTTGGGTTTAGATGGCCATGGTTAACTGGGTTGTACTCTGCCTGGAGACTGGTAACAAGTGCTGTAGTGCATAGTCTATCCTAGGACTTGTTGTGTTCAACATCTCTATCAGTGACCTAGGGAATAGGACAGAGAGCACGTTTATCAAGTTTGGTGATGATAACAAGCAGGGACCAGTTGACATGCTTGAGGACCAGGCTGCCTTCTGGGGACCTGGATAAAATGTGAAATTCAGCTAAGACGGAGGCCAAGCCCTAAAACCAGAGCTCTGCATCAATGGCAGTCTGGGGCTGGTGGGGCCCAGGAGTAGTTCTGTGGGGGTGGCCCTGGGTCTTGTTGGGCAACGAGTTGAGCAGAAGCCAGCTCTTCTGTAGTTGACAGGGCCAGCTGCACCCGAGGTGGTGTGAACTGTGGTACAGCATTGAGGGATCATCCTTTATTCAGTGCTTGCTATATCACATCTAGAGATGGTGTCCAGTTTTGAGTGTAGACAAACTGGAATTAAGTCAGCAGAAGCCTCCAAGACAGGGCTGAGGCCCTTTCCCTGTGAGAAGAGGCTGCAGTTCTGGGACTGGTTCAGCCAGGAGGAGGGATGGCTTCAGGGGCACCCAACAGCATCCCCAGCACCAACAGGAGGAATGGAGGAGAGGCAGTTGGGCTCTTCACAGCAGTGCATGGCAGGAGGGTGAGAGGCAGCAGCAAAAGCTGAAACTCGAGAGGCTCAGGCTGGAGATAAGGAGAAGCCTTTTGCCCATGAGGACAGCTCAGCCATGGAGCCAAGGCCCAGGAAGTCTGAACCATCTCTGGCCTTGGGAGATTTCATGCCTTGACTGTGTGAATCTCTGGGTAACCTCATCTGACCCCATGGCTGAACTTGCTCTGGGCAGGGACCTGGGCTGGAGGCCTCCCCAGCTCCCCACCAGACTGAACTATCTGATGAACCTCTGAGAATGAACTTAATGGTAATGCATAAAAAATGAAGTTTATTTGACATATTGGGAACATTTCAGAGAACTGAAAATTATTAAGCTGAGAAACTGATTAGAGCAGAAATTTCAGCATAGCATTAGAAAAGTACAGAAATTTGCAAATGTGAAGAAGGTGGAATTTGAGAGCAAAATGATAGTTCAGAATTAAAAAGACTAAAAACTGAAGGTGTATCATTTAAAAACTGTAAATGAAATGAAATTTATTTTTTGTAAAAGTAAAAAATGTTTCAAAAATTTCAATCTTTTTAAACCTGTTTCATTTCATAAAGCAGTACAGAACTTAAAAGTGCAGAAGGTTTGTTAATCACAGAGTTATCAAAACATGATAGCCCACTAGGTAGCTAAGCCCCACACAGCCACTTGCTCACTTCCTCATTGGAAGTGGAAGGCAATCTAAAAGGGTAAAAGTGAGAAAATTCATGAGTTGAGGCAAAGACTGTTTATTAGGTACAGCAAAAGCTGCATACTCAAGCAAATAAAAAAAAGTTTTTTCGCTACTTCCCAATGGCAGGCAGATATTTAGCCATTTCCAGGAAAGTAGGGCTTCATCACGTGTACCTTTTAATTGGGAAGACAAATGCCATAATTCCAAATGTTTCCCTCCCTTGATTCTTTTCCCCAGCTCTTATTGCTGTGCACAACATCATAAGGTATGGGATACCGCTTTGGTGAGTCAAGGTCAGCTGTCCTGGCTGTGTCGTCTCCCAGCATCTAGTGAGGCAGAGTGGGAAACACAGAATGCCTTGATGGTATATAAGCACTGTTCAGTAACAGCTAAAATATCGGTATGATATCAACACTGCTTTAGTCACAAATCCAAAACATAGCACCGTACAAATGGCTATGAAGAAAATCAATTCCATCTCAGTCAAAACCAGTACATATACATAGGAGAGAAGGGACCTCTGGAGGTCATCTAGTCTAACGACCTGCTTAAAGCAGTGTCCTGGTTTGAGATAGAACAAAATAAATTTTCTTTGCAGTAATTTTACTTTTTAGTCAAGTCTCTACTAACTGACTGCACTCTCTAAAACAAATGGTATGTTTTCCAGACAGTGTCTGCTTCTAGCAGTGATAAGGTCTGATTTTTGTAGTTAATACTAAGGAATGGTATGCAGAGAGGCTCTTGGTTATTCTTATTCCTGCAGCAACCAAGGTCAGCTAACTTTTTTATGTGTCACATTGGAGGGTCAGAAGTGAAAGACTGTAAAGGGGTCGCGCCTATGGGGAGGAGTGGACAGGACAGGTGACCCAAAACTCACCAGCAGGGTATTCCATCCCATCTGCCCCATGTTCAGTATAAACCTGAGGGATCAAACGGGTCAGCCTCTGTCTGTTCTTCTGCCTTTGATCCTTATCTCTGTGTTCCTGTCTGTCACTGAGTCCAGCTCCAGTGCTTGCTGGTGACATGTTTGTCATCCTGGGAGTCAATATTGGTTTTGTAGATATTTGTATATATTTCATTATTTTCTTATTAATATTACTAACTTTTCTTTTTATTGTTAATAATTCGTTGAAGCTGTTTTAGGTTTGGGTTTTTTGTTTTTTGTTTTTTGTTTTTTTTTCAGTCCATAAGTCTCTCTCTCTTATTCTCTGTGTCTTCCCCTTCTGGGAAGAGAGATGTGTTAATTGAAAATATCTGTCATTCATTTAGTGGCCAACCCAGCCTAAACCTCAACAAGCAGGTACAGCGAATGCAGTTCTTCGAGGTCAATCCAGTAAGTTTTTAAGTATCCCCAAGCACAACATTGGAGAAAATGTTTAACTGTCCTTAAGGTGAAAAAGGCTTTCCTTCCATCAAGTCTGGCTAACTTTTGTTCAAACTGTTATTTTCCTCTCATCTTTCCATTGTGCATAATTTGGCTTTTAGGTATCTCAACATACCAATAAAAGCAAAGGGACCAAAAGGGACCAAAGTTGTCCCTTGCCAGACTGAAGAGACACATCTCCCACAGTCTGTTATCACATGTCCCATGCTTCAGCCTACAATCGTCTTGTGGCTTCCCTAGGACTTGGTCTAGTACTTCAGTGTCTCTCCTGCATGTGGGAATCTCAGGATGAGGACAGCACTCAAGTGCATCTCACAATTCCTGGATGGAGCAAGGTCCTTCCCCAGACCTGCTGGCTGCACCCTTGTTTGTGCAGCCTAGGTTGTGGTGGTTTCTTTGCTGCCCAGGGGTGCTGCTGCCTCATGGCCAAACGAGTGTCCCCCAAGGTCCTGACACTTTCTAACAGAGCTGCTCTTAATCAGTTGGCCCCAGCCTGTTCTGTTGCAGGGATTTGTCCATCCCAGAGTCCAGGCTTTGTGTTCGCTTTTGATGAGGTTGTGAAGTTCCCGCCTGCCTGCTTCTCCAGCTTGTCCTATGCTTCTGAATAGCTGCGTGCATGAATAGCTCCAGTGGTCTCTGCAGTATGCCAGCACAAACTGGCTGAGAGTGAACTCTGTCCCATCATCCATGTATCTGATGAAGACATTAAACAGTATTTGCTCTAGAATCAACCTGACATCCAACACTGGTAATTGGCCTCCAGTTAGGTTCATCACAATTATTTTGGCCTGGCTGTTGAGTCAATTTTCCAAACACTCTTATTTCCCCTTCCAATACATATTTCACCAATTTGAATATACGGATATTTCGAGTGACTGTGACAAACATCTTGCCAAATTTAAGCTATAAAATACTTAATGATCTCCCCTTATCCATGAATCAACAGGCCAAATGGCATGTTGTTCCCTAATTTAAACTTATGGAAACACGAAGGTAGAAACATGTAATTTATACCTCTGTCTTATTTGACCAGTGAAATTAAATGAAGAAAAGCCTTCATTTTATTAATTACTTCAGTGAAGTTTACTTATTGTATTTCCAAATGGTTCGATGTTGCTCCTACTAAGGAAGATCCCTTCGGTCCAGCTGTGGAGTCTTCAGCACAGGAAAGACATGGACCTGTTGAAGAGGGTCTGGAGGAGGGCCACAAAAATGATCAGAGGGATGGAACACTTCTATGAGGACAGGCTGAGAGAGTTGGGGTTGTTCAGCCTGGAGAAGAGAAGACTCTGGGGAGACCTTGTTGTGGCCTTTCAATACTTAAATCATTGAGCCTACAGGAAAGATGGGGACAGACTTTTTAAAAGGGTCTGTTGTGATAAGATAAAGGGTAATGGTTTTAAAATAAAATAAGGTAGATTTAGACTCGATATAAGGTAGACATTTTTTCACAATGGAGGTGGTTAAACACTGGAACAGGTTGCCCAGAGAGAACAGGCCTCTGAGCAACCTGATCTAGTTGAAGATGTCTCTGCTCCTTTGCAGGGGCTTTGGACTGGATGACCTTTAAAGATCCCTTCAGCTAGAACTATTCTATGATTTTATGATTCTACGATTCTATGATTCTATGGTTTAATTTGGTGAGACAAGTTAGAAAGCAATGACAATGGCAGAAAAATTAGAATAGACTTTAAGCAAGCAGTCAAGCTTTCAGGACAGTTGATAGTACTTCCTAGTAAAGATAAAAAATGATTTTGTTTTTTCCTACCTTCCTCTGGATGATTGCATGTATTATTGGTGATAATGTACACTATTCTTTAATCTTTTTGCCTTGGTGGTGTTTATGGTAAAAATCAGATAATCTCAAACACCTATGTCATGAGTCATTTCCTTTCCCATTAACAGGTTTACCTCCTGGAATATGGACTGTCCCCTCTGCTTATTTCACTTTAGCTTCTGAGTGTAATTCAGTGCCTTTATTTCAGTCTCCAAGGCTATCCATGAGTTTATAGCAATCTTAATTTCTCTCTTTTCAACTTCATGTAAAAGCCATTTTCTTCAGGGATGTGGAAACTATCAGTCTTCAGGTTGATATATGCAGGACTGAATATCAAAGCTTAATTTTATGTTTTTCCTGGACTGTGAAATGCCTGAAAAAGAGGGGGCATATTTAATCTAACTGTCTGTATTGTGTTCTTTGTGCAGAAACCTGAATGGGAATGAGTGGTGAGAATGAAGATGAAAATAAGGATAAAAAAATTTATCTCTCTAATCATAGGATAAGAAATCATAAAATATGAAAAAACTTTAGCTTTTCAGCTAAAAAATATCATAATTTCTTCCTTGCAAATTACACTTCTTTTTGGGAGACTGAGATAACACGTGTGTAAAGCAAACCATCAACAGATCTATGATTTAACAGTAGATAGTGAATCACAAGGCTATTATGAGGTGAGAGTGGTTTTTAAAAGCTATCAAAAATCTTGGGCTAAACTGTGCGGCACAAAGCTTGAGAGACAACAAAAGCACCTGGAGCAGAAGATGCTCCTTTTTTTTTTTAACAGAATTTCAACCTCCTGGGCCAGTTGGTTAACAGCGTAAACTTTGCCATCTCTTTAACTTTCTGATTTGTAGGCTGTGAACTGCTGCTGAGACACCTCCAGGACAAGGACTAAAGGAAGTTGCTTTTCACAGCTGGAAAAGCTAAAAAAGAATTATGGGGGCATTTGAGTTTGTACAAGTCTGCTGGTTTGCAGCATGAGGAAGGCTTTTATAGCAGTGGTTTCGTTTACGGGTTCAACGTGCTGCTAAACACCAAAAAGAAATGGACGTGATTAAAATATATGCTACCATTTTATAATTGTTGTTTTCTTTAAAAAATAATTTCCATCTTTCCTTCAGCTGCCTTGCCAACAGATTTAAGTTGAAACGGAAAGGTTGGTAACTCAAATCCCAAAATACTTATTCCCTTTCCCTGTTGACAGTCATTTTGGATCAGTATAATCAGCATACAGAGCTCAGAGAAAGAGCTGTGAAATGACAGAGAAGTTATCAGACTACCAAGGAGTGAAATATTTCTTATTTTTAATGAGGTGTCATTTTCTCAAAGCATGGCATGCCTCCTCAAATCAAAATAAAAATACAAGTATACCCCAATGTATGTATACAGGAAAACAAGGAAAACTTGGTGGCCCAAAGAAGCCCTAAATCTTATGTTCCTGATTTCCATTAAAATTACTGAGAGGTAAATTTCATGTAGAAGTTTCACATTAAACTTTAATATTGGGATAGCTTTGTTTTAACATCACTGCCAAGGTGATGATGGGAGAGATTTTTCTCTCATTGAAGTATTGTGAGGTGGATACACATCTAGGATGACAGCTTCCAAGTCTCTTTCTAAGAGATGATCTTTTCCTTCCCGTTTCTTTCAGATCTCGTATATAAAAGATGGTCAGCATAGGCTCTGCCACATTCCCAGGAGCCTGGTTCAGTATCTGACAGAAAATAATTTGAATTTTTCTGTATTACAAGATGCCTTTGCACGTTAAGGATACGTATACTTCACAGGGTGGTGTTACGATGAAAAGATAAAGATGGAGATATTTATTTATTTATTTATTTATATATAAGATAAAGATATTAACTCCCTGTTATGGTAACAGAGCAGAAACAGGTTTCAGCAGGATAAAAAGCCTTGCAATAGTTAACCATATTTATTATTAATGTAGTAATGTAGATAAACTGAATAAATAAAAGCCAGTACTCACAATAGAGGGATCTCAGCCCATTACCAAAAGTGTTGCATGATTTTGGGAGGTGTGTAAAATTTATCATGATTTTTTTGCACTAATGACAACACTTTTAGTCAGCAAAATAGGAAAGGAAAGCACTCTCTTTCTAATGAAAAAAAAAAAAATAATCAGCTTGTAAGATTCACGGCACTTCTTCTGTCTACTTACTTGGAAATGCTCCCAGAACAAGCATTTGTGCTTTTCAATAATTCTGATCTTTTCTGACCCCAGAAATATGGAGAGAGAGAGAGAAAAAAATGTGTTTGTGTATTTAACACTTCAAAGGACAAATTATTATAAATTTAAAGTGTTTTAAATTAGTAAGGAGGGCAAAATTTACCTACCAGTTTTCAGGCTTTTAATTATTTCTTGTTTTCTTCTGTGGTTAGCTTTACAAAATGTTCTTGCTTCTGCTATACAATAGTAATTTCTACAAATCTAAAAGATGCTATTACTCGAATATAATTGCTTGGCCTGTTTGTTTTCTGTTTAAGTCATAGGATACTGTACCATCTAAGTCTAGATTTTTGTATTTTTCCATTGAGAGCATCACTTTTGTGAAAAATTATTTGTATTTGAGTGTCTTTTTTCAGGAGTATGCCAATTTATAAAATTGATCTCGTTTTCCTATTTGATAACTAAGTTATTTATTAATCTATTAATCACCAGAACAGTATAGTACTGTTTGAGGTACAATAGAATTTCTGCATGCACACCATCCTAAATTTACAATAAAGTTGTTGTCCTATGTGTGCACTCTAAAATCTATATCAGGTACAGGAAGTAAAAAACACATGAATCTGAAACGCCCTACCCTAACAGACTTCCAACACTTTTGTTTTACGATGTTCACTACCTTTGCTCAAAAAATGCAGTGTTTAAGATCTTCATTAGTGACCCGTACTATGGGACAGAGTGTACCTTCATCAAGTTTGCAGAGGATACTAAAAGGGGAGGACTGGTTGATAAACCAGATGGGTGTGCCATTCAGAGGCAAGTGGACAGGCTAATAAATAGGCCCACAGTAAACTTTAAAGTTCAACTAAGGTAAATGGTAAGTCCTGCCTCTGGGGACGAGCTCCAGGCACCCACACAGCTTGGAGGCTGATCAGCTGGAAAGCAGCTGTGGAGAGAAGGACATGGGGGTTCTGAGGAACATCAAGTTTACCATGAGCTAGCAATGTGTTTTGGGGACAAAGAAGAGCTCCTGTGCTGCATTAGGAAGAACATTGCCTGCAGATCAAGGGACGTGGTTCTTCTTCTCCACTCAGCCCTCATGAGATACATCTGAGTGTTGTGTCCAGTACTCACCTCCCCAGTACAAGAGGCACATGGACACACTGGAGGAAGTCCAGTGAAGAACCACAAAGTTAATTAAGATACTGGAGTATCTGTTGTATGAGGAGAGGCTGGGACCTCTGAAGATCCCCTGGGTTCTCATCAATGTGTATAACTACCCATTGACGAGGGGTTGAGTGAAGAAGAGTGAAACAGACTCTTCTAACTGGTGCCCAGTGACAGGTCAAGAGACAACAATAATGAGTTAAAAGACTGAAACTCCATGTGAACACAATAAAGTACAGTGAGGATAACTTTACAGTAATGTTAATGTCAGGGATATGTAATTAAATATTTAAATCAAATTGAGTGAATAATAAACACAAGTCGGAAATACCCTATACAAAGAGACTTCCACCCATTTTGGTTTGGAGTGTTCAGTAGCTTTGCCCAAAAAGTGAGAATGTGAGGAGGGAGAACAAATACCAGTAATTTTCTGCATGAAGCAATAAGCAATAATTGGATCAGAAAGCTAACATACAAGAGAAAGACAAGTGAGGCAAAATAGAAACTAAGAATCTTAACACATCTCTGGACACCAAATCAAAGAGCAAGTTAGGTACTATGAGACAAAATGTGCAACAGTGGTCACTGAGTGACAGTTTGATGTCTGCAACACAGCAAAAGATTAAAAACGTAAACTGGAAAACTCCAGCAACTGTGTCAAGAAGCATGAAGCGTTTTCTGAAAATTACTACTGACAAATAGCTGAGAAGCTCAGCTTTCTCTTCAGAATGGGCTAGAATAGAATAGAACAGTCAAATAGAATAGAATAGAACAGAACAGAACAGAATAGAATAGAACAGAATGAAACACAGTACAATACAATACAATACAATACAACACAATAAAATGTAGTGCAATGCAATGCAATAAAATTGAATTATTTAGTTCCCATTGAAAGAGGCCTGCAACAATCATCTAGTTCAACAACCTGAGCAATTCAGGGCTGACCAAAAGTTAAAACATGTTCTTAAGGTCATTGTCCAAATACCTCTTAAACACTGACAAGCTTGTGGCATCAAGCACCTCTCTAGGAAGCCTGTTCCAGTGTTCGACAATCTTCTCATTAAAGAAGTGTTTCCTAATGTCCAACCTAAACCTCCCTGACACTGTTTTGAACCATTCCCACATGTCTTGTCACTGGACACCAAGAAGAGATCAGCACCTCCCTCTCCACTTGCCCTCCTAGGGAAGCTGTAGACAGCAGTGAGGTTGCACCTCAGATTCCTTTTCTCCAAACTAGTGAAACCCAAAGTCCTCCTCGTAAGACATTCCTTCCAGCCATTTCACCAGTTTTGTTGCCTTCATCCGGATGCATTCACAGAATCATAGAATACTTTAGGTTGGAAAAGACCCTTAAGATCATCAAGTCCAATGGTAAACATAGCACTGCCAAGTCCACCAAGAAACCATGTCCTTAAGAACCACACCTACCTGTCTTTTAAATACCTCCAGGGATGGTTACTCAACCTTTTCCCTGGGCAGCCTGTTCCAATGCTTGACAACCCTTTCAGTGAAGAAATTTTTCCTAATATCCAATCTAAACCTCCTCTGGCACCACTTGAGACCATTTCCTCTCGTCCTCTCACTTGCTACCAGGGAAAAGGGACTGACACCCACCTCACTAGAACCTCCTTTCAGGTAGTTGTAGAGAGTAATAAGGTCTCACCTCAGCCTCATTCTCTCCAGAATAAACAACTCCATCTCCTTCAGCGGGTCTTCATAGGACTTTTTCTCTAGACCCTTCACCAGCTTTGTTGCCCTTCTCTCGAAACGTTTTGGAATCTCAATCCCTGTTGTAGAGAGGGGCTCAAAACTGAGAACAGTACTCAAGGTGGGGCCTTATCAGTGCTAAGCACAGGGGGACAATCACTTCCCTAGTCCTGCTCACCGCACTGTTCCTGACACAAGCCAGGATGCTATTGGCTTTCTTGGCCATTTGGGCACGCTGCTGGCTCTTATTAAAACAGCTGTTGACCAATACCCCCAGGACCTTTTCTGCTGGGCAGCTTTCCAGCCACTCTTCCCCAAGCCTGTAGCATTGCATGGGTTTGTTATGACCTAAGTGCAGGACTTAGCATTTGGCCTTGTAGAACCTCATACAGTTGGCCCCTATAGATCCAGTCTGTTCAGGTCCCTTTGTAGAGTCTTCCTACCCTGAAGCAGATCAATATTCCCACCCAACTTGCTGTCATTTGCAAAGTCACTGAGGGTGCACTTGATCCCCTTGTCCAGGTTATTGATAAAGTTATTAAACAGAACTGATCCCAATACTGAACCCTGGGGAACACCACCTGTGACTGGCTGCCAACTGGATTTAACTGCCTCTTTAGGCCCAACCACCCAGAGACTCAGACAGTTTTTTATCCAGCAAAGAATACTCCCATCCAAGCCATGAGCAGCCAGGAGAATGCTCTGTGAAATTGTGTTAAAATCTTCACGACAGATTCAGGTAAACAACACCCACAGCCTTTTCCTAATCCACTAAGCAGGTCACCTTGTCAGAAAAGGAGATCAGGTTGGTCTAGCACACCAGCCTTTGATAAGCCCATGCTGACTAGGCCTGATCACCTGCTTTTCCTGTACATGCTGTGTAATGGCACTCAAGATTACCTCCTCCATAACCTTCCTCAGCACAGAGGTAAGGCCTGTAGTTTCTTGGATCCCCCTTCCAATCCTTCTTGTACCTGCACGTCACATTTACTAACTTCCAGTCAGCTGGGACCTCCTGGTTGGCCAGGACTGCTGATAAATGATGCCAAGTGACTTGATGAGCCCATCTGCCAGATCCCTTGGTACCCTTGGGTGGATCAAATCTGGCCCCATAGACTTGTGTGTGCCTACGCGGTGTAGCAGGTCGCTAACAATTCCCCCTTGGGTTATGGGGGCTTCATTCTGTTCCCCTCTTCCACTCAGGGACCTAGGTTCCCTGTGAACAACTGGTCTTACCATTAAAGACTGAGGCAAAAGTGACATTAAGTACCTCAGTCTTTTCCTCAACTTTTGTCACTATGTTTCCCCCCATATCCAATAGAGGATGGAGATTCACTTTAGCCCTTGTTCTTTTGTTGTTAATCAACATTTTATAGATTTTTTTTTATTTTATATAGTTTATAGAAACATTTTTTTTTTACTCTCTTTTGCAGCAGTAACCAGATTAAATTCTAGTTGAACTTTGACCCTTCTAATTTTCTCCCTGCATAACCTCATGACATCTTTGTAGTCCTCCTCAGTGTCCTGCCCCTTCTTCCAAAGGTCATAAACTCTCTTTTTTCTCCTGAATTCCAGCCAAACTTCTCTGTTCAGCCGGGTCAGCCCAGCTGGTTCATCTTTCAGCACATGGGCACAGCCTGCTCCTGCACCTTAAGATTTTCTTCTTGAAGAATGTCCAGCCTTCCTGGACACCTTTGCCCTTCAGGACTGCCTCCCAGGGAACTCTGTCGGCCAGGCCCATAAACAGTCTAAAGTTTGCCCTCTGGAAGTCCAAAGTAGCAGTTCTGCTAACCTCGCTCCTTACTTCTCTGAGAATCAAAAACTCTCTCATTTCATGTTCACTACACCTAAGCGGCCTCCAACTGTCGCATCACCAACAAGTCTTCTGTTCACAAACAACAGGTTCAGCAGGGCACCTTCCCTAGTTGGCTCACTCACCAGCTGTGTGTCAGGAAGTTATCCTCCACACACTCCAGGAATGTCCTAAGCTGGTTCCTTTCTGCTGTGTTTTATTTCCAGCAGACATCTGGTAAGTTGAAGTCCCCCATGAGAACAAGGGCTAGTGATTGTGAGACTTCTCCCAGCTGCTTATAGAATATTTCATCTGGCTCTTCATCCTGGTTGGGTGGTCTATAACAGACTCCCACCATGACTTCTGTCTTGTTGGCCTTTCCCCTAATTCTTATCAATAAACATTCAATGCTACCGTCACCATCATCAAATTCTAGACAGTCAAAACACTCCCTAACATACAGGGCTACCCCATCAACTCTCTGTCCTTGCCTATCCCTTCTGAAGAGTTTATAGCCATCCTTTGCAGCACTCCAGTTCTGTGAGTCATCCCACCATATTTCCATGATTGCAACTATATCAGTTTTTTCCAGCTACACAATTGCTTTCAACTCCTCCTTTTTGTTGCCCATGCTACATGCGATGGTGTAGATGTATTTCAGCTGGGCTATTGATCCTGCCACCTTTTCTGGGGCTTTGTGACTCTTCTCAGGCACTTTTGTGGTTTCTAACACACCAATAACCCTTGCATTTTTGCTGCCATGTAAATCTCCACCCCCTACCTCCACTGAGACAGCGGACTGCAGAAGTTTGCTAGTACACTGTCTCTCAAACATTGGTATGCTGTCCCCAGGCTTATCTCTAGTGAGCCTGGTTTTATCCCTTTGCCCCTTCATATCTACTTGAAATCTTTTTCAGTGGCCCCAGCCGACTCCTACGTAAAGATATTCTGAGTACCTTAACACCTTTCTTAAATGGTGGAACCCAGAACTGCACACAGTACTCAAGGTGAGGCTGCACCAGTACTAAATACATTAGAATAATCACCTGTTGTGACCAGATGGTTATGTTGTGTTCGATGCACCCAAGGATGTGGGTTGCCCTGTTGGCTGCCAGGGCATACTGCTGACTCATATTGAGCCCAATTAGGACACCCAAGTCCCTTTCTGCAGGGCTGCTGAATACATATATATCTGCTTAGCCACTATGGGAATGGCCTCATCTAACTAGAAACTGAAGAGAACTGTTATTTGTAGATATGTAAAAAATAAAAATAATAATTAAAAAGAAACAAACAAACCATAAATTATAGGTGGTTGTGGGTTTTTTTATATCATATACAATAGCTGATGGACCGTTCCTGAAACACACACGCACACATGAGCAAATTCTTCTCTGTACTTTTCTAGGTTTTCTTACTGATGTCACAGGATAATTCATGTTAGTAAACATTTACAATCTTTGTATGTGTTTATTATATCTAGATGATCATCTCTCTTTACCAAAGTGAGCCATAATATTGTATTGGATAGTGCAATATTAAAAGATGTATCAGTCTTTAAATAGTGTAAAACTTGATAAGGTAGACATTAGTTATAAGACTAACTCACAGTCATAAATGAAAGGTATAACTGGAGTATAACTATAACTGGAGTATAACTTGTTCTTAATAACAATTTTACTGATGACTTACTGAGTCCCAAAATCATAGAATCATGGAATCATAGAATGGTTTGGGTTGGAAGGGACCTTAAAGATCACCCAGTTCCAACACCCCTGCCGTGGGCAGGGACACCTTTCACTGGACCAGGTTACTCAAAGCCCCATCCAATCTGGCTTTGAATCTTAAAATAGCTTTAATATTTATTAATAATTGTACTAGTTTGGGCTGGGATAATTTTCTTCATAGTCATTTGAATGTGGCTACGTTTTGGATTTGTGATGAAAACAGTGTTAACACACTGATGTTTTAGTTACTCTAGAATGGTGCTTATACAGTGTCCAGACCTACTCTGTTGATGACTCTGCCAATGAGTAGGCTGGGAGTGCACGAGAATATGGGAGATGACACCGCGAGGCAGTTGATCCCCACTGATGAAAAGCATATTCCACATGACATCGTGCTCTGTGTATAAAGCCAGCAAAAAGAAGGAAGACGACATCTAAAATTGTAGTGTTTGTCTTCCCAAATCACTATTGCATTGATGGAGCCCTGGTTTTCTGGAGGTGGCTGAACTCCTGCCTACCTATAGGAAATTGTGAATTAATTCCTTATTTTGCTTTGCCTGCATGCACAGTTTTTGCTTTACCTATTAAACTCTCTTTAGCCCAACCCACGAGTTTTTTCACTTTTACCCTTTTGACCGTCTTCCCCATCCCACTGTGGGTGAGTGACTGAGTAGCTGTGTGGGTCTCAGCTGCCTACCAGGTTTAAACCATGACATAATTTTATTGGCAGGGGGGGTTGTGTTCATATTTTGGACATAGTCTCTTTTATCTGAAAAAAAATAAGGTTTTCTTTTATGGAAAACCTAAAAGAATGTTTTTATTCTATTTTGGCCATGAGGTAACAATTACTACTGTTGGAAAACGATATAAAACACAGTGTGAGAGTGACCACTTGCAACATTTAGTAGGGCAGCTGGCTAAGTGACTTCACAATTCTTATACAAAAACCTGAACTTTCAAAGGAGAGTAGCTGCTTAATTGAGAAATACATAGCCGACAATGTTGACACTTGACTGGCTAGAAACATCTACTTTAATAGTTCTGTTACTGGTGTCATTTTCCATGCATGACTGCAATACGGAAGAATTTTCCGGACTGTAAAGCATTTTTTTTTTTTCTTAGAATGGGTTTTCCACCTAGAAGGATAACTGGCCATCAGTAATGGGCATTATCCTGTAGTACATCATATAGAAACTTGTCATTAGTTAGAAAAATGCACTTCAGGAGTGCTGAAATAGCCATTTTGGTCTGATTTTTCTACCTCCCAAACTTCAGCTATTTGACTTCATTCCTTTTGAGAGCTTTAAATAGGGGAAGAAGGTTGGAAGGAAGAAAAGGCAAGAGTATTTAGCTATATCAGTTCAAGAGTACATGATGGTCTCCTTTTAGCACAGCATATTTTTTAAATTACTTAAATGATACTGATTGTATACATATTGATTGTGGAAAAAAATGTTCATACCTTTTCATTTTATATGGTAACAGGTAAAGCAGATAATCTATAGATAATCTCTAATCTTTCACCGTAGTTAACACACACAAATACCACTATTCTCAATTCATTATGAGTAAGCACTGTAATCCAAGGCCTTTCTGTTTATTTATTTATTTAATTTTATTCTTATATCTGAAGAAGGTGACAAAATGGGAAAAAAAATAGTAAGGCTATGTGGAGCGTTATGTGATTATTCAGTTGGACTAGCCTATTTCTACGCTGTTTCTGCTAAGAACTGTGTTTATAGGCTACACGAAGAATGGAGACATGATCTCTTTGACCACTTAATTCTTTCCCCAGCAGAAAAAAATCCATAAACTTCATTTTAGTGTATGTGTTTAGCTACTTCTGCATTTACTGTTTTGAGATTTAAAAACAGTTATAAAGAAATAGTTGAGTGTGACACATACTGCGTTCATATGAATTTAACTCTTGTATAAGGTTCCTTAGGGAGCTCAGTATATTTGTTTATAAAAATTGGAACTTGTATCAGGTCTGAAGAGGGTGAAGGTTTTAACGCTTCATGTGCTTGGCTGTCAAAAATAGCTGTGCAGGCTGTAAGGGGGAATAATGGCACATTTTCATCTATTTCTTTTCATCTCAACTGAAAACATAGAGTGATCATGGGACTGCAGGGACCTTACTGTTCTTGGAAATAATTGAAGAGGCATGCAAGTGTGGCAGATTGCCATTATAGCTGTGTATAAAGCTCCTTTTATAGGTTTCCATTGGCTAGAGGACACAAGATCAGAGGGACAGCTGAACTAGTGGTGATGAACATCCTCTATTGCACATAGTAAATTAGTAAGTTAATTTATGAATTCAACGTGTTCTAGTTACACATGATTAAATGGGATATGTTAACAAATGGGAGAATAGTGGATCCTTTACATACCTATCTTCAAAGCTGAACTACCTACATCTAAGTAACACTTGATAGATTGTGCATAGTTTAGTACATAGAGCTCAATACTCAGTGCATTCAATAGATTTTAATGAACATATATTCCAGTAACAAAAAAGAATGCATAAGTACAGCCTAACCTTTCCAAAATCTTTTTGACATAAAAAATATTTTCATAGAACCTGTTTGTTCTTTGCTTGTGTTTTTTTCAACAAGCTGGATTTCATCTCCCTCCACCCAACTGTTTAAGAACCATATTTCTATAAGTTCCACACAAGGGAAAAAGAAAAAGGATAGGTTGAGACATTTGTCATGTTTTTTCCTCTTATGTACGTGATGTTGTTCAGAAATGACTTGTGAGCACTTAGTATTTAAGACTAGATTTTGCCTTCACTTATGAAAAATGTTAAAACAGGAAAAATGGCTAAATGTGAAAGTTATCACAGACACAGAATCACAGAATCACAGAATTTTCAGAGTTGGAAGGGACCTCTAGAGATCATCTAGTCCAACTCCCCTGCCAAAGCAGGATTGCCTAGAGCACATTACTCAGGACTGCATCCAGGCGGGTCTTGAAAATCTCCAGGGAAGGGGACTCCACAACCTCCCTGGGCAGCCTGTGCCAGTGCTCTGTCACCCTCACTGTAAAGAAGTTTTTCCGTGTATTTGAACGGAACTTCCTATGTTCTAACTTGTGCCCATTGCCCCTCGTCCTGTCACTGGGAACCATTGGAAAGAACGTGGCTCCATCCTCCTTCAACCCACCCTTTAGATACTTGTACGCCATAATAAGGTCTCCCCTCAGCCTTCTCTTCTCCAGGCTAAAGAGTCCCAGCTCTCTCAGCCTTTCCTTATAAGGGAGATGCTCCAAGCCCTTAATCATCTTAGTTGCTCTTCGCTGGACTCGCTCCAGCAGTTCCCTGTCCCTCTTGAACTGAGGAGCCCAAAACTGGACACAGTATTCCAGTTGTGGCCTCACCAGTGCAGAGTAGAGGGGGAGAATGACCTCCCTCGACCTACTGGCCACACTCTTCCCTATTCAGCCCAGGATTCCATTGGCCTTTTTGACAACAAGGGCACATTGCTGGGCCATGGATAATTTACTGTCTACCACGACCCCCAGATCCTTCTCCTCCGAGCTACTTCCCAGTAGGTCCACCCCTAACCTATACTGGTGCCTAGAATTCTTCCTCCCCAGGTGCAGGACCTTGCACTTGCTTTTGTTGAACCTCATTAGGTTCTTCTCTGCCCAGCTCTCCAGCCTGTCCAGGTCACGCTGGATGGCAGCACGGCCCTCTGGGGTGTCAGCCACCCCACCCAGTTTGGTATCATCAGCAAACTTGCTGAGGATACACTCTGTCCCCTCATCCAGGTCATTAATGAATATATTGAACAAAATTGGACCGAGTATTGACCCCTGGGGGACACCACTGGTTACAGGCCTCCAACTAGACTCTGTGCCGCTGATCACAACCCTCTGAGTTCTGTCCCGCAGCCAACTCTCAATCCACCTCACTGTCACCTCATCTAGCCCATACTTCCTCAGCTTCCTAATGAGGATGTCATGTGAGACAGTGTCAAAAGCCTTGCTAAAGTCAAGGTAGATGACACCCACGACTCTCCCCGCATCCAGCCAACCAGTTAGAACATCATAGAAAGCTATCAGATTGGTCAAGCACGATTTACCCTTGGTAAATCCATGTTGACCACTTCCAATAGCTTCCTGTTCCTCAACATGTTTGGAGGTGACATCCAGAATGAGTTGCTCCATTACCTTCCCAGGGACAGAGGTGAGACTAACTGGTCTGTAGTTCCCTGGGTCCTCCTTCTTGCCTTTTTTGAAGATCGGGGTGATGTCAGCCTTCCTCCAGTCCTCAGGTACCTTTCCTGTTCTCCATGACCTTTCAAAGATGATGGAGAGTGGTCTAGCAATAACATCCGCCAGCTCTCTCAGCACTCGTGGGTGCATGCCATCAGGGCCCATGGACTTGTGAATGTCCAGCTTGGCCAAGTGGTCTCTGACCCGGTCCTCCTCAACTGGGGGAAAATATTCCTCTCTCCAGACCTTCCCCTTTGCCTTCAGAGTATGGGATTCATGAGGGACAGCTTTAGCAGTGAAGACCAAAGAAAAGAAGGCATTCAGTAACTCTGCTTTCTCTGTGTCTTCCACCACTAGGGCACCTGTCTCATTCACTAGTGGGCCTTCACCAGTGGGACACAGTATCTGATTCTAGAGAAAACCCACTGTAAGTGTGAAAGTGTAAGTTCTTTATGGGAGTTTTTTAACTCTGCACTTGAACCTCCATGAACAAAAACAGTTTTGGAGGTTTGACTGTAGACCTTAACCATAGTTTACATTACATATTTACCTTAATAAAATGCAAGATGTGCCTAAATATGTGAAATAAATTATATGGGAAAAAATAATAAAGCAAAATTTAAGTTATTATATATACATTCAGAATATTCCTAGGTTGGATTCCTGGAGGTCATAGTGGAAGAAGAATTTCAGATATTTCATTTTTTAAAATATCTTGATTGTTGAAGAGGGGTTTTCTCAAGACAAATGGGGAACTCTAATCTTTTTGTGTAAAATATATGTATATATGTATACTCCTTTTCAATGTATGAAGTCCATCTACCTAGATCAGACTAATCTAACAATGATAAGATTAGGACAAAACTTGTAATGTCCATAGCTGAACATTGTCCCCTATCTCACTTTGATCCCATGGGTGTTAGCTGTTTGTCTGCAGGCACACAGAAAATACACATATACTGCTCACGTCTATTAAAAAATGGGTAACTTAAATGATCTCTGTGCAGACCTTCAGTGTTTTGTTTGAACGAGTCCTTCTTTGCTCTGACTTCAGAAACAAATGAGTAGGGAATTAACAGGAAAGAGCCATCTCCCCTTAGTTATTCCCTCCAGTTGTGATCCACTGAAATATATTCATTTTCACCCATCTGCGCATGCACTTATTAAAGTGGCATCAAGTGTATGTTTGTGGCCAGCTCAGCAAAAAAATTTCTTGGTGCATATGGATCCCATAAAGTATCTGCTAAGTTTTCCAAATAACAACATGGAATTTATGCTCCAGATGTCTGAGATGCTGCGTCTTATGAATTGTATTTTTGCCTTAAAAACACTTTCGTGAAGATTTTTTTCAGTTTGTACCTCTCTTCACTATTATGCATGTCTGAAACAGATGAGCTGTGTTTATCGTCAGCGCATGTGCAAAAGTGCCATTTTGTAAATGGGTTTGAATTCTCATCTGATATAGCTGGTGGGAGCTTCTTCCTCTTGCCAACACCTCAAGTTTTTTTCCCCTGAAACTTTATTAGGAATACTTAAGACATGCATGTTAATTGAACTAGGAACTTTCATAAGTTAGTTTTGCTTATTAAAAGGCTATTTTCTGAATGTCAGGAACATGAAGCTTCTGCCAATATGTTGAAGCATTGTTTGATGTATCTGCGTTACAAATTTTAGAGTCTGACTTGTATTTTGCATCTATGAAGACGGTACAGTTCATATCTTTTTATAGTGTGAAAAAGGATCATGTGTTCTTGGAGGAAGACCTTGCATACATTTTATTTCATAAAAAGTGCTTTAAGCTTACTTAAAAGCAGTAAAATACTTATTAATTGAAATGCTGTTGGTCACAGTGTCTTAAGAAATGAGAAGACATTAGAAAACACTGAAAACAATGAATAATTATTTTATTGTACCATAATCTTACCAGCAAGGTTTTTTTTTGAAATTTTAACCATGTTCTGTTTTATCAAATTGAAAGAATATTCATACATTAATAATAATGAACATTGAAATTACAGCACAATATTGATTTGCTGTGATACTAAAAATACAAAGAACCTTCATTTGTTAATTGCTAATGCACATTTATGTCATGTTGTTTGCTCTTCATATGAATAGAGTGTGAAGATAAATTTAGGTATTAGATGGATGGAAATGGTCTGGTTCTCTAACAAGTTAGATCCTATGATATTTAACAGACACCTCAGACTAAACTGCTCCGGCTTCTTATTTGTCACTGTATCATCTAAAAGAATTGGAAATCAATCATACACCATGCATTTTTCTGTTTCGAAAAAAATGTGCCAAAAGTCACTGGTGATATATGAGATGACTGTGATGGGGTGAGAAGAGCAACCATTCCTGTGTATTAACTATAACCTTTGGCTCCCTTCAGCAAAAAAAATCACTTTTTTATAATATACCTCTTTTTGTATAAATGGAATGTATAGCAGACGTTTGAAGAAATATGAGGAACGTCTGAGGCAATGCATTAAAAATGAGCACTATTTTTATAGAATACTGGATTGAAGACAGAGGTAGGCAGGGTAGTTATGGACCATAACTGTAGAATTTCATAACAAAATGATCTTCTAATTAAAATATTTTCCACTATTGAAAACACAGTCCAGTGCCACACCCATGGCTCTCAGTTCTGCTGCCACAGTGTCTTTTCATAATCGTGTTTGGGTGTTTATCTATTTATTGTTTCGTGTGATATAAGTACAGGATCACAGGGAACAATGGGGGTAGCTGCTTAACCTTTAAGCAAAACTCCCTCACGTTGTGAAAAAGACTCCAGTGAAACAGGTACATGAGGAAAACATTGCAAACTCGCATTTTAGGCTCTACTTCCTAAGACAGGCTAAGGGGGAGGAGAGGGAGGGACTGTGATACTTTTTGGGTGAGATCCTGCCTACAGATAATTTTTATTTGAAAAGCACAATCTCCTAATTCTTAGTCATAATTTTGCATTCATAAAGTACCTACCAACTGCATTTGACACCTTCTTCAGGACTCATGCTACCTCTCTGGGACTGAGCACGGAATACTTGTGAAACCATAGAGGACCATTAGGAAGGAGGGTGTGAGACAGAAGGAAGCAGAGTGAGGAAAGTCTGATATAGACTTCCAGGGAAAAAGTGAGGCAGAGGGCAAAAGCAGAGTGGGTGCTGCTCTCTGATTCATCTTTCCTTTGTTCTTACAATTTTTTGGGTCTGTGGTTGCCTCACACCTTATAATCTTGCCTGTTTGTGTGTTTTGCAGACAAAATGTGAACAAAAAGAGTTACAGAAACCTTTGAGAGAGAAATTATTGGTTTAATGTTGGCTGATATTTATATTATTGCTCTATATCTGAAATATACCAAAAAAGGGGAGGTTTTTGTTCTACATTATGAAGATATATTAAAAGTATTATATATTTCCATGTATCTAGTGCCTAAAATGATTTAAAATAAAGCACAGGATATGTGTATAACACTATGAAGCAGCTAATTCTTCACGATCTTAATAAAAGTGCTTAGATACCATATCTTTCATGCCTGATAATGGTTCCACATATACCTACAGTTTTAATTGCTGAGTTATAATTGCTGATTTATATTTATGTGACTCTGATACCAGACAGGTATTAAATTCACTTGTAGTAATTTCCTTGGAAATCTGGTCAGCTTTTCTGAGGTTCATTTCAGAGTTGTTAGGTCTTAACACTAACCTTTCAGCTGTTTTTCTCAAATGCTCAAGAAAGACTGGTTCACAACACATAAAATGGGAGGGGGAATTAAGCCTTGGCTAGGACATCATTCAGAAGGGGAATACAGAAGACCTGAAAAAACTGAAAATGTAGTATTTTGGATTCTCTTTTTAGGCACCTTGTATCAGTTAGCCTATATTAATTTTCAGAACTACATTAGAAATGAAGGGCCTTTGTAAAAAAAAGATACAAATGAAAAACCCAGAGAAGTTACTCCAGAAACTTGGAAAGTAACAGATAGAGATACACTCAGGTTGTACAAGTGGGGGACTCACTACAACAGCTTCGCAATAATAAGAATAAATTAATAAAAAGCATACAAAAAGCATGTGAAAGACCATGTAAGAAATCTAAACATTAGATACGCAAACTATGTATTTAAATGATAGCACCCATAAATTATGTCATCAAAATCCCCTCATTTAATGAGGGCCTTAAATCCAACTGTTTTCAATTTGGAACTGGTAATTGCCAAACTGATTAATTTAAGATTTTGAGAAAGGAACAGCTGAAATCTTCCATGGTCAGAGAATCTTTGAGAGAGCATTTGAAAAGAGGTGGCTATCTGTAACACTGCACATTGTGGCAATTCCTGAGGAAATTATCGTAGAACTAATAAATCAGAATAACTCCATGAAACCTCTGTCAAAAACACGTGCAAAACACGCTGAAAGAACTGCAGTGTTTGAAGATCAGATCTATTAATTTAACATTTAAAATTAACTTAGGTTAGCCTGTGGGTATATAACTAAAATGTCCAAAAACAGGCTGCATGAAGGAATCACTGAAGAGTGAACTCTGGAGAAACACCTGATTGATGTAAAAATGAGGAATACTTTTGACAGGAAATTTTGAGGTAGTAGCTTTTTAAACTCAAGTAGATGAAAACAGAACAAGAAAACTATTTTTGTTTTCATTTACACAAGTACTGTTTGCCGGGAGACAAATGTGCATGCTTGCACGCATATGTATTGCAGGAACTTGTTGACCTGGATAATGACAAGTGGTAATGTTTGCATTTTTTTGTCTTTTTTTTCCTATACTTGGATCACTTAAGGTCTTAATTATTTTTATAAATGTTTGTGGCTTGAGATAAGGCTGACTCATCTCCATGCAATAGTCTACACATTATTCAGTCATTTTACATTATGCTTGCTGGCCTGTCTCTAATTAAGAAGACACAAAGTGTTCTAAATTTGTGTGACTGAGTTTGTTTTCATTCAGTAACACAAAAATACTACAGTAGATTCATAAGGAACCACACAAAAAAGCAGTCACTCTGTACATCTTCCTCTTATTGCTACCTCTAAGAAGGTTTCCCCTTCATTCTTAGGACTGTGCTACTTCTCATCTCAAAATTGTAATCTATGTCAGACTTTATGGTCTCCTTTTGCGCTATAAAAATGTTACTGAGTCTTCCATAGAGGTGAATGTCATTGCCTGTTCATTAACTGCTTTCTCTGGAAAGAATATAAAATAGAAGTATTTAAAAGTATGCTTTAAATTGTCTCTGTTTCATGAAATTTCTCTGTTAATGAAGAGAACTTGGAAGGAAAAAATTCTCTGTGCTTTGAAAAAAATTAACTGCAATACCTAGAGACTTTTTTTGTGTTTATAAGTGGAAAACATTTCACAACTATTGATTTTTGAAGTCATTGAACAGGTGTTATTCCCAGTTCAACAACGAGGAGACTTAGAGACAAAAATATTATTTGTCTAATACTGAACAATGAATCAGTGGCAAACTAAGGAACCTAGCTCCCCTGTATTGTAATTTTGGGACTATATTCCTCTCTTATCACAATAGCACTTAGTAAATGAATTGGAGCTTTGTTCTTCACCAAGGAAATAAAACTATTTTTGTAATTAAAACCAAATGTGTTCATTTCAAAATAGAACACACTGCTAACTCCAAGCATGGTCAGATTTTTTAGCATCATCGCCCCCCATTGACATTTAATTATATGACTTCATAGGAGGTATTAACAAAAAAAACACCACTTTTTCCCAGTGAAAACAAACTGCTTATGATCTTGTTGTAGGATACATACAAATTTTAAGTAATCCTGTCACATCACATGTGAATCAGCATCAGATTTACAGCAGTGTGGTTCACACTAGCAGCTTACTTTCTTCAATGTGATATCTACAGAAAATAACTAAAAAGTTAGACCAGAATGTAAAAGGGATGTGGTTAAAACACCATGAACTATCTTCACAGGCATTTTTCCTAAATGCATTTTACAAGTGTTTCAAGTTTTCTGGGAAGGAAAAGGGTATACATACATTTTACAGAAAGAACTGCAAAGTATTATGCTCTTCCTCTTGCACCCAGGAGCTCTGAATTCTTTCTTTGTTTTGTGACCTGGGAATGGACTAACATTTCTTACTTGTAGGGATCCGATGGAAAATTTGCAGTCTTAGTTTCCCGGGAACAGTTATGTTATATTGTGTTTTGACTGTCCCTCCCTTTCTCTTTCACACCTCCATCCGTCTCCTCTCCCCGCCCCCCCCCGCCCCCCCCCCCCCCCCAGAATAAAGCTTTCTTGCCATCTACTTACGTGACAGGTACAATAAAACGTGTGGATTTATAGTGGAAAATACTTTTCAGACATCCGTTGTTGGTTTCTAGTGCAGGTCCGGGTATTATTAAATCATGTAAATGTCATGTAGAAACATTTATTTCACTAGTTTCTGTCTGTTTTGTCATTAAAAACTAAAGCACAGCATTTGCCACTTGTTCTGTCAATCTCTGTATGTATTAATACATCTCAAAAAAGTACATATATGATACTTTTTTAATCTAAATCTATTTTCCATGATTTGTTAATTTACATTTATGACATAATATTGCAGAATGCATTCTGTGACAACTACTATTTGCTTTCAGATTTACATTCTCCTGGGACATATTATCTGGGAAAAAGCTTGCATCTATATTTGATGTTTTGAGATCCAGGATGGTGAAATTTCTACAGATACTAAAATTGGAGTGTCTAGTCTCAGGAGCCACAGAGGACTTCAAGTCCTGCATCATAACTTTATGTAGAATAACAATTGTTTTTCTTTACCTTTTGCAAAAATTTAACATTAATTCCTCCTAGGAATAACTTAGGAAAGTTAGTAAATTATAAGAATGACATAAAATCAAGAGGCATCACTTATTCTTGGATAGTCGGTAAATTTTAATGAAAAGCTAACAATCCATAAACTACTCATTTTTATGTAGTGTAATGTACCTTATTTAAATTATAAGGCTTGTGATCAGATACAAGATATGCATATATACCTCAGGAAGAAAGTACTGTTACAGTATTATTAACAAGAATATAATGATTATTAAATGACTATTAGAAAGAATATAAAGAAGGGTATACTCTTTGCCAGCTAAAAAACTGACTGGATGATTGGGCCCAAAGACTTGTGGTGAAGGGAGTTGAATCCAGTTGGCTGCTGTGCTGTCCAGGACTTGTGTGATGTCCCCAGCCTGAGTCCCTTACACGCAGCACAGACACTGACCTACTGGAGAAACTCCCAGGGAGTCCATCAAAGTGGTTAGGGGCTGGAGCGTGGGGAGTCTGATAAGAGGCTGTGGACCTTGATCCATTTCTTGTGGGAAGCAACAGCCTTAGGGGGGCCTCATTCATGTTTACAAATGCCTGGTGGGAGGACACAGAGAAGAGAGAGCCAGGCTCTGCCCAACATTGCACAGTTTTAGTATTTTTAAAAAAGTGTAACACAAGAAACACCATCTAGATAATAGAAAGAACTTTTCATCATGAGGGCGACTCAACTCCAGCACAAGCAGCCTAGCAAGGCTGTGGAACCTCCCTCCTTGCAGATATTAAACCCCTGACTAAGCATATCTGAAAAACAGACTTTTTGCTTCATCTTGCTCTAATACTGTTACAGAGAGTGTTGGTGGTACAGCCGTGAGAGCAGAATGGCACTGCTCAGAGACATGATCAGAGGTGGATTTTATAAGCAGGATGTATATCATTGATGGACTGCAGTTTCTTTTCTGACATTTCTATTCTACAGTCAGTTCACACACTTCACATTCTCTTGAGCAAGGGCCCAGTGGTTGTGGCAAGCCAGGCTCAGCACCAGGGTCCCAGGAATAGGACACTGGGCTAATGGCTGATGCCTCCAATCTGGCTGGGCGGCCAACCGCTGTACTCTATGGCTTCTCCTTGACACAGCATTGGACACCTGTGGATGCATGTCCCCCCCTAGGCTTTGCTATCTATTACTTTGTATGTTGGGTAGTCAGCATGCACTGATGATGTGGCTCTGGGCCAGTCTCTGTGAGTCTCTCCCCATCTAAGACCAGTTAGCAGCTGACACCAGGGTTTCTGTTGCCTACTGGTCTCTTGTCCCAGATGTCTTAAAGAACTGTGAAGCTCACAGTGGTTATGTGAAAAAGTTTGCCTATTACTTCTTTGTTTCCCAGCTCAAATGTCGTTTATCTAGTCAGTCAGTGCCAGGTGGATATAGTCAATCTTTCCTTCATCTAAATAGTGTCTTCAAGTAAGCTTCATCACATGATGACAAACACATAGGAATTTGACCATGGCAAAAGGACAAAAAACCTTTCCTGTCATAAGGTACCTGAAATATGTAATTGATAAAAATAGTGACATGTTTAATTTTCGACTGTGAAAAATAATGAACTTTAAATGAAAGAGACATCCACGAGACAGGAATTCTGCTGCACAACAGTTTGTGGGGTTTGGAAGTGTGTGTTTGTTCAGAGAGTGTGTAAGACTTATTTGCTCATCAAAAGACACAGGGACAGGTCAGGGATGATGGAGATCCAAATTCCAGTCCTTCCCAGTAGGCTTTAGAGTCACATTTCATAGCAAGTAAATATGAACTGGATACAGCAGAGGTATGAGCCTGATTGGTTTTGTATCTTTCACAAAAAAATGCAAAGGGCCCATTCACTTCTCTGTTAACTACAATAACATCATGAACTTGCATTTTGCATACTTTTCCCACAAACTAATCACCCCACTAAAAGGTAAGTTTCTACATTCCTGAAACAGATCTTGAAATTTTGCAACTTAGACACCACCAAGTCATTTTAATAACCTCCAAACTGCAGAACGTTTCCTCTCAGGCAGATCAAACTCCAGGCTTTTGTTGACAGCAACTCCATAAAATACCATTTTTAGTTTCTAGATGTCTTAATGAACATGTGATAAAATAGCTTCAATCTTCTAGACCATACTGTGATCATCATAAATGAACAACGCGATATGTCACACGTTACATCACCTACAGCAACACACAACACATCATTCTTGTTAATCACACTTACAGGACGTGTCCTTATTTTATGGTACAGTCCACCATTGTATATGCTCTTCCATGATTTGAGACAAGAGAATGTTAAGAAGTTGTCCTAAGGTTATGAGCCATCAGTCCTGTAGACCAACTCCTTAGCACTCACTGGCGCTTGAGGTGATCACAATAGAAGAGTACACAGAATAGTACACAGCATTAAAAAATTATTTTACTTCAAGAAAGTATTTTCTTTTCTCTGAGGGTGATTTGACAGATGTATTTTGTAGTTGTTCCAATGATGTAATTCATCACCAAGAGAAATACATACACAATAAAACTTCAAGTATACAACCCAAGTATTTCTTAAAGAAATCTTGGGGTTTTTTCAGTATTTGTAATTCTTCAGTAAAAATGATAGGCTGAGACATATTTATAGCTAATGTATTTTTAACTTGAGAATTTTCTCTGCTAATTACAACAAAGCAAGCTGTGAGATGAGAAGAGACCTGCTTGTTTATAAACTCTGAGTTCTTCAAAATTGTTTTCTCACACACTTGCATGCTTGAAGTGAACCAGGACCTTAGCCTTTGACATACATATTCTGTAAAATAATATTGCAGAAGACAAATTATTAATGAATGAGTTAATCAGAATTTATGTGCAGTCCCTGTAAAGGTACTTAGTATGTTACACAGTTATTAATAAATTAATAATCTCAGTTTTGTCTGCAAGTTACAAAGATGGTAACATAACAGTATTCAGCACTTCCTGTTAACATTTACCAGTTTGAAGACCCATGCAACAACATAAGAGAATAAACAAAAACAGATCTTTGTCTAAATACTATTGGACTTCAGCCATTTTTTGTGAAAACCTGTCTGGCTTCTCTGATTTCAAATTGTTAGTAAGTACAGAGTCAAACATGAAAGATGTTAGACAAAATTGACATAAAACTTTCTTACTTTGAAAATGGAATAGAATACCTCTGGAAGGGTTTACATCATGTTTGTTTAGATTTGTCCTCTATTTAAAATCAATTGCATGAGCATAGACATATAAGGAAGCTGGCATTATTAAGGAATGCATAAATTTACAGTATAACTTGTGCTTTGATACCTGTATATACATTCTTAACCCATGGTAGAGGTTGTATAGATAACCATTTATGAAGGGGTGTATAACTAAAGTGGCAAGCCACTTGCAACTTTGTCTTTAAAATTACTGATGTTGTGCTGAAAGCAAAAGTTAATATCACTGCAGCTTCAGGAAAACTCAAACTGTTTATTAACGGTGCTAATTATGAGTGAAGAATTACTTTTCTGAAGTGTTTTTTATGCCTTTGTGTCCATAAGGATATGATAAATCATGATAAAGCATGATTTCTTCCATGAGGGGGAAAAAAGTAAATCTGATATAATCATGTTTTTATTAAAAGGGATTTAGGGTGTGTACTATTACAGTCTTTTAAGTAAACCTGCAAAATATGAATCAGTTGTATCCACCAACCATTTGAAAAGTTGTTTTCATTTAACAAGGAATCATTATTAATCATTTCACCTGGGGGGTCCTGCAGGGGTCTGTTTTGGCCATGTTGTTTTTCAGTGTATAAAGAAAAAAAACATTGAATGATGGAAGAAACCATAAACTCTAAAAATCTGTGGCTGACAGACAACTGGGCAGGATTGTAAATGCCCAAGAAGACAGGACTAGAATTTACAAATATCTTCGCAAATTATGCAACAAAAATGCAAGAATACCACCACAAACTGCACAGAAACAAAACAGAAATAACTGGGAGAGTGCGGAAACACAAAAATTTAACACAGCCTAATACTGCAAGTTTCATTACAGCATAGACAAATCCTTTAATAGATCCCACGCTACTGCTTCTTGAACCATCCAAACTTCAGGACCTATTTAAGCATACTATAGGTACTTTCCTGCCTGCCCTATACACCTGAGATTACTTTTAATGTCAAGTAGGTAAGTGGAAAGTGCATGGCGAGGTTTCACCCTGTTAAATAACAAGAACATACTGTAGGGTGTGTATCTGGGCATCATGACCACCACAGTTAAGGTAGACACCATCTGCCCTGAAGTGCAGATGTAGCCCTTCCAGTTCACATAAACAAAAGGAATTACCAAAGTGATATTGCAATAAAAATTTAGCCTTTAGTAGAAAACATTTGATAGTACTGTCATGTAAAATATGCGGTCTATGCGGTGTTAGGGAAGCACAAACTGTAATGTTGTGACAACAAAGCTGGATTTTCTCTTAAGGTTAATACTGAGAAGACAGGGAAAGAGAAGTATTTTATGCAAGTATGGATTACCTGACAAGAAGTTTATGCAGGCTATTATGAAGATAATCTCCATAAAATAATTGAATTGGATACCTTTTTGAATTTTTAGGCTTTTAAATACGTAAAACTTTGTTTTGCCATAAACCAGAATATTCCCTCACGAGATTATGAAAATGGGATTATAAAATCTAATGGAACTTTTTGATTTCTTCAGCAGGTATTTTTGTGTCTTTTAAAGACATTTTATCAGATTGAAAAAGATATTGATTCAGCAAGAACAGAAAAAGGTTGTGAACTAGCTATTGTTAGGAAAAATTGGACGAGATTTAAAGCCCATGGATCAAACATACATTTGGGAACAAATAGGAACTCTTTGTTGTTTGGTTTTTTTTTTTTAAGTGAAGGGAGGGACAGTTATCAGGTAAAATGACAGAGCAGACCTAAAAAAAATGCACTGCTACTGCTTTTACTGTAGGCTGTATTTCAATCTGCTTCCAGTTGTGGAGGAACTAGGTAACAGAATAATCTATGAAGCTATCACCTGTCTCTTTTTCCTTATGTTCTTTCTCTAAAAGTACAAGAAATTTCTTAAAAAGAAATAGGGAGAGAAGGACCTTGTATTATCCAAAAGTAGCAAAATATTTTAGACAAAAAATTAACTAGGAATTGCTGCCAAAAAATAAATTACACTTGAATGAAAAGTTGAACATTTCTAACTCTTTCACAGCCTACTTGGAAAACTTTTGGTTTTGAATTATACCCTCATTTTGGTGTGGATATTTCAGGATACTATCTAATGGGACTGAAATAAGATTTTGGACAATGTTTTACCTGGAACTGAATTTAAGTATCAGTAAGTAAGCAAACATTTCTTTGTTGCTAATTGGCACAACCTTTGCACAAGGAAATAAAAATTAATGGTAACCATCATCATAAACGTATTTGGGCTTGTTCTCTATGATGATTTATTACCAGTATTTTAAAGTCAAAGTGCAAAAAGACCATTGCAAGAAGATTCTTAATCCCTTCTTTTTTTTCTGACCCATTAAAAGAAAGGTAAACTAACACTGTCCAGCAGTGAGCATTCATATAGTAGTAGTTACTGTCTGGTAGTTCCCATGCCATCTTTAAAAAAGGCGTGTTATAAGAGGAGCTTGAAAATTCAGATAACAGAGGTCTTGTGAAATTTAAAGAAATTCAGGAAAAAGAAGCCTTAAAAAGTTGACAACTGTTGAAGAAATGTCCTACAAAATTGGGAACTGGCTAAGCATTTAAATGTTGCTAAATAATGCCCTGAGTCGTGTGAGTTTGCAAACTTGGATAATAAATCATTTTTTACTTAAAATAAAACCAAATTACTTTCAGGAGGTAGAGTTCCTATTGTGTCCAAAGTAAGATTAATTTGCTGGCAATACAATATAATGAACTATCTTATTGATATTTTATTTTTATATATATAGAAATAATTTCTAGTATAAAAACAATAGCACTTTTCTCCTAAACCTCTCAAAGTACATGAGAAAGTTTAATTGAAACTCCCAAGATGATTTCAAGGAGCAGGAAAGTTTGTGGACAGAAAGAATTTGTGACTTTTCTAGATCAATATTTTAGTTCACAATAGAACTAGGATTATGCTTGAGGTTTATTAACTTACAATTTCCTGGTTTCAGGTACTTAGAGATTTTCTGTGTAAGGATCACAGTGTAGCTATAATGAATTGAATCTCAGAAAGGAAGGTAATAAGATTTAAGTTTCTGCACCCAAATTCAATCCTATGTAACTTTTTTTTTTGATGGGTTAAAACTATAGCAAAATATTCTAGCATAATTGTTCCCATACAGGTTCAAAATAATAAAATAGTAAAAAGTTGTTGTGAACTAAAGATTAATTTAGACTCTTTTAGACCAACTCTTTGCAAAACATATTTGGCTTAAGAGGCATTTTTTTCAGTTGTGCTATGATACTCCTGTTAGCAGTCATATACTGCTGCTTTCAAAAGAAAAGAAAAGAAAAGAAAAGAAAAGAAAAGAAAAGAAAAGAAAAGAAAAGAAAAGAAAAGAAAAGAAAAGAAAAGAAAAGAAAAGAAAAGAAAAGAAAAGAAAAGAAAAGAAAAGAAAAGAAAAGAAAAGAAAAGAAAAGAAAAGAAAAGAAAAGAAAAGAAAAGAAAAGAAAAGAAAAGAAAAGAAAAGAAAAGAAAAGAAAAGAAAAGAAAAGAAAAGAAAAGAAAAGAAAAGAAAATTACAAAATACAAAAGAATAATCAGGGAAAAATTATTTGGAGAGATAAGAGTAAGTTAAACTCTTAAGACAAGAGCTTTATGGGGTTTGGGGTTTTTTTCTTTCCCTTCTCCCCCTAGAAATAAAATAGCGATATTGCATGGTGACTTCTACAATGACAAAACAGATTGTTCAACAGCTTAAAAGACCTAAGACTGAATGAGTTGTTGTGGTGGAAATTCTGAGGTCTTTAACTAGGATATATTGACAAGGTTCTGCTGGAACCATGTGATTTTCACTTTAAATGTCCAGCTCAAAACTTTTTTAGAAAATTTAAAAATAAAAAGATAACCTGACATATTTTTTTTTAAGATAAAGAAAGGCCAAATACGTAACTTTTTATCCTCATGTTCTTTTTTGATGATGTCTAAAATATTTAAAAAAAAAAAAAAATCTGCTGTTCCTTGAGCCATAAAGAAACAGAAAAAAACAACAACAAAAAAACAATAACAAAAAAAAAACCAACCAAACAAAAACCCATTGAAAAAACCCAGAAGAAAACAAACCACAAAACTGATTTATCTAATGCAAAGACCATGGAACAACTGTTAGAACTTATTTATCTAATGCAAACACCATGCAACTATTGTTAGAACTTCACAACACTGCAAGCACTGAATGGATAATCTGCTAATAGGATGTCTTGAATAATCTTAAGATTGCAGAGACATACACACTTCCTCCAAAGCATGTAGATTACAGCTATAGCATTTATCTTCTTTTATGTTAATGACATTTAGCATAAAACTAAAATAAATTTAATATTATGTTTATGCATATTTTTTCTATGTGTCCTTCTTTTCTATTATTCAAACAGATATGTTTTTAGTTTGTGTGTTTTCTAATATTTATTTGCCAGATTTTAAATTTTGAGCATTAATCTTCATTAATGTTGTACTGGAAAGAGAAAAATGCCTGTAGACAAAAAGTTGGAAACTAATTTGCTGCAGGAAAATCAATTTTAGATTGTTCTTATTAAGCTAATGGGTAACCTCAAACCTTATTAATGAAATAACCATGGTTATAGTATTGATAAATTTAACAAATCTTAGCAATTACAAAGAAATGCATCCAGGTCCATGAAATGAATGTTAATTCAATGATGAATCATTTGTATTTGATGCTCATAAAGGAGATTTGCTGTACTAATCTGTTTTCTTCCTCTGCTTTTATAGAAGAAATTCCATTTTTGCATCCCCAGATTTACAAACATCCACACCCAGTCAGATTCTCTATTGCTTTTACTGCAATGCACTTTCATCAGCTGTCACAGAGCATTCTCATCCCTTTCAAACATGAAATGTACATCCTCTATTATTATTTTGATTATTTTGATTTCCCACTCGTAGAACCAAAATCTTAGAATGTAGTCTGATTTTTTTTTTTTTTTAATATCTTATCAGCATTAAAGTAGTTTGCTTTCTAAACATGGAATTTCACAAATTCTCAGTACCAGGAGAGAGCTTAAAATTATTTTTTCCTCAGAACACTGTTTTGCAGTAGGGACAAGAAGACTGAACACACTTGAAAGCTTAGGCTTTTATTGGTCTGCTTTTCTGACACAAAATGTTCTTTTTTCAAAGTGTACTATCTATAACATATATGTATGTTAATCATTTGAAGTATTGAACTATCATTTTCTCATTTTGCTTTTTATCTAATATCTACCCATTTATTGTCAGTGGTGACAGAAAGCTTTTGTTTTGTGTTTCTCAGATCTCAGGATAGAGAATTTTTGATTGAGTTCCAAACCTGCAAGCTCAGGGTGAGTAATGATTTTTGTTATTTCTTTAGCTTGAATTTGGATGGTTCTGTGAATAAGTGTATTCCAGCATATGACTATGCTTCCTGGAGCAAAAAAAAAAAAATTCCTTCCCTGTCTGTGATAATGTCAGTTGGTAATATCAGTGATTAATTAATCTCTTTTTGTTTCAAGAGATTGTGTGGAAAAAGGGTGTGTTTTTTCCTTACTGTATAACCAGAAAATTAGTTTGTTCATGGATGTTTGTTTGTTTGCTTGTTTGTTTGTTTGCTTTTAGCATGGTTTCACTGAAGAGACCTTGACATAACTGTACTTCACCGCTACATGAGTAACTTGACCATGTTGCATTTTGGAACTAATGTTAACATAGTCATCAAACACAGGAGCTGACATAATTTCAAAGTGAGAGAGATAACATGAACCAAAGAGGCAATGATCTGTAAAAACGACAGAGGTTCTCCAGACATAAACTGCATTTTGCACATTAAATCCCCTGTGAGACACCATCTTTTAGGAATGAATAAGGACCAAGCAGCAGTAGACAGTGAAACTACCATGTTACAGGTTTTATCAAAATTATTTCCTACTAACAGATGTTTAATATGACAATTTTGGGGAGCATGAGACAAGACAGATAGCTGTTATAATGAAAACTAGAATTACAGGAAACTTGTGGTTGTTGTAGTTCATTTTTTTCTTTTACATATGCTAAGTTTTTTGGGAAATGTTATGGTTAATGTGAAGTCATTTGAATGACATAAGTTGACGTTTAGCATGTTGCTGAAATAATTTAATAAATAATATAATAAAGCTATTGAGACAAACAAGCTTAAACTGGTTACCAAAGTATTCTCCTGTGTTTTAAGCTTGTTTCATAATATTAAATATAATAAAGTTGAGTGCTTGTTTTATAACAAGGGACAATATGATTAGCATGCAGTTGAGATCAAACTCATGAGGAAACCTCATTTGTATAACACAAATAGCTGTCATACTCTGCATACATGGGCAACAAACAATGCTCCTAGACAGTGAAAATCTAAGCCCAGGAGAACAGATCTGTCAGCTTTGTTTTGTGATTCTACTCATAGTGTGAATGTAGTTCAAAAAGCACCACGGCAGAAATGATGATATATTTTACCATGTCACTTTTTTGTAATGAGTTACAACCTTCGAGCTTTAAAGCTTATTTTTGTTTCAGAAATTTCTTGTGAAAGCTTGAAATTTAGAATTATGTAGTATAAATTTAAAAGACTCACATAAAATATCGTATCTTAATATTTGGACAGGTCTGGCGGACTTTGTTTCCACCCTGTTTCTTTTGGTTCTCTGTGATATTCTTTCTTGCTCTTTTGCTCATAGTCTTTGAGGAGTAGATTATTGCTACCCCACACAATGCACAGCACAGTAGTATAATCTTCCCTACAGGAGGTGATTTAGAGGTTTCTATTGCTTTTTTAAAATGCTTTTAAATTCCAAATCCTTCAAATCTACTTTTTTTTTCGAGATACAGTGTATACAGGAACACAGGGCTTATTCAGATTCCTGTCAAGGTCCTGTACTCTGTAGTAGTAAGCAATGAAATATTGTCAAAACACTTAACTGTACAAAATCTGCCTCATTAAGTTTATTAATATCTGGTGTTTTAGGAAACACTAAAAGTGTTTAGTAACCATGCACTGAAGTGACTCTTAGTGAATTTTCATCATAATACTGGTATATTACTTAATATAAGATTCCTGGTGATCAATTTTTTTCTTATATTTTGAACAACTGATGCTACATAAAATGCATGTGTGTCGGTGTATCATGTGTAATAAAGCTTTATTTTTGAAGAAAAAAGTATATAAAACCGATGGTATCTCATGGTTTGATGTACCATGGTTTCAACAATATTAAAACACTTTTTATGATTATGAATATAAGAGGTAACTGAGATAACTGCATTAAATAATTGATAAACATAATAAAATTATGGTAAAGTAGATTTTTTTTGTGAATTTAAAAAAACAACAAAAACAACAACAAAACAAAACAAAACAAAAAAACCCAAACAAAACACCAAAACAAAATCACATTATACACAATAAAAATCCACAACTTTCATGGGAAAACCCAGCAAAAAAACCCAAACAAACAACTCTAACCACTTGTTTAAATTGTATTGCTTACATTTAGCATACTTGGAGCAATTAAAAGTTACAGCTGATAGGGGTTTGCTATGGAAGTGGGCTCATTTCCAATAGCATAATCTTTCCAATATATTCAAAGTAGAAAGATAAATAGTCTACTTAATTCCTTGCATAAACTGGCAAAGTTTGAATGATGTAAATTAGGCATGGGATTCTCCCCAGTGGTGTTTATAAACTGTAGGTATAGCCGATTTGTCAGAGAAATTTCTTTTATCGTTTTATTGGTCCGCATTTTCTTTACATAAAAGTGATGCATATGACTGAAGCAGAGTTTAAAATGATACAGGCAGCTAATGAAGTATCAAGGAATCCTTGCAAAATTTGAATCAGGGATGAAAATTGGTCCTATACTTAAAACTGTCTTTTGCTGAGACAGAAATTTGAACAAAGGCTTGTGGTACACCTGATTTAGTAATTTGTAATAAATACTTTAAAAATGGGGGCACAGACAAATCTAAGTAGTTCTGGCACTGTTAAAATAGCAAAAGTAAAATACTGATTTTATGGATCATACTAATTTTTTTTAAAGATGCCATTAAATTATGCATGTATTTTAAGAAAAAATACTTAATAAACTAATGCTTTCAAATTTCTCCTTCACTTAAGAGTCACTTGATCATTCTTATGAAGTTTTTATCAGAAAAAAAAAGACACAAACTGATACAGAACCAATGGATGAAAATAAACCTTTCTTTGGAAAATTGATACCAGTTACTTACCTGAACTTACATCAAGGTCATGTTCATGCCATCTCCTAATACCCAATATTTATGTTTTCCTCTAAAATAAAAAGGAATTAAAACAAAACAAAACAAAACAAAAAAACACCAACCAAAACCAAAACATCCCAACAAAACAAAAACAAATCCCGTTCTTATTCTCTTAATCATTTCTTCTTACTATTTTTTCTAGTCATTTCCTACTTCAGATCTTAGTCTTTCCACTCATATTCTTTCTTTATCTGTTGCTTCAAGTGATTAAAGAATGAATATAAAAGTTCAGGACCTTAGCCATATTTCTCAAAAAAATGCCAATCCATCAATCAAAAGTGCAATATATTCCTTAGAGATAATTGTTAAATTAAAACAAAATATGCAATGGGGGGAAACAGAAACATCTATGTCCTAGACCTCTTTTAGATGATCTGAGATGAAGCAGTAAATGCCAATGGGCAACCACAGAAGTTTTGAAGGATGTGTCTTTACTCCTAAGATGTTAAACAACTCAGTGGATTCTGATAACTGTCCATAGTTGTCTTCCACACATTTTTGATAGTTTTGTGTCAGCAAAAACAATGTCAAGGAAGGAACTTGACATGGAGTGTGTGCTTCAGTTTTACTTTATGTTCAGCTTGTGATGCTTTTTTCTACTAGCTGGCAGTTAAGAAAATAGTTTTCTTGGCCATGAATCTGTAGGGGGGGCATCAGAATTCATTATCCCAGAAATGTCATAATTTTAACTTTTTTTCTAGTATTAAATAGTCTGATCTAAAAACCTGATAAAGAAACAAAAAAAAAATTAGTTTTTTCTCTTTAAAAATAATGAAGGGTAATTTTAAAGACAGAATTTGCAGAAGTAAACTTAAAGTGCTATTTTACGTAAATCCCTCTGAATGCTGTACCACAAATTATCAGGTATGATGTGCAGATATGCTTGTAAGTTCACTGGCAAAACCTTGCTGTTAGATTCTACATTTAATACTGTTTTTGGAAAACTTTACTTCTGATTACTTATCTATATATGGATAGATGGACATGAACACAAACATATGTGCATACGTGCGTTTAAAAACATGTTAATCTTCCTGAATGCATTCTAGATTTGATCTCATTCAGTCCTTAAGTGTGTATATGTTCTTTATAGATAGACATACATGTTCCTGTGTATTTATACATTTCCAGTGTGACAGGTAATATTTTCATAAATGCACTGCAAAAGTACCTAGCCACTTGTTCTTTTAATGCAAATTTCAAGCATGACACAGAAAAAGCCAATACAACAAAATTATCTTTTAATACTCTTAGTAGTAGATTCACTAGTGTGTGAAGTGGTATGGCTCGAGAGTTTGCAGGGCATGCCACTGTAGAAGTAAAATGTTGTATGTAAATTAACAATGAGGTCTGGGGTTCTAGTTGTTTTTTTTTTTTTTACTTTTGTGACATTCACAAAAAAGTTACTCTTGCTGAAACATATTCTGTCCTTCTGAAAGATTAAAATGTATCACCTAAACAAAAGATTTCTTTAATTTGAAACACAATATATTCACCAAATTAATTTTTATTAAGGAATAGGGCCAACAAAAAGTTAACCAACTTGCATAAAAAGTGAAATGGAAAAAAAATGCTTTTATACTAAAGACAACTTGCATTTTTTTTTGTAAGCATCCTCTGAAAGTATTGATTAAAAAGTTCTACCATGGCCACAGCATAGGACAAATTATCTTTAGAATGATGTTATATAATCTTGATGATATTATGTCTTTTGTGCTTCTGAGAATGTCATTGTACCTCTTGGGAGTATGATTATTCTGAAGTTAAAATCAGCTTTAAAATAAAAAGTTAGCTTGAATCTCATTTTCAGGTGCATGGAGCTAAACATGCAATTGGAGTAAATCTCTTCTCACATGAACCAGAGACCCATATTACAATCCTCAGGGTTTTGCAGTGGTGGTTATATTCTGTTCTCTACAAGGAACTTTGCTAGTTTTCAGCCAACAGTAATTGCACCTTGAAACTTGCTTACAGACCAAGAGACAGCGTTTGTGGACCAAGTGACAGGGGTATTATGTAGACTTACAAATTTTAGAAGATAAAGATTTGTTAGGAACTAAATTAAGTCAATCAAGGAAGAAATGATGGTGTAATACTGCTAAATAGGCATCAGTTTTGGAATCCATTTCCCCAGTTGCATTATTTAAACTGTTCCATGTGACAGACATGCCTTCCCTGACACACGGTTCCTGTCCGCTAGTAATGGACACACTGGTGGCTACCATTACCAATGGATTATTAGCAATTGTTCTTAGACTGATTTTCTGACATGTCTTTGAACCTCTTTGATGATTCACAGCCATCACACTAAAAACTATTATTGTAGGCTATAGGAAATGGGGAAAATAGTTTGAAGCTATTACCTTATATTCAAAAGCAACGTCAGTATCTGCTTACATAAGCTTAGGTTTACTCCCATTTACAAAGGATGTG
The DNA here is from genome assembly GCF_965231255.1 of Vanellus vanellus. Taxonomy (NCBI): domain Eukaryota; kingdom Metazoa; phylum Chordata; class Aves; order Charadriiformes; family Charadriidae; genus Vanellus; species Vanellus vanellus. The sequence goes on from NC_138908.1 coordinate 55,365,871, forward strand.
GAATTGGAAATGTAAATTGTAAGTTAAAGGTAAAAGTGTTTCTTTCATCCAGCCTCCAACATTATTACTGAATATTTGAAACAGAGATGATTTAAAATGCAACATAGCAAAAAAGTTTTCCATTTGCTTCAGCAGAATTCTTTTAACTCTCTGAAGGAAGGAATTTTTCCCCAAGACCAAAAGATCTTATACTACCATTTTGTAATGCTGCAAGAGGAAATTAGTGACTCATATAACCTCACTGAAGTAATTGATAACATTACATCAGGGATAAATTTGAGAACATTTTTATAAAGGGAAATATTTCCTTTCCTTTCTTAAAAAAAAAAAAAAAAGAAGAAAAAATTAATGATATATTTGAACTATTTTTCAGAACTGAGAATTCTTCTGGAATCTTTCTCAAGACCTAGTGAAAAGACTGCTGTTAATATCAGTAGCCTGTAAATGAATTCCTTTCTCATGCACTTCTAGTGAGCTTGATCTTCCACAGAAGTTCTTGTCAGTCAGGTCCATATATTACACCATCTTAGATATGGAGGTATTTATGCCTTTCATAGGAATTATTTTCACTCAGCTTGTAAAACAAATGGGTGAGCCATTACCTTATGCAACTCCCCTGCAAAAATGGAGGGGAAGAAGGAATTTGCCCGATAGGACTTTAACGAACTTTATAAATGCCATATGCAGCATCAGATTTATTGCTTAAGAGATCAGAAGCCAGAATTGAATCACTCTTTGTTGTTTCTTATTTTCTTATTATTTTATATTCATCATGAAAGCAGAGAAAATAGTTCCATTACTAAGCATAAGAGTTAAAGTGCTGTTAAAGCACAAGTTTATCAGATATTTGATCATTTAAAATTCACATTGAAAAGACAGAAGCAAAAATAGACTGGGTTGCTAGGTTATTGGACACATGCTTCAAAGGATAATGTCCTGCCTTTTCATCTTCATCCCACTTCTGCTCTTGAAGGAAACCGTTTTGTCAAAGAATATTCTGATTGAAAAGTATCACCTGAGTTGACAACATATGCTAATCTGTAAAGAGTCCAGCTCAAATTTTATTAATATTGCTTTGCTGAAATAGCATAAGAAGCAAACTATTGTTTTCATTTCATATGCAGTTGTGGTTGCCTTCCAAAAGTTATTTCAGGAGTTGTCATGTGAAAATACATCACCAAGATGGGGTTTTTCTCGGTAATTCATAACTCTAATCCAATTTTAGGATTAAAATCCTATTGTCTTTCAGAGAAATGTTGCTTTCTTTTGTGTGTGTGTATGCGTGAGTTCTGTGGAAGAGCTTTTCTGAATTTTTATGCTCAGTAAGAAACTCTGTAGAAATAGAAACAAAAATCACATAGTGAAACCCAATCTTTTTTCCATTCCACCTGGGTTCTTAGGTCCTACAAATACATGATTTTCTGCATAGTCAGAGGTAGGACAAAAGATTTAGTGCCTCATTTTCAAAGAAGAGGTAGCGAATACATTCACCTACACTCATTTGGGCGATGAGTCCTGTAAAATCTGATCTCAGACAGAATCTTCAGAATTTTTAGGAGAAAATCACTTATATACTATGTACGTAAATATACAACTAAATGCAATGTTAATCTTAAACAGAAGACTGTAAAACTATTTTAATCCAAAACTCCAAATAAAAATAATTAGTTATTTTAATAAGCACTTTAAAGAACACTGGGACTCTGAGTCAGGTCAAAGATCCAGCTGGCTCAGTGTGATTTTTCCAGTGGTGGTTGGCTGTAAAGGTTTAGGTAATTTTTCTTCTGAAATAGCCTCCAGCTTCCATCAGTCAGATTGTTGGTTTCACTTAGCTCACTATATTACACTGAAATGGAAAAGCAGAAAAGTACAATGAATAAGCCTGAAAACATTTGAAATTTTTATAGTTTTAGACTTCATTGCTAAATAGGTTGACTGAAGTTTCTCATGTTTTATGTGTCAAATTCAACCAACCTTTTAGAGAATTCAAAAAGAACGTTAAGGTTCTGAATCAAATTCCTTAGAAAATTTGGTCTCATTTAAAAATTATACTGAACTAGAGAGGAAGAAAAGAAAGTATGCCATGTGCTAGAAAACATTTTTCTGTGTATGTGTGAAATGAAAATTATGTGATTTCCATATTCTTAGCGATTTCTTCAGGTACAATTTCTTCCTTTCATTTCCTCCCAGTTCAGTCATGTTTGTGTATTGATAAATTACACAGAGCTTTGCTTGCAACACATCTGAATGCACAATCTGAATGGGTGTGCTCAAATTCTAGGATATAATTTTCTTTTTGTCTTTTTTTCCACCTGCTATATCAAGACTAAGTCATTTATGTACTATGACTTATCCTTTTGACTGCTGATAACCCTATCAGTCTTTATCAAAGTTTGGATCTGAACTGAAACTTGTTATTTATTAGGACTATGTGTATACCGGGAGATCAAGATTAGGCTTTTGTTGGATCGTATTATTGATAGTGAAGAATTAGGGGGAAAAAAAGAAGTAACCTTCATTGACAAAACAACTTTGAAGTATGTTTACATCTGTAAAAGTCTAACAGAAAGTAGGTAATTCTAGAGGTAATAAAATAGATGAGATTTCATTGTGTAGCTAAGCGGAATTCGGCTCCCAATATGTCAGTTTTACAAGACAGATTATTAATTAACTGCCACTTCCATCAGTAGATACCATTCGTGAGCGACTGCCATTTCTGAATTTGAGACTAGATTTTTATTCTTAAGTGTCCTTGCTCTCTGATCCATTTCCTTCCTTTTAGTACAAGCCATTCTCTTTTCTAGACAGAAAATATACATAGTTGTTGTGCTATATGGTTGATGGCATTCAGTTTATAAAACCAACATATTTCTAAACACCAGCAGAACAGTAGCACACAAATCAACTATACTCAGATTGTAGTGCAGAGAATAAAGACTGGAGCAGATAGGAGTATTTTTGTACCTGGAAATATGTGAAAGGTCATGGAAAAAAATCCAGTGGACACTAGAGATCAGCTTTCTCTAAACAGAGAGACATAACCATATATTTTATAAGAAATATTTTGTTTCATAGTTTAAATCTTTTCTTCTTGCTTCAAAACCCACTGGACCCCTTTGCAGATCAGTCCCAGTGATGTAAAAATGTAAGAGAGACCTCCTAACATTTGCTTTAACTTTAGAGATAGGTGGTATACTCCATGTAATGAAATATCAGGTAATCCTTTTGTGCAGAGTAGTTCTTTATGAAGTAAAAAGTGAAACTACTGCATAGTAAGAACAAGATTTTATGGTTTTGAGGCCTAGTTTGTTGTATGTTTATGCACTTTGAGAATATTTTCTTATGTTGGATGTATCTCTTCTCTCTTCAAATTCCAAAATATTTACGATTAAATAGTATGCTAGACGTGCAGTGGCTTACGTATTCAAGAGAAACTTCTGTGAGGTACTATGTCTTGGGAGGAAGCTAGCAAAAGCTTCCTCCCAAAATGAAACCCAGTCTATAAATTCTTATTATTAATGGATTCATCTTAAGCTAAGACCAAACCACAGAGGCAAATCAACATATATTTTGTCTTGTCTTTTCTTTCTTTTTCTTTTTTTTTTTTTTTTTTCCAATTTCAGGCTCAGGTTGATATGGTATGGTAAAAGAGCAAAGTCAGAACATTCTCAGAGTATCGTTTGCACTTCCATTGCTTCCGCATGAAAAATACATTTATCTTTTTATTTTTTTAAGATATCGGTTCATATAAATTCTGCTGCCATGTAAGGACATATACTGTAGTAATTTCCTCTGTGTATACCTTTTTTTTAAATGTATGAAGCTCTTGGACTGCAGTAATCTGGGAATGTTTGTTGAAATTCATACCATTGGTAGGAGTTAGGTGGACGTAGACATTGTTTAGGGAGAGTGTTTGATGTTTTTACTGCTGCCTTTTAGAAGAAGTTTAGAAGAGAGGGACTAGGAAGAGCTCCAAGGCAATGAGCTGAGTCTCTCATAGCCTCTTTTAACTGGAGGCTGCTTCTGGGATGCATTTGAAAGTACAGCAGTATTTCCATCTTATACCTTACTTTATCTGTCTACTATCAGTATCAGCTACCGCTGATGCATAACTGACCTAGAGTAATTGGCAGAAATGTGACACCTTCCCACTCCCAGTGGTTGCTTCACTACTCTGTTGGGCACAGTATGCAAATGTTATTACAGTCCAAAGTGCATAACACTTCTTCGTTCACAACACTGAAAGCTACAGTCATCTGAGTCATCTAAAATAACCTGTAGGAAACACCTATAGAATTTGATGACTGAGTTCAAAATGTTGGGTTTGGTACTGGGATACAATTCTTTGTCAAAGTCTGCCAGATGTTTTTTAAATCTTTTGGAAAGAATCATAGAACCATAAAAACATAGAATGGTTTGTGTTGAACGGGACTTTCAAAGATCATCAAGTCCAACTCCCCAGCCATGGGCAGGGATGTCTTTCACTAGATCAGATTGCTCAAAGCCCCACCCAACCTGACCTTGAATACTTCCAGGAATGGGGCATCCACAAGTTCTCTGGACAGCCAGTTCCAGAGTCTTACCACTCTCATCAGAAAGAATTCCTTCCTCGTGTCCCATCTTACTTGCTATTTAATCTTCTAAGTTCTTTAGAGAAATGTTTATCATACCTTTCAAATTTCCATCAGGTTTTCTTTATGTCGTTCCTACAAATTACATTTCTTCATAGTTTTCCATAGGCGTCAATCTTGAATTAATATTCTCCTTTCCCATACATCTGAAAGCCTGCCTAATTTCTAGATAAAAGCTGTTTGAAAAATATGAAATGTTTTGCTTTTATTTTTCTTTTGTTTTGACTGCCACACTGCAGTCCTTATTTATATTTCTCCATTTCTAGACACCTAAACATGGAATCTACCTTTACTATTGTAAAGAGCTGTGCACTAACATCATTGCATTTTATATCTCTGTTTTTCCTCTTGTTGCTCTAATGCGGCATACAGAATTCTGTATTCCTGGGAGATTTTCACCCTTTGGAATACAAACACCACCTTCTCCAGATACAGTTGGACATTTTAATCTACATTTAAAAAGAATAATTTTTTTTTTTTTATCCAGTTTCAGGTAAATTTACAGAAATCATGGGAGGAACCATTGCTGTTTTAAGTAATTTCTTCTTTTTTCTTCATGGGTTGATATGTAAAACTCAGAAGACCACACTATGTGCTTCTTTTTTTGTGGAATTATCTTGTAGTTTTTTATTGTGGGTAGGGAAACAGTGGGATAAAAGTGTCCAAATACTACTAGATGCAGAACACATATTTAAGCACGTAATTCTTAACGTGTGTAGAGGGCCCTAAACTGCCCATGGAACTGATGTAAGGCAGATCTTAGCTAACCTCAATGACTTGTGTCATCTGGGAAGGACATGTAAGCAGAAAAAAAAAAATTAAAAAATGAAAGAAAGTGAGACAAAGTTTCTCTCCTTTCTGCTGCCTGAACGCAAGAGAGTTTAAACCAAAGGAAACATACACTGGCATGATGTGTTCACAGAAAAGAAGCTGTTACTGGGAGCACATTAGAGCTTTCAGTCTGAATCTTCCCCATCCACCAAAACCACGAAAATGAATCTACATGAAAGCACAGGCCTGCCACAAAGGCATTTTAACAAGTTCCTTCACCTCCAGCAGGATGATTATTGGTCCAGGTTTGCCTCTTTCTAGTAGATGTAATTAGACAGAAGGCATATATTCCCAGCTATTTCTGAACCAATAATTGTTGAAAAAACTAACAAAATGTAAATAGAGTTTATGACAAATGTAATACATGATATTTCTCTAGAACAGATGTGTCCTTCATCAAAAGACAGAAGACCACTCTCCTCTACATTCTAACCCTAAGCATATGCTTTTCCCCTTTTTTCTGTTATGGTAATTTTCTTTTCTCCTCCTTTGGGGTGGGTAAGCCAGTATTCCATTTGCTAATCCTCTCAAAACAAAAGCAAAGCCCAAGAAATGCTTTGTGTAAAAATTCCTTGTGTAACAATATATCAAACTGTGATGATGTTATGTCACATCACCTCCATGTTCCTTTCGAACCAGAACAATCTACTCATTTTTAAAGAAATAGAACAGACACTTATAACGAATAACTCTGAGCTGTGTTCTTGCTTCAGTGGCTCAGTCTGTTGTGATCGATTATTGCTCTCAGGCAGCTCTCTTTCCTTAAGAAAGGATTGACACATCGGTGCTGTAGTGATGGGCTTCAAGAAGTACCTTGCTAGCTGGAGTAGAAACTGCTACCTCACTTTCTTTCAGCCTAGCAAGCCAATTTGAACAGACAATAAATGCCCAAAATACAATATATGGATGCAGGAGTGACACTTCAGCTTTATAGGGCAATGCTAGTTCCTGTATTAAGTGTGGATTTGGGAGGCAATTCACTGGTGAGCAACACAATAATCTAAAGTCTTATTAAGTACAGCTCTTGAGCATTAGTATCTTATTCTGTCATAATCAAAGTGCCATAAGGCTGCAGTTATTGATCAGGGAAGAACGATAGCACAAGATTTGGCATGGTGCCTTGTGCACAGAGCATGTTGGGTACAATTGACCATGCACAGGGTGAAAAATGATAAAACAGCTCCTTCAGGTCAGTAACAGCTGGGGCATGGCATTCTCCTTGTTACAGACCATGAAGACTCTGCTGAGATGTGTGAACCAGCGCAGGTTGTTTGTCATGCCAACATCAAAATACACTTATTTCTTCACTCCTTTATCTTTCCTCAGTTCTTTAAACATATATGACAGAGCTGTAGCAAATGCAGCAGCGTGTTTCCTTCGCTCTCTCCTGCTTATGTGTGTAAAATGTCTCTCCTTCTTTCTTAAAAATACTGGCATCACAGACATAACAAACTGGAAGGGAATAGTGTTGTGGAAACAGCTGAAAATTAACCAAACATCAGCATTTAGCCATGAATGGGGAATCAGTATTTAGGCAGTTCTTGGCTATACCTGTAGTTCTGAAACACTATTGGGTGCAGTAAATGTCAGATAATTTTTGTACATTTAAATTTTAAATTTGGGTACAAGTTAGTTCTGTGGAGGAGAGAAGGAAGACTCCAGTCTAACAGATTCTTCTATTCTCATTTTCTGACTTTTGCATGTTGGTCTTTTTTTGCTTGTAAGTTTTAGGAATATCTGTCAAGAACTGAAGTATGACTTAGAAAGAATGCCATGCACCGTGCACAGAAAACAAAGGTGCAGAGCCACAAAGATTAGAAATTTTTTTTGGATAAGATGAAGAGTTCTGCCTCTTTTCTAAACACAGAAGGCTTACAAAATTTTATATATTTCTGACTAAATTGCAGTGAGGGTAATACTGAAATTGCTATGAATTAGCAGGCTGGTACTTCCCCTGCGTAGCCCTCTCAGTAATCCTAGGTCATTCAGTAATCTATTCTTCTCTAGATATACAATCCTGAACAGTAAATGTTTCTCAAGTAGAGTTCTAATTGTCCATATTCATGTTTTGTTTATTTTAAATATGTACTAAAATAAATTAATTTAAAAAATAACTATATGCCTCAGATGCCTCAGTTTTTTATTTATTTCAAGCCCTGTACATGAGTGCTCTGCTGACTCATGTGCCACATAGGTACTACAACACACCTGGCTGGTTCAAAGGGGCTCCATTAAGGAGAAAATTCACAATACAGTTAGGCAACATTATTTTTATGTCAGTGTTCTTTCATCTTCCCTCCTGCCTTTTTTTTCTCTTGCCTTTTATGTAGTGCTGTTGAACGCTAGTGATACTTTCTGTAGGCATCATTTCATTAATAATTTCTTCTTAGCAGCCATTTCTTCAGATTGATTCTCTGTTTTCTCATAGATGGTTTCTGACAGATACATAGTGATGTCAATTATTAAGCAAAACTCTGGTTAGACTCAGAGTTTTAACCCTTAAACTGTTTCTTTGACCTCTAATCAAGATGCATTTTCTTTCCAAACAAGATTTTTTTTTGTAGCTCCTTTACAGAACAACCTGGAAAAGGATGATGTTGGGAAAAAGGACTTCAGAAACAGAATGATTTCACAGAATAATAAATGGCTAGTCAGGAAACCATTACTCCCTCTTAATTAAGTTGCTTCACCTGGAGAGCTCTCAGTTCTAATCAGAGTCGGTAGGAACCTTATGCAGCTTGGCTCAACCTTGGTATACTAATATGTGACAGCAGCTCAACATATTTTATTTAATATGAAGTAAAAACCATTGATATTCTAATTATTATTCAATAAACTAGGATGCTGAGATCTTAGAAGAGGATTATAACAAATGTTTAGGCCGAAATTGAATTTGGTCTTCAGGGCTTTTAAAATGGCATACATGCACCAAGGTTACAGTGGCCTAGTCCTTTGCATGGTCATTACAATATTCAGTTATATGTAAGAGTAACAGTGAGAGTAAATGATTTATTTGCAGTTTAATCTTATTCATCTGTTCTTGTTTATAATTTTCTTGATCCTATGTTTACACAAGACCTAGTTTTCTTTGGACTTGCACCTACTGCAAAAATTTATAACAAAATAACTTGAACACAAACCAGATATAAAACATTCAAAAATTCCTATGTTACTTTTCTGCCCCATTCCACTGGTAAAAATGACCAAAGAATATTCTGAGCAATCAGTCAATCTATTTTATTTGATGATTGATCCTTCATTTCGTGACAGCTGTTATTATCAGCAATTATGTGCAATGTTGCAGATTTAGTGGCTTTTATATAAATTACTTTAAAATCACATCTTAAAATACTTAATGTACTTCATAAATAGAGATTAAGTAGACATTATTTATGCAAATCTTTTAAAGAAAACTATCTCTTTTTTCTAACCATTCATGTTCTTGCAGTACTTTACCTAAGGCTACAGGTTTCTTTAGTGTCTTTTCTTAATCTTTTTTGTCTTTGGTTAGGTAATTGCTAGTCTGCATTCAAGATTGCTCCAATTTTTCAACTGTAAAAGAGCAGATGGGTAGGTCTGGCGGAGATAAACTAGTGCTCTGGAGTCCAGACCACTGCAATGGCTATAGAAAAGCGCCAAAACTGGCTGGAATCTGAGGCTAACTCCCATAGATTAATGAAAGCCCCACCACCAGACTTTGCTTAGCAGAGCTGGAGCAAGGGCAAGACAAGAGAGAGATGCATAATGAAGGCAAAAGTGCTAAAACCCTGAAAACTGCTGCTACCATCGAGGGTGGTGCCATTGTAACTCCGTAGCAATAGAGCGAACAAGAGATGGCAGCAGCTCAAAAGAGATTGTGCCTGGAGGAGGGAGAAGAACTCAAGCACAGTGTGGTACTTAGAAAACCTTGGTGCAATTTGAACTCCAAGAGGGACTGTGTGGCAGGGGTGGGGACATATTTGTGCCTCTGGTTGATTTGTGAAATACAAGCAAACAAAGCAAAAGCTTCTGTAGGCTCCTGATGTGAATCAGGAAAACTGTCTCAAAACTTGACAGTGCCAGACTGGATAGACACTTCTGGGCCCGTTCAGGTAGTCAGCCAAAGATTTCATCCTTGCCCAAGTACTGGCTGTTGTAACATTGCCACGTGACCAGTTCCATTCTAATGTGTTTTGCAAAAGCTGCTTATATGTGCATACATCGACGTGTATGTGGATAGTAGTTTTGCACCTGGGAAAGCCTGGTCTTATTAAAGAAAAAATGGTGAAACACATGTCATGTAACAAATGTTACCATTTTGTTATGGGTTTGATATTTATTTCTTTCAGGGTAATCTGGTATTCATTTTGCTTCTTCTGAAATAAAAATGCCGCAAGGAATTCAGGTCCTATCACTTTATGGACTATTCTTATGAGAGATGTTTCCAGCCTCCATAAAAACCTGCAGTTCAGAAAACTACCTACTATATGATATAAATTCTATATTATATAGTGTATACCACATAATATTTTTTAAGGTATTTTATTGTTCTACATTTCTTTAATGTCAGCTTTGCAAGCTACCTCTGGGCACTACACAAGTGTAAATAAACATCTTTATGTAGTGGTATTTCACTGAGTAATTCTACTGATATTTTAAATTATTTTAAATCAGACACGTACAAGATTTTTCAGAGAATATTTTAATGACTTATTTCTTGTGCTACTATGAACACTGCCCCATAACACTATTTTTCCTTTATTTTGTGAAATGATAACCGGCACTCCTCTGAATTAGATCTTGAAATCCGATCAAATATTCCAGATGTTCTAGCATGAACATTACAGTTTCTCTGTGATCCATGTCAGAAATGCAGCTGTCAGCACTAAAGCCCACCTGCCACCAGTTTGCTGTCAGCAAATTATTTTTCAGTTTTATTAGGAAGTGCAGTAAATTGCCAGAACAAAGCTTTGGTCTCATATTGTACCTTATCTCATATTCCAAATTCACAATCTGTAAATCAACAGGTTTAAGGAAGTTTACATGGAAATAACCTTGAGTCTTAGGAGTCACATATAAAAAGTTTTTCTCCAAAATAATACTGTAGATATCTTCAGAATGTTGTTCAGTAGAACAACACAAACTGCTAAGAATCGCTCAGGTCACCTGTGGGCTGTTGAGACTGTACATGTAGAGTGTGTAACTGAGAAAAGAATAAGGGTCTTAACGCTTTCAAATAAACAATTTTTCACTTTTCCACAAATAGTTCTGGAAGCAAGAGAAATCCATGGGTCATTATCATTCAAATTAGGATGGATTTGGAATTGGTCGGCAGACCAATGTTCTGAAGGGACATACATTTATGTATGCCAAAATGCATTCAACAGCAAAAGCATTGACTTTCTAGCTATCCTTTCATTCTGTGTCTCATACAAACTATGGGTTTTGGTGCAAAGTTCTAATCTGATACTCTCTACGGACAATTTGTTCTCTAAACTATGTAACATATTTTTTTGTTACTTAAGATTCTGAGAAGAAGATGAGGTATAGCACATTTTATATAGGATCACATGCTATAAGACTTGAACTGTATTCTCCCAAATGAATGATTAGACTTTTATCTGCTGTACCACCTTGCTGAAGGCTTTATGGTTTTAAACTGCATTTGTCAGTTATATAAGATTGCATAATCAACCAGCCACCTGATGCTTTTATCTACTAAAATAAAAACATTGGGGGGGGAGGCTTTCCTTTTCAAGGCTTTTTTTTAATTTGATTTTATGAAATAATCTTTAAAACTATGCCATAAATGTGCATTTGAGATCCTATTTCTAAAACATTATATTGTAATTGAATATTGTCCTGAAAGCTCAAAAGGCCTTAGCTCTTTTCTAGGCCTCTTTTGTTTAGGTGCTTATCGTTTCACTCTTCATATTTTCCCATTCTTGCTTTCTACTAATTTACCACAGAGGCTTCAAATTATGTGAGTGAAATTATCTGTGCTTGTACGTGAACAAAACTGTACACTGAAAAATGACCATCTGGCATGACTCCTGATGGAATATCTGAACACCTGATTTGCAGAGTTTACTGGCTTTTCCCTTGAGACACCACCTCTAAGTTTTACATATTTCTGAATATCTGAAGCTCATTCTTTAGAAGCAGTGTTAGTAGTTGTAATAGAAACAACAGAGTACTGTGGATGCAGTTTCACTTTGCTCGGTTATAACTTATTGCAGAAAACTCAGTTACTGGCCAGGGCAAACTATGTATTAAGAAGAATTTTGTCTTAAAAAATATAGAAAACTTGTTAATTGTTTAGCCTCTTCATGGTGGGCACTTCCCTAAATCAGCAGGTTTTAATCTGCTTTAATTTTGAAAACATTTGTTGATGTCATCATCTGTATAGTAATACTTAGTCTCCAAAACCAAAACTTATTCCCCTTTTTTTTTTCTTTTTTTTTTTTTTCTTACAGAAGGAACGGGAGATTCCTCATGCCGCGGGTCACTGCTTTTCTGTCCTTGTCAAGCAGTACAATGCTAACTAAATATATTTCCTCAATCAAGAGTCAAATGTTTGACAGTTTCAGAACACTTTTGTGGCCTGCTTTTGCCCAATGAAGGGATGTCTTTAAGCCTACTATTAAAAACCCCACACTCCAAATAAGTTTATGACACACTAATCCTCCTGCTTCATGTCATATAGCAAGTATTGTTGGTGGTTTTCCATCACACAAATGATGTGTACAAACAGTAGGATAATATGGTCCAGAAGAAACCTCTGGAGATCTTCTATTTCATTTCTTTGCTCAAATCAGGGCCAATGCCAAAGTGAGATCAGGTTGTTAAGGGTCCTGTCCATCAGAGTTTTCAAAATCCTCAGAGTAAGAGGTTCCACAGTCTCTTTTGGTGCCTGTTCTAATGCTTAGACAGAACGTTTTATGATTCTGTGCGTTAGCTGCTAATTTTCAGGCAATGACTTTTATTATGATTTTTGCTTACACTTAACTTCGGATGCTCTCCGTCAAAGATTGTCATGAAGGGATTGATAAATTTGCATTGAGGATGTAGTCTTTAGCTAATGTGTGTAATTCTGGCTAGTATTTCTTCATGTGTGATGTGAGATTCTCCAGTGACTCTGATCATGGTTTGGAATGTTACAAGTAGCAGAATTTTAGTGTTTTTTTCTTTCCCATGAATACAATATGATTATTCATCCTGGTGAAAAGTTTACAACAAAAGTAATTCTATACCTTAATAAACAGATCTAGATAAAATGTGATTCCAAATAACATAAAGAAAATGGTTAATTGCAAAAACTCCCGAAATGACACCTTCCCTTAAGTCTTTGTCTTCAGCTGTTTTTAGAGTCTAGTTTCCCCTTTTATAATGCTCGTTAGTTGCAAATGGTATTACTGACCGATATTAATTAAGAATGGAACTACAAAGAGAAATGGAAAAAATAAAAGAAAAAAGAAATAATGTGAAAAGAAGACTGAGATTTTGTTTTCATAAAGTTCTGCTGGATTTCCCATCACACATATAGACACTTAAACCCCTCCTGATAGGTGTTTGAAAAGAATGCTTTTCTTTTTGCCTTTTTTTTTTTTTTAAACCAATACCCTAAGTATTCCATTTATAGAATAATTCCTAGCCATGATGACTTGGCCATTGAAAAATATTATTTAAACCTATGAATATCTCAAATTCAGAAAAAGATTTGGTTTAAGTCATACAGCAAATTGTCATTTAACACTGAACAACCAAGAGACACCCCTTTAGAAAGCTGATCCTCCAGCTGGTCATCAGGAATTTTCACAGAAGTTTGCACCTCCTGGACTAGAGAAACTACAATGGATCACGAAATCCAGGCACCTTCTGAGATCCAATTCACAAAGTGGACCTTTTAGGGCTAAAACCAAGTGAGATGACCCTCTGCCTGTCTAAAATCATTCAGATTAACATCACACAGGCAGGACAAAATATGTAACACTAAGACTTATCAGCATGGTTTCTTCCTCTTCTACAATTCAGTGTGATATAACATGTTGGCAACTTAACTGGCTCACAGAAAAACAGCTTAAGGGCAATTTTTCATTAGCGTGGAGTTTTGTACAGGTACAGGTACTTTTCAGCAGTTGTGCTCCTCATCACTGCGCAACGTAGATTTAAAAAAATATTGTGGGTGGGATACCTACCGTGAGGCCATGAATGAGCTAATCTTCCACTGTGTTATCAGCTCTTTATACACCCGAATAAACCCATTTTGTGTCAGAATACTCAAGGACTTTTCTTACATATTACAAAGTGTTTCCTCCTCTGATAGTGCACAGAATCTGGGGAATCTGGTCTAATTTCAAATGTCATATATACATCCTCTCCTTCCCCCAACATACCATGCAGTTACGGATATTTCCTTACATCCCTTGTCATCCCTTGTAAAATTATCACATAGACATAACTGACATATATAATGTTAACCTAATGGTTTTAAAATAAATTTACTTGACTTACACTGTTATGTATGCGTGCATATGTGTTTATACCCATAGAGATAATATTTATAGTCAATAAATAGATAGTAAATACCCCCACAACTTCCAAGCACTGCTAAATAAACTTGTATTCATTTTCTATGAAAATAGAGGAATATTAAATCACAGCTTGGAAAGAAACAAAAAAGAAACACTTAGTAGAATCCAGGAGCAAGAACTGTATAAAATAGTGTCTACAAAGGTTTTTATATATGTCCACAGTTTCCTCTCTGACTAATCCTAAGCAAAGAACATTATATTATGTCATGTAGATAGGACAATAGCTAAGATAAATTTCCTTCCAGAGAACAGATTAAAATTGATTTAAAAAAATTGGAACAGCTTATTGTGCTGAGCATAGAATTTGACACTTGCTTGATAAAACTTGCCTCAAGACCATAGATACACAATGAAAATATTATTCAAGAAGTGGCAGTCTCTACTCAATTCTACACGACCTCTGTCTGAAAAGTTGGGGCAAAGTAATTCATTAATGAAACTTTATTGTATCTTGTTGCTAAGACTGGTGAATTTACATATTCAAACAGAATTTTAAGGAAAGGAAAGTATAATATTGGGATTAGCATAGAATATTAGAAACGGAGTTCTAAATAATTCATGAATTACTAACTGCAGAAGTTTTATTTCTGTATTTTAAAATTAGATGTAAGTAAGAATGTTTTCAGAGGAAAAAATATACAGTGTGCTATACATGCTATTATAGTGACTCAGCTGTTTTAAGAGCTCAAGATATTTTTTGCATTAGGTTAGCTATTAAACATAGATATGTATCTTTAGCTACTTTTTATTTGCCTTTATTTTGTAAACATTGTAGGATGCTTTTTGTTCATTAGGAAATTTTGATGTAACATGACAATGTGTAACTATAACAATATTTGCATTTTTGTCTACATTACAGTCACCTAAATTAAAAAACAAACAAACAGACCAACCCAAACTTCGGGTCCTAGCCACTATTAATTCTAAGTTTGTATTTACCCACATAATTTCGTTGTGATATAGGCTGTATCTTTTATTTTTCATGGGTCCAAGTCTTGATCAATCAAGTAATGGCAGGCTGACTCATGCGATTACATAGAAGACAGTATTTTGATATGTAGCCAATCCACTGAAACAGCTTTCCAAAGAAAAATGTGTTGAAGGGAACAAAAGAAAGTAGAAGTTGCTTTGAAAAAAAGAAGAAAAAAATAATCAGTCTTTGTGCTTAATAGTTGTCCAAGAGACAAATTGCCAGAAAACTTGCTGTCTGCCCAAAGGGAAGTGTCACTTCCAAATTTTTTAACAGCTTCATGTGGGTATTGCTTCAAATGGTCTCTAAAATGGCAATACCAGCTTTTTATTCTCTGAAGTACAGTGTGCTCTTCTTTTGCAAATAACTGTCTAAAAACCTAATGTTGTATGTTAGTTTGTCAAGACATTTGTAAAACAAAAGAAAATACTTTGAAGCAGAGAATGATAATTTGCCAGTATGGCCTTAAAAATCTACTGAAACAGTTGATCTTGTTGCTCAAAGCACCAAATACAGTAGGATCTTTACTAACCTGTTTCAATTCTGCTGTTAATAATTGTAGATGCAAGCTTTAAATAACAATTAATAATGGATTTTTTTTGCCAATAAAAGCATGTTGATCATAAAATCATAGAATCATAGAATAGTTTGCATTGGAAGGGACCTTAAAAAGTCATCTAGTTCAAACTCCCCTGCAATAAGCAGTGATATCTTCAACTAAATCAGATTTCTCAGAGCCTCGACCAACCTGACCTTGAATGTTTCCAGGGATGAGCCATCTTCCACACCTCTGGGCAGCTTGATTCAGTGTTTGACCAGTCTCATTGTAAAAAATGTCTTCCTTACACCTAGTCTAAATATACCCTATTTTAGTACCATTACCCCTTTTCGTATTGCAACAGGCCCTACTAAACAGTTTGTCCCCATCTTTTATGTAGGCCCCCTTAAACTGCTGGGAGGCTGCTCTAAGGTCTGCTCAGAGCCTTCTCCAAGCTGAACAACCCCAACTCTCTCAGCCTGTCTTCATAGGAGAGGTGCTCCATCCCTCTGATCATTTTTGTGGTCCTCCTCTGGACCCACTCCAACAGGTCTGTGCCTTTCCTTTGCCGAGGGATCCAGATCTGGATGCAGTACTCCAGGAGGGGTCTCTCCAGAGTGGAGCAGAGGGGCAGAATCACCTCCCTCAACCTGCTGGTCATGCTTCTTTTGATGCAGCCCAGGATACAGTTAGCTTTCTGGACTGCAAGTGCACATTGTGGGCTTATGTCCTGGTTGTCATATGCCAGGACCCCCAAGTCCTTCTCAGCAGGGCTGCTCTTCAGTCCCTTCATCCCCCAGCCTGTGTTGATGGCAGGGGTCCCATTTTGATAGCAAACCTTCCAGCAGTCTCCTACAAAACAGCTTCCAGAATGTATATCTTGTGCAATTTCTATCTGACAAACAAGTATCTAACATTTAGCAGTGTGAAAAATGCTCCATTTTGTTTCCTAGCCTTTCAACTCCTTCCTGACTTGACTGCTACCCAAAAAGGCAAAGGCATACACAAAACTTTTTTTCTAGCTACAAGAAAGTTTTAATTGAAACCAAGAGTGCCAGGTTTGAACACAGCTTCAGCAGATTAGCAGTTAAATTAGAAGGGGGTTTTCGTTTAAGTTCCAGTGTTGATATGTCACTGTGCCTTGTCACTTTGAAAAGCGATAGTGCTTTGCTATCAGCAGTGAGCGCAGGCAGCCTCCTGATGTAGAGGCAGACAAAAATAGGCTGCCACAGTGATGAAGGCACCACGCACATGTTGCGTCCTCCCGTGGAGGAAGTGGAAGGGCGGTGCTGACACACAGCTCTGCTCAGACAAACAGCCTGATCATCTCACAGGGCCTGGTTTCCTGACATTCAACACAAAAAAAAATGAACCGATGGCAAAAACGTTCATCCTAGTTCAGCTCAAGGAGTATAAAGCGATTCAGAGACTGCAGTAGCATTTCTCATTAATAAATGATTCATTGTATGTTTGCTTATCACCCCTTTTGGCAGGAAAAAGCTGTATGGGATTAGTTATTGTTGAGAGTTCTGTATGCGCAAGAGTTACAAGATTTGAGGGATATTCATATCTTATATTGAGGTTTTAGATGCAAAAGGGGTATATGAATGTTATTCTCAGCTTCCATGATTAAGAATTAGCGTAATTCTTTTAATATTTGAAGTCACTTTTTATACAGTTGAAGCCTGTACTGCTCTGATAGAAAATGGATTTGATTAATTTTTTGCTTCTGTTGTTCCACACCATGAGTGTCTTTTGGGGCCTGCCATGGCAACCTAAATATCACCCATATGATGCTTTTTTCTGTCTAATCTTCTCAGACACCTATCTTAATTCTTGCAACAAAAAATCTAATAAGTTCTCTACTCGGTGCGATAGAGGGAAGACACTTAGCCTGTCAATTTCCACCTTCCTTGTCAATTAAAATTGAGCCATATTAGAAGTAAGTATTTTACACTTGTGCAGCAGTTTTATGGCAGGCATGGGTTCTCCCTCCCCAATTATTTGCCTAGCTACCTCTTTTCTTACATAAAATAAAGTTTTCATTCTATTCTCATGGATTTCAAATATGTGTATATTTGGAACAGAGAAGGCAGAGAGGACTTGATTTGGGCTTTTTTTTTTTTTTTTCTCTTTTGCATTTGCAGAAATTTTTAAAATCAAGCAAAAACATAAATTGAAATAAGGTTTACATGATTAAAATTTTTATTTTAAGCTATTCAGTTCATCTCATAAGCTTTGCTCCTGCAATGTAGTGTCAATTGAAAAGCCAACTAATCCAGCAAATCTGGGATAAAAGGCGTGGAATATGAATGAATTTATCCTAGACAGCATACGTACAATTATTAATAATATGTAACAACCACAAGTCTTAAAACAATAACAATTATTTGTATCATGTGTATTCCTTCACATGGCATTGCAGTTGATTTCTCATTCCTTGATGAAATCTTTGCTGTTGAATAGTCTGCCATGCAAAAACAGCAATAGGTGTGAAGTACATCCTAGTATGGACTAACTGTCTTTCAAGAAGAAAGAGATCCATGAGATATCCTGGCACGGGGAGAGCTCACCTTGGAGTTTATATTACAGTTAACTGATTGTTGGATAAAGTTGTAGTTAATAAAATCACAGGCTTATAGTGTTTTAGACCGCACATTTTTTTGTTTCTGTGTAAAGCTAACACATGCAAGTTTCACTGTATTATTTATTACTTTATATAAATTTTTCCTTTTATTTTGATGGTGTTACGCTATTGAAAAGTACATTCTGTTAGAAAATTTCAATTTAAGGCTAATGAGTAATTAGCCCTGTTGTTCTTTAAAGATATATTCTTTGCTTTTTGCTTACTGAATGGCTTTCGTTTGTTATTTCTTGGAAAACTTTTTTAGCAAAAGTATAAAACAGAATCAAATAACTGTGCTGAATTTGTGAAGAAATTACAAGACTTTTTTTTACATTCATTTGCAAACATCTTATTTCCATAGATTGCAGATCTATAAAATTAATTTCTAACTAGTTTCTTAAAGTTAAAGCATGTGAAATTGAACCTTATGATTACAGTTAGTTGTATAAATAAAGAATGTTTCTAGTTTCATTTTTAATTCTGGTTAAAACAGTAGTTAAGGAAAAGAACGTCACGACTGAAATAACAGTTTCTAAATTTTTTTGAATTTTTGTTTTTAATAGCTTAACCTAGTTAAAACTGAGAGATTGAAATACTGTGTGTCATTGTATGGGCATGATTCAATTTAGGGTCTTCACTAAATTCACTGATTTAAGTATTTTTTTTCAGAGAAGATATCTAGAAGATACACATATGCATTTTCATTCTCCTTTTCTCACTTTTTGCTAAATGTATTTCATTCATCCCACTTGGACTCTCTCAAAGCAGATCCACAAAGCATACAACAGCTCCTATTGTCAATGAATGCACTAAGACAGATAATGTCATTAACACTGCAAAGGATTTGCAAGTATATATGAACTAAATGAAATTGAGTCTGGCGTGACAAATTGCATTGAATTAAATCTTGTTTAAAAAAAGTATTTTTTCTATCTGAAGGTCATTGCACGCACTGTCAGTCACTCAGAACAATGAAAGTAGCTATTAGATCAAAGGGGAGGAGGTAATACTGCAATTCTACACTATACTGAAAAACAGAATAGAGCACTGTGGGAAGAGTACAGGAAGCATACATCTGCAGCCAAACAGAAGCAATTTGAATCTTTGTTTGCATTCTTTCTAATTGAGAAAGAGACTTTAAAAGAATCCAGAGGCTATAATTGAAAAGTATTTGCTTGCTTGGAGCTGGTGGAAGATGGAACATACGAAGATGAAAAATAGCTTGTTATTGGTGGTAGAGGGTTGGATTTGTTTGTTGGTTTTGGTTTTTTTGTTTGTTTTTTTTTTCTATTTCCTTTACATTTAAAATGCATTTTCACTATGATTAACATTTCTATACAATCAATTTTGCAACACTTTAAAAGTGGAATAACAGTTGAAGTACTTTCTGGCTTTGTCATGAACAATATGTAAAATACTGAATATCTATGTCAGAATTTCTGAGTTATCCATCTACTAGTAATTATAACCTGTAATTCAGGGTATATTTATTTATTTCACTTCCAGCTCTCCCAGTGTGTCCCGTCGGTCCTCACATGACAGATGCTCCAGTCCCTTCGTAATCCTTGTAGCCCTTTACTGAACTTGCTCTAGTATGTCCATGTCTCTCTTACTGGCAGCCCAGCATAGGACACAGCACCCAGATGTGTCTCACCTGTACTGAACGGAGAGGAAGGATCACCTCCCTTGGCCTGCCGACAGTATTCTTCCTAGTGCAGCCCAGGAAGCTGTTGGCCTTCTTTGCTGCAAGAGTGCATTGCTGGGTCATGGTCAACTTACTGTCCACTAGGACCACCAGGAACTTTTCTATTGGGCTGTTTTCCAGACAGATGGCCTCAAGCTGGAGGCTGCTGCATGCAGGTATTCTTCCCTAAGGGCAGGGTTTGGCATTTCCTTTTGTTGAACATGAAGATATTCCTGTTGGCCATTGTTCCAACCTGTCCAGGTCCCTCTAAATGGCAGCACATCTATCTGGTGTATCAGCCTGTTGTTCTACTTTGTTATCCTCTGCAAACTTGCTGAATCATTGACTCATACAATCGTTATGGCTGGAAAAGACCTTTAAGTCCATCAAGTCCAACCATTATCTAACTCTACCAGGCCCAATTCTATACCATGTCCCTGAGCACTGAATCTAGGTGGCTTTTAAATACATCCAAGGATGGCGATTCAGCCACTTCCCTGGGTAGCCTGTTCCAGTCTTTGATAACCCCTTCAGTGTAGTTTTTCCTAATGTCTAACCTAAACCTCCCCTGGTGCAACTTGACGCCATTTCTCAATGTCCTTCTTGTACTGCAGCGCCCAAAACTGAACACAGTATTCAAAGTGTGGCCTCACCAGTGCCGAGTACAATGGGACAATGGCTTCTCTAGACCTGCTGGCTACCTGGAGGTGCGCTCTACCCATTGTACAGGTCATTAATGACCATGTTCAACAGTGTTGGACCTAGTTAGACAGTATTGATCCCTCAGATAAAGCAGGAGTAGGTGGCCTGCAGTTGGGTTTTATGCAGCTGTTTCCAGTCCTTGTAGCCTGGTAGTTTAACCAGCTGTCAATCTACCTCATTGTCCATTTATCTAGTTCATACTTTACCCATTTGCCTATGAGGATGTTAGGGGAGACAGTGATGAAAGCTTTGCTAAATTCAGGATAAGCAACATTCACTGTTTTCTACTTGTTCACCATTCCAGTCACCTCATCATTGAAGGCTATGAAGCTGGTTAAGCATGATCTCCCCTTCATATATCCATGCTGAGTACTCCTAAATGCCTTTGTGTCCCTCACGTTTGAAAATTATTTCCTCTATTGTCTTCCCAGGAATCAGGTCAAGGCTGACTGGCCTGTAGTTCCCCTGATAGTCCTCCTTTCTGTACTTGAACAGAGGAATGAACTTTACATTCTTCCAGTCTTCAGAGACTTCCCCCATTCAACAGAGACTCTCAAGATAAATTCAGACTGGTCTGGCAATGACATAAACCAACTCCTCAGCACTGGTGGGTGCAACCTATCACGTCCAATGAAGCTGGGTACGTCCACTTCATTTAAATGATCCCTAACCTGGTCCTTCTGATTCGACTGAGTGTAGGTCTTTCTTCCTCCAGACTTTCCCGCTGGTCTCAAGTACTTGAGTCTGACCCTTAGAGATCAAGGCATAGAAGCCATTGAGTGTTTCAGTCTTTTTAGTGTTCTTTGTCACCAGGTCCCTTGTCTTGTTCAGCAGTGGGCCCACATTTTTCTTTGTCTTTCTACTGCTTCTTATGTACCCATATAAACTACATTTCCCTTCACATCCCTTACCCGATGCTGCTCTAGATGGGCTGTGGCTTTACCAACCCCATTCCTGCATGCTTCGACAGTGTGTCTGTGTTATTACTGGGTCATCAGTCCCTGCTTCCAACCGTATGTTGCATTTTCTAGTCTGAGTTTTCTCAGGAGCTCCATGGGCATCAATGGAAGACTGTGTTTTCCATAAAGTGATGTGTATTTTGTAAGAAGGAGGAAAGAAAGGTCCTGGAAAACAGCATAGGGCATGCAAAATATGTTAAGAACCAGTAAAGGGGTAATGCATAACAGCA
This sequence comes from Vanellus vanellus, assembly GCF_965231255.1. Lineage (NCBI taxonomy): Eukaryota > Metazoa > Chordata > Aves > Charadriiformes > Charadriidae > Vanellus > Vanellus vanellus. The sequence goes on from NC_138908.1 coordinate 55,387,615, forward strand.
ATGGCAGCGTCCTCTGAGAGGAACAGTGAATGGACAGTCATGCTGTTGAGCTGATGACAAGTAGAGTTTCCTCCAGACAGAAAATAGATTTTTTGGTATGGATATAACTATACTCTGAAAACTATACAAGTCATAAGATAAAGTTCTCAATAAGAAACCTAAACAAACTTTTTTTTTTTTTTAAATACTTCTGGTGAGTTTCAGAGCATGACAAAAAAGAATTATAACATTAAGTGGGGAATAAATTTGTCAAATGGTTTTCTGCTAAGATTGAAGTCATCTTTGATTATGACAGAACTTTTTGTTAAAAAATTAGAAAGTATCTAAATTTAAATAGTTAGACAAGGTGAAGAAATGTCACATCCCTGCAATACAGAATGGTTTTTATGTCCTCCAGCCTGGTGTGCTTGAACACAGTTTCAGATTCAGACCATCTGGATGTCTTAATATAAATAAAAAAAAAAATACTTATCCACTTATTCTGTTTTCTGGAATAATTGAGTTGTGTTGACTAGAATTATTCTTCCTTCAAAAGATCCTGGGCAAAAAAATGAAATAGAAAAATGTTTGGCCCAATTCTTTTTTTTATTATTATTATTTTTTTAATTGCAGGAAATTCTTTATATGGTTTGTAATGAGAAATGATTTCTAACCATAAAAATAGTCATCACTGCTAGTACCAGAGGAGATAATGAAATTAATTTTATACCAGTTGAGGTAGCTGCAGAGAAGGAAACTATTCTCTGTAAGCATAGGTGGCATACCCAATTCATTAAGCTCACATCTATCATTTTAATCAAAGAATCACAGGATGGTAGGGGTTGGAAAGGACCTTTGGAGATCATCTAGTCCAATCCCCTTGACAAAGCAGGTTCACCTAGAGCAAGTTGAACAGGAATGCATCCAGGAGGGTTTTGAAGAGCTCCAGAGAAGGAGAATCCACTATCTCTGGGCAGCCTGTTCCAGTGCTCTGCCACCCTCAAAGGAAAGAACCTTTTCCTCATGTTCTGATAGAATCTCCTGTGTTCCAATTTGTGTCCATTGGCCCTTGTCCGGTCGCTGGGCACCATTGAAAAGAGTCTGGCCCCATCCTCTTGACACCAACCTTTTAGATATTTATAAGCGCTGATGAGATCCCTTCTCAGTCTTCTCTTCTCCAGGCTAAACAGACCCAGGTCTCTCAGCCTTTCCTCATGTCCTGGTTCCGGCAAGGATGGGGTTAATTTCCAAGGAGCCGGCAGGGGAGGCACGTATTCCATACCACGTGACCCATGCCCCGCTATAAAAGGAGCTAGCCGGGGCGGGGAAGTCAGTCGCCACTCGGGGGCGGGTTGCGGCGGTGCGGGTCCGGTCGGTGCGCTTCGCGGCGGTACTGTAATCGCGTTCTTGTATTCCTTTACCGGTGTTATTGTTTTTCTTTCTTTCTTTTCTTTCTTTTTCCCTTTGTCTGTTCTGTTAAATTATAATATTTCAACCCACGAGTTTTGCCCTTTTCTGCTGATTTTTCCCACGGCTGTGGGAGTCGAGTGAGCGGCTGCGTGGTTCTCTGTTGCTGGCTGAGGCCAAACCATGACACCTCATAAAAGAGATGTTCCAGTCCCTTGATCATCTTCGTAGCGCTCCACTGGACTCTCTCCAGTAGTTCCTTGTCTTTCTTGAACTGGGGAGCCCAGAACTGGACACAGCACTCCAGATGGGGCCTCAGCAGGGCACAGTAGAGGGAGAGGATGACGTCCCTTGACCTGCTCGCCACACTCTTCTTAATGCAACCCAGAATACCATTGACCTTTCTGGCCACAAGGGCACACTGCTGGCTCATGGTCAACTTGTTGTCCACCAACACCTGGTGTTGTCCACCAGGGACTCGCAGGTCCCTCTCTGCAGAGCTGCTTTCTAGCAGGTCAACCCCTAACCTGTACCGGTGCATGGGGTTATTCCTGCCTAGGGGCAGGACCCTACACTTGCCCTTGTTGAACTTCATTACATTCCTCTCTGCTCAACTGTCCAGCCTGTCCAGGTCTTACAGTATGGTAGCACAGCCTTGTGGTGTGTCAGCCACTCTTCCCAGTTTCGTGTCATCAGCAAACTTGCGGAGGGTACACTCTGTCCCCTCATCCAGGTCATTGATGAATATGTTGAACAAGACCGCACCCAGTACTGAGCCCTGGGATCACCGCTACTAGTTACAGGCCTCCAACTGGATTCTGCGCCACTGATCACAACCCTCTGGCCCATTGCCACTGATCACACCCCTCTGAGCTCTGCCATTCAGCCAGTTCTCAATCCACCTCACTGTCCACTCATCTAACCCACACTTCCTAAATTTACCTATGAGGATATTATGGGAGACAGTGTCAAAAGCCTTGCTGAAGTCAAGGTAGACAACATGCACTGCTTTCCCCTCATCTACCCATCCAGTCATACCATCATAGAAAGCTATCAGACTGGTCAAGCATGATTTCCCCTTGGTGAATGTTGACCACTCTCGACAACCTTCTTTTCCTCTACGTGCTTAGAGCTGATATCCAGGATGAGCTGTTCCATCACCTTCCCAGGGATGGAGGTGAGGTTGACTGTTCTGCAGCTTTCCAGGTCCTCCTTCTTGTCCTTTTTGAAAACTCGTGTGGCATTAGCTTTCCTCCAGTCCTCAGGCCCCTCTCCTTTTCTCCATGGCCTTTCAAAGATGATGGAGAGTGGCTTTGCAATAACATCTGCCAGCTCTTTCAGCACTCATGGGTGCATCCCATCAGGGCCCATGGTTTTGCGGGTCTCAAGTTTGCCTAAATGATCTCTAACCCAATTCTCCTCGATCAAGGGAGAGTATTCCTTTCTCCAGGCTCTCTCTCTGGGATTCCTGAGGGCCAGCCTTAGCAATAAAGGCTGTATCAAAGAAGGTATTCAGTAACTCTGCCTTCTCTGTATCCTCCATCACCAGGGCATCCATCTCATTTAGCAGTGAGCCCACATTTTCCCTAGCCTTCCTTTTACTACTGATGTACTTGAAGAAGCCTTTCTTACTGTTCTTGACATCCCTTGCCAAGTTTAATTCCAGGTGGGCCGTAGCTTTCCTTGTTGCATCCCTGCATACTCTGACAATGTTCCTACATTCCTCCCAAGTGACCAGACCCTTTTTGCACATTCTGTAAGCTTCCTTCTTCCATCTGAGTTCTTCCAGAAGCTCCTTGCTCATACATGCAGGTCTCCTGCCTCCTTTGCCTGATTTCTTGCTCCTAGGGATGCACCAATGCTGAGCTTGGAGGAAGTGGTACTTGACTATTTATCAGCTCCTTTGCACCCTCCTTCCTTCTAGAGCCTTAGCCCATGGGATTCTTCCGAGGAGGTTTTTGAAGAGGCCAAAGTTAGCTCTCCTCAAGTCTAGGGTTGTAATTCCACTTTTTGCCCCACTTCTTCCACACAGGACCCTGAAGTCCACCATCTCATGGTAACTGCAGCCAAGGCTACCTCCCCAACCTTCACAACCCCAGCTAGTTCTTCTTTGGTTGTCAGCAGAAGGTCCTGCAGGACACCTCTTCTTGTTGTTTTCTCCACCAGCTGTGTCAAAAAATTATCACCAAGTGCTAGTAACCAAGCAAATAATTGAAGTAGCAAGGAATAACAATGTCAAACCAGTTTCCCTAGTGACTTAATATTCCTGTCCCACCCCAGTGATTTTAACCTTCCGGAAGTCCAAAAGGCTGAGTACATTTGAAAACAATAATCAGCTATGTCTACAGTAAAATTAAAATCATGGATATCTTTTATTAAAAATTTTGTGTCCCAACTGTGGCTTGCATGATCATATGCAAATGAGTCTTATTGTAGATGTTTGGCATGCATTGAAAGTTTGGCTGTTTGTCTTAGAACTTAACTCTGTTCAAAAGAATGTTCATAACTCAAATATATCCTAGAATATAATTTTCATTTTATGGACATATATGCAATATTATTTGCTACAGGATCCTAAGGCATAATGATTTACAATTTACATTATCACAAACTGAATAAGCAACTGAGTAAAATCTGTCAAATTATACTGTTGTATTTAATATAAATGCACATCCAATCCTCTCTGCAAGAAATGAATTGTAATTTCATGCTGTAAGATTTCACAATAGAGAGAACTGATCATTAGATTTCCATTTTTAAAAGAAGTAATATAAGGATACAATCAGATCTATAGTAATTTATCATTTCATATGCCCTAGACTATATCAACAACCTGAAAAAAAACCCACATTTCTAAGAGCAGTTTAGGAGTTCTACAAAATACTTAGTAAAATTACTCTAACAAAATGTAACACTGCTGAAGTGATAGTCATATATTCAACCATTTGTACATAAATATATTGTCCTCTGTGTTTCTCAAAACTCCATTTTTTGTTCTAAAATTCACTATGCTTTGAAAAAAATTGTCCTCAGAATACACACATTTGAATTTTTAGGCAGGTAGAGCTAAAATCATAGAGTTGACTAGGTTGGAAGGGACCTTTAAGATCATCAAGTCCAACCATCAACCTAACACTGCCAAAACCACCAGTAAGTCATGTCCCAAAGCATCACATCTACCTTTCTTTTAAATACCTCCAGGGATGATGACTCCACCACTTCCCTGGACAGTCTGTTCCACTACTTGACAACCCTTTCAGTGAAGACTTTTTTTCTAACATCCATTCTAAACCTCCCCTAGTGTAACTTGAGGCCATTTCCTCTTGTTCTATTGCTTGTTATCAGCGAGAAGAGGTCGACTCCCACCTCTCCTCAACCTCTCAACCTCCTTTCAGGTAGTTGTAAAAAGCGATAAGGTTTCCCCTCAGCCTCCTTTTCTGCAGGCTAAACAACCTCAGTTCCCTCAGCCACTCCTCATAGGACTTGTTCTCCAGACCTGTCACCAGCTTCATTGCTCTTCTCTGGGCAAGCTCCAGCACCTCAATGTCTTTCTTGTAATGAGGGACCCAAAGCTGAACACAGTACTCGAGGTGGGGCCTCACCAGTGCCAAGTACAGGGGAATAATGCACTTGATTCTCTTCAACAAACATTTAATATAGTTAAAATAGTGCCTTGAAAAATCAAATTCCTTAAGCAATACTATTATGCTTTGATCATTTTTATATTTAGCAAAATAGTTGTCTAGAGCAGTAATTATAGAGGTTTTCATTTTACTGTAAGTTGATAGGGATGTAATCTAATATGCTTATAAGGTAAGCACTAATCCATTGTTCTTTATTTATTTTGATTTCTGTTTTAGTGTGACTGGATTTTTTTTTCTTATTTCCTCCAATTAATTTAGATTAAAAAACATGCATTGCTTTAAATTTCACTTTAAATTTCCTATATAGTTCTGCAGCAGCCACGTAACAAAGAATTCTATTCTGAGTTAGTGATTAGGATCATTAGGAACGAAAAACAACCAGTAAGACCTATATATATTTCGTGCTGAAAGCACAGCATAAGATTATCTATGCTTTAGCCAGAAACCAGTACTGATTTTCTTAATAGATTGCCTAAAAGCAAATGTATTAGAAACTGTTTCTGGTACAGCAAACCTGTAACACTCCTTGCATGTGTAAGCAGCTTTGTTAGAGGATTAAAGCATTCCCTCCATGAAAAAGTTTGATATTACTGTTAGCGTGTTATCAAAAATGAAGTAGATATACAGGCTGATTCAGTATTAGTTTTTGCTTGATTTTCCTTTTTTTATGTTCTTGTTTAGCAATGTAGATTTCATTATTAAATGGTATTTTGGTCTATCGAATTTTTTCTTTTTTTTTTTTTTTTAATGTAAGTACTTCTTCCTATTTGCTAAGTAGAAAGCCAATAAATAGTTAGGGACTTGATCATTCATTGTAATTACACACAGCATTCACATTCATTTCAGTAACAGGATGGTGAAAACATGAAGAAAATAAAGTAGCTATGCTTATAGACAAATTAAAATAATGATTATTTTTTATCAAATAAAAAGAAAATAGAAACACATTATATGTCTGTTGTGTTCTTACTTGTTCTGCAGGCTTTCCAACAAAAATAAAACCAAAGCTATATCTTCTTTGCACAAGACCCCAACAAACCTTATCTTTTGGAAGTCTTCTTGCAGTAAATATTTCCAAAGTGGCTACATCCAAATGAAATATCAAAATTATTGGAAATATCTCTGCAGTAGTCTTAGGTAGTCTTCCCTAAGTTAATCTTACTTTACTGCCAAGTGATGAACAGTTAGTCTTATCCATTAAATTTTCCTGAATAAAATATTCATGTTGTCCCTAATCAGATATCCCTTTGTTTAACAATGAAATATATTTCAAAATCTTTCAAAAGAATTAAGCATGAGGATACATCCTCTTCTTTCTCTAGTGGGTGAAATTGAGAGATAGATTCATACACATTGCTCCCCACCCAGTATAATGTATTGCTTGCACAAAAACTAGTTTGAAGTTTACCAGGTGTCCAGGGTTCCTGAAGATGAAAGTGACATTGTGTAAGTCAAGAAATTGCCTTAATCACTTTGAAAATCCAGAGGCTTTTGTGCTGTATTGGTGCTGCCGATTTCAGAATGCTTCAGTGATTTTATAAAAATAAGTATATAATATTTGACAGTCAAAGTTGGCTTGATGGAGAGAGAAATTGACATGACTGAAGATTTTAACTAGAAATGAAAGCTCATTTTCAGTTAGCTTTTTGTTTTGCTCATTCTCCTGTAAAGCAACACTGAATCCATGGTTTCACTTTTCTTCAAGATATTTTTCTCTTCTGACTGTGCTATTATTTGATCAGAAGATTCTGAGCTTGACAGCTATTGCCCAGCAACTTAGTAAGCAGTATTTATACAAGTACTTATACATATTGAATTTGCTTCTTTCCCTTCTTTTTGAGTAAATATTTGGGGTTCAGTCTCTTTTTAATTATTGCTATTGTTCTACAGTATTTTCTGATATTTCTGGCTTAGTTTTATCTGTTAAATTTATTCCATACCCATAACAGATAATTTGTATTAGTTTTTATCTTTCATAGATTTGGGGTTTTTTTTGTTTGTTTGTTTTTAAAGCACTTACATATTTTTCAATGCAGCATTTCATGACTTAAACAAAAGTGGTCACCTTAGAAATGCTTCAGCATTTTATCCTTCAACACACATTATGTATATTTCAAGATGTGTGATTTTGGAGTGTAGGAATAAGAGAAAATTCCCTTCTGGATCAAAAAGAAAGTAGTATGTAAAGATCTTCATTAATAACTTCTTCAGTATGTACTAGTTTATTCATTACAGTTTGAATGGCATGGTCTTATCTAATGAAGGACTTGTGGATTTTTTTCTATAGATATGGTCTTATTAGAAACTGCGTCCTGGCATCATCTTTTTTTTCACTCTCTGACAGAAATTTTAAGCATGAAATGTGACTTATTAGGAGATTTTACCAAAAAACTGTTAAGATTTGGTGGCCATCTCACACTTACAAGCTCTCACAGTCCTGAGATATGTTGTTTTTTATGGAGGCTGTATTGATGAAACACATATAATGCACCCACGTGCCTTGAACACCTATGGCCAGCTGCCAGACTGCCATCCAGCTGCTTTCTCACTCCTCCTTCCCACAATGGAAAATCTTGTGGGTTGGGACAAGGACAGGGAGGTCACTTGCCAATTACCTTCAAGAGCAGCACAGACTAAACTTGAGGAAAATTAATTTAACTTACACTCAATTAAAAGGAAAGTGGGATGGTGAGAAACAAAGACAAAGCTAAAACCACCTTCACCCTCACGCCCTCCTTCCCAAGCTCAATTTAATTCCTAACTCCTCTACCTACTCCCTTCCTGCGTGGCACGGAGGGATGGGAAGGAATGTTGCAGTCAGTTCAAAACAGTTCATCTCTGCCACTCCTTCCTCCTCACACTTTTCCCGTGCTCGAGGATTGGTCACACACACACCAGAAAACCTGCTCCTATGTGGGCTCCTCTCTGCTGGCTGCAGAGAGGAATCTGTTTCCTGCAGCCCCTCGCTGCCAGCACCTATACACCTGCACCCAACACAAGGTACTAAGGTTTTGTGTTTACTGACATACGAGGTGGGAAATTTGACGTAAAAAATTTGATTCCTCCGTGATTTGACTTTTCATTACTAGTGAGCATCAGCAGCAGAAGGGTACTTAGAACTCTACTGCAGTGCCAAATCGGAAAGGCATACACTGTGCACAGCAGCCTGGTAGAACAGGGTTACACTGATCCACTTGTCTGAAAAGACTCTCCTTCTCACACTAATAATGGCCCATATATAGTCTAAGAACTACTTACTATTTAGGGCATGTGTGTGGCACAAAATAACACTAGCATAAAGAGATTATGTAGTGTTCCTAAAGAGAGTTCCCTTAGCAGGCCAGACTTTCCTGATTGAAAAAAAGAGGCATAAGTGTAGTATCTCATATTTATTTCACAATTATATATTACCTCATGACACTTTTGAATCCTCATGGTTACCTATTATGTATTTGCTTCTCACTCTGCTTTCTTAATGTGTGATCCCTCAATTCCACTCAGAAAAATCTCTCTTCTGATGCTGCTGATAGTGCTGCATCTCTCTGGAATGGGCTTTCGGAGGTCTGGAGAAAAAGTCTCTTTTGTTATACACTATTGGAAATTCTTACTTTATGACTGGCTGGTTGCAAAAAAATTCTCTAACAATTTATTTGAGGGATGATTCTTGACAGAGGTTCGAATCAATATTCTGAACCAAATGAGCAAAAGTTGTTATTTATTATCATTTCCCACTCATTGAAGGTTAACTAAGCTAAAACAAAAGTAAAGAAATCTAAAACCCCTCATGAGGTTATGTTATATACTTGCGTATCTAATTTATATATAATATGTGCTTGGGGCAATCTTTTTGCAATATATTTATGCATATTACCTTATATCATTATTTAAAAAAAAAGTAATTTGCCAAATCAAGGTATTTAAAGCTAACCAGCAAAGTCTAAACACAGAATTTGTGGATTTTTTTAAAATTTTGACCTACAGAAATAAGAATTTACCAGTACATTTATTCACTTTTTAGGTTAATACAAAACTTCAAGGAAATCACATCTACTTTCATAAAGTATATGAGTAAGAGTGTATATTTGTCTTAGATGATGTAATGATGTAAATAATCGTGGCATTCACATTTTACATTTAGTTGCATTTCTCTGTCTCCATCTATCTTCTCTCGTTCTTTTTGATAGTGAGGTCACCTGTAGGTTTTTTAGATATACATAGTTGTGGTGAGTCAGAACAGCTTAACAGCTTTGGAATACACTTGCTCCTCAATGGACTGAGAAAGCCTCTCATTACACTTTGTGGGTTTTCTTCTTGCTGGTTAAGGAATGGGGTGGGTTGGAGGGGTTGATTTAATTTTTGTTTGTTTGTTTGTTTGGGTTTTTTTAATGAGGAATTGTCTAGTGGGTTTGAGTTTTCCTATTATGAAATATTTTAGCTGGCAGAGAGTCCTTCTATAGCTGCTAAATATGTGTAATAGATTATAATTTATGCACATGCTTACAGATGTTACATGGGTGCAATTTACAAATACTTATATTTTATGTTGACAAAAATCAGTGAGGTTATGTAGAATCATAGAATTATAGAATCATTAGACCCTTAAGATCACCAAGTCCAACCGTTAACCTAACACTGCCAAATCCACCACTAAACTATGTCTCTAAGCACCAGATTTGCATGTCTTCTTAATACCTCTGGGGATGGTGACTCGACCCCTTCCCTGGACAGTATGTTCCAATGCTTGACAACCCTTTCAGTGAAGAAATTTTTTCCTAATATCCAACCTAAACCTTCCCTGGCACAACTTGAGACCATTTCTTCTTCTCTCACTTGCTGCTTGGGAGAAGAGACCAACACCCGCCTCACTAGAACCTCCTTCCAGGTAGTTGTAGAGAGCAATAATGTCTCCCCTTAGCAACCTTTTCTCCAGGCTAAACCCCAGTTCCCTCAGCCACTCGTCACAGGACTTGTTCTCCCCACCCCTCACCAGCCTTGTTGCCTTCTTTGGATGCGGTCCAGCACCTCATCTATCTTGTAGTGAGTGGCCCAAAACTGAACACAGTATTGCAGGTGCAGCCTCATCAATATTTGATACAAAGGGACAATCACTTCCCTAGTCCTGCTGGCCACACTATTTCTGATACAAGCAAGGATGCTATTGGTCTTATTGCCAATTTTTCATAAATGAAGATTTTTGAACTAATTTATAATACACTCATTTTCCTGTGAGGAAAGAGAAAATCAAAATAAGTGGGTAATTTTTATGCCTATGATGTCATATAGTGAAAGCTTTCCATTTCTATCAAGTGATGTTTAGGGGCCATACCCTCACATCAAGACCATGGTGACATAATCAGTCTGCTAAAAGTGTTTCCTTCTTTTCATTACTTCTGCCTCACACTTCTTGACTCAGTGTCACAGCTTGTCTCTTTCCTAAGTCTGAGATATGGTGTTCAGGAACTACAAATATGTTGCGAGCTGCTGGGAGCATTAAAGTTTCTAGCAGATGCCATGTCAGTGATGATAGCATATGGGTTGATTCTAGCATACACGCTATAGTTTTTACACTGTTGAACTATGTATGTATATATTGACATTAGCTTAAGATCTTTTTATTTAAATATGTGTGCAATTTTTTGCTTATTTATTCTTGATCCATCAACATCTTTTTCAGACATAATTAGTTTCTCTGCTGCACATACAGTATCTTCCCTAGAGTAATCTTCAGTCTCAGTAAACACAAAAACAGTAGGAGGCAAATTGTACCCTAGGATGCTCAGCCATGTTTTCTACTGAAGTCATTAGTGTCCCTGAGTGATAAGTCATCAAGGGAAGAATTTCACCCCAATTGTTTATGTCTCAAGTCACTATCTTTTCAAGCAGAAATCATTAGAAGAGCCTATCCTGTTTTCTCCCTGAGCTGCTTTAAGAATTTAAGGTTCATAAAGAACATGCTATTGGCATTTGAGGTAACTTCTGGAGAGCAGAACTACTTTGTTGAAATGAATGTCTACTATTTCTATGAGCCCTATAATTTTGGGAAAGTTACTCAACAGGGCAAAGAACTATGTGTCTGTAACATCACCTTGGTATTGGGACATGTGCAATTCTGAATAAGCCATATAGTTAATATAGCCTTCCTATATTGCTTTTACACAAGAATAGGAAACTGAGGAAACCTGAATGAGGGCTGGATTGGGGAGGAAGTGCAAGGCTGCTCACTTTCCCTGTTGTTAATAAAGGATGACTACCCACAAAGACTTATTTCCATCATTGTCTTTCTTCTGTTACCCTCAATTGTTATCCCAGTGAAGGACAGGGTAGAGAAGGAATTAAAGAAAAGACAGTCACGACCATTAAGAAAAACAATGAATTAAATAACACCAGCGACAACCTTGTAATTTCTGAGATACGGGAAACTAAAGATGTCAATTCTAAGTTGGGGGAACAGAGGAAAATGAGGACTAATACGGAAGAAACATAGAATTGTCTAGACCAAGAAGGAGATAGAAGGCCACAGAAAGAGGAAAATCAGCAGTAAGATAATAGACCAACGGGAGGAAAAGAAAAGAGGCAATTAATTTGCTCACCAAAGATGAAATCAGTGTAGAGAACAGGAAGAAGGTAAGGAAAAACTGGCAATTAGGAATAGCATTGCACCTCCTGAAGTTTGAGGATCTTGCCCATTTTCCTTTTTTTTCACACATGATGGATTTCTGCTACAGAATACCCTTCAAGAATACCACAAGTCCACCCTGCACCACAGAAGTGAAAGAGAAATACCAGAAGAGGAAAGGAGGGGAAAGGTGGTTCTAGGGAGGGGAAGGAGCATGTGTCAACCTAGCTAGAGGCTAGAAGTGCAAATCTGAAAGGAGTATGGGGAAAAGAGATTAAAAAAAGGAGTATCAAAACCTGAAGGGAATCGATATTGGGGACTTCGGGTGGAAAGAAGACAAAAAGAAATGAGCAACAGGGACATTCTTATGGAATGCAGAAAACTCTTTCGAAAGAAAAAAAATAGAGTAAAAGAGTGAATAGGGAAGTTGTGTGCAAGAAAAAGATGACTGAAAATTTGCAAGAAGACACATACTCTAGCACAGAGCTACAAGTGATGGTACGGTAGCATGGAATAAAAAAAGACTTATCAGTCTTTAGAGTCTGTTTTTTCTTTCAGAGACTATCTGAAGCTGATGGTAGATTTAGATCTACATTTGTTTCAAGCTATAAACAAAGTTAGCAAGGGAAGAGGAACTGAGTTTCACACTTTAGAAAAGCGGTGATGAGGGTTAAGGAGAGGAAGGTGTAGTTTGGCCTCATGTTTTTGCGGCTTTTCATCTGCTACAGTAAACTTCTGCTGAACATTTCTTTAATACAGTTTAAAATCCACTGTAATTTATTTCTACTCAGCATGTTTTCTGATTGCAATTATCTCTTTATTCTTATCTTTCACTACAAATCTTAATGGCTGTTGTGATTAGGAGTCTGTTGCTTATTGATTACGTTGATATGTGCATAGCAAGTTATTTATGTACTTAATTTAAATTAATTTTATTTGTAAGGTTGAAGCAGATAATGTGGCATTGTGATTTCCCACCAATTGTTCAATGAAGTGTCACTTACATGAGGCTTTTTCTTTCCAGAAGCTTTCATTTTCCTTGCTTGTGTGTTTCTGATCAGGACTACATGAGAAAATTATTTTCATAACTAACACAAATACACATTATGAGATTTATGGTTCATTCTGTCCCTATGAATATGTACTGTACTGTGTCTGTACTGTACTGTACTCTCTGTATTCTCAGTACCGAGTACTGTACTGTACTGTACTCTCTGGATTGAGGAAGATTTTCCCTCAGTTGAGGAGGACTGTGTCAGAGACCACTTGGCCAAGCTGGACGTCCATAAGTCCATGGGCTCTGACGGGATGCACCCCAAATGCTGAGAGAGCTGGCAGATGTTATTGCTAGACCACTCTCCATCGTCTTTGAAAGGTCATGGAGAACAGGAGAGGTGCCTGAGGACTGGAGGAAGGCTGACATCACTCTGATCTTCAAAAAAGGCAGGAAGGAGGACCCAGGGAACTACAGACCGGTTAGTCTCACCTCTGTCCCTGGGAAGGTAATGGAGCGACTCATTCCGGATGTCACCTCCAAACACATTGAGGAACAGGAAGTTATTGGAAGTGGTCAACATGGATTTACTAAGGGTAAATCGTGCTTGACCAATCTGATAGCTTTCTATGATGTTATAACTGGTTGGCTGGATGCGGGGAGAGTCATAGATGTCATCTACCTTGACTTTAGCAAGGCTTTTGACACTGTCTCACATGACATCCTCATTAGGAAGCTGAGGAAGTATGGGCTAGATGAGGTGACAGTGGTGTAGATTAAGAGCTGGCTGTGTGACAGAACTCAGAGGGTTGTGATCAGTGGCACAGAGTCTAGCTGGAGGCCTGTAACCAGTGGTGTCCCCCACGGGTCAATACTCGGTCCAATTTTGTTTAATATATTCATTAATGACCTGGATGAGGGGACAGAGTGTATCCTCAGCAAGTTTGCTGATGATACCAAACTGGGTGGGGTGGCTGACACCCCAGAGGGCCGTGCTGCCATCCAGCGTGACCTGGACAGGCTGGAGAGCTGGGCAGAGAAGAACCTAATGAGGTTCAACAAGAACAAGTGCAGGGTCCTGCACCTGGGGAGGAAGAATATAAAGCACCAGTATAGGTTAGGGGCGGACCTACTGGGAAGTAGCTTGGAGGAGAAGGATCTGGGGGTCGTGGTAGACAGTAAATTATCCATGGCCCAGCAATGTGCCCTTTTTGCCAAAAAGGCCAATGGAATCCTGGGCTGCATAGGGAAGAGTGTGGCCAGTAGGTCGAAGGAGGTCATTCTCCCCTCTACTCTGCACTGGTGAGGCCACAACTGGAATACTGTGTCCAGTTTTGGGCTCCCCAGTTCAAGAGGGACAGGGAGCTGCTGGAGCGAGTCCAGCGAAGGGCAACTAAGATGATTGCAGGATTGGAGCATCTGCCTTATGAGGAAAGGCTGAGAGAGCTGGGACTCTTTAGCCTGAAGAAGAGAAGGCTGATGGGAAACCTTATTATGGCATACAAGTATCTAAAGGGTGGGTTGAAAGAGGATGGAGCCAGGCTCTTTTCAGTGGTTCCCAGTGACAGGACGAGGGGCAATGGGCACAAGTTAGAACACAGGAAGTTCCGTTCAAATACACGGAAAAACTTCTTTACAGTGAGGGTGACAGAGCACTGGCACAGGCTGCCCAGGGAGGTTGTGGAGTCCCCTTCTCTGGAAATTTTCAAGACGCGCCTGGATGCAGTCCTGAGTAATGTGCTCTGGGCAATCCTGCTTTAGCAGGGGAGTTGGAGTAGATGATCTGTAGAGGTCCCTTCCAACTCTGAAACTCCATGATTCCGTGATTCTGTGATTCCGTGTTACTAGGCTCATTGAAAATCTTTCTGGCTCTGTCTGTATGCATACATTTTACATGCATTCAGGTACTGACTCTGAGCAGTAAATCACAGTTGCCTTGGATGATGCATGTGTGGGGGGGTGTGTGCACATGAAAATGTCATGTATCAGCCAATAATTTATAGGAATGAGGTATGAGTATTCCTAAAATCATGCTACAAGGTGACACTGAAGAGAAGCATCCTCTAGCACCCTCCATGTAGACCTCTAAAGGTTTTCCTTTCTTATTGTTTGGTCAACACAATTTTCTGCCCTGTTCTCTAAAGGAATGTGAAATAATTCTGTAACTCAGAGTCAAAACAACCTAATGCAGTGCATGGACAAAGGACTTACAAAGACTATAGACCTTTGCAGTTCTTTATGTCTGTATTGCTGGTACCCTTTTGACCTGCCTCATATACCAAATGCCTTTTTATTGCATAGGTGAAGAATATGAGATTTAAATAACACAATGGACATAGTCTATGGAAAAGTCATATTTAACTCTGCAAACCCTGTTTTTATCTAGAATCGTCGCACTGTGACACCATTAAGGTCCTTACATTCTCTCTTTGCTCTTAGGTCTTCCTGCTTAAGACTGATGAATCTGGAAAATATGTTCACTGTACTGAGAAATTAAAATTGCCTGGAAATAGCACAATGGCTAGATTCCCACCCCCACCCCCCGTAATGCTATTTATTATTAAACACTTTGACTACTGCTCTGTATTTTGCAATGAAGGTTCTAGAGAGTAGTTCTCATTTCCATGGTCTAACTCATGAATGTGACTTTTTTTTTTTTTTTTGGGGGTATATGTGTGTGTGTTGTATCTGTATTATATTCTGCAAACAACAATATGTTTTAGGGGAAGTTTACCTTGGTCTTGCACAGGAAGGTGGAAGCACAAATTTTGGATCACACATGTTGAATTTACTGTACTAAGACAGACCGTGGCTCTTATAGTTTTTATCAGTAGATGTCATATATTTTGTTTTATAGCAGTTTTAGTTCCTTGCTGAATTTTATATTGCACTGTATATCTTGAAAAGCCTTTAGCCACTCTATGTACTGCTGTGTAATGGGAAATAAATCAGGGACTGACTATCTTGTTGGTTTAGATGATGATAGTCAGTCTCCTGTATATGAAATATGCGATCACTAATTTGAGGTCATAATGAGTCTTGCTGTAGGCAACACAATTTCCATCAGTAAAGAGAGGTTTTTATTTCTGGTGCTACTATTTCAGGTTCAGAAAAGTACTTTTTATTGTTTTTTTTTTTTTTTTTGATAAAAATGCTGTCATTGTTAAAATTAGAAAGTGGAAATTAAACACTGTAGACCCCTTGAAGGCACTGATATGAATACATAGTTTTGAATGTTATGTTTAGAATTCTTATGATCATCATATTTTCTTGAAATTTGGAAAGTTTGACTTCTTACACATACATTGAACTCACACATGGTTCAATCAGAAAAAAAAAGATTGACTCGAGAAACATTAAAATAAGCCCACTTTATGAAAGATGCAAGGGGAACATGAGTTCTTTGGGGTAGAAAAAATAGGGTTTCCTTGTTTTTTAAGATCTTCACCTTTTTTTCCTTCTTTACTCCCCAAGAATCCAGTGCAGAGTTGTTTTCATCTGTGATTAGGACTTTTCTAGGTCAGGAAAAAATATCACCTTCAGAGACACGATGCTTTGTTGTTACCCTTTTTTGGAGGGAGGGCATTCTTTCTTTCCATTTAAGATACGGGCAACTAAAGGCATGTATACTATACAGTAATGTTTTCAAACATATTACAAAGTAAAAACCAAAGCAGTATGACTGCTAAAACATTCACAAACTTTCTGAAAGGGAAGGCGTTCACTGCTAGGCTAACAAGACTGGGTAATTATCTGAATCTGACAATATATGTTTAATGTCAGCATGTTATGTGTTAGACTTTGTGAATGTTTTTCAGGACATGAAGAGGGAAATCCTTAAGTGCTCAGTTGCTTTTATGCCTATGTTTACACTATCAGAAGGCACACGTACTAGTTCTAAAAGAATATTCTGTTTGTATACATGTGTGTGCACATATATATATGTATTTGATGACTAATTGTGCAGAGTTTTTTTTTTTTCTTACATTGCAGGTTCTGTTGGTCTGCAAGTAAGCTGGGCAATACAAGGTATTTTTTTGCTATGACAGTTGTATTGATTATAAATGTTAAATGAACCTCCATTCCTTTGGAGGGTTTTTGTTGGGGGATGAGTGGGGAGTTATTTGTTTTATTGCAGTGTAACATTCAAGATTTTGGAAAAGCTTATGGTCCTATTAGGCTTGATTGCAACCGGTCATATTAATTTTTTAGGCTAATCAACACAAATGGAAAATTACTAGCATTTAATCTGAATCACATGTATTCTTGGTAGTCTGTGATGTAACTTTATTTTTTCTGGACATTCTACAAGGGAGAACAGAAAGTTTCAAATATAAGAAGGGAGTATGTGCCTCTGGGGGTTTTGGTCACCCATTGTAAACTGCACTGGACTGATAGATCTTGGAAAAGATGAAATGTTGGAGTTCAGAAAGGGAAGGTAATCAGGGATTGTAACTTTTAAAAATGTAATAGAAAGATAGCAAGCCTCTAGCTTTGAATTTCATCAGTTGGACTTCTTTTCTTCAAGTACATAAGAGGAATATATTTGTGTGTGTATTCTGTTCCATCTCCTTAACTCTGTCCACGCCACAAAGATACTGACAAACACAAATAACTCCAGTCAGCCACAAAATGAGCAACTACTGTGTTGGGAAGTAAAAAAGGAGTCTGAAAGCTGATCTTTTGCTACTTATATAGTGGAATCTTGGAGACTGTCTTAAAAGGCTTAGACAAAGCTGTGCACAGCAATTGTACTTATCTTTGTACTGCCAGAGGATTCTTAGGTGATGTGCTGCCATGTTCCATTTATTCTAATACTGTAATTACTGTAGCATTTGGATCATCTGTAGTAATTATGTGTGCACAAAGCTTGCTTCAACAGCTTTGACAATGGGATTCACTATAGAGGGTCAACCCCTCATAGCTGCCATTCTATGCAACTTCTAATACCAGTATCACTAGAGTTACCTTTCTAAATGGAGAAATAGTTTTCAGAAAGCAATGAATATGAAGGAAAAAGGAAGTTTCTCAGTATTGATGTTACACCTATTTTAATTGGATATCAAGATATGCTTTTAAATTTTTATAACAACATATTTAATTTTAACTTTTAGTCTTCTGTATTTGTTAAGCAGGGTGATTTATCACGGCAAAGTGGAAATGTTTTGAAATTGAAATATGACAGAAAAGTGAGTTGTTGACAGGCTGATTTGTTTCAACCTGTTGAAATATATTCCCACTGGTTTCTAGCTAACTGCTATGCAAATAGAAATTAATATTCAAAGAACCAGCAAAATGATTGTTATTAACGTACAGCACCCTCCTAGATATTTATTGCTGCAGTACAACTTCTGGTTTGTATGAATCAGTTTTCATTGTAGTTTATTAGCAATCAACGATGATTATTTGGCTCTGGTGTTTACAAACTATAATTCATCATCCTCTTATCTTTTATTTATGAGACAATGTCAAATGAAAGAAACAAATTATGCATTGTTTTTGGTTGGAAGAGCTCTGCACTCTACAGCATATTAACTTTCCCATGAAGCAGTAGTGTGCAGTGTTCTGCTCTGACTGCCATGTACATCCAATCTGCCTTGATCTCACACCAGAGGAGAAAGTAGACTCTTCAGCAGTGTCTCACACTCCGGCAACTGTGATTTTAAAACTGTTTTAGAAAAACTCTGACCCGTTAAAGTCAATGGGAGATTTGCCATTTACTTCAGTGAAGCCAAGATTTTATCCCTTCTGTTCACTGTGTTGTTACTTTGGTTGACACCTGTGCTAAGCAAATAGGAAGCAGAAGAGAATAGATTCCTTCTGTCATCCTTCTCTCATGGGAAATAATTTTCAGCACATAGAAAATATTTAAATATTCTGAAATGGAACTGTTTAAATCCGGCTGCTCCCATTTTTATAACTGTCATCTTAAAGTAAAATATTTTAAGAAAGGAAAAATTATACTAGCATATACACAGGCTGTACATTACACTAGCACTATGCTCGTATGATTACGACATACATTTACAAGAAAAAGCAGGTGCAAAACAAGTGAAACAAAACAATAAAGGGAATGAAGGAGAGCTGAGGTGAGCACATATGTTATTAATAACATGTCAAAGCACTTTTTACCAAGAGAAGCTATATTTTACTCCTGGTTATTAGTGGCTCCAGTATGACATTACTAAAGTAAATGGCATTGTATTTCTTACTGTATAATAGAATATTAGTTATTTTATTCTAATTGATGCTCATATAGAAGACCTCCATTTCATATTTGAAATTTGTTGAGGGCTTCTAAGGGCTCTTTTGCAATTTTATTTGTAATTCACATGTTAAAACATGTGAATTACATATAAAGTCATCTGTAAATTTTAGTATGACAATCTCTTGTAAGACTGCCATGCGCTTCCCTATGTTAAACCAGGTTCTTAAACTCCAAAGATTTGCAACAAGGCAAGATCTGCTGAAGGGAACATAATTTTGATTTGACTATATAGTCTTATAGTCCATTTAATGAGAATTATTAGTCAATATAGACTGGATGACTGGATAAGGTTGGATAAATTCCCCAAATTAGTCCCTTCCCTTCCCTTCCCTTCCCTTCCCTTCCCTTCCCTTCCCTTCCCTTCCCTTCCCTTCCCTTCCCTTCCCTTCCCTTCCCTTCCCTTCCCTTCCCTTCCCTTCCCTTCCCTTCCCTTCCCTTCCCTTCCCTTCCCTTCCCTTCCCTTCCCTTCCCTTCCCTTCCCTTCCCTTCCCTTCCCTTCCCTTCCCTTCCCTTCCCTTCCCTTCCCTTCCCTTCCCTTCCCTTCCCTTCCCTTCCCTTCCCTTCCCTTCCCTTCCCTTCCCTTCCCTTCCCTTCCCTTCCCTCTTACAAAATCACTTTAAAACAATGTCTTTCCATTCTTAGAGGAAAAATGTACACATATTAATGCACAAAAATTATATATTAATATTTTAATATTATTTTTAATGATAATAGGAGTGTTTATGGAGTCCTGATTAAGTTAGTTGTGAAGCTAAAAATTTGATATAGGAAATATACATTAAAATGAGCAATTTAACACTATATGAGGTCTGAATTTTAATATATACATTATGGTAGAATAGCTCGTTTGATAAATCTTGTCAGTAGACTCAGACAAAATTAACATTTTAACTTTGCCCACAGTATTTGTTTCCAAAAACTCCATGTGCATCTTAATGGTAGCATGAATTTTGGAAAAAAAAAAAAAAGACAATACTATAACACTTCTTCACACTACTTGTGTTTTGTAGAACACCTCATTCTGGGACTCGCCTTAAGTATACAGGGCAAAGAAGGGAGATGTCAAGTTTCTGATTAAAAACATCATGCATATACTTGTATGATTCATTATCTAAACAGTATGTGAAATTGAGTATGCATTGCTTTTGCAGTTCCAATATTTTTTGCTTGTATTCTCAGAATATAGTGTTTGTTTACTGTTGTGAATACTTCTTCCTGAATCATACATTCTTAGCTCCAACTAGACCTCAGACAATACAGCGTTGTTAGAGCTAAACTGGGGCATGCGATATAGCAGATTCAATTAAGATTTTCTGAAATTTAAAGCACAGAGTCTGGGAGGTAGGAAGCCTTATGGGCTAGGACTGTTCTGGTTTTCAGTTTAATGATAAGTCCCTAAATGATCTGAGCTTTTTGATCCTCTATCTTTCATGGTCCTTCTGAATTGTGTCCTGCCTCTTTCATATCTTGTCTTCACCCAGAAGGCACTGTTTCTTTGGGAGAACAGTCAAAACTTTTGCCATATTTGCATAAAACACAAACGCCACAGGGCATCATGGAGAGGTTGAGTGACCTCTAGTTTACTAAATAAATAGATTTCTGGAGTTGTGCCCTGACAATAGAGAGAGAGTGGCTTGTGAGTCAGTAAGCATTGTAAGTAACTCTAGGTTGTATTTGTAATGTCACAGGGGCACCGTGCTTGTCATATGAAATTATTAGTGACAGTTGATGAGAAACCTGAAGTGGTGAAATGATTAAAAGCACACCTGTGATCATATTATCAATAAAAATTAAAATGACCTGTCTCATCTGACTTTCTCTGCTGTCATGTACTGTGCACCATTTCCATGGTAATGAAGCATTTACGCCGCTTATGCTAGCTTCAGATAATGTATTCCCCTCAGGTGTATGTTTTTTATCATCATCCATTTTACTGTATGAATGCTGACGTTGTAGGTGATTGCAGATGTGCCATAATCGTTGGTTTCTGCAAATAGTCTCTCCCTTCCCCCTCTCCCTACTAGGTATTTATAGCTCTGTCACAAGGCCATTGATTGAATGTTGTAGATGTCAGTATATTCAAAGTTTCTTTGAAAAGACTTAGTAGATGAACTGGTACAGGAAAGGGATAATATGAAAGGTTTATCTAATATAATACATTCATTTCTAAACCTTAATTCAATGCAACTAATATATTTTTAAGGACCATGCAGTTTAAATGTTCTTTTTTAGAAAGTATTTTAGCAGTTGGTAAGAAGATTGAATATTTTAAATATCTAATACTTAATGATACATATTTTATTTTTTAAAATATATTGATAAAATTATACTTCTCCTTAGTTTATTCAACACTTTCTTCGTTACCCTTCAGTCTTCAAATCAGTTAAAATTGTCACAGTGTTTGATGCTGAAAAGATAAGCAAAGAAATAATTTCTCCATACATGTAAACACACATGGTCTTGTAGTACAACTGAATAAGATACATTTAATGGGGTTCTTTTATATAATAGATCCACATTTCTTTGAGGACAGCCTCTGTAGCTGTGCTATAAAGTTTTGGAAAAAGAGTCAAATTCACATATGAGAGCCCAAATTTTAACAGTTCAGTTCTTGTCATTGTGCCCATCTGTTCAACTTGCAAAAGTCTTTAATCTAGGGGCAATTCACTTCTTAGAAGAAAAAGATGTTAGCTACTTTAATTTTTTGCTTGGAGATTTTTTTTTTTTTCAACAAAGACAAAGCTGTAAAAGTGATAATATTTCATAATACGGATTCCTGGCCAAAATGTGTTTCATGATCATTAGACTTCCCTTAATTTTTTTTCCATTAACCTTTTTTCCTCTTTTTACAAATGTCAAGTAGCTCTATGAGAAAATGTTATAGCCTCCAAATATCACAGTTTTATAAGATTGTAAACTCCATCTTACTGTAGAAGAGCCTTATTTAATTAGTAATCTTTTTTTAAGTCAGAAGTCATTTATTTTAAATTAGTATTTAGTACCTAATACTGTAAAATATAATGATAAGTGGGACTTAGCAGGACATTAACTTCTAAAACTTGAAGTCCACCTAAAAGCAATGAAAGATTGTAGTTACCAAAGAATACACACCACTGATGGCCAATCCTTTGTCCTCTGTAGTTATAAAACCACAGAGAATAAATAATACCTTATAAAACTCACACATCTCAGTTACTATTATTAAAATTTTTCAAAATAATTAAATTATGATAGCTCAACAGAATTATACTACCTTTTAATAGGACTATTTATGAGGATGCTGAACTTTATCTTTGATGAGAGCATGTACACCACTTAAACTCACTTTTTATCACAAACATGTTGAGTCTCTGGGATCAAGATTAGATAATGTCAAAGTTCAGTTTTGTTTTAGCATGTTTGAGAAATTCATTGAAGGGCAAAAGCTAAAATCTAATAAGATCATGAAGAAGAAGCTAAATCTGTAAGGAGAAAAATAAAATAAAATACTGAATAATGGCTACAAGAAAATCAGGACTTGGGTTCACCTGAGACGGCAGGGAACAAGTTTTTTCTAACTATACTTAAGTCATGGTACAAAGAATAGGCAGGTGATGATAGCAAGTTTTTTTGATGTTTATATAAATAGGTGAAATTACCTTTCTTTAATAATTTATGCATCATAGAAGAAAAAAAAGAAGACATAATCCGGTTTCATCAAATTGATGATGAATCTGGTGCATCTTTTTCAGACAGAAAAGTTTGTCATCCAATGTAATTTGGATTTCTGACTTTGATTTAAAGAGATCTGAAGTTCTGCCTTGCTCATATTTGTGGTATTTCCCTAATTACTTAAAGTGTGCTCCTTTAAAATCAAAGACTATCTACTGTTTATTTTTATTTCTTATTTTTACCTATTTTAATAATTTTGATTCAAAAATTATTTCCTGTTTCCAGCCCTTCTATGATTTCTTATCACTGCTTAATAAACCAAGGTTAAAATATCTTTATGCCTACTGAAAACTTTTCCATAGTATTCCCTCACCTAGCAAAAAATTTTAAGCACGTTCAAAGCTTCAAATATATGAGTAGTCTCTTTGACCTTAATGTCACCTAAACAACAGTTCTTGTTCCATTTACTGATGCTTTCTGAATACACTCACACTTACTATTTCACTTAATTTAGAATGTAATTTGACTAGGTTTCATGTAATGAAGAAAACCAAACAAAAATCACCCACTGTTATTTTAAAATTGTTTCAGAACCTTTCAAAGTATATAGTTTACTTCTAGTTTCTTGTCGTAGTTCAGTTTAGAATAGTAAAAATGCACTTTTTAACTTTTGACTAATGACTGTTGAGAAAGTATCCATCTGCTTTCACAACTAAAAGACATGTTTTTTTAAACCCTTGCTCTTATTCATTCCACTAATTTCATTGTATTTGAGGTTGTTCTGTTAATTTTGTTGTAGTTGAGGTCATCCAACAAGTATGTAAACTTCATGTTCTTTGTCTGTTTGTTCTAAACTTGTTGATGAGTTTACAAAGGGATGGTATTTGCATTTGTATTATTTAAATGGTAACATTTAGTTCTTCCTAACAGTTTATGCTTACAGTTTAAGACTATAACATGTTTTGAGACATCAGCTTGGCCACCGTACTGATTTAACATCAACAAAACAGGTAACGATCATATCTCCAAATGATTTCTCATCCCTAACCCTCTTGGCTGTTTGGCTGAAGGGGTTGACTCATAGACTTTCTATCAGAATTTCTCTGAAAAATTAAATAAATTCTACAGTCAACTTGCCTAAAAATGTACTCATATAGAAGAATACAGCAGAAATAATTTCTTAAGCATAGAAATAATTTCTTAAGCATAGGTCCTATCATAGACCCTTACAACTGAAATTGTTAACTACTTTACACTACTGTGAGAAAAGGGACACATCACAAAAACTGTGTGAGCAACCTGGTAATTTTTATTTCGTAGTACATAACTTGTACTAATTAATTAGGGGCTAACATGAAATATGGGTCTTTACAGTAGCAGTGAATTAGGTTCGGTGACCTGGGGGATCTCTTACAGTTTTGTGATCTATTATTATGTTATCAGGTTTTAATGGTATTATGGTATTAATGTAGCCTTGTTATCCTTAACTTTGCATACAACATTAACTCATGCTATAGCATGCTAATATTAGATAAACTAAACCTTCTGTTGGAAGCGTTTCTTTGATATTTCACATTAAGTACAAATAATTAAAAATGGAAATTGTTTTCCACACATACAGTTTTGACCTTCCACAAACAAACTTTTCACTTTGTTCAGTTAGTAAATGGAGTAATTAAGTTGCTTGCACAAACATGTAAGACAGCAGGTTAATTTTCAAAGTTCTTATACATGAATAGAAGAAATGAAAGAGTCCTCAACGTATTGGAAGTTATGCTGCTTCTCCAAAACTCTCTACAAATGACTCACTCTTGACCCATCTGAATGATTCTGTATGTCTGCCTTTTTGACTGTTCTTCCCTCTTCCTTCTTTCCTTCTCCTCTGCAGTTGTCCCTAGGCCCC
Source organism: Vanellus vanellus (assembly GCF_965231255.1). Classification (NCBI taxonomy): domain Eukaryota; kingdom Metazoa; phylum Chordata; class Aves; order Charadriiformes; family Charadriidae; genus Vanellus; species Vanellus vanellus. Next base: position 55,412,077 of record NC_138908.1, read on the forward strand.
AAAAAGTTATCAATTTGTATATGTACCTATTGCAACTTTCCTTCTTCCCCTCTCATCTCTTTTCAATTAAATGGTGTAGGGTGTCTCCTTGCTGTTTAGGTCTTCTCTCTTATGCATCTCTTCCCTGAATCTTGAGTGATCACTTCCGTGCTGATCATTTCCACCTCTGATGTCTTATTTCCTGCTTTGCCTTCCATTACAGAAACCCTTTGCAGTCTCTTCCAGGACATCCGATCTCTCATCTTGGGAGTATATACAAGATCTGCCTTACAACAAGGTGTTTTGCCTTTTTCTATAATTCTTTTCACTGCTCTGCCTTATCTCCTAAAAATGACGAGCTGGCAGCTGAACATTGTTCCTCATGCCTTTCTTTCTAATCTGTTTCTGAGTTTGTAATAAATTAAACATATTCTTTTTCTTGTCCTCAGTGCAAAATCCTGACACTTGTTTCAGCTGTTTCTTCGCTTCAATACTAGAGTGCTCTCTGCATCTTTTCCCTGTCCTGCCTTCAAACCCTTACAATTAACCTGAAATAAGAAACTTACACTAGTCTTTTCTCCCTAATTTCCATGCACAGACCCCTCTGCGCGTCCTGTCCTCTATTGAATGATGTTTAAAAAGTCCCGTGGCTCGGTCTAATGGGCAAAAAAGTATTAAGTGCATTTTTGGGTTTTTATTGTTAGGTGTTGTGCACAAATTTTCTGCTGTTTCCATCATGTTGACCATCTTTCCTTGTGCTTATTGTGCTCTTTCTATTAATGACAGCAATAAGACAAATGACAGCCCTGTTTTCTTAGAAGAAACTTCTGACTTCTTTGGAGCATTGTGGCAATAGAATTCAAGTTCTCTTTTCTGGGTTATAAGTTTCAGGAGCTGCAGCTAAATGTTTTGGCTCATACTTAGGGCTCATTTATGACTCTAGATTAAATATAACAATGTCCTTTAAAATTTTCCTAGGTTACATAGACACAAGTTACAAATAACAGCCATAGTATTTATATTATGAATAATGTGGCAGACCTGTGGATAACTCAGTAAAGGAAATAGCAGATTTTCTCTTGAAGGAAAGAAAATGTGTAACAATTGCATTTCCTATTCTTGTTTGCTGTTCTGCTCACCATTGTTGCTGCAACAATGTTCTTGAAATTGAATTTGCTTTCTGTGATATTAAGTGTTCCTGTTCAGTAGCTGTGAGATATACCTAGCAGCAGGTGGAAACGGATCAAAAGCAAAACCATGAAGCACCATGCTACAGGGAGCATCGACTTCAGTTTTGTCTCAAGTAGGCAGGAAATATAAGAAGTTTAAATGTAGAAATCCTTTTTCTGCCTCGAGTCTTAATATGGAAGAATGAGTCCCTGCTTCATTAACAGCTTCAAAAACTATGTTGTGGTTGATTCTCCCAGTAATCTTGTGCACATTTGCTTCAATCCACAGCAATGTATGCATTTTGATTTCTTAAGATTCCGTCAAACAATAAAATAGCACTAAAATCACTTGTGATCACTAATCTTTCTATTCAGTAAATATCATAGAATAAGTATGTTCTTTGGTCACTGTATGACAAATCATACAGCAAGCTTATTTTATTGAATTTCTGACAATGGTGAGCTGTAGCATTATACATTATTTTCCACACTGAAGACACAAACCTCATATAACAGATTAATGTTATCTCTAGTTAAGAAATACTTAAAAAACTGCATTTCTATTTTAGAAAGTTAACGCATGTTTACTCTTCGCTCAAACATGGTAAGGAAGAATGTTCATGCATAAAAATGTTTTTTTTTTTTGCTTTACTGAAATATCAATACTTATCCATCAATACCTAAAAAGAATCACAGAATGATAGAATGGTTTAGGTTGGAAGGGACCTTCAAGATCATCTAGCTCCAACTCCCCTGCCATGGACAGGGACAGCTTCTACCAGACCAAGTTACTCAAAGCCCCATCCAACCTGGCCTTGAACACTTCCAGGGATGGGGTATCCACAACTTCTCTAGTGCATCCGCAGCTTCTCTGGGCAATCTCTTTGTGTATCACAACCCTCACAATAAAGAACTTCTTCCTAATATCTTATTTAAATTTATCCTCTTTCAGTTTAAAACTGTTACTCCTCATCCTATCGCTATATTCCCTGATAAAGAGTCCCTCTCCATCTTTCATGTAGGCCCCCTTTAAGTCCTGAAAGGTATCCCCAGAACCTTTTCTTCTCCAAGCTGAGCAACCCCAACTCTCTCAGCCTATCTTCATAGGAGAGATGCTCCAGCCCTCTGATCATCTTCATGGCCCTCCTCTGGACACACTCCAACGGGTCCATGTTATTCCTGTGATGAGGGTTCCAGATCTGCATGCTGTACTCCAGGTGGGGTCTAGCGAGAGCAGAGTAGGGGGGCAGAAACCCCTCCCTCAACGTGCTGGCCATGCTTTTTCTGATGCAACCCAGGATGCAGTTGGCTTTCTGGGCTGCAAGTGTACATTGTCAGGTCATGTTGAGTTTCTCATCAACCAACACCCTCAAGTTCTTCTCTTTAGGACTGATTCCAGTCTTTTCACCACCCAGCTTTTATTTGTGCTTGACCTTGCCCCAACCCATGTGCAGGACCTTGCAGTTGGCCTTGTTGGACTTCATGAGGTTTGCACCTCTCAAGCCTGTCCAGGTCCCTCTGGATGGTACCCCTTCCCTCCAGCATGTTGACTATGTCACACAGCTTGGTGTTGCTGGCAAAGGTTGCTGCGGGTGCACTCAATCCCACTGTCCATGTCACCAGCAAATATATTAAACAGCATTGGTCCCAATACCAACCCCTGAGTAACCCCATTTGTCACTGATCTTCACTTGGACATTGAGCCATTGACTGCAACTCTTGGAATGCAACCATCCAGCCAACTCCTTATCCGCTGAGACGTCCATCCATCAGATCCATGTCTCCAATTGAGAGACAATGATGTTATGCAAGACAGCGTCAAATGCTTTGCACAAGTCCAGATAGATGATGTCTGTTGCTTTTCCCTTACCCACCAATGCTGTAACCCCATAGTAGACAGCCACCAAATTTGTCAGGCATGATTTGCCTTTAGTGAAGCCATGTTGTCTGGCACTGATCGCGTCCTTATTTTCCCTGTGCCTTAGTATAGTTTCAAGGAGGATCTGATCTATGATCTTGCTGGGCACAGAGGTGAGACTGACTGGCCCGTAGTTCCCCGCATCTTCCTTTTTCCACATTTTAAAAATGGGGGTTATGTTTCCCCTTTTCCTGTCAGCAGGAACTTCACTGGACAGCCATGACTTCTTAATATGATGGAAAATGGCTTAGCATCTTCATTCACCAGTTCCCTCAGGACCCGCAGATGAATCTCACCAGGACCTATGGACTTGTGCACCTTCAGGTTCCTCAGTTAGTCTTGAACCTGGTCTTACTCTACAGTGGGTGGTTTCTCATTCTCCCAGTCCCTGCCTTTGCCTTCTGTGACTTGAATGGTGTGGCTAGAGCACTTGCCAGCGAAGACTGAGGCAATAAAGTCATTGAGTACCTCAGCCTTCTCCATATTCCAGGTAACCAGGTCTCCTGTCTCCTTCCGGAGATGGCCCGCATTTTCCCTAGTCTACCTTTTATCACTGACATACCTGTAGAAACTTGTCTTGTTGCCCTTGATGTCCCTGGCCAGATTTACCTCTATCTGGACTTTAGCTTTCCTAACTTCCTCTTTGTTGGGATGCATTGCTCCTGAGCTTGGAGGAGGTCATTCTTGAATATTAACCAGCTTTCTTGGGCCTCTCTTCCCTCCATGGCTTTATCCCACAGTACTCTACCAAGCAGATCCCCGAGGAGGCCAAAGCCTGCTCTCCTGAAGTCCAGGATAGTGACTTTACTGTGTAGCCTCCTCACTGCCCTAAAGATCTTGAACTTCACCATTTCATGGTCACTGCAGCCAAGGTTGTGCTTGAGCTTCGGATTTCCCACCAGCCTCTCCTTGTTGGTGAGAACAAGGTCCAGCATAGCACTTCTCCTTGTTGCCTCCTCCATTACTTGGAGAAGGAAGTTATTATCAGTGCATTCCAGGAACCTCCAGGATTGTTTATGTCCTGCTGTGTTGTCCTTCCAACAAATATTCAGGTGGTTGAAGTCCCCCATGAGAATCAGGGCTTGTGAATGTGAGTCTTCTGCTATCTGTCTACAGACATCAGCTCAGTCAACTGACCTGTAGCAGACCCCCACTGTAAGGTGTCCTGTCCCTGCCCTGTCTTTGATCCTGACCCGTAAACTCTCGGTCAAGTCTTCATCCATCCCGAGGTGGAGATCCATGCATTCCAGCTGTTCATTGACATAGAGGGTGACACCCCCTCCTCGTCTGCCCTGTCTGTTCTTCCTAAAGAGCCTGTATCCTTCCATTCCAACACTCCAGTTATAGAAGCTATCCCACCATGTCTCCATGATGCCGATAGGATCATAGCCCAGCAGGCATGCACCCATCTCTAACTGCTCTTGTTTATTCCTCGTTATGTGTGTTTGCATAGAGGCATTTAAGTTGGGCCCCTGATGAAGATGACTTACTGACTGGAGCGCCTGGAATTCCTTTGTGCTACACTCCAGGTGCTCCCCTGCTGACCTGTGATTCTTCTCCGGGCTCTGGGCATCTATTGTTGGTATTGGCATCAAACTGGTAGGGGTGGGGTAGACTGAGGTTTCCCTCCCCCGGCAACTTTAGTTTAAAGCCCTCTTCAGAAGCTTGGCAAGCCTATGACCAAAGATGTTCTTCCCCTTCTCTGACAGATGGACCCCACCAGCCCACAGCAGACCTGGTTTCTCAAAGCGAGTCCCATTATCTAAGTAGCAAAACCCCTGGCTGTGCCACCAGTCATGGGGGTTTTGTCTTTTTTTTTTTTTTTTTTTCTGAACTTGTCAGATTTGACTGGCCCTTTCAAGACTAATGAAAAACTACCTGTGTTCAAGTCCTTTACCACCACTCCCAGGGCTCTGTAATTCTTCTTGATACTCCTCATACTGCTCCTGACAGGTATCACTGAAGCCCACATGAAACAACAGCAGCAGTGAACTGTATAAGGCTTGGTAATCTCTTGGTGACATCCCTGATACAAGCCCCCTGGTAAGCAGCACATGGAAAATTGGTGCCTCTGTACCTTTGAGAAGAGAGTTGCCTACTACCATCACCTGTCACTTTTTTGTAGTTGCACTGGTTGTTATACAGGGAGCAGATCAGGCTGCATTACGCAGCTCCAGCCTCTCTCCTGATGTCACTGGTTTTTCCTCTTCAGTCTGCAGAGTGGTGAAATAGTTATTCAAGGGTACTGCGGGCTTTGGGGCAAGTCTCTTTCTCCAGCTCGTCTTTGTCATTGCAGGCTTCCATTCATCTGCATTACTGGCATCCTCCAGTCTGTGAGTGCCGGTGGGGGAGTTTTTGGTTGTTTGGCTGTGTGTCCACTGCAGACTGCATTTGGAATTCCATCTCGGCCTCCCTGTTGCTACACAGCCTCCTCACTGCCTCCTGCAGCTCAGCCACCTGGGCACACCTTTTGCAGGCAGGTCTGCAGCCTATCCCTGCCTCAGGAGAAATGTCAAGGTCATTTCTGCAGTCTAAGCTCTGCACCTGTGCCTCTCCAATTCTTCCAGTGCATCAGCCACCACTGGGGTACATGATGCAGAGTCTCCAGCCGGAGCTGCAGCCTTTGCTCACTGACACGGGCCCACCATTCTGCCTTAAAGTTCTGGTAGGATGAGTGCCCTTGCCCTGTGCAGATGATCACAGAATGGTGTCCACTTGCTGGGTTGTGTGTACTTCAGATCTCCCACTTGGCCAGCGGAATGGCCCTCCTTCGAAGAGGAGCCCTCCCTGCATGTCTTTCCACGCAAACTGCTGCACAAACTGCCATGCCGTACCCTGGCTGATGTGCCACGTTCGGTTCACCGTCTCTGTTCCCAGTGCTCCTGGTTGCTCACTCACCCCCTTTTATAGGTGTAGGGGTGGCCGTGGTTCCTTTGGCAACACCCAGGCCACGTCAGCATCTCCTGTGAGAGCTGCCCACTCCTGGCAGGTCTCTCCATTGCCATGGCATTTCCCTGCCTCAGGAAAACCTCCAGTGCACCAAGATCTGCTACTTTGCTACAGGTCAGGCCATTTCTGGAGCAGCTGCCATCAGTGACCATAGTAAAATACCATTTTATTACGCCTGAAATGTATTAGATATGTAGGAAACTTACAAAGTAGGCATACTTTTGAGATTAAGCAGAAAGTTCAATGTACCTTCTAAAACGTTCATCTCTGCTAAGTAACTGTCAAATTTTTTCCACATTTAAGCCGTTAAATTCCTTGACTTTTTTCTTTAATCTGAGCATAGCGTTTCCCACAGTGTAGCCATAGTGGTATAAAATGAAAAGAAATCTCTAGTGAAGAAATCCCAGAACTCAGAAAGTTGAAAACTGATTTATTTGTAAGTTATATCACAATATGCTTTTGCAGTTTATTAATGTACATGTATTTAATTTCTGAAAACTGTTTATCATTAGTTATTTTATTTATGTTGAAATGTGTCGTATAAAAAAAAAATGTGTTAAATATATCCCCTGATATATTACAACACACCAGATTTTCTGCCACTTTTTTATAGGAAGTAGTTGGTATCAAATTTTTCCTAGTATTACGAGTTGCGTATAAGAAACTTGACAAATCAGATAGATAGACTTAGAGAACTTAGACTTGCTCAGATGTAAACAAATGTTCTCTAAGCTTGTGTCCTTGAGCTTTTGAACATAAGGCCATTCACAGGAAAGAAAACTATCTCCAGGATATTTTTTATGAAAATAAAATGGGGTTGGACAAATTTAAAGTAGTGGAAGACAGGATAGGCTTAAGAAGTGAAATCATGGATTTAAGTTTATTCAACAGCCTGTAAAAGGCAGAGCTGTTGAAAATGCAGTATGACTGCATGTACAGCCCTAGTCTCTGTTTTACCTCCTCTCTCTTTTTCTGTGTGATGATTATATTCAGAATCCACAAATTAAGTGTGTCTTTTGAATCAGGCAGAAAACTCAGAAATAAAAAATTAAAATCACTTTCTTTTTCTTTCTTGACTTACACTAGGAAATGCTTGTTTACCCAACTAAGTTATATTGTATATCAAAAATAAAAGTTTTTTCAAACCCCTAGAAAGTTAATAGAAGTATTACAAAGTTTCAAAGGTACCAACACAGCAATTGTATTGTTTGTGAATGTTATTCATCAAGTGAAACACACACATCGACCCAAATTTGCGAGAGTTAAATTGTCCAATGAAAAGGCCTGGCACCTCATCAAATGTGTTCATCTCCTATTCAAAGTATTTGTTTCATCTATTGCACACAAAAATCATATACAGTCTCCAAATAAAATTTATAACTATAAAGCGGATTTCTTTTTTTGCCTTAGTTACCAGGGAATCTTACCTTCCTGAAAAATTCAAGGATGGAACTACTATTACCAGCTTTGGCAAAGAGTAGACTATTGTGGATCCAATTACACAGGAATTTCAGTGCAACATAAGAGATGATTTAAAATAGTTCTATATGAATTAAAATGTATATATATTTTATGATTTTTGCAGACACAGTATGATCTAAGAGACTTGTAGGGACCTTAGAGGAGAGAAGTTTGATTTCTAGATTTCCTAGAGCAAAACAAAAGCATCTGTACCTATTAAAATGTAGGGCTGAGTCTTGACCTTAACTGAGAGCAAATCTGGAGAAAATTACTCCTGTGGTGGAAAAAGAGGAAGTGTTTTTTTATCACCAGATTGAACTCAAATGTGTAACAGCTGTCTGAAACTTCTGAAAGTGTTTGAGGGTTAGAAAGCCTTGAGAGGAAAACCATCCATGATTAAAAGGCAAGCAAGGCAGGCACAGATGTTTTCTCCCAGATTTAGACATGTTTAATACATTCTAAAATGTATTACTTATAATATATCAGTCATGTAAAATCAAGCCCCCAAATTTGAAAAAAGTCAGTTAAGGTTTCCTGTAAACCCCAAATTTGACATTGGTACAGCATGTGTATATGGACGTTTCCTGAATAGCACTCATATCCTTTAATTACACTTTTCACAAAGGGTGATTGATTCTGTGTTCCTTATCTGTTGGCTGACAATACAAGACACTTATAATATAATTTGCAGAAATATGAGCCCTCACCTACAACTGTGTTTAGCAAGAGCTCTGCCCTAAGCCTATAAAGAGCTATAGAGTTCTAATTATGATGAAAAATGAACACCATGGGCATCAAAAATTGATCATACAAAATTAGCTGATACTTTATAGTTTTGTCTGTAATCTCCCTGCCTTAGTTTCCCTTATATAAAATGATATTACTTTTGCCTCATCTAATTAATTATTCTGAAGATCTATTAATTAATATTAGGAAAGATCTAAGATCTTATGACAAAAACACCACAGAAAATTCCATAGGAATAATTCTGCCTTCAGAGCAAAATTTGAATAATTTTCAGTAATAAAGGCCAGGAATAATACTGGAAAATACCGAATAGTAACTTCCTTAAGATAACTGATAACATTTGGAAATAGAAAACTTTTAAAGCATGCAAGCTCTTTTCATGCCTGATATGGTTTCAGAAAGATAAACAAGTTTATGAATACCTGGGTATAAAGTATATCTTTATCTTTTCTCCAATTATACAGTTAGTTTAAGAAAGGATACCCTCTCATGCAAAGTTTTATTCAAAGTATAAACATACTGGCAGTCTTAAATTTGATTCTCTGACTATGTAGGTGTCTTGTTTTATGTAGTGTTTCTGCATGCAATATTGGCATGAAATGTTCATATAAAGAGAGTAGCCTGTTATACAAGACATGTCTACCTCTCTACTGACTAATGATGTGCTCAAATTTCTATTCTACCATTCCAAGAGTTCATGCAGCTGCCATTGTGAAAATCTTGGCATTTTTAGAAAAGGAGTTTGAAGTACTTACTTTCAAATGACTAATTTTTAAATATATTTTTAGTGTCTGTGCAGGAACCATTCCATTCTCCATTAATGCACGTTTCATACGCACATGCATACTAGGACTGAAAAAAAGATAAACTTTGGTATTTGTTTTTAAACAGAAGTGGGGAATTAGCTATCAGCATCAGAAGTGTCTCTGCTCCTCAGTGAGATAAAAAGCAGCTGTATTTAATTTTGCAAATTTTTACATCAATAACACTTTTTAAAGGATTTTGGCTCATACTTTATGTGGAGTAAAATCATATAACACCATAAACCATGAAGATTTTTAAATCAGTTTTTATCTGAAATGATGTAACAATAATAAACTCTTTCGTTTACATGTTATAGAAGGTGCTTATAAACAAAATATTAATATGATTGTAAGTGATTTTGAGGCATTACCTTTAGTAAAGGGAGCTTATATGGAATATGTTCAGAAAAGAGTTCCACAATTTGTGGTTTAGAGAACCTAGCTGACAGAGAAAGACTTGCATTGAAACTGTTTACTTATCAACAGACATGTTGGGAAATTGTACCCTGGAACAGTTTACTGGGGAATGGGACATACTATATCAGAAACTAGCTTTTCAACCAAGACCAGGGGGCTTTCTAAAAAAGAAATTTCTATACCTTAATTGGAAGACAATGGCTTGGTACAGGAAATAATGAATTGAATTCTTTGGTGGTATGTAGAAGTTCAGATGAGATGATTAAAAAAGTTCCCTAGGGCTGAAAACTCTTTGAACCATTTCTCTATTACATAGAGCATTGGGTTTGCTGTATTCTTCAGCAAGCTATTTTCTAATAAGCTATAGGGTAGACTTTGCAAAAGTGCTTAAGTCTGCTTTAATACTGCTCCAATGGAGGCATCCTCATGATCAGTGAAACAGCACTAACTTAGTACTAAGTGCTCCTGAGAGTTCTACCAGAAGGATAATAATGCACATTTAAATAGTTAATTTGAGAAGCTAGTTGCCATTTTTATGCTACTGATACAACTTAGAACTCTGCTGGTTTTGAGTGATTTAAATCACATTTGTTTGACAGTATTATAAAAAATAACAACATTTTTTCATGTTGGAGAAACCTTACTTTATAAACACATCTTATTGATCTAATATGACCACTAGAGACTGAAGATTAATCAAGGGATAAACTGGGATAGGAAGAAATCAGTTATCATGCAAGTTTACCAATGTTTAATTATGTTTTTTCTTCTTAATCAAAATAACTTAGTCTTTTACCAAAGCAATCCTCTTAGAAAACAACAACAACAACAACAAATACAAAATGTTTTTAGACTAGGAAGATATCACACAGTCTTTTAGGATAAATATTCAAAAGAAGATCAAGAGGGTGTATCTATCAAATAATGTTATAAGCATAAACAATTTTGATTTTTATCTAATCTGATATCAGTCTTTGATTTTTGTGTGCCTCTTTCCATCAATGTCTTATTTTTCCCTACTATAACAATCTTTTTTGTAAGATATTGGCTTCACCACAGTCGTAAAAAAAAGTAAAAAGGTAGGACTGTATGGAAAACCCACAATTTTATACATGTTTACTCTTTCTGTTGACACGTCTCATATTACGCTAGATAAAGAGTAAGCAGTTGTGAAATAATGGCTACATGCTGTCTATTTCTTTTCGAGCATGTAGTTTTTTCTCTGTCTTTGTTTTTTTGTTTATTTGTTTTGTTTTTTAATGTACTGTAAATCCTTACTTCATAGTTTGCTATTCCCAGAAAGGTAAAAAGTCTTCTGAGAAGTTATGAGCCTCAGCTCTATGCATTGACCTTCTATGCATTACCATGACTACATGGCAGGTCCATACATAAAAGAATGGTTAAAATTCTCTGGAACTGTTCTTGTTTCAGTTTGAATTAAAGCTATTTGTTCATAATTATATTATCTAGTCTTTGAGTAACCTTGGTACAGTTCATTGGGCATTTTAGCAGTATTCAGAATATATATTCATGAAAGATGAATAAAATTTAGCTGGAAATATCCTGAGTATTCTTCTGTTGCTCTTCACATTTATTGCAAGGTTATAGCAGTAGTTTCATGAGTGTGTGAATGGAAAAGTTTAGTGGTTTCATCTGCACAGCAACAGCCAGATTCTTAAATTTCATTTATTTATTTATTTATTAGATAGCAGTCTGCATTCAGAATTATTTTGTCACTCGTGTTCTAAATCAGAGCTTGTAGAACCCATGGAACGCGCAATAACACATTGTGGAAACATTTTTAATTATATCACCCTCAACAAACAGCACACATTGGACTTCAGAGTGTTTCGTCCCAACACAGCTGTATCACTTGGAGGTAAAATTAATGCCTTTTATCTTTTTTAGATACCAGAATGAACCTCAGAGTGACAGAGGTCATCTGGCTTTAAAAATTGCAAGGCTTTGTCATCTTTAAATGTTTGCCTTCCAGGCTACCAAAGAACTTAACCTAACTTCCTAAAACTAAATTGGTTATTAATTTATTCCAAAGTTACTTAGAAACCAGAGACAAAATGAAGGTCCATATTCATGTTTACTCTTAGCTAACCCCTGATTTTTTTCAGAAAGCCTGACAAGCTCTGTGCTTCTTATTTCTTGCTTTGGAAGAGGCAGGCAATCAGTTTCCTGCTGGCTGGTTTTGCGTGTTCACTTGAGTTCAAGGGAGCAGCAAGGGCAGGCACGATGCTGCAAAGCAGGGGTCAACCAAGAGGCACAGTTAGATGTGGAACAGACAGGGCAGAGCCCACCTACATCTGGCCAAGGCCAGCTGAGCCAGCCCATGAGAGTGGCCAGGGTCACTGGCAGCCCTGTAACCATGAGGCACATCTATAGTGACGAGGCAGGTACAAGCCCCAGCTCTGACGTCAAGCCCTTAGATCAGCATCAGGTTCTGGATAAGCAGTGACAAAGCCAGGCATGGACACAGCTGTAACGAAGGACCTCTGTCTAGCTGGTAGCAAGGACAGGAGCCTCCCCTTGAAATCAATTACCAAACAAAGGACCAGGTGAACAAGGGCTCAACACAGATTCTTAGCAGAGATTTTTTTGGAAGAGCTCTTTTCAAGGCCAGACACCTGTACTATTATTTAAGCTGGCCCTGAGCCCAAGCAGCCAAAACCCCAGAGCAAGAAGAAATGTACTCAGGGCCCTGATGCTGAGTTAGTATTTATCAGCAGATTTTTTTGGGACAGCAGTTGGCAATGCTTTCCAGTTCCATCTGCTCCTTATGCATACAACTTGTTACACTCAAAATCTTGTCATTGGAAGAAGGGAACTCACCACATATTATGAGACAAGAACTTATTGTCAGTTGAACTAACACTAACTGACAGCAAATTTTAACACTATAATCAAAACTCAGTTATTATTGGTCCAGTTACAAATTATAACACAATTTTAATATTAAGGTATTGTTCAGATATTGTTGCTTACATTTTGCTGTTCAAATTAGCATAAAAAAGTCTCACTAATAATACAACTTAAGTTGCTATATAATCAGCCTTCCTAGTTTATTTCCAGTGTTCCTCAGGACTTGTCCATATACAGCACTCATGGAGCTGGAGCTCCAAGACTTTCAACAATGGTCACTTGGCCCCTGGATCCTTGCTAAAACAATGTAACCCAGCCTGGGCCAGAGCTAGACCAGCCACATCCTGGGACCCTGCATCATTGCGACAACATTTACTGGACTATAATCTCTTAATATTTTATTTCTCTTTTATGTTACCTCATGGTGTGAGAAAAATAAGGCTTACCAACCTAATTTAAATTGACATGAAAACTTTCACTGATTGAGAGCTCCTGACAATGTGTCCTTGAGGTGCTGCCCACATATTACTTCCCCCGAACTTTGTCATAGATTTTGCTTCTTGCAGCAGTCAAGGTAATACTAAGGGGCATATGATATTTATGTAAAAATACTTGAGGGGTATCTGACACTTATATAAAATAACACAGGTATTAGCTTTAATAACCAAATAGAAAATTTTCCAATAGGTGTCTTTTTTTTTGCAAGCACTAATGATATTAGTCAGCCATATTAAACAGAGTTTTATACAATTTAGGTAAAATGGAAGACTCCATTGTTATTGTTTATGCTGCTTTCTATTGTATGAATGGACAATTAGAATTTCTATCTAATAAGGAGAACTAAAATTACAATGAGAAGCCAGATGGTATCATCATCCCAAAGTATCTTTTATTTTATCTTTTTTATTTTAAGCTGCACTGGGAGGTTTAACTTTCTGTCTGATACAGCAGTTACTAACCTGGCTTCCTCTGGACTCTAATCAGGTCATCAAGATATGCAATGATTGTTGCTTGTTTTGTTTTTGACATTTTTTAGCTTAGTTTAGCCAAGCTAAAAAGGGATAGCTTGCCATTGGATTTCAGCTGTCTTCCACCTTATTTTTTCTGATTACCGTATGTATAACCACTGTGAAAAATATTGTTTGGGATCTGCAAATTTAGTCATAACTTTTATTTCTATTTCTACTCCACTGGAAACTGTGGCCCATTCTCCTTTCTGAATGGTGCTCCATAGCTGCACTTGTATTTATATTTTCCACATATGTTGAAGAACTTCACTAATGGAAGCACTTTAAGTTTTTCAGGATATTTCCTTTTTTAATAATATCTGGTTTGTGATCCTAATTGCAATCATTGAACATGGATGTCTTGTTTTTTATTTTAAGATACATTTATATGCTTTCTTTTTTACAGTAACAATAGTGGTCAGTGAGCAAAGCTATATTCATAATAGCTGGAGACAATTCATTTTTCATTAAAAGTCTGACATTCTTAAAATCCCGATTTCTTTGGCTTCTATAAAGGAAAAAATCCAAGCAACAAAATTAAAGAGTTTAAAAGATGGACATCTCTGAAGTGCCTAGTTATCCATTTTTCCATTAACAATAGCACATTCTGTTATTGCTGGTTTTGATTTACAGCCTCAAATAGGCTTTGAAAAATATAATAGAACATCTTTAATTAAATCCCCAAAACTCACATTCAGGGATAAATAATAATCCATCAGCTATTTCATTCTCTAACAGGACCCAGGAGAACTTGACAGTCTTAATCACTTCAGCCATTTATACCTTCATTTTCAGCTTTGTTTCAGTTGAGCCATTTAGTGGGGTTTATCTAAATTACAGTATCTTTTTTTTATCACACTTCGTAGCTGTAACACAGAAACTAATTTCAGGTGCAAAATGGAATATCTCTGAAGCACAGACATCAGTGGCATAAGCACGTTAGAATGAAAAGTTACCTGTCACTGACTGATATTTGTCTCTGTAATGAGCTGAGGCATTCAGGAACTGTGCCTCTAGTAAAATTAGGAGCCACTAGCAGCAGCACCACAGAATTCTAAATATGTTAGAGAACATTCATTTTCCGTATTGCACAGGACAACTGTGGACTACAGAAATAGCTTCATTAATGTAAACAAAGCTTTGAACTACATCCTAGCACTACTACAGGTGCATGGAAGGTCAAGGTAAATACTCATGCAGTTCCTCAACACTCTTATTAGTGCTTTTCTAACTTCTTTTACCTATCTTGAGGATAAAATAACATTTACATGTCTTTATAGATTTTACCTTTGGTACAGTATCCAGTTCTTTTAAAATATATTCTGCATGTGGAAGAAAGGGATATGACCTTGCATTCTTAAATTAATTTCTTAAATATCCTTATGGCTGCCCCAAATTACAACTAAGATAAAAACAGGGTGCAACTACTTTTTTGTATTGCACAGTGATGAGTTTTGTTAAAGTAGGATCCCTCACTGTGGTTTTTCTTTTTAATTAATTTTACTCTATTGTTTTCATATCTTAAAATTTCCATAACTTGATAATGCTAAACATATACAATGATTATCTCTATGGTGGTATTTATGAATTTAAACTCTATTCATATTAATGTCATATATTTCAACATTTAACTATTTTCCCGTAATATTTTTTCATATTCTAAGGCTACCAAATACACTTCTCTGAGTATTGGTTTGCCTCTGAAAGGGTATAAGAATTTGAGAATATAATATTTTCAGAATAGACAGCTCACACAGGTTATCACTGGAAAATTAATTAATCAAAGGACAGAAAAATTTGGGGCTGAACTTCTTGTGTTAGAATTCCACCTTTGGTAAGCAGCTTCATGAAGCATCTTCCTCAATAACTGTGCCCTTGCCCACCAGTTAATTTGCACCATGTGTGTGCACAGTGTAAGTGATTGAAGGGCAGAAGTAGAAGCTGATAGAAGTCCTGTGAAGTGCACGTGGTAGAAGTGCATGCCTTTCCAGACAACAGCCAAGGACCGTGGAATGAATAGAGGGGAGAATGGAGGAGTTAAAGTAGTAGGAAATCCCATCTGTGTAACACCACAGAAATTAATAAAACCTAAGCTGTATACCACTAAAGCCTAGGGCTACTCTCTTTTAAGCTTCCTATCCTTCACTATGCACACCTCTTCTACAAAACGAATGAATAATGACCATGCCATTTTGGTCTCCAAAGATGATAGTATTTTCCCAGAGTCTTTTGTATTGTTCTGTATGATTGTTTTTCCATATTGAAACTATATAAACAAAATTATGCATAACGTTTAAATGTAAAGATTTTAAAACCTCATTTTTCTCTTTGGTAGGTCAAGAGTATGATTGTGTCACATAAATTTCCTTGTTATCAGTATATTTGAACTACTATAATTCTTTCTACATTGAATGAAAGCTCACTAGCATAGATATGAATTTCATATCAATTCATACAGCCTTCCAATATATCCTATGTGAGAAAGGTGGAAAGTACTAAGGCTTGAAACATTCCTTCTGCTCAAGGAATTAGTCAATAGGAAACTGCCCTCAGGGACAAGGGAGCAGAATAGAGTTGGCAGATCTTTAAGGACATTTCCACAGAACACCAAGAGCTCTCAATGCCCAGAAGTAAGAAATCAGGAAACGAAAGTAAGAGACTGGCATGACTGAGTTGAGACCTGCTGGTCAGAGGTGAGGCTCATCTCCCATCATCTTCCCAGGCTCAGAGGTGAGGCTTCCTCCTAGAAGCTATGCTAAGGCACATGGAGGACAGGGAGGTGATTTGAGACAGCCAGAATGGCTTCACCAAGGGCAAATGCTGCCTGAACTACCTAGTGACCTTCTATGATGGAGTCATTACATCAGTGGACAAGGGAAGAGCTATGGATGTCATCTGTCTAGACTCCTGTAAGGCCTTTAACACAGTCTGAGGGGTGTGTTTGATACGCATGAGGAATGGGAGGCCATCCAGAGGGACCTGAAGAAGTTTGAGAAGTGGGCCCATGTGAACTTCATGAGGGTCAACAAAGCCAAGTGCAAGATCCTACATGTGGGCTTGGGCAGCCCCCAGTATCAGTACTGGCTGGGGGATGAAGGGATTGAGAGCAGCCCTGAGGAGAAGGACTTGGAGTGTACTGAAGGCTGAAAAGCTGGGCTTGAGCCAGCAGTGTGCGCTTACATCCCAGAAAGCCATCTGTATCCTGGGCTGCATCAAGAGAAGCATGGCTAGCAGGTCAAGGGAGGTGATTCTGCCCCTCTACACCACTCTCGTGAGACCCCCCCTGGAGTACTGCATCCAGATCTGGGGCCTCAGCACAAGAAAGACATGGACCTGTTGGAGGATATCCAGAGGAGGACCACAAAAATGATCAAAGAGATGGAACACCTCTCCTATGAGGACAGGCTGAGAGAGTTGGGGTTGTTCAGCCTGAAGAAAAGGCTCTGATGAGACCTTATTGTGGCTTTTCAGTACTTAAAGGGTGCTTATAAGAAAGATGGCAAGAGACTTCTTAGCAGGGCCTGTTGCGATAGGACAAAGGGTAATGGTTTTAAACTAAAATAGAGTAGATTTAGACTGAATATTAGGAAGAATATTTTTTTACAATGAGGGTAGTGAAACACTGGAACATGATGCCCAGAGGTGTAGAAGATGCCCCATCCCTGGAAACATACAAGGTCAGGTTGATTAGGGCTCTGAGGAACCTGATGTGGTTGAAGATATCACTGCTTATCGCAGGGGAGTTTGAACTAGATGACTTTTTAAGGTCCCTTCCAACCCAAACTGTTCTATGATTCTATGATTCTATGGTCCTAGGCAGGCATTTGCCAAATACTTGTCGTGGCAAATTAACATTACACAAGATGTAATGTATATTATTAAAAATATTTTTCACACTAGTTGCGTTAAATAGAAATTGAAGATGATAGGACAGGAAAACATTATTTTAATCAAGCTTTCTTAAAGGACTTGCTTGGTAGGGCGTATTATTCACAATAATGTAACTGATTGCAATTTGCACCCATACATTTACATATACATTTAGTAATTCTTCTGTGAAGTGCTCTGTATTGTGTATGTTTCATCCAATATAAAGCAAGTTACTTTATTGTAAGACACTTGTAGCACTGAAAAGAAAAGAGAAAACCATGAAATGTAATTGATCTGCTACTACTGTCACATTAGAGTAAACCAGGAATGATTACATAAAGTCAATGACAGCAAAACAAGGCCAACTATTTTGGATGCTCAAGTGATTATTGCTCAATTTTATTTTGTGATTAAAAAGTATTTATAAAAAGTGCTTTAGGAAATGCAAGAATTGCAATATGCAAGCCATCAAGTACTGTATGGGAGGAGGCAGGTGTTGGTGTATTTTGCTAACACTTAAATATTTAGCATGATCATTAAATTTTATATTGCACATATGCATACATTTCCAGCCAAGTGAATGCATGCAATAGAAATTTCAGCACTTGTCCCACATATTCAGTTTTGGAGAATCTGCCCCTTGTTGGTAGTGAATGAACAAGTGAATGAGCAAAAAGCAGCATAAGCATGGATGCTGCATCTAAATCAAGTGAGCTTTGGGAAATAATAAACAAATGGAGATGCAAGTGTTGCTGTTCCCTGTTGACTTTTTATATCACCACCTCCCTTCTTGGATA
The DNA here is from genome assembly GCF_965231255.1 of Vanellus vanellus. NCBI lineage: Eukaryota > Metazoa > Chordata > Aves > Charadriiformes > Charadriidae > Vanellus > Vanellus vanellus. The sequence goes on from NC_138908.1 coordinate 55,430,065, forward strand.
ACATTTTGAAATCTTTCATTAATGCATTTTCTGGTGGTTTCTCTTTTCATAAGATATTCCTTAAAACTTCAGAATTGTTTAAAAAAATGGTTGGGAGATGAATGCAGATTTATGTATAAGACAGTTCAGCAGTTTAGCATCTCTGAGTTGTCTATGTATTCACATTTGATTCAACAACAAAGGATGTTTTAAAGCTATGGTAATTAAACGCATATCTTTTATGAATGTAAATTAGTAACAAATTCCACTCAGGAAGTTCACAGACTGAGAATCTTAAGTTTCACAGCTCTCAGGAATACTGCAGGTTCAATTAGATTTACATGGTTCCAACAAACATTTCAAAGCTTGTGCCTCCTGCTTGTTCCCTTCAGTAGCCAAGTCCCTCAGTGGTTGCCAGAAAGACGCCAAGTATGTTTTCTTCCCAGCAGGAAAGGAACGCCACTCTTTTTATACTCCAGACCACAAAACACACACTGAGGCTGCATCCGTGCATAGTCCTGAAAGATTCCTAACACCCTGAAGCTGAGCTAGGGCTGTGAGAGCTAGTTGCGTCTGCAGCTGCAGACATTACAACTGGTTAAATAAGAAATGCATTTTACACAGTCAAAGAAAAATCCTCCCCCAGTAAGTAGAACAAAGTTTCCTTTCAGTGGCACCCATGGAGTGCTGCTGACAATCTGTGGGAAATGTCTCTTACCTTTTTCACGTGCCTTCTAGCACTAAAATCTGAGAAGGATCTCAAAAACAACATTCTTGTGCCAAGGGGACAGAGGGTGTCTGGGTACTTGGCTGAACTTGACCCAATACATGCATTCTTAACTTGTATTGATCTAAATACAGTTGTAGGAAGTTACTTAATGTTTAACTACTGTCAGTAATAAATTGGAGTTGATGTTCTTTTTATGCAGTGGCTTTTCCGTTCAGTTTTTTTTTTTTAATAAACAAATCTACCATTATTCAGATGAGGATTCTTGGAGAAATATGAAAGGTCAAAATGGCCATAAAAATAATATATTTAAAGATTTTTTTGTTCATGATAGCTGTCACTTCCATTAAATATGCATATTACAGTTTCGTACACAAGAATACAGTTTATGAGGCTGAGAAGGCAAGACTTTGGCTTTGATTTCAGTATGAATAGTATCAATCAAATTGAAAATTAAATTTATTCTATGTGATTTTAGTGGTACTCTTTTATTACAAGGTCACCGGAAATACAAAAGAGCAAGCTAAATCCACCTTCTGAAATGGATTTGAAGTCTGTTTTTCCCAGGTTTAAAGTGTCTTTGTTGTTTACTAGGGCACATGGTAGAAAATATGTGTAGAACATCTAATGATGAAAATCCAACAATGCATGTAGTAGTTTTTTAACCATTCCATTTCAACCATAAAGATCACTAAATTTTATAATAAAACACAGGATTATTTTATAGCACTTCATATTTTCAACCATTACATGACCTCAGGATCCATTATCAGAACTCATCATGTTTGCACCCATCAGGACTAGAAACTTTTACTTTTCATAAGACCTGAAATCTCAAAAATTCATGGTAAGTAAAACTGAGAGGAAAAAAAAAAATCCATTACAGGAGATTGGTGCAACACTATAACAGCACTTGACAGTAATTCTCTTAGAGAATCATCCAGATAGACATACACACTGGTGTCATCCTTTTGATACCAACACAGCCATACCAGGATCCATCCAGCTGACATAGTTGTGCTGTATAAGTTCCAAACTTCAGCTCTGTCCACTGAAAACTAGACTTCATCCTGCATGTGACTGCCTTGATAATGCATAGTTTTTTGAACCAACTTATTTGGTCCACCGTGGAAGAAAGGAGGAAATGCTTAGGACAAACTACAATTTGAAGCCTCATGGAAATGAGCAATCCATCAGAAAAATTGTGAGTTATTTTCAGAGAAATCACTAGAAGATGCACCAAAAGTGACATTTTTAACTGAATTATGTTATTGGGCTGTACTCTCTGTTAAGATTGTAAGATTCTCATGCTACAACAGAGCTATAGTCTCTGATATGAAGAAACCTTGCTTTTAGCTCTGGAACATCTTTCTGTGTTCTTTCAAGCTCCTCCTAACTGCACTCGAAGGGAAATTTTTACTAATATTCTCCTAAGCTTTGTGAACTGATGGTTGGCTGTGCTGCCACACCTGCCTACATCTATAAGAGTTGGAGAAAAAAGGGAATAAACAATGCAGCTTCGAGGTATTTCTCATTAATGTACTCAAGTTACTAACTTTTGTTTCTTTAACATAAAAACCACCAAAATTTACAGAAAAAAAAAATTATGAAATGTAATTGTACTTAACCAAATACACTGGTTCTAGATGCTAAACTTTTTCAAGAATATATCTAGCTTTTGTAAACTAAGGGTTGTGTTTTTTTTTGGGGGGGGGGGGTGTTTTGGGGGTTTTTTTTTGCACTGTAGGAAGGTAGAATGTGATTAGCAGCCAAAGATAGCCTTTATTTCTGTGTAAAAGTAGCTTGCTTGTACTACTCTTTCTTCTCCAAAAATTAAGATTTTTTTTTTGATGACTTTAAGACTTGAAATCTACACTGGCTTAGTTCTTTACTTCTTCCTCTACCTCTCATTGTAGTTTTTTTTTAAGCCTATAAAATGAAAGTTTTGACTATAACAAAGTCTCTAGCTTTTATACAAATTTGCTGTTGTCATGGAAAATAGAGATTGATTTTTACATAATGGAAAAATATGGATTGATTCACTAAAGATCAATACTAATCTGAGTTCACAAAGTCAGACTTCAAGATTAAACCCAGGGATTTTACTACGCAATTAACACTGTCTTTTTATCACCTATCGAGATTACTTAAAGAGAGGAATGTATGTGGTTTCTTTCAGACCTATTAGATGAAGAAATTAGTAGAAAGCAGTAGCTATTCCAAAAATTGCCAATATTTCAATTTCATCCCCATTCAAAAAATTCAAAATTGCAACTTTTATTAGAACTGGAATCAATATTTATTCATCATTCCTTTATTGCTCTCATATCACACCAAGTTGTCAAAGTTGATGAATATTTTAAAGAAAAAAATATTTAGGGATATGTGAGGTGTATTAGTTCACTGTAGTTGACAGTCATCAAACATGAATGATGCAAAAACAAGAATATCTTTTTTTTTATAATCCAGTTGAAACTAGGATTATACTTGAAATAAGATATTCATAATCATAAGCATTTACAAATTGGGTTTCTCATGTTCCAGTTGTCTTACTAGTGGTCCCATTGTCTGTTTTTGCTTTTTTCAAAATTATCAGGAAGTATTTTCAAGAGTTTATCCTGCACTTTTCTTGCTATTGGCCAATGATGGACCTAATAGACATGATCCAACTATAATGAAAGTTGACATACATATATTATATCCAAAGCCAGACAAATGTATTTCTTTCTATAGAACACCTAGCTGCTTTTGAAAGGACAAAGTCCTTAACCAGAGTTCTAGTTTCATGTATAGTTGTTTTCTATTTCATACCCTCTTTTTCAGAAATTTTCCTTCATATATGGTTGCCCTCAGCAAGATTATTTCTTGCGTGTTTGGAATTTCTTAAGGTGGATTGATAGAAGTGAAACAGTAAGACTGTGGAAAACAGGAAACAAACTATGGAAAAGCCTTAAAGACTCCTGAATTGCTTTCTCTATAACACAAAATTTATAATGACCCAGAGCTCAGGAAAGTTTTAAATGAAAATAGGGGACCATACAACTCATGAAGGCAGCTTTAAATATACCATAGATCATGAAGCTTACACAGTATTAAAAAGAACATACTTATTTTCTCCATGATGAGTTAGGACAAAAAGACCCACCCATATGTTTGCTCCAGCTCATACAGGAAGTGTATTATGGCCTGCTTTTAAAATCAAGCTCTAAAATGAAAGTTCATGTATAGTTGTAAACATCATGTATTTTAAAACTCTCATAGACCACAACTTAATGTATGATGATAATTTTGAGGTTACAGGTTAGAATGTAATTGTAATATCACATTGGTTCACTCTTGCCCTGAACTTTTAAATGTTTTGAGCTTGGATTTTGTTTTGATTTTTTTTTTCTTTCAATAATAATTATGGTTTGCAATAAAGGTTAATTGCTAGCAATCTCAGGAAGAAACAGATCAAATGATCAGATTATGTTTGGGCTTTGAGTTCTCTCTATTGCAGTGAACTCTCCCAATTTTATTAAAAAAAATCTCCTAGCAGACTTCAGTCATAACTTTATAATGATTTAAAATCCAACAACAGTTCATAAGTAGAATTACAAATGGAGCTTTACTTTCTGGTGTTTATTATCATTGCCTTCTTTGTTAACATAAGTTTTAGTTCTCTCTTGCTGTATATTGGTGTCATGAAGTTGCTCTCTAAGAGGAAAGAGAGATGTGAAAGTAAAGAGACAAGTTAATTGCTGAAGTCAAGCTAATTTTGTTATCCCTGTTTCTGTAAGACCCTCATAGTTCATTAAGTGTGTGTAATATAGCACAATAACAAAGAACAATATTTCATGTTTTCACCAAGCAGCATTAAAAATTTATGGGGAGGAAAATTATGTCATATATACATAGTTTGGCAAGTAAGGGGGTGGTTGTTGTTGTTTTCCTGAGCACACAAAACTTTTTCATCTGTGCCTGGCAAGATCATGGAGGAGATCCTTCTGAAAACTCTGCTGAGGCACATAGAAAACAAGGAGGTGACTGGTGACAGCCAGCATGGCTTCACCGAGGGCAAGTCATGCCTGACAAATGTGGTGGCCTTCTACGAAGGGGTTACAGTGGCAGGGGACAAGGGAAGACCAACTGATGTCATCTACCTGGACTTGTGAAAAGCGTTTGACACTGTCCCACACGATATCCTGGTCTCTAAATTGAAGAAACATGGATTCGGCAAATGGACCACTCGGTGGATAAAGAACTGGCTGAACGGTCACACTCAAAGAGTTGTGGTCAACAGCTCGATGTCCAAGTGGAGAGCAGTGATGAGTGGCGTTCCTCGGGGGTCAGTACTGGGAGCTGTACTGTTCAACATCTTTGTCGGCGACATGGACAGTGGGGTCGAGTGCACCCTCAGCAAGTTTGCCGATGATACCAAGCTGTTTGGTGAGGTAGACATGCTGGAGGGGAGGGATGCCATCCAGAGGGACTTGGACAGGCTGGAGAGGTAGGCCCAAGCCAACCTCATGCAGTTCAACAAGGCCAAGTGCAAGGTCCTACATCTGGGTCGGGGCAATCTCAAGCACAAATACAGGCTCGGTGGGGAATGGCTGGAGAGCAGCCCTGTGGATAAGGACCTGGGTGTGCTGATTGATGAGAAGCTCAACAGGAGCCAGCACTGTGTGATCGCAGCCCAGAAGGCCAACCGTATCTTGGGCTTCATCAGAAGAAGCATGGCCAGCAGGTCAAAGGAGGTGATTCTGCCCCTCTACTCCACTCTCACGAGACTCCACCTGGAGTACTGCATCCAGCTCTGGAGTCACCAACACAAGAAAGACATGGACCTGCTGGAGCGTGTCCAGAGGAGAACCACGAGGATGATCTGAGGGCTGGAGTATCTCTCCTATGAGGAGAGGCTGAAAGAGTTGGGGTTGTTCAGCCTGGAGAAGAGAAGGCTCTGGGGAGATCTTATTGAGGCCTTCCAGTACCTAAAGTGGGTCTACAGGAGAGATGGGGAAGGACTTTTTACTAGGCCATGTAGCGATAGGCCGAGGGGAAATGTCTTTAAACTGGAAGAGGGCAGGTTCAGATTAAACATTAGGAAGAAATTTTTCACTGTGAGGGTGGTAAGGCGCTGGAACAGGTTGCCGAGAGAGGTTGTTGAGGCCCCATCCCTGGAGGTGTTCAAGGGCAGGCTGGACGTGGCCTTGGGCAACCTGGTCTAGTGGGAGGTGTCCCTGCCTATGGCAGGGGGGTTGGAACTCGATGATCTTCAAGGTCCTTTCCAACCTAAACCATTCTATGATTCTATGATTTCTTTCTTTTCTTTCCTTTCTTGGAGAAAAAAATAACAAAATAAAACAAGGAAGAGTTTACATTTTCCTCTGTAGGGAGTTCACAAACCTTAGGAGATAAAACACATTTATTTCACATGAAAAGCTGATTGTTACTAGTGCTCTGTGAAACTACTAGCTATACTGAGAAAAAAGCTCACAAGGCAAAATATCAGTGTGGTGGGTTTGTCCCAGCTACCAGCCAAAGTCTCACCCAGCCACCCAGTCACCCACACCACTCCCACCATCAGGATGGGGGAGGAAATAGGAAGAATGGGAGTGAGATAGCTTGTGGGTCAGGTAAAGACAGGGAGATTTCTTGCCAGCTACTGTCATGCGCAAAACAGAATCATCTTGGGAAAATTAATGCATTGCCAATGAAAATAGAGAGGAGAGAGGAGAGGAGAAAGAGGAGAGGAGAAAGAGGAGAGGAGAAAGAGGAGAGGAGAAAGAGGAGAGGAGAAAGAGGAGAGGAGAGAGGGGAGAGGAGAAAGGGGAGAGGAGAGAGGGGAGAGGAGAGAGGAGAGGGGAGAGGGGAGGGGAGAGGGAAGAAGAGAGGGGAGGGGAGAGGGGAGGGGAGAAGAGAGGGAAGAGGAGAGGGGAGAGAGGAGAGGAGAGGAGAGGAGAGGAGAGGAGAGGAGAGGAGAGGAGAGGAGAGGAGAGGAGAGGAGAGGAGAGGAGAGGAGAGGAGAGGAGAGGAGAGGAGAGGAGAGGAGAGGAGAGGAGAGGAGAGGAGAGGAGAGGAGAGGAGAGAGGAGAGGAGTGTATCCTATCACTGGAAAGCCAGGGAGAAGAGATCAGTTCCCTCTCCACTTCTCTTCCTCAGGAAGCTGGAGAGGGCAATAAGATCATCCATCAGCCTCCTTTTCTCCAAACTAGAAAAACCCAGAGTCCTTAGCCTTCCAGCCCTTTCATCAGCTTTTTTGCCTTCCTCTTGATGCATTCAAGTACCTTAATATCCTTCTTAAATGGTGGGACCCAGAACTGTACACAGTACTTAAAGCAATGCCACACCAATGCTGAATACAGTGGAATAATCACCTCTTTTGACCAGCTGTGTTTGATGCAGCTCAGGATGTGGGTTCCCCTCTTGGCTGCCAGGGCACACAGCTGATTCACATTGAGCCTGCTGTCAACCCACACACCCAGGTATCTTTCTGCAGGGCTACTGCCCTGCAGCATGTATGAGGCCAATGGTATGAGGTTCAACAAGGCCAAGTGTCGGGTCCTGCACTTGGGTCACAACAACCCCATGCAGCGCTACAGACTGGGGGCGGAGTGGCTCAAAAGCTGCCTGGCAGAAAAGGACCTGGGGGTGTTGGTGGACAGCCAGCTGAGCATGAGCCAGCAGTGTGCCCAGGCAGCCAAGAAGGCCAACACCATCCTGGCCTGCATCAGGAATAGTGTGGTGAGCCGGACTAGGGAAGTAATCATCCCCCTGTACTCGGCACTGTTGAGGCCTAACCTCGAGTACTGTGTTCAGTTTTGGGCCCCTCACTACAAGAAGGACATTGAGGTGTTGGAGCGTGTCCAGAGAAGGGCTACAAAGCTGGTGAAGGGTCTGGAGGACAAACCTTATGAGGAACGACTGAGGGATCTGGGGTTGTTTAGCCTGGAGAAGAGGAGGCTGAGGGGAGACCTTATCACCCTCTACAACTACCTGAAAGGAGGTTTTAGAGAGATGGGAGCTGACCTCTTCTCCCTGGCGACAAGTGATAGGACAAGAGGAAATGGGTTCAAGTTATGTCAGGGCAGGTTTAGATTGGATATTAGGAAGCATTTTTTCACTGAACGGGTTATTAAACATTGGAATAAGCTACCCAGAGAGGTGGTGGATTCACCATCCATGGAGGTGTTTAAGAAAAGGGTAGATGAGGTGCTTAGGGACATGGCTTAGGAGTGGTGGTGTTTTTATCAGGGTAGGTTAATGGTTGGACTTGATGATCTTAAAGGTCCCTTCCAACCTCACTGATTCTATGATTCTATGATTCTATGTATATCTGCTTAGCCACTATGGGAATGGAGGTGTCAAACTAGAAATGAAGAAAACTGTCATTTTCAGATCTAGAAAAAAACTCCATGAATTGTAGGTTCCAGCCACTCCTCTCCCCATTTATACTTGTGTCCAGTGTTTCTCCCTCCCAGTTGCAGAATCTGTCATTTGTTCCTGTTAAATTTCATGCCACTGATGATAGCTTAATTCTCCAGTCTATCTAGACCCCCCTACAAGGCCTCTTGTCCCTCAAGAAAGTCAACAGTACTTCCCAGTTTGGTATCAGCAAACTTGCTAAAGGTGCATTCAACTGCTGCATCCAGATCATTAATAAAAGTATTGAACAGAAATAGCCCTAGAATTGAGCCCTAAGGACCATTGTTGGTGGCTGGCTGCCAGGCAGCTGTAGCCCCGTTCACTATAATCCTTTGAGCTCTGCTGTTCAACCAGTCCTTCACCAAGCATACCGTGTACCTGCTAATTTTACAGCTGGACAACTTGTCTAGAAAGATGCTGTGAGGGAATATTTAATTACTGATTTGGGCAGTGGGAAACAAAACCAACCAAACAAAAAAGAAACAAACACACATTTAGGGAAAACACTTTTCCTGCTCTTAAGGCTCAACTTCATTCACAGTCCCAGGTTCATTCCAAGCACTTCTCTTCCCCACCATGTTACACTTAGTTGGGCAGTGCAGGAGGGGTTGTGGCTGGGGCTTAGCAATTTCTCTCTGCTGCTCCTTTCTTCCACTCTTTTCCTATGTGCTGGCTTGAGTCCTCCAAGTTGGCAGTCCCTTCATGGGAGCTCTGCCAGGAACACGTCCCTCCCCTCTGACTTTGGCATTTCCTCTGTTTGACATTTCCTGTGTTGCTTCTCACTCTTTTTTTGTTCCCTTCTTCTCTCTCTGTCCAGTGTTTTTTGTTTTGTTTTGTTTTTTTTTTTCCCCTTTCTTAAATATATTTTCACAGAGGTGTCACTTGTGGCTGATGGGATCAACTATGCTCTGTAGCACGTCTCTTTTGGATCTGGCTGGAAAGAATTGGAGCCGTTTGTGTTAGATACAGGGCAGCGAGTGGTCTCTTCTCACATAAGCCATGCCTGAGACTTCCCAACACCAAAACCTTGACACCTACACCCACCATACTGTTTCAGTGAACAGAAATTTAGCTTTACATTTTTCTAAAAATACTCTTTCTAATTCTAAAAATTGTTCTTAGAAACAATTACATCTTTGTTTTTCTTGCTTTTCTTTTATGGACTTTTTATTATCTCTCTTTTTGCTTCTGCACAGTCAGTGATTTGTCTGTGAGATTTTAGTTCTTTCATTTTATACAAGCCGCTTTTTAATTCTAACACCAGTGTCAACATAAAGTCTAGTTTATCCTGCATATCAAAGAGAAGTCTAAAACCAGATATAACTAGTCTTCCTAGATTCTTTGGGGATACAGTATAACATTCACGGAGATAAAAATACACTTTAAATTTAAAGGAAAATATTACAAAAAAACTCCACATTAATAAAGTGTGGCAGTAAAAAAAAAAAAAAAAAAAAATCAAGGATTGCAGTAAGACCGAAAATACAAGATATTTAAAAAATACTTTAGAAGTAATACTAGACAAGCTGATGGAAGAGACAAGATAATGTAACTGTCTGCTAAGCCAAACACCGTGTCTGATAGTGCTACTGTTGCCTTTCAAACATGTGTCAATTTTTTTTTTGTTCATGTAAATATTTTATCTTATTTTCCTAATCTCTAGGAATACTTTGTTACAGAAACAGGACTGATTACAGGATCTGTTTTTGTGTTTTGTTTTGTTTTGTTCTTTTTTTTCTTTAAATTCTTAATCTTTTTTAATGTCTTTTTGACAAAGGAAATCAGCAGTTAGTGGAGCTGTACTGTTGTTAGTGCACCATAACAATTTTCTGGAAATTTCCAAGGTACACATGACAGAGAGAGAAGTTTGTTGACTAATTCACTGATGACATTTATAGAACTTGACTAATAAACTTTTCTATCAAAAACTATTTTTTATTATTTTCAAAGTAGAGTATCCAGTTTTGTTTACAAGTTAAAATGAGCCCACGTTTTGCTCATTTGCCCACTGGGTCAGTAAGATGCATACAGTTGTGTGCATGCATTTTAACCATATGTATGTGCATACTTTATTTGTTTGTAGAAAAGACTCAGCTGTACATGTACATCTTAATGTGATAGCTCCAAAAAGTTTACTGGTCACTAGTATAGACTAAAATCTCAGGTGCACAGAGGTTTGTTTTTTTTTTTGCATATTTTTTCAGTTCCACCTTCAGAATTTGAAAATCTGAAGGAAAATATCAAGAAGTTAAAAAGCATTTATATCCTGATAATTTGATAAAGTAATGATAATATTTTGCCAAGTTAAACTTTAGGTAACTACTTAAATGTCTGAATAAATTGCCTCATTTCCTTTGAAATTAGTGGGCCTTAAGCACCCTTCAGGAGAAAGATGTAGTAGTCTGACTTTTCCACTTCTAAGAACCCTGTGTTCAACATTCCCATATGTTCCACTCATCCTTTTTCTGTGGCTTTACTTTTGGTTTATAATCTGTAAGGTAAATACTCCCCGAATTACTAATATTGTATTACTGACATATAGACAGAATGCATATTTCAATTTATTGATTTGTCCCACTAACCTCTGCTTTAGGAGAATTGTTTGTTTATGTGAGCAACTGACTGTTTCTTCAACATGTGTAGTTTTTATTGAATTTAAGTGAAGAAACTCACTGAACCTTGTCGTTTTTTCCAGTGTGTTACCTAATCTTATGAAGTTATTTGGCAGCAATCTGTTAAAATATAGCACAGGTATACATGCAAGGTGGGTGGGAAGACTGTAAAGAGGGGAAAAATATAACTATATTTGTAGTTTAACAGAAGCCTGTTTTATTGTGATGGGACTCCAGAAGGTGTGAATTTTTTCTCCTCCCTCATAACACTCCTGCCGGACACATTGTAAATTAAGCTTATTCCTCAATGAGAATGCTGTCAGGGAATTGCTCTCAGGGCAGTGGAGCCTTTTGAAGACACTTGCTATTTTCAAAGTCTGAGTAATCTTACAATAATAGGCTGTCAGTCATGTTTCACTCTTTTTCCTACCCAGTGTGGAGAGGCTGTCTAAATACGTAGAATAGTTATAAACAACATGCTATCTTGCCATTTATTAATGAAAAGAAGTAGTTTTCAATGCTGGTCATAAAAAAATTCTTTTATATATCCATCACATTATGCCAATATCTTTTTTATATAATGTTTTATCTGCACAGATGAGATAGAACTTTATTTTTCATATGAAATCTATAAGCCATGGACTTCCTAACAGATAAGATCTTTTTGTTTTCATAAATAAAATTATAATATACTAAATACCACATAATGGATCATGTCATTCACTGGACTTGTTCAGATACTCTAAAATTGTGAGAATCTAATATTTCAATTTAGCTACAGGGCTTTTTATTCCTTTTTTTTTTTTGGCAATTGCAGAACTACTGCTTTAATCACTTCATAATATGCTTTATATCTCTTGGAGTAGATATCTTCATAATTTCTTTATATTATCATGTTTTTATTTTTAGATTTGTTGGATTACTTTGTGTTTTCATAATTTTTGAAAAATTTTAAAGAGTGATAACAACAAGAACCAATGCAGAAGCACTGAAATGTGTTTATCATGGTTGCACATAATGTATAAATATTATAATTCTAATAAAGATTATTTAAAACTGTGTGTATTAGTAGACTAAGATTATACTGTATATCTTAGTTTTTATAAGATTAATATATTTTGTCATACTTCTGTATTTCTTGAGTAGAACACAGAGCACTGTGTTTGTTCGATCGTTATTCCTTAAAAAAAAGTAACTGTGATGTGTCCAGATCCCTCTGTAGGGCTTTCCTACCCTCAAGCAGATCAACACTCCTGCTCAACTTGATGTTGTCTGCACACTTACTGAGAGTGCACTTGCTCTCCTCATCCAGGTCATTGATAAAGATATTAAACAGAACTGGCCCCAATGCTGAGCCCTGAGGAACATCACTTGTGACTGGCTGACAACTGGATTTAACTCCATTCACTACAACCCCCTGTGCCCAGCCCTCCAGCCATCTTTTTTACCCAGCAAAGAATACACCCATCCAAACCACAAGCAGCCAGTTTCTCCAGGAGAATAATGTGGGAAATGATGTTAAAGGCTTTACTAAAGTCCATGTAAACAACATTTACAGCCTTTCCCTCATCCACTAAGCAGGTCATCTTGTCATAGGAAAAGATCAGGTTAGTCTAGCAGGACCTGCCTTTCATAAACCCATGCTGACTGAGCCTGATCACCTTGTTCTGCATGTGCTGTGTGATGGCATTCAAGAGTATCTCCTCCATACCCTTCCCTGGCACAGAGGTCAGGGTGATAGGCCTGTAGTTCCCCAGATTCTCCTTCTGATCCTTCTTGTACACGGGCATCACATTTGTTAACCTCCAGTCAACTGGGACCCCCTGGTTGGCCAGGACTGCTGATAAATGATGGCAAGTGCCTTGATAAGCACTTCTGTCATCCCCCGCAGATCCCACCTGACCCCATAGACTTGTGTATGTCTGAATGGTGTAGCAGGTTGCTAACCATTTCCCCTTAGATTGTGGGACTTCATTCTTTTCCCTGTCTCTGACTTCCAGCTCAGGGGAATGGGTACCCCAAGAACAACTGGTCTTATTCTTAAAGACTGAGGCAAAGAAGGCATTAAGTACCTCAGTCTTTTCCTCATCCTTTGACACTACGTTTCCCTTGCACCCAATAAAGGATGCAGGTTCTCCTTAGCTGTTGTCTTTAAAGAGTTGTTTGCTTTCCTCTTTGTAGAAGAGAAAATACAATCTCATAGTATTACTAATTTGTTCTTGAAGGACCCTAAATGTTGTTCCTATGGCCATACCAATGTAGGAGCTAACAGCTTTTAGTATGTGTGAATAACACTATATAGTATTTAATGCTTATTCACCTAAGGGAGAAGAATGTTCACCACAGAAAAATAATGACCACCACTTGTAATAAAATAGCTGAAAACTGGGGACAGATTTTTCTAAGAAAAAACTTGCTATTTAATTAGAATCATAGAATGGTTTAGGTTGGAAGGGAATTCAAAGATCACTTAGTTCCAACTATCCTGCTGTGGGCAGGGACATCTCCCACTAGACCAGGTTTCTCAAAGACACATCTAGCCTGGTCTTGAACACTTCCAGCCTCCACAGCTTCCCTGGGCAGCTTGTTCTAGTACCTCACCACCCTCAGAGTGAAAAATTTCTTCCTCATATCCAATCTTAATCTACCGTCTTCCAGTTTGAAGCTATTACCCTCATTCTATCACTACACACCTGTGTAAAAAGTCCCTCTCCAGCTTTCTTGTAGGTGTCCTTCAGATATTGGAAAACTGCTATAAGGTCTCCCTGGAGTCTTCTCTTCTCCAGGCTGAACAACCCCAACTCTCTCAGCCTGTCTTCACAGGAGAGGTGCTCCAACCCTGTGATTATCTTTGTGGCCATCCTCTGGACCAGCTTCAGCAGGTCCATATCCTTCCTATGTTGGAGGCCCTAGAGCTGGACACAGCACTCCGTATGGGGTCTCATGGGAGCAGAGTAGAGGGGCAGAATCACCTTCCTAAACCTGCTGGCCACACTTCTTTTGATGCAGCTGGGGATATGGATGGCTTTCTGGGCTGTGAGCACACATTGTCAGCTCTTGTTGAGCTTCTCATCCACCAACTCCCTCAAGTCCCTCTCCTCAGGGCTATTCTCAATCCATTCTCCATCCTGCCTGTATTTGTGAATGGGATTGCACAAATATCTTCTCTGACCCTAATACCTAACACAATGTAAAACAACCTGTTTTCAAAGCCTGAAATCTTATAATAATGACATACAGCAGCTTGTGGATCTGCCTTGCCCTCTGTAGGTTGTCCAGAAAATTTGAATGTCTTTATGTGTAAAACCACGGGCTGAGATTTACCTAAGTGAATAACAGCTACTATTTCTTTGATTCAGCTGTAGGGAGTGCATGTGAGTGGACAGCAGAGGGATTTGCTAGCAGTGTTCTTCTTGACTTGATAATTTAGTCTTCTTTTCAATAGCTTCAATCTGTTCACCTTCAGGTTATCCACAAACTCATCTACTTGGTAAAAGATAGGATGTGCTGGCTTTCTGAGAAAATTGCTTCAATCTGTTCCCAGATAATGGCTGATCTGAGTTTGTTGTTCTGTAGAAGTAGATCAGACTTCTGAAAATGAATGTGAAAGAACGCTAGCATGCTTGAGTGCTTATAATAATTTTCATTGCCTGTATATGGAAAAATAGGTTAAACAACACACACATATCTTGGAGAAATCTTCCTCCCCAAGAGTTTAGGAATGCTGTTTGACATTTTTTAAAATCTGTTGGTTTACCAGTCCAGGTTTTTGTTCACCATTGTTCCCACTCCATCTGTTGCACTCTCTAGGTCTTTCCATGGCCTGTGAATGGCTTCGCCTCTTTTCAGTGCTGACCTGGAGAAACAGGACCAACTGATATGAACTGGGAGTTGCAAGTACCACAATACAATGTGCAGTGCATCGGTCCCTTTCCTAATCTTTTATTTCAGATCCCAAGATGGCGTTAAAATTTGGCCCTCGAGGTTGCTCATATGATAAACAGCAAACAAGAGGATAGTGAACTCAGAAATATGTGTGAGGATATCTGACATTCTTTTTCAAGCCTAATACTAAGTGAAGAAGCATCTTTAACTAGTCAGCTCCTGTTGCTCTAGGCTGGAACGCAGTATAATGGAGCTAAGTGGGGAGTGAAGTCACAATTATTTTATAGTGTCGTTTGTATCAAGGAGATCGGATTTTACTTTTCTTGTAGAAGTAACAAATGTAATGTTTGCTTGAACTGAAAAGCCTACACACTATGCCTGTATCCTCTATAAGAGAGGAGGAAGTTTACTTCTTTCCTTCTTAAAGTCCTTCTATAAGAGATTTGATAACAGAGCTAAACAAGGCTTTCCATTGGACTTTAATGATCTCATACTTATTTTACAACCAGCAACTGTTAAAGACTGATTTTATTAAGCATTGTGTTACCATGACTGCTAACTTTAAATTCATCTGTTCATTGACAATAGAGGAATTCTGTGTTAAACACACTCCCCCTGCATAAGCTTAGACAGTCATCTCTCTCCTGCAGCCTTAAAGGTCTTATTTCATTATCAATAGGTATTAGATACCACGTTTTGTCACCTTGAACAGTTAACAATATCTCTTGCTAAATATGAATAATACCTCTAGCTCCCTGGGGAGCCCTTTTGCACATCACGGAAGTATCTTTGCAGGGTCAGATGTATGAGAAGGGGGAACTGAAACTGTTCCTGATCCCAGCCTTGAAATCCAAACTTTGACCAGCGGCTTCAGGAGTCATTGGTCAAAGTAGTAAGACAGCTTGTTCAACCATCATGACAGAGAAAATGACCTTGAAGTCAAAAATCACTATCTAAAGCCATCTAACCCTCTTGTGAATTGATCACTAGTCAAGTTGCTGTCAGAAATGCTGTCATCATTCTTGTCCTCTAAGTAGATGAAACTTCCCACAACTCTGCCATTAATTTATGCATAAACTCTGGTACTTTTCAATAAAAATGATAATCTTCATGAGGTTGGTTGAGAGAAAAAGAACAGAATTCTGAACTGTGACTGTGTGCATTGGGGATACATTTATCTGAGATGGCAATGTGCAAATGAGTAGAAACATATCTTCATCTGTAAATACATACAGTTACTCATGCTGTAGCAGTTTTTAGAAAGTTTTATTCAGTTTTGAGAAAATTTTATGGATATGCTTGTTCTGTCATTTTAAAAAAGCATTTTATCTGTTTTTTGAGGAATTAAAAATACACAGAGCTTCTCTCCTATGTACTACAACAGAAAATTTGACGAAATGCAGGGTTTATCAAGCTTTAAATAATAAAGACATTATTTTTCATGCACAGAATTTTTTTCACTGTGGCCTTTTCATTTGACTAATTCTTACATAGGTCCAAGTAAATATAGAGATGGACTATTTCCTAGGACAAAAGGGTATTTATTAGAAGAAACAAGAGCACACTCAAAACTCAAGTGATTTTTATAAAGCAACTATATGTTTCAGTGATAATAAAAATACATTTTAAAATCGTATGTTGTGGTTCATATGATTTTCATTTATTATAATAATGATTGCTAACATTGTGCTGAGATATTCTTCATCCCTACAACAGTAGTAAATTACTAAAATTCACTTACTTTTTATAAGATGACATTTCTTCTTTTCATGTTATTTATTATTTTGTATTGCAACTTGCAGAAGTTATAAAAACACTTTACCTGTATCAAGCCATCACGTTTAAGGTATTTCTGAAAAAAATAATAAATATTCTCATATTCAGTTAAATAAAAAACAATAGGCATTTGCAAAATGAACTCTCAGGAATAGTTCTGCAAGTACAGAATGTTCTCAGAACAGTTTATCTTCATAAATGTGCATTAAAAAATGTGATGAATCTCCAGTAGGTGATATGTGGATGCTTTTGAATATTTCAGCACTGCTTTGTTAATATGCATTCTCCTTTTGCAGGTAGTTCTAGATTAATTTTCAGAACAGAGTCAGCTGTAAAATGTGTATATGTGTAAATATGCACAGACTAACTATGTCCTCATGGAGAACAAAGCACATACACAGAAATGTTTGTGATTATTCTGTCAGAAAAGAGCAGTCCAACAACACCTTTAAAATTGTTTTTATTTGGCTATTTCCCCACACACACCCCTTTATTTTTTTAATTAACTATACTGGATTATGGTATCTGTTGTAAAAGCTGTTAGGATGATCTGCCTCTAGTCTTCTCTTTTTTTTTTTTTTTATTTTTCTTAGTACAAGGCAAACTTTTTCCTTTCCGTACAAGTCTTGTCTTCCTAGAAATATGGTATGATTCTAATAAAAAAAGTGAGACAGAAACACAATGGTGTCCCTAATCAAATGACCTCAGTTCTCATTTTACCCCTACATTTCTTAGATATACCTTCAGAGCACCAGCTATAAAGGTTTTTGTGGGGTTTTTGTTATGTTGTTGTTTTTTTTTTTTTATATCAAAACATATGGCTGCAGTATTTTAACCAAGGAAATATTCAAGGAAATTTGGGATATGTTTCCCGTCTGAAGTGAATTAAATCTTAAAGTGAAAGAGGAAAAAAAGGAGAGAGAAAAGAAGATTTATTTTGAGGAAAGAACTTATGTAGTTGAATGGTCCACAGAAACTTCTTACAATTTCCATTCTCTGTTGAATGTTTTGGTAACCCTGTATTGACAATCCTTAATGGGATCCCTGAAACATGACATGCTTTTATTTTTTTTATGTTTATGCACATGTTCTCACTTGTTCCTGCACAGCTGAATGTGGAAGCCTGGAAATAAGCAATAGATTTTTACACAACAGCAGTGTGAACAGAGATGACAGGTTTGTGGTAATAAAAATAGACAGCTGATACATCGTTATCTGCATTTTTAGCTACACTTGAAACAATATATTTTTCAGTTCCTTTCCGAGCAGTTCTATGAAGTCATCTACTAGATTTTTTATCATAGTTCAAAATCCTCCGAGTTCTAACTGCCAGTAAGGATCAGAGATTTAGGTAATATTTTTGTTTCTCCCTGTGTCCTTTAGTCAATCACAGTTTGGGTTCATATTGTCTTTGGGCTATGACAGTATTTCTGGCAACAAAACGACTTACCTGACAAGGCACATCCCATGTCCTTGAACACATGGTCTAATATCTTGAACTCCTTTAAGAACACCATTGTGGTTTTGTCATGTTAGCTATGTTACCTGATACCAATGCTGAACATTTGGTTAGGAGGGGGTTCAGCGTTTTTAAAGATTTTTCCATTACAGTGACAGTATTATCAGTATTGTCCTGATTAATAGACAGCATATTTTAGAATAAAACAAAACAAAACAAAACACAAAAATGCTAATGTAATTAGTTTAGACTATAGGACTAGGTAAGAAATTACCATGTGGAAGTGTTTATTGGTATGATTGCTAGCATCTGCCATTAGTGAGAACCACATTTCATTTTTGGGTGCCTAATCCGTGGAGGCAGAAAAAAAGTGAAAAGCTAGGCTTTTTTGTACTGTACAAATAAATGTTTTGCCCCATTGGGAATTTTCAGGCAAGACAAACACTTTTAAAATCTGTTTTCAAAATTTTTGTGCTATTGCAAAACAAAAGGTCATTCAAATTAAGATTTCTTCTCCTACTAAAAATGTATGACTGTTGTATTTGTCAGCAGAGCTGTTTGGATCTCCTCCTCATTCTTTATTACTGTCTATGTATTTTTCCATTTTGTAACCACTTCCTTAATTTAAAATCTTTGTGTTTTATTAGAACATATATGATTAGACTACATATCGTTCACTAATGCCTTGTAGAGGTCTCAGTGGGAAAGAAGTCTCAACTAATAAAGGAGATGATAATAAGCCTGAGCTTGCCTCATATACTTTTATAAAAACAATAAAACAACATCTTGTTTTTAAACAGTTATGGCAACAATGTTTGCCTAAATGATAACTAAATACAGTACTAACAGAAGAAACTACTATTAAACTCTTTTACTTTCCTTGATGGAGTGATATCCACATATGCTGTTATAGAAGCTGAGGTCTTCAATTTTCTGGCTCGTATAAGCATTCGAATTCAACACAACTTTCATCTTGTCTAAATGATTAACAAAATTCTCAAGTCTTTTCCAAGTATTTTTCATATTTCATCCTTCATTTTCTGTGCCCTTGGACCGTATTAGTCCTTTTGCCTATGTGCTGGAAATTGTCCAAATTGATAAGTTTTGGAGTATGTACCAATAAGCAATTGGTTTAGAAGCAGAGGAAAACAAGAACTGTACAAGTCTTCTTCCATGATACAGGATACAAATTTTCTTTTGGAACAATGTAACTTTCCCTTTCTGAAATGCTTTCAAAGAGGAAATGTGCATTAAGGATCACAAATGTCTCAAAGATCGCTTAGTAGATAGAGTATTGTTTTCTAGTGGTACAAAGCCATGTAAGAACCAGATTTTCTGTATTACTTTTGTTAAGCAGCAACATTACATAAAAAGAAAAAGAAAATAATTAGTAGCTATACCCTTCATGCCATAACCCTTTTGTGTTTTGGTTTTTTTCTAACTGCAATCTTAATCACCAGCTGTTGGGATGTACTGAAATATTGCACAACTTTGCTTAATAATAGTTGAATAGTTTCTCTCATACATCATTGAAACAGGAACTTACGCAATTGCTCAACTATTTTGATGATAGGCAACAATAAAATATTGCTCCATTACCATTAAAAACTGTCAGTTTCACTTTAAAGTTTTCATTATGCTTGACTGTATGCTTTCCCATGCCAATCGCCTCTAGCCTTTCTGGTAACAAAATTGGGTGCACAGGATTCAGAAGTTTACACAGAAATTTGGCTCAGAAATTTTGTGTCTGTCTTGAACCTCTTTCATAATGCCTTCAAAAGCAACTGTAATTTAAAACAAGTAGCTTTCATACTTAAAAACTTCAGTAGTTTCAGGCCACTACTGCATAAAGATTTATAGGATTGTTTGCACTCTCCTATTGTCACACCACATAGCTGTTGAATATATATCCTTTTCTCATCACTTAGTTGCTGATATACTAAAAGAAGCAAAATCAGCCACTATAAAGTTTGCTTTAGAATATGAACTCTTGCTGAGTTTAAAGTATTCTTCAAACAAGTGTTGTCAATGTTCCTTTTTAAGAGGAAAGATGCTTTACAATTCCTTTTTCACCTTCCATATTTATGTCAAGTGCTTGCAGCAATGTCAAAACATGAAAGTTGGCTCTGATTTGTTTGGATTTACACTTTTATTTCTCTTAAATTAAAAAACCAACACCATATAATCAAGCAAAACAAACCCCCAACCCCACAACTAAAGACTTACAGAAGCCAGGTGCTACCTTCACGCATACTAGAGTTTTGAATGAGTCTTTCATATCCTGAAAAGTTGGAAAAACAAGAATGTGTGTATGTATTCAGAAATCCATTCATTAAACTTTTATTAGACTTTTGAATGAGTCTCTCATGTCCAAAAGAGCAGGAAAAACAGGAATATGTGTAAGCATTCAGAAATCCATTCACTTAAACTTAAACATTCACTTAAAATAAAGCATAGATAACATTGATTTTTTGTTAGCAGTAAATATTTTAGCTCACTAGTTGACTACATTACATTGGAGATGGGTACACCTGTGGGGTTTACTACTAGTTCTGTACAACAACACTATGATACTTCATGTTTTCATCTTAGAGTCTCCCCTGTCCATATTTTTCATGGGAATTTATTAACAACTTCTTAATGAGTATGAATACATGGAATAGTTATAATTAGTAAGTGCTGTTAAAAGACACTTTGTCCTTGGTCTGGTTAAAAAAAGTAGATTTCTGTTGCCTTTTACAAAATTTTCATTGACTATATTACACATATTCTTAAAGTATGTGGTACCATCCATTTCCACAGCTACAGTATCATTTTTTGTTAGAGATGTATCCATTTATTTGGTTGAAAAATATTCTTTCCTTAGATATATGTTCACTGTTAAGAAATGTAATAGAGAATAAAAATAATAGAAGTAGGCTCAGTCTCAGTAAGCTCTCAGAATTTCCTGTGTAAAAAAAAACCCTCCACTCCAATATTTTTTTGCTGGAACTCAATTTGACATAAATTAAGTACAATGCACAAGAATGATGACTACTTCAGCTGTTTACAGAGAAAACCTATCTCTGTGCACTATGTCCAGTTACTGTGCTGCTTATTTTATTTTATTTTATTTTATTTTATTTTATTTTATTTTATTTTATTTTATTTTACTTTTAAATATCTGGTATTCCAAATATTTTTTTTCAAATAAAGATAATTTTTATTAAGGGAATGCAGGTGTATATTGAGCTTGCTAACTCTTTGATAGTACAAAATTTAACTTTTTTACTTTCCCCTAAGACTAGTTTAAACTGAAATTTTCATTTCACTGAATCATTTTTAATAACTACATTTGAATAGATGGACAGTAATCCAAGAATTATAAGGCAGTTGAGGAACTTCTCAGGGAAAATGACACAAGGTTGTTTTAGAATACAAAATCACTAAGCTGGAAGTGAGTATCCAGCAGACATATTTAAAAGTTTATGAACTTCTTTAATATCTTCATTAGTGCCTTTGTCAAAAGACATAGGTCCCTTCTCATCAAGAGCTGAGAGACACTACCAGAAGAAGTTCAGAATGTTATCTAGGAGAATCTGACTCCCATAAGGATCAGAGTAACAGAAATGGGGTGAAATTTAACAGTTCAAAGGGCTGGATCATGCATTTCAGGGCTAGTAGCTACTGTTGTCTGTTCAGGTTCTGTAAGCTGGAAATGTTGGAGAAGGAAACATGAGAAATTACCTAAAAGGACTGATCAGATGTGAGGCTAATTTTAGTAGAGAGAGAGAAATATTAATGACTTGTTCAAAACACTGACAAGAATCCACCTAACCTCACATGTAAATTCAGTTCTTTTTAGGAAATATAAAATAAATTTGGAATAATACATTTGAATAACTTTAGATTAGAGAATTTATCTTAAGTAAAACAATCTGAATAATTTATTCTTACAAAAAAAAGTCAGAGAAATTAAATTACTGCTGTCCAGAAATACAAATGGGAAGTAAATACCACACATGGAGTTTGAACTGCCCAAGTACAAAGGTAGGTGCATTGGCCATGAACATGTTCAGATGGGAAACAAATTTATGACCACCAGAGGAAAAACATTCAACAGCAGCCTTCAGACAGAACAATTAACAAATTGTAGTTTGTTATTTGTTAAGAAAATAGTTAGACAACAGTTTCCACTATAGAAAGTGATCTAACTTATTCATCTAGGAATTCCCCATGTTCTTATTTTAAATTGATACAAAGAAACAACAAAATTCCTTGAAGTTCAATGTAAGTTCAAGTAAAAAACCAAAAGCCTGGAAATACAATTAACCTGTTTCAATACAGTGAATGTTTTTTGAGTCTGCCTCACTCTTCCCTTGTTGCTGAAGTATCATGTTATGATCACACTGAAGTATATAGCCTGGCACAGGGACAATTCAGGTGTTTCAGTGAGAAAGGTTTGTCTCATTGAAAGGGAAAGCTTATACTTACCATTTTATTTAGATTATCTTTTAAATTTTATTTTTAATCATATAATTCATATAAACTATAATTTAGGTGGTTTTTTTTTCTTTTTTCAGAATATTTGGCTTTATTTCAAGCATTTTCCACATTATAAGATGTGAGGGATGAAGTGATAAATTAAAATATAAGATGCTGCTGCAGCTCTATGACCAGGCTGGTGTGCAGGAAGGCACTAAAAACCCCTTTGGAAGAAATCATCTGTTGAACAAACTGGTTCCTTCAGGCTTTAAGGCATAATAGACATGATATATTTATTTATTTATTTAATTTAGATTTTTCCAGTTATTCCTGTGTGATTTGATGGTACGTTGTGCTTACTGTGAGGAGAAACTAGGCAAAAGAAAACTATTTGCTTTATATATTTACCTGATATGTCATGAATACTGTAGCAATATGCTGATCCATGTGCTAGGAACTTATGAGACTGGCAGAATTTTAAAGTAGTGGTTTAAAAGCCAAAGCAAACATTCTGAGACTTCAATACATAGAACTAGTCCTGTGGTAGAGGATACAAATATTTTGAAACTTAATGGGTTAAATCTATTTTAATGAAATAATATCCACTGAATGTCTATTAGGTTTCATTATCTCTCAAAAAAACCCAATAGTTAATTTTTTCAGGTATGCTGATATTTCTGATAACTTGTGTCTTAATTTTAGCACTTAAAATTCAAATTAGACCGTTGGGTTCTCACACATAGTATTTCTTCAAATATATTCCCCAGACTATTTTTTTCCATGATGTGTTGGTAGATAATTATTCTAGTTAGTAGAAAAGAGCATACAAGCTGCTCCGTGGCTGTTTTTTGGTGGGGTTTTTTTGTTGTTGTTTTTTTTTTTTAAAGCTAATCACCTGTAATATATTGTAATTATAGCCTTCTTCTCTACAAATCTTTAAATCACCAAATCCATGCTCGTGCAAGTAATGCTGAAAAACTGTGTTTAAAATATACTTTCCTTTGATGTTATTTTATTATGACTTTCATTTTCAACAGAGGTAACAGGGATAGCAGTAGCTGTCTTATATATAGCAACATTGAATCCCATTAACATTATGATTAATTACTCTACCACAAATATAATAAACTCAACCAGTTTATATTTTTATTCACCCATTAAAACAAGCTTTTACCCCTGAATCCAAGTGCATATTAATTTGTGCAGATGCACTCAAAGAATGCATAACTTTGTTATATCGAAAGTATCAAAATGGCCAAAAAGGAGAATATTTTATATATAGAACTAGGAAATAATTGATAGCCCAATTAAGCTCTTCACACCCTAATCAAAATAAAATAGGTATTTATTAATCCAGTTACAGCAATGTTCACACTTTGCAGTCCAGATTAGTATAGTGAATCCTCATAAATAATATAATGAAGTTTATTATTCCAGAAAACTTGTTAGTACCTGTTGCCCTTTCTCCAGTATACTCACTCCTTTGATTTCACCCCAGGTCCTAACATTGAGACTTCAAACTCCTTGAAAACAGAGAGGTGGTGTGTTATTGTGGATAGTTGTGAAATCTCTCAAGGTCTTCACTGAGATGATTTCAAAGCTGACAGGGCAGATCTGTTTGTGGGTTTTTGTTTTTTTTTTTTTTCATTTCGATGTCATAGTATGCTTCTTTCTTCTTGCTTCCCAGCTAAAGCCTGGAAAGTCTATGATCACCTTCCCCAGCTTCTGTGGTTGTAAGGGTCTGATGTCAGTCACCCTGGGACTCTCAGAGCCTCAGACTTTGTTCAGCTACAGCATTCAGAGAGCTGCAGCTTCGATATGTTCAGCAATGGTCACTTGGACACTATGTGTTAGTTAAGGCCAGCCCAGTCAGCTCCTGAGAACCCACACTGCCAAGCCAACAAGCAAAAAGTTATATTTATGGGGGTACAGTATACTTCTCTGAGGGCATTGTTTTCCTCCTTGGAAAGAAACAATACCATTTACTAAGATGCCTTTGTAACAACTCATTTCAAATGTATTAATTTTTCCAGAGTATGCAAAAATTTTAACTGCAATTTGCCTTTAGCTTATGGAAAGCCAGTTCACAGGTTTGGAAAAGTTAATGGGTAATGAACACTTTAGAGTCCTTGAAGAAAAATTAGGGGAGTGGAAACCTAAATGTTCAGTCTGTAAGCAATGGAGGAAGTCTTTACGCAGGTCCTTGAAATATCTCACAATTTGTAGCACCATGGAGAATAATTTGTTAATAATATCCATAATATCTTTCTTCCCTTCCCTTCCCTTCCCTTCCCTTCCCTTCCCTTCCCTTCCCTTCCCTTCCCTTCCCTTCCCTTCCCTTCCCTTCCCTTCCCTTCCCTTCCCTTCCCTTCCCTTCCCTTCCCTTCCCTTCCCTTCCCTTCCCTTCCCTTCCCTTCCCTTCCCTTCCCTTCCCTTCCCTTCCCTTCCCTTCCCTTCCCTTCCCTTCCCTTCCCTTCCCTTCCCTTCCCTTCCCTTCCCTTCCCTTCCCTTCCCTTCCCTTCCCTTCCCTTCCCTTCCCTTCCCTTCCCTTCCCTTCCCTTCCCTTCCCTTCCCTTCCCTTCCCTTCCCTTCCCTTCCCTTCCCTTCCCTTCCCTTCCCTTCCCTTCCCTTCCCTTCCCTTCCCTTCCCTTCTCTCTTACAAAATCACTTTAAAACAATTTCCTTCCATTCTTAGAGGAAAAATATATTAATTCCAAAAATGTTATAGATGAATATTTCAATGTTATTATTAATGATAATAATAGTGTTTATGAGTCCTGATTAATTTAGTTGTAAAGGTAAAAAATCTGATATAGTCAAACTGGATATAGCCATCTTCCACCTGCCAAATTTTAAATCTTATCCTTTTCTCAGATATTTGAGTTTCTAGACAATTCCCAGCCCCTGGCCCCTGGTCCTGTGTGATACAGGAGGGATATAATTCTCCCAAGCCGCAGTAGGTGCCTTATTTTTGTGCTTGACCGTCTTCCTGCCTTGCTGAGTCCCTGCTTCTTTTCTTAGAGCAAAAACCAGTCTTTTCCAAGCTTTCAATGTTTCTATTTTTCACTGGCTACTAATGGACTATCAAAAAAACTATTTAGCATTCTTGGCCTCTCATTCCAAACTTGTCCTATCTTTTCCCATTCATAAGGATCAACAACATAGAAAAAGACACTGGGTACCAAAACTGATTTATGCAACAGGTTCCTGAACTTTTCTCTTGTTTTATGTAGCAACTGATGTGAAGCTGTAGAGTCATGGGCAAGTGGTGCTTTTTATCAGCCATACCTGTAGTAGATTCTGAGTGAACTACTTATATTTTCCAATAACTTATATGTATCTTGTTTTCATAAATTTTTTCTTCCTTCATATGTAATGAAACTTATTGCTAAAGAAAAAAAAAAAAAAGTTTTCTGTTTACTGCAAACCTGCTACTGCATGTACCAGTACTACATCACATTTTTCTTTGAGCCTTTTTTCCCTTCAGAAACAGGAATCAAATTCGAAATTTTCTTAAACAATTTTTAAGGGAGGATTTTCAACTTGGTAACTACACATATGGAAATATAACACAATCTAATCATAGAATCATAGAATCATAGAATAGTTATGGCTGGAAAAGACCTTTAAGATCATAAAGTACAACCATTACATAACTCTACCAGACCCACTTCTAAACCATGTCCCTGACCACCATATCTAGGCTGCTTTTAAATACATCCAAGGATGATGATTCAACCACTTCCCTGGGCAGCCTGTTCCAGTCTTTGATAAGCCTTTCAGTGTACAAGTTTTCCTAATGTCTAACCTAAACCTCCCCTGATGCAACTTGACACCAGTTCCTCTTGTCCTATTGGTTGTAACTTGTGAGAAGAGACCAACGGCCAATCTCTATAACCTCCTTTCAGGTAGTTGCAGAGAGCAATAAGGTCTCCCCTCAGCCTCCTTTTTCTTCAGACTAAAGAAACCCAAGTCCCTCAGCTGCTCCTCATAAAACTTATTCTCAAGACCCATCACCAGCTTTGTTGCCCTTCTCTGGACCCTCTCCAGCATCTCGATGTCCTTCATATATTGTGGCTCCAAAAATGAACACAGTATTCAAGGTGTGGCCTCACCAGTGCCAAGTACAGTGGGACAATCACTGCTCTAGTCCTGCTGGCCACACTATTCCTGATGCAGACCAGGATGCCATTGGCCTTCTTGGACACCTGGGAACACTGCTGGCTCCTGTCCAGTTGGCTGTCAATCAACACCCCGAGGTCCTTTTCTGCTGGGCAGCTTTCCAGCCACTCCCCTCCAAGCCTGTAGCATTGCATGGGGTTGTTGTGGCCCAAGTGCAGGACCCGGCACTTGGCCTTGTTGAAGCTCATACTATTGGCTTCAGCCCATCAATCCAGCCTATCCAGGTCCCTCTGAAGAGCCCTCCTACCTGAAGCAGATCAACACTCCTCCCACCTTACTTGGTGTTGTCTGCAAACTTACTGAGGGTGCTCTCAATCTCCTCACCAAGATCATTAATACATATATTAAACAGGAGTGGCCCCAACACTGAGCCCTGTGAAACATCACTTGTGACCAGCAGCCCACTGGATTTAACTGCATTCACCACCTCTGTATGCGCCCAGCCACCCAGCCACCCAGCCAGTGTTTGTTCCAGCAGAGTGTACACCTATCCAAGCCTTGGGTAACCAGTTGTTCCATGAGAATGCTGTGGGGAACGGTATCAAGGGTTTTACTGAAGTCTAGGTAAATAACATCCACAGCCTTTCCCTCGTCCACTAAGTGGGTCCCTTGTCATAGAAGGAGATCACGTTCATTAAGCAGGACCTGCCCTTCATGAACCCGTGTTCACTGGGCCTGATTGTCTGGTTGTCCTATAAATAATATGTAATGGCATTTGAGATGATCTGTTTCCATAAACTTCCCTGGCACCAAGGTCAGACTGACAGGTCTGTAGTTCCCTGGATCCTCCTTCTGGCCCTTCTTGTAGATGGGCATCACATCTGCTGATCTCCAGTCCATTGGGACCTCCCCAGTTAGCCAGGACTCTTGATAAATCATGGAGTGGTCTGGTGAGCAAATCCACCAACTCCTTCAGCACTCTTGGGTGTAACCCATCTGATCCCATAGACTTTTGTATGTCTAGGAGGTGCAGCAGGTCACTGACCATTTCTTCTTGGATTATGGAGTTCTCACGCTGTTCCCCATCCCTGTCTTCCAGCTCAAGGGGCTGGATACCCAGTAAACAACCAGTCTTGCTATTAAAGACTGAGGCAAAGGAGGCATTAAGTACCTCAGCCTTTTCCTCATCCTTAGCCACTGTGTTTCCCCCTGCATCCAATAAAGGAGGAAGATTCTCCCTAGTCCTCCTTTTGCTGTTAATGCATTTATAGAGACATATTTTATTATGTTTTATAGCAATAGCCAGATTGACTTCTAGCTGGGCTTTGGTCCTTCTAATTTTCTCCCTGTATAGCTTCACTGTGTCTCTGTAGTCCTTCTGAGTGGCCTGCCCTTTGCTGGGGCACCTACAGCAAGTGATTTCTAAAAATTCTGGGAATTTGAAGTGTCCCCATATTGTAAACATGCAGGTAGCTGCAAGACTGCAGAAAAGGTTCAAAAGGAAGTGCTTAGAGTTGTCTTTGCTGAGAATAACATTAAAGGAAACCACAGACATATGAACCTAATGCTGGGCAGCATGCTTTGTATTATTCCACAGAAGCTGTGTATAATTGTTGTAGTCCACATGCTGCTGCTTCCAGATGTTTTCTGTTCAGTGTAGGGAGATTGTCAAATGGCATATTGCCACCCTGTATCAGGACCCTTGTGCAATATCCATCGTAATACCTGGGAATAAAAATGCTCAGGGGAAGATTCTTTGTCTGTGTTCTGTTGTACTTTTTCAATTCCTGTTCACTGTAACAAACCTTGAGGCAGTTGGCAGGTCGTATCAGACAGAAGAGATCTCAAGCCGCTTCATCTTCCACTTGACAAGTAGACCATTTCACATCAATCTTGTGGTTCAGTACATTCAGAGAAAGTTACAGTGCTCTTCTGTCCTGAAACCTCTTCATCCACTGTTACTATCTGGCTTTATATGTAAATGACTATATTGAAGACAGGCTTCTTCCTAATCTTAATTACAAAATAATGACAACCCTTGGGTTCAATTCACCTACATAAAACATGACTATTTCTGTTCAAGTACATGCAGTTTTAATACTGAAAGGTGAAACCAAAAGATTCAAAGCATTTCATTATGGCATGATTAAATAAGATTATAAATATTCTGCTGTTACGTTACACTATGAGTTATGGCAGCATAATAAAGGGTCATTTGGAGTATCCACCAAGAATGATGAACATCTAGAAAATGAGTTCTGAAAATACATCAAGTAAGAACATAAGTGTTTTGTAAAATACTGCTGGATTTACTGGTACTTTAAAATACATTTATTTTCAATTCTTAAATAGTACATGAGACCTTGACACTTCAACTAAAAATAGTGCACTGTTAGTACTGAAATAGTTGTTTTCATCAAAATAAAGATGGAAATTTAAGTGCATGTAATCTAAGTTGTAACTATGGAAAGCACGTTTCCAGCACAGTAACAGGAACTTCATAGATTCCTTTGACTGAGATGGTGGGTGATACAGATCTTAAATGTATGTTATGTTGCAGTCACTCATTTAATAAGGTCTAATACCGTATCTCTTCAAACTAGAGTTGTCTATGAAATAGTAAAGAGACCAATGGTCTTAGCTTCTGATTTTGGACATAAAAAGCCTTACAAAAATTAATTCATCTGAAAGGTATCTTTTCATGTTAAATAGAAAGATCTGCAACAAATTATTTTTTCTCAGGATTTATATATAAAATATATGAGAGTCTAGCTTACACCATTGTTCAATGTTTGAATGATACAATTTTATACCTAACAAATTTGTCCTATTTTTCATAGCACTTTAGCGTGTTGTTATCTAACTGATATATTTGAGATCTTAATATTAGGTTTTACATATAATTTAATTATGTTAGAATTACCTTTAACATAAAAACATTCCAGAAGCCACGAAAAGATTGATTCACACACAAAAAAGGTGATTTTAACATTAAAATAACGAAATCCCCCCAAAATTAATGAAGATAATAAACTAAAGAAAAAACAAGGATTTGCATTAGTTTCCAGTTTTGTTCATAAAAAATCAGAGAATTACCTAGAATTCATAGAACTCTAAACTTTTCCTAGATGGGTAAATGGCTTTCCAAACACCGTCAGTTGTATATTTATTATTTTGAGAGACAGTCTGATCTCTGCAAGAAGGCAGAGAATCATAAGAATGCACCATAATGTTGAATGGTGTTCTTTAAGGGCATTCACAGGAGCCATCTGTCTCCCCATTTGTTTAAGCTATGGCAAGGTACTGACCTCTGAAGGTGTACTACCCTCTTCCAAAGTTAGTTCCAACCTTACCCTGACTCCAGACAGGGTATGCAAATTACTATACTGTAGCTTTTTTTGTTGGCAGCATTGTACCAATGTTTCTTAAGTGGCTGTGCACAGACCAGTAATCTAAGCTGCATCTGCAACCAAAGACTTTGGGTATTTCATCTTCTTTGTGAAATTCATTAGGTGCCAACCAGTCCTTTCAAATTTGCTTTTAGTTGAAAATGAGCTTATTCACCAAAAAAAGAGGATGTCTGATGAATTCCATGATTGGAAAGATATATTACTGTGCATCAAACTGAGATCGTCACGTTCAAATAAGTAGTTGAATTTCAGTACTTTTCTAAAGCATAGAAGGTCATATTCCTGGCGGAAAATTTCTATCTAGAACACTGAGAAGAATGTAGTAACCATGAATGATAACGCAAGCGTGGGTTTGGGGTTTTTTCCTCTTCTCTTCTCTTCTCTCTCTTCTCTTCTCTTCTCTTCTCTTCTCTTCTCTTCTCTTCTCTTCTCTTCTCTTCTCTTCTCTTCTCTTCTCTTCTCTTCTCTTCTCTTCTCTTCTCTTCTCTTCTCTCTTCTCTTCTCTTCTCTTCTCTTCTCTTCTCTCTCTTCTCTTCTCTTCTCTTCTCTCCTCTCCTCTCCTCTCCTCTCCTCTCCTCTCCTCTCCTCTCCTCTCCTCTCCTCTCCTCTCCTCTCCTCTCCTCTCCTCTCCTCTCCTCTCCTCTCCTCACCTCTTCTCTTCCTCGGTTACATGGTTAGTTTGGCTTTTCGTGTGAGTTTATCTGGATAATAAAGGGAAAGGTCTGAATTTGGCCTTTCATTGCTACAAGAAATGGTCTCCAAAGATGAATACATGTGAGAGGTTGAAAATGCTCAACAGACAACAATATTACTTTGTAATACAATTTTCACTCTAATATTTAACAGAATAAAAATCCAAAGCCCCAAACTATGCTTAGTACAGAGACCCATAAATGTCACTAAGAATTAACAGTGTAAATCTTTTGTCAAAACATGGTGAAAAGTATGTCTAGAGTAACCTTCCAAGAGCCTCCGTGTAAGAAGTGTACTAAGAATAACTGATACTAATTTCAAAATATGATAGATCTCTCTGATGATTATCTATTGCTATGGTAAACTCAAAGTAGCAAGTCATGTCACGTTTCCAAAATAGAAATTCAAAAGGATAAGATCAATAAAGGGTTTTGTTGAGGTTTTGGTTTTTTTTTTTTCCAGTTTCCCCAGGAGAAAAATACCAATTTATGCAGCATCATTTAACTGCACAAGGTGCAGGTGAGAAAAAAATATATCTGGCAGGTAACCTGAAAAATTTTCAATCATCATAATCTGAAAAAAAAAATCATAAGAAATCACATTTTAAAGAGATTAATTTTGACCTTTGGAAAAGTTTCTTGTCTTGCTTGGTTTAACTTTTTTCCAAAACGATCACATTCGTTTCTGGATATTACTCATTTTTTGGTAAAATCCTCCAGAAATATTTCTGAAGTTCTGAAAGATAGATTTGTATATACTCAGTGGTTATTTGTAGGGTCTGATAGCTAAGTTTTACATTTTTCTGTCTAATCTGAACATTTATTCTCTTCTTGTAGTTCCAATGTAGTGATTGAGACACAGATGATTCATTCTTAGATGACCAAATATGATCCACCCTGGGATACATAGGGTTTTAAGTCTTTCCTCAAAAGTGTTGAAAGTCAACTACTGTCCTCTCTCTGGGGACCTTACTCAGTTTGCACAATCAGTGGGCATTTTCTGCTAATTTAGGAATTCTAATTGATGCTTTACTGTAACCCACTAAGTATTTATGCCTTGGTGGATGCAATTTATTCTTCAAGACATTAATATGATTCAGATTGGAAGTAATAAGGAATGATTCCATATTCTACTGTTGTGAAAAAGTGAAAGCATAATATTTCTTATTATTTCAGCTCTGTGCTCTTATATTGCTTTGCAAATTAGTTAATTATCATTATGGACAATGATGTCTCTTTTTTAGTCAGTGTACCTGAGACATCATAGAAATTGTTTCTGAGTCCTTGGCAGACTCGGTGAGAGTGCTATCTGCAGTCTACTAAGTAGTTCAGAGAGCCAACATTATTTTGTCCAGATTTTCATAGTAATATTAATATTTGTTTCATTCTACATGCTTTTCAACTTGTGACTTCTTTCTTTCCAAAGTTGCTTTGTTAATACTATGGCTGGTAATGTTGGATAGAATTGGTAATGTTTACGGTGAATAGTTTTATTCTTTTGCATTTTCCACTTGGGCTATGTTGTCAAGGACAGCTTTAATTCCCACTTAAAAACTCCTTTTGATATGCAATTTTGACATGAGAAATTGCATATTTGTACAAATATGTACACTTGTGAAAAGGTACTTTATAATTCTGAAATATTTTTACAGCAGTAATATTAACTAAAAATTGTCCTTTTTCTTGTAAAACACATAAAATGCAGCTGTCATTGGGTAAGTTTGTCTCAAATACTCTATTTCCCTTTTCTCCAGTGTATGAAACCCTATAATATAGAAAATATCTATCCTTACCAAGTAAATTCTAAATTGGCACATGCTTAATATTAACTAAATATTCAATGAGATATCTCACAGGTCAAATGAATACATTGTTGACAAATGATCTACTGTATAGTCTTCTTCTACTTAAGACATTTCTGTCTTGGTCTTCTAGTAAGTGGACTTAGTTAGCTGAAAGAGTAGAGTACATTATTTTAGATCAGTATTAGGATCATCCTATACTGACAGTCCATCCAGACAATGTAGTGCTTTTTGATGTATCATCCACCCTAATTTTGTTGAAGACATATTAATAAAATGGTGTAAAAATTAACTAATCTATTACAGAACTGAACTCTTATCTGTAGAATGTTAGCAAGAAGAATAATTGAATAAATCTTCTATATGCTGCCAGTCTTAAAAATCCTCAAGCCAGCCAAGTCCAGTCCTGTAACTTTAATGAAATTAAACAGATTTAATCTTGATGAAGACCTATGGAACATGGTGGTTTCTTCATCTTAGCACTGTATTATGATATTCTTAAGGACAGTGTGTAACACTAATTAGGTCATTTATTCATTTACTTTCTAGAAATAATTGTTAAATCGTACATCTTTCAGTGAAAATTATTACATGAAATAATAAAATTCTGGTTTGGTTCTTATATTCCTGGTATTGATTTTACTTATCTCTGAAAAGATATGAAAAGAAAAGATATTCAAAATCTGGAGGACAAAATGTTTTTTTTTCTCTTTTGGGTTTGGGTGGGTTTTGGTTTTGGTTGTTTTGGTTTTTTTGGTCAGAGGGCATGTTGCTTTGTTTTTACCATTGAGTATTATTGATTAAGTGGCAGCAACTAGTTATGTCAGTAACTACTTTTCTTATCCTAGAAGACTCATGCGAACTGTGAGAACACCTCAGCATTCTCTAGTGCAGAACTTTCTGAAAGCTTGTTCAAGACCATTTTGATGTGTTAGGTGAAGCCAAGTGTGATTCCTCTTGGTCAAGGTAGTTTCAAGGGCAAAGAATGTTAGACAAATATTATCAGAGATAGATACATCCTTCAAATACGAAATTCAGCAAAGCATGTTTAGGTGATGGCTTTCTGACAATGTTGACACAGAATAGCCTTGCAGGATACATTTCCTTCCATGTAAAAATGCTGTGACTGAACCCTGGAATATATCCACATTCTTAGAGGTATGTAGCAGGTACTTCTTCGTGTCTGTGTCAGATTTGTATGCAGATAGCTTTTTCCTTCTCTGAAAGAGAAACAAATGGAATTGATAAGGGTTTTTTTCTTTCTAAATTCGTTTCTGGATGTTCCCTAAATACACCTGTCTTCATCATCCATGCTTGGTGCTTGGCTGTCTGCTGTCAATATTCATAGTTGATTTGTGGGTTGGTTGGTTGTTGGTTTTTTTTTTTTGGTTTGGTTTGGTTTGGTTTTTTACCCAATGCTTCTCATCACTGTAGGACCTGTACCTCTTCTGCTGGTATGTTTCTATAACCACGATAGAATATTGTCCTAGGTGTGTTCCATACCGGATTCTATTTTCATTTACATCTATGCAACTCAAGTGAATGCAATGAACATTATAAGTTTGAGGCTGAATTCTACCTGCAGAGTTGTGATAGTGGTAATAGTCCCATTAAAAATTCATGTTTGTACTTCTGGGCAAACTTGATCTAGAATGTTGCCAGTAAAACCTGCCTGGAACCTTGCAATGCCAATTTTATGCAATCATTTCTCAAACTATTTTATAAACATAGTATGATTAATGTACAAACATTACATACATACATGCATACACACAGCTGATTTATTCAGTTACCTGAAATACCCTGCACAGCAGTACATTATACTGCATCGACCTATTTATTCACCTCAGAAGTTCTGAGCTGGCAGATCATTTAAATACTAAGTGTCAAAAGTTCAGTTTCTTATTATCCAACAAAGCATACAAGCCTCCAGATACATATGAACTAGTTTTGAAAATTGTCCTCAGGGCAGTCAATGTTAGCTGAGTAGGGGAAAGCATCAGAGTATTAATTTAAAACGATACCCCAGTTTCAAACCAAACCAGACCATGTTTCTTTTGTGTTCATAAATGTCACTGTTCTATAGATATGTTACACTTCTGACATGGAATAAATTTCTAACCACTTGCTGGGAGCCTTCTTGTCTCAGAGTTCTCAAGCAAACAAGAATAATGTCACAAATTGTGCAAAGAGGCTTGTATGAATCTGTTTCAGATGTATATTCATCTCAGTTAAGATGACCTCCTGTTCTACCCAAACATAAACTAAAGTTCAGTGGTAAACTGATCATAGCTGTTTAATGACTCCAAGATAGAGTTTGCTACAAATTTATGAGGAAAGTAGTCACATTCTTTTCGTCATAGTAATAACTCAACCACTTGAGACGCAACCTGTTTGTAAAGAGATTGAATCATTATTCCGACATTCAAGAAACATATGCTGTGACAGTAGCTAGACTAAAGCAAAGCTCTTACCTAAAGAGGCAAAAATGATGCAGATGAACCTTACAAAAAAATGAAAAAAAAATCTTTTTTTCTCTGCAGTTATTGCCAAATGGAAGAAGGCTAAACTCAGTTTGTGCACTGGATAATTCTCTGGTTTACATCAGCTTTTAACTGGTTTTATGAACCTCGAAATATCTTCATTTTGTTGAAAACAAAGGAAAGCATGTCATCCTTTTTTTTTCTCATTCCTTTCTTTTTTTTCCGTTTCCACAATACTATGCTTCTACCACAACTTACCCAGTTGCTTTGAAACAAAAGGAATTGAGATGAAGTTAGAAAATGCTGTTTACTTTTTTTTCTACAGTTTTCTGACCATTGCATGTAGAAAATTGGCAGTTAAAAAAAATGAAATGTTTTATTTTTAAAGGTGTTCTGTTTCAAAGAAAGCAAATTGTCTGCAGAGATTGAAAGCATTTATAATTAGAGGGACAGTGGACTTCTTTTTTTTCCATTTTTATAAGGCATTTTTAATATAGACATGCTTCTATTTATCAAAACAATTTACCTTTTTTTCTTCCAATGTCCTGTGGTTTTGCTTGTTATTTTGAGGAATTTTTAATAATTATATTCAACTAATATTAGAATCTTTCTATGAAGAGGCTCCACTAAACCTTAAATCCATTTCCTAGCAAGGAAAAGAAAATGTTGGCTAGTAGTTTAAAATTAAGAAGTGGGTTTCATATGGAATCAAATTCCTGTTTCCACCTCCACCTACTAGCTGAAAGCTAGTAGCCAAACGTCTCAGTTTTTCCCTCTGTAAAATGCAGATACTTATTTCCTGAACTAATAACATTGACTCTTTAACTCCTCCCTGTTTTCCCAATTCATGTGGTAGGTTTTTAAGTACATGTTCTACTTTCTTCTTGACATCATGGAGATTTTGAAGTTAATCATAGAAGAGTTCTGGCTGGGTGTGGGTAGAGGTATTGTCAGTTTTTCCTTGCAGCAGTCTTCCTCCTCACACAAAGCAAAAAGACAAAAATAAAGTGGTAGCTGTAACAATATCTGGAACTCCTTTGGAGAAAGAGTGATTCTAGTGGCAGTGAGTATCAGAGGAAGGCATACCGTCACAGAGATCCTGGGAAATACAGGTGCAGGGTATCAGGTGCTAGTTGGAGCAAAGATACAAACACATTAGTCCTGTATGTCTGTTTCTCCTGCACAAGATCAAGCCTGAAATTCATGTCTTTTTATGAATGCGTATATATCAAAACTAATATCACTGTTCATACAGTAGTTCCGTAAAGCTGAATTCAAAGGGAGATATAGTCTGAACCTTTGAATCAACAAGGACCGCTTTTACAGAAAATGAATATGAATTCATTGAATCAATTTCTTTTTAGTTTTAGGAATGTCCTTTCCTTATCTTTTAAGTGAATTCATGAAAAGCCTATCTAATAGAAATAGCCCAAAGGCATAGTTAAGCTAATGAAATCTTAACCTTTAACCTCCATTTTCAACAAGCATATTCTCTAATTAAATAGTGCTCTTTTCATGCAAGTTAAAGGTGTAATGCTGATTAGGTTATATATCACTGAGGGAAATTTTGCCACTGCAAGGTCAACAGCTGTTGACTTAGAAACTAGACAGCATAATTCAACATTTGAAATCATAGCTGCTTCTAGTAGGGTTAATTAAAAATTAACTCATAATTTCCTGAAAACTCATAACAAATGCAGGTATAACCCAAGTGAGGGGGATTTGGTTTTTAACATTCTGATACGCATCGCATTTGTCCAGCCCACACAGCATGTAGGTTAACCGAGGTACAATCATGAACCTGGACACAGTCAAGTTTCATTGTAGGTTTTTCTGGGTTGATTCATTTTTTTGACATGAGTCTTCTGTAGTAGAATGCAATTAAGGAACAAAAAGCATAATGACATTAATGATTAATACTCCAACCTTAAAAGGTGCTGGTTTAATCAGAAACTCTGAATGTGATTTCATGCACAAGCCCTTGTCAATACGTTCTCATATCTCCAGCTTCACAGACTGCAACAACTCCTCAGCTGGAACACTGATTAGATATAGAAACTAAAAACACACACCCCTTTTTTTGCTGAGAAACCAACTAGTTCTTTTGTGAATGTCAGTGTAATAATAAATGCATCTCAGGAGCGTAACTAAGAAAGTCAGAAATACTATGATGGTGTTTTCAAAATTCTGCTTTACAACTTGTAAATAGTTTCCTCTTAACCAAATACAAGCTTGTAGAGATATAAATGTTAACTAAAAGAGGTTTCACATAAGGGAAGTCACCTTCCCATCTTTATGTGATATTAAAAATCTTACAGAGATGGCTACTTACTCATGATAAGGTACCAAAAGCATAGATGTGATGACTAAGCACTTGAAGCAATATTCATTAACAATGTTATAAGGTGCATATAGAATCATTAGCCTAGAGAGCCAATGAGTTACAAGAAAGAAAAAGATTCCTAATTCATCAGTAATAGTAGTATATTCTTCACTGTTTTTTCAGTACAAACATAAGAACTGCTATTTGCATTCAGTCTTCGACTCAGTTACATATATTTTCCCTTATGACTTCTGATCTAGTAAACTTTTCTTTCCTCTCACCACATTATTCTACAGTCTACAAAAACCTGAAACACACTTTCAGATTACCAAATCTTTCAGACTATATTTTAATTTTCAGATTATAACAAAGAGCTATTATTCTACTAGTTGAAAAAAATCAACTGCTATCTATAACATTACACATTTTTTAGTATGAGTAAAATTCTAAGAAGTAAATTCTGTTTGCATCAGTGATATCATGTTAGTTCAGTTAGTTCAAACCATTTAATAATTTTCAGTGTGTTTGCACACTTTAGATATAAAGGTATAAATGCTGTCCATAGAGCTTTGTGGTAAAACCACTGGGTTTTTTTGCTGTTGGAGATCTATACTTGAATCAAACATAGGTAACAAATGAAGCACAAATCAAGGCACTTTTCAGTCTTTTCAGTTTCACAATCACTATTGTAAAATTTTAGCTGATTTAAAGTTGTTTAAAACAGAATAAGTGAATAGAGGTCATGTATGTAGAAAGCCATATACAGTAAGAAAGTAAATTTATTTGTTGAAGATTAACATGAAAAGAAAGTATTCTGTATTGGTACATATTATATTGTCACAGGTTGTAATGTAATAGATACTTATCCATATCAATTTTCAAAGTGCTTTTCTGTACATTGGAAAATAGAATTGTTAGTTAAAGTGGGATGGAGAAAGCAACTATTTTGGTTCTGATGTATTTTAGATATCCATTTCTGACTAAAAAAATAGGAATTTGCCATAAACATGAGATTAATTTGGCTAGAGCTTTTGAAAATTGCATTAGCCAATGGAAAGCCAAATAAAAGTTTGAAAGTTCAATCCATTTGTTAGCTTTGAAAGTTGGAGTAAAAATGAGTAGGGAAAGTAACTCCAGAAGAAACTCTTCAGAAGTTTTCCCTGCATGCACTGTTTTGGTAATCCTTATCTTCAAATGAGTCAAAAACACCTTCTAGATAGACTTATTTTCTATCACTTTCATATGCTTTTCTATCCAACTCTCTTATTCTATTTGAACTCTGACTTTTTGCTACAACATGAAGCAAGTGAAAGACCTTGTGTCATGAAAAACACAACAAAGAGCAAATAAACTAGACTTTCAAGAGACAATGTAAAATTCTTTGTTAGCTAAAAACTACATAATACCTGATGAGAAGTCAAGAAATGTTAGCAAAAGCACAACCATAACAAAAATTTATATTTGTTTACTATATGAGACAGACAGCCTGTCCAAGACTATAAAATCCTAAAGTAACGGGAGTTGTTTGGCTGGAACACTAAGAGCCACCTGAGCAAATCTCCAGACTTTAAATATTCTGTTGAGGTTTACTGAGTTGATCTGAGGAAGAGGGAGCCCAGGCCCCTTGATAAATTAGCAATAATTTTTATTATGATTGACAGCTATGTGACAGGGAGTAGCTTTCTTAACAGTCCTTTTAAGGCCTTACCTCTAGCATCCAATGGTATCAGTTCTTTTTTTGCAGCTCCTGTGGCATATCTACTTCTTTCAGCCTTGGAGCACACAAAAGTTGTGCTGCTTTTTCTGGGGTTTTATTTTTGTTCAGTTGCTTGGTTGAGTTTTTATTACTGCTGCTGTTTTTCATTAGGGTTTTTTTCATCAATGAGAGAGGATAGAATACTTCAGCTTTTAAGTGCTAACCCCTAAGTGTACAGTGATAAAACATTACCTTTTGATGAGTATATGGAATAAATAGAAAATATTAACAGGAAATAAAACTGGTCTTTTTGTACACTTCTAAAACAATTAAGAAGTCTATTCCACAAGCTAATTGACAGAAAGTATTAGTGATATTGATAAAACAAAAGAGCAAACAAATACAGAGAATTTGACTGGTCACTCAGAGAAAATTGTCTTAATACCATTGAATAATACTAAATATTTTCTGTAAAGGACATCCTTATAATTCTAAAACCATGTAATTTAAAAATTCATAAGATTTTACAGTAAGTAAGTTCAAAAAAGCAAAGTCTAGTTAAATAGTTAATGTTTTTCGTTTTATTCACTTAGACATGTTTTACTTATTTTTTCCCCAAAGTCATTATCTTATTTTTGATTTTTTTTTTATTTTGTATAATATTTTCACAACAAAAGATAAAAGAGAAAATGAATTCCAAGTCTTGTATTTGTTCATTTATATGATACAGGGGAGCACTTTTGCAATTTGCTACTCTTTTATCCTTCTAGTCATTATTTTACTTAGGAGATAATGTCAAAAGGAATTGAACATTGTCACTGGATAATGCTCTCCCACTGCAAGATGAATGTCAAGACATTTGTGAAAAATAAAGGTTCACGTGGAACAGAGAAGTCTATTTCAAAGCAAGAAAGCATTTTCCAGTCAAAATATTCAGTGCTTGTCACAGGGTTGATGTCCATCCAGACTTTTGAAAAAATGAAACAGATAAGAGACACAAGTAGATTAACAACTTTCCCACTTGACATTCACCATAAAATTTCCATTTTGTAATATCTTAATATGATTAAATAAATAATTTTTCAGGTATGAGCAAGAATGTAAAAAATAACGGAATATTTTCCTTTAAAAAGTTGTTTTATTCTCCTTTTTATATTAAAAGAGTTTGCATAGAAATGCATAATTTGAAAGGTATATAGAAGATACAAAAATCCATAAAGTTAGTAAATATACGTATTACTTTTTTAGATACATTTTTAGATATATAAAATGTTGTATAGTTTAACTTTGCCTATGTATAACAAGGTGAAACTTAAAGATTCCCATTATTGCCACTGGATTTACGTTTGCAAAGACCTTAATCTTTTTTGTAACCAAGGAGAAAAAATCTGATTAATTTTTGGCAATATTAAGAAAATGCTAATAAAATCTGATCCTTAGCAGCAAGCAACATTAGGAACATTAGGAAACCCATGTTTACTTTTATCTTATTCCTACCATAATCATTCTGCTAAAAAGCCATAGCTATGAGTTTTGACACAAAGTATCTAGTACTTCAAAAAGTATTGAAATATTCCAGAGCAACTATAGGTAATTGATCTTGCATTTACAATATAAGGACACTTGCCAACACCATGGACACGGACTCCCACGTTTTTTGCAACAAATGTTAAATTAATTTATCTCTCTGAGTTGCCCTAAATGATAAATAACTAGGAAAAATAGTTGAAAACAGGACTTAACTAGACATGGTTACAGCTGCCTCCCTGGTTTCTAGCTACAGTGCTTAATAAATGAATTTCCTTCCTGTATCTTCCATTTTGCTGTTTTGAGACCAGCAGTACTGACATGTCTGGTGTGGACAGTGCCATGAGGAACACAGTCAATAAAAAGGCTCCCTGGAGAAATAACTTCATCAACACAGCTTTAGAAAGCTGAATAAAAATTGTATAAAGTGTCTGCTATTCCATGTAAATAAAAAAATGCAATGTTAAAAAAAAATTAGGGAAATCCAAGTAGATGTGATTAGAATGATACCTTTGCAGATACTAATCAAAGCTGATTTCCTACTCTCTCGTTAAAATAAAGGGAAATTATTCTATTAAAAACAGTGAAAAAATAATAATATCCATGCTTTTTCCATTGCATTGGTTATAATTAGTGTTTTCATATGAGGTTTCCTCTACTGTATGAGAAGCAGACATCCTTAATTCATGTGAGCTGATAATCATGTTACAGGTTGGTTTAATGAGATTAGTGCTTTTTTGTAATTATTATGGTAATACACTGCCTATGACTCATACAATTCTCTTCTATTAATTAGTATGTGATTGCTTTAGTATAATTTATTTCTTCTGAAGTCCCAAGTTTATTATACTAAGTCATATAGTTATTGACTTTATTACATAGTTTACTTCATTATGATTTTTTTTTTTTTTCTGATTGGAATTTCATCATCCTATGAGTCCACAGATGTCCCCTTACATTCTTGGGATTTCTTTTGTTGAAATAATTACAGAAAGTATGCAAATAAGTCATTATTTCTGCTGAAATCCTGAGAATCACCATTGTCTTTAAAGTGCTAGTTCGGCAATGGTGGAATCACTCTGAGGAGCCATTCTACCATAACATATAGCATGGATTTCTGAGACCATAACAGCTCCACTTAGGCTGATTCTTTGCTTCCAAGAATGATGCCTCAGATTAAGGAAAGCTTAAAAGGCATCATGATTTCTGTAGTTTATTAATCAACACAGTATACCCTTGATGGAGAAAATGCCACTCGATTTTGAACCTTGTAAAGGATCAAACGCATCACCATTTCCCTCCACTCAGCAGGCAATGTAATGCATGGCAAATATTCACAGAATCACAGAATGGCAGGGATTGGAAGGGACCTTCAGAGAAAATCTAGTCCAACCCCCTTGACAAAACCGGTTCACCTAGGGCAAGTTGGACAGGAATGCATCCAGGAGGGTTTTGAAGATCTCCGGAGAAGGAGACTCCACACCCTCTCTGGGCAGCCTGTTCCAGTGCTCTGTCACCCTCAAAATAAATAAGTTTTTCCTCATGTTCAGATGGAATTTCTTGTGTTCCAATTTGTGTCCTTTGCCCCTTGTCCTGTTGCTGGGACACAAATACTCAGGAAAGCTGCCCTAAAATGGCTTTCTAAAGCACCTGAGTTCCAAGAAAGGACCTGTGCTGGAGATGAGTCCACAGAAAACAGTGCAGTAAGGCTTGAAGTCAACACTACGATCCTTAGAGCGATAGATTGAATATATTTCCTGTGAATCTGTAATTTACAGTAAATTTGCTTTCTGTCCCATTCTTATGTTTCTTTCTGTCCTGCAAGTAATGTGGAGGAAAGTAAGGGAAATTCTGTTAAAATCCTTGTCTGTCAAGAAAAGCCCTTTGAATAAGACCAAGTGTTGTCATTCTAGAACCAAACAGAAAGGGAAGTTCAGTCCCAAATCTTGAAGAAATTTTATGATTTTTAGACAACAGAACATCTGCATTTAAAAGTATGCTATTTCTCCAGACCTCTGTAGGGAAATGATATGTCTTTCTCACAGAAATTCAAAATGAATTACACTTTTTTGGTAGAAATGTTAAAAAATATTGATCATATCTGGCAAGCACACCAGTTTATTACTGGTTACAGGAAGACACTCTTTCAATCAAAATATTGTAAAGGTTGACCTTTTCTTCTGTATTGCCAACCTATCAATTCAAATTTTGTACCACATCATAAACCCAGACTCAAGCTTTATCTTATAATGTGATATGACAGAAGTCTTAGACCTCACCAAAGGCTTGAATTGTAACTCTCCAAAAGGAGAATAAATATAGCACTTTTTTGTTAATTGTGTGAAGCCATTTACAATACTCTCTTTGAGGGGAAAAAAACAAAACAATACAAACCGTGCTAGTTTAAGATTCTAGAACAAATCTGTAACGGCTCTTTCTATACAGCTGGTAGATAGCAGCTCACCTTTTTATTATGTTGAATGCCTTAATTGTAAAAGCTGTTACATAAAATTAAATCCTGTTCTCTTTGCAAGCAGTGTACTCATGCTTTTTAACACAGCAAATTTTATGTGTGTACAATAAACCTTCCTTACAGCTTAAAAATTGTGAAAAAGTGCTATAATGCTTATTTCCTTGCAATGTACCGTCTTTGTGTGTACATAAGCTTTTATGGCTATCCTAATGTTATCTTTCTAACTAATAACTTAATTTTGTCAGGATGGAAAAAAAGATTATAAAAATGTATTTAAATTCCTGGATAGCATTTAAGGATAAAAAATACAGCATTTGATTGATTATCTTCAACACAGTTTATCAATCTTGCCACTTCAGAAAGGAGTTTTTGTTCTGTAACAATAAAATATACGTCAACAAAATTATCTTCATGATCAGAATTTGCCACATTGTTGCTTAGCTGCATCACTGGAGTTTCTCAAAGTCTTAGTGAGCACTGAATAACCTAATTAATTGTTTGTCACCTGCATATTTTCATATATTTTCAGTTATCTGCTACACATTACAAAGCCTGCAGCAGTGCTAGTTTTGGAACTCTGATCTTACCTCTTAATTGTGGACCAGATTTGTCTTGTGTAGCTGAAGTCTACAGCCTTAAGCAACTGAAGTTAGATGGATGAATCTGGGCCTTCGACATTGTTAAGTAGAAACTATTTAAATATTTGTCCTTCACCCAAATCTCTGGTAGTTTCTTTTTGCTGCTTTTACTCTTCCTGCCATGATTACACCACTCTCCTAATAACCTCCCCTCACATTTTCAAGGTACAGTTTTCCTCTCAGTAGTAGTTCTTGATATCATGATTTCCCAAGGCATGGAAGATTCCTAACAGGCAATAAAAGCATGATTTTCCTTATACAAAAATTACTTGTAATTTCATAAGAAAAATTGGAACAGTCATACAATCTTGGAGGTATATTTTGGACAAAATAAAAAGCAGTACAGCTTCAACATTAAAAGAAAGGTCTGTTTCAGAGTTGCCAGTGTCCCACTAGTTTAACTGCATTTGCACACTATTTTGGTTCTTTCAAACCATGGTCACCTTAGTCTGCAGCATTTCCGGCAAGTACCTCACATGCTATTCTGCTATGGTTTATTCTGTTTCTTCCATTGGAGCTGCCCTAAATAGCAGTTAAATATTTATCAGAGTTGAAACTTTACTTTTTATTTTCTATGTGGCAATCATGATGACAAACATTCCAATGAAATGCTCACTTTCCTGCATTTCATTTAGGAATGAAAATATAAGTGACACATCGAGTGTCAAAATGCCACAACCATGGGTACTTCTGCTTTGATGTCAGGGTTGAGATCCTTCCTAGCATACATCATGCGACTGGAGTTATGGTTTGCATAAATACTTTCTTAATGACACATGTAGATGTTCATATTCCAGAGCTACTTGTTATCCCTCACAAAAAAAAAAAAAAATGTTGTTTGGTAACAGAATTTTACACAGCCTACTATCCTCATATTCAATTTGTTCTTAATTCTATCCCATTAAACATGTT
Source organism: Vanellus vanellus (assembly GCF_965231255.1). Lineage (NCBI taxonomy): Eukaryota > Metazoa > Chordata > Aves > Charadriiformes > Charadriidae > Vanellus > Vanellus vanellus. The sequence goes on from NC_138908.1 coordinate 55,474,449, forward strand.
ACATTATGCAACTTTCTTATTCACCATCTTGTCAAAGAAAAAACAAAACAATCCAGATTTTTTTTTAATATATTTGTCTGTTCAATAGGCTGACCAAAAACCACAAATAGGTTGTAATTCACACAGTATTACCCTTTTAAATTACAAGCCTAGAAGCATTACAAATAATATTTCCAATTTTTTATAGTTTTTAAAAAACATATGTTAGCTATCCCAGGAGAAAAATTCTTATGGAACATTGGCCAAACCTTGGACTCTTCTGGTTTTGCTTACAAAAGTTTGGATTCATTGGGGTTTGGTATTTATATTTTTTTTATTTATTTACTGTTTGTATACATCATAACCATGACTTCTTTTCAAGAAGAAATACTGGGAAGCAGACACCAATGTTGCTACATAGAAGATAATGATTCCTCACTTGAAAGCATTTTGTTAAAAAATCTAAAAAGATCTTTATAATGTGAATGGTTTGTGGAGTCTGTTAGGTAACTGACATAAATGCAGCACTTAAACATGAAACAAGCCTGTCTGAATGTTGCTGGTTGTAATAGTCTCCAAAGATTTCCAGCATAGCCCTTGCTTAAATAAGACAACTAGCAGCTGTCTCTGGACCTTACATATTGCCAGTTCATTTCAGAACCCAGACTTAGCAGTCATATTGTTCCTTGCCATATATCAGGGTTTTGAAGCTGTATGAAGTTCCTTCTGACCAGCTTATTGTTAGTAACGGAGTAGAATTTCTAATATGTTCTGGATCTATTTTTGGATACCTCATTAAAAATAAGATCTTGTTTCTGAATTTATTAATCCCTACTTAATCTACTACAGCTTTTACCTAATTAAAAATTTGTTGAGATATTAAGGTATGGAGCTATGGAATTTTGATTTCAAAGCTTTTTACAAGCCCTCATAAGAATTGTTTTTAATGCACATACCTTTGCTGTCAGACTGATTCTTTTCCTGAATATGAAATTTACAAGATTTGAGCACACCTGACAGCTGATAGATGTGAAGATCAGTAGCAGGGGAAAATTAATTTCTGTAAATGTTCTTAAAATTAAAACCAATTTACATGGTTGAAACCTTTTTCGACAGTATTAGTACAGAATATATTGAAAGAGAAAACCAAAAGCATAATTACCTGGTTAAAAAATGTAATGCAACTTCGTAGAATTCCAATGGTTTCTATACTGATAGACTACTTTAGCTGGGTACCTGTACATTAAAAGGTATATTTAGCACAAATGTCTTAAATAGGACCAGAAGTTATCTGATGCGTGGCTTTTGTATCAGAATGGTTATTGTGACAAATAACTACAATGGAGTGATCTTTGAATGACTGATGACTAGTATCTCCTTTCAAGATAAACAGTAAAAAAAAAGTTGAAATGTACGGGTAACGAAATGCTTCAACGGATAACCTTATTGTTTGCAGCTTACTGCAGAACCTCTTATACACTAAGCCACAGACTGACACAAGTGTTCAGTGGCTATCAGGTCTTGTCTGTGTATGTTTATTTATTTTACTGGGTGATTTCAAGAATGTCTGTTGCTGGACCATTTCTCTCATAGAACATTGAAGACACTGTAATATTGAAAAAAAATCCCCCAAACCAGAAACTTGCTAAATCAGTGAAATGATTCAACAAATTCAATTACCATCATCTACAAAAATGAAGTGTGCAAGATCTGGGTCAGTGAGTCATCACATTAAGTCCTCCACATGGTCATGTCCAATACCGGGCCATCTGCCTGGCAATAAGCACTTGTTCTAAATTAAATATAATGACGACATGATCAGATAATATAAAACCAGGCATGTTTCCCATTCTGCTTTTAAATGATAAACTTCTGTCTTATCAGTTTTGGTTAAAAATTCCTTCATTTTTCATCTATCTTTTTTCTCCAATTCCAACCTCAAATTTGGTCCCTTCAGTCTTGCCATTCTGAATTCTTTGTGAAGTTGTATTAGTCCACAGTAGCTTTCTCAAGTTCTCAGTAATGTCTTCATATAATTACCGTTTTTTCTTGTCATCTTTTCATTTTACGTCCAGCTTTAGTGTCCTCATGAGGTAATTCTCATTCTTTTTCTTTATTGAGTCTACCCTTTCTTCAGTCTATACCTTTATCAACATTTGACTTCTTTCCTTTAAATCTCTGGCATGTGAGAGAAAGAAAGTTTTGCTGTGCTTTTCTTCTTGCCTCTCTTTTAAATGTCTTTATCATTTTATTTAATTCATTCTTTTAATATCTTTCATCTGCTTTTGTAGTTCTTTGTAAACTCCTATTTGGCTAGTCTAGCTTTACCATTCCTTCATTGATTTCCTCCATGAACATTCTGGCTATGAAGTCGACCCTCTCTCTTCTCTACAGAAACATTGTATAAAAAAAAGGTTTGGAAGTAGGCTTTGCTAGACCATCAATTTTGTTCTATTCAAGGCTTCTACGTGGTTTTCAGATCCTTCTTTCTCTGTTTTTGGAAAGCAACGTCTTCAGAAAGATTATTATGTCCATCTGCATTTTGAGTGTCTAAAAAAATTTTGCAGCCCCTTAGTTTTTGATATAGTAATAATAGCCCATTGTATTTTTAAGAACCTTGGCTCATAATAGAAAACCTATGTCAAGAAACAGAAAAAAATTATAATCCTACATAGCCACATGAAATAATTTTCAGTTTCTATGAAGGGTGAAATTTTCCAGAGCTTAAGGAAGAATCAATTTTTCTACCAACTGGGCAAAGAAAATATAATACCGTACAATCCTTGGAATGTGAGAAAAGTAGCATATTGCTTGTTAAGTCTTCAGAATTAATTTTAATTGAATGTTTAATTGAATGCTAATTATATACAAGAACAAGAAACTTAAATTTTATTAATAAATAACTAATGTACACATAACTGCAATGTAAATTTTAAAGGTAAGTGAAATCAAATAACTTTTTGTGTTCATAGCTTCACACCCACTGCCACCATTGGTCACTTAATATCTTATCAGTTGTCCATACTTTTTCCAAAATGTGGCTAAATTAAGTCTTTACTATGAAAAAAAAAAAAAAACCAAACAAAACCCAAAACATTTTGATGCCATGCCTGCCTGAAGTCTTCCTGTCAATAAATTAGTGACACAGAGAATATTTATTTAATTAGTAAATGTAGGATGATGTGCTGCATAGCCCACATACCTTTGCTACTTGGGTGCCTCATATAAAATTGTAGAATGGTTTGGTGTGGAAGGGACCTTAAAGATCACCTAGCTCCAATGCTCCTGCCATAGGCAGGGACAATTTCCACTGAACCAGGTTGCTCAAAGCCCCGTACAACCTGGCCTTGAACACCTCCAGGGATGGGGCATACACAACTTCTGTGGGCAACCTGTTCCAGTGTCTCACCACCCTCACAGTAAAGAATTTCTTCCTGATATCTAATCTAAATCTACACTCTTCAATTTTATAAAGTTTAAAATGTATTAGTTCATCAAAAATTGCATTTATATTTTCTTATTATGGTTCTTACACATAACCATTTTCATTTTAACTGAAGCCCTAACCAGCAATGCAATAAGAAGGCAGTGTTTTTACTTTTGTATTTCCTCTGTAAATATACAATGGTGATACTGCTTTATTTCACAGCAACAGAGGTTTCGCAATGAATCACAGCATCTCAAAATTGTATTTTCTTTCTTGGAAACAATCAGCTGTTGTACAGTAATTTGCAGTAATGCTTAGAATACTTTTGGTGAGATCTCATGACAGGTATAAAATTAACCTCAAGTCACCAGTGTGTGTTATATTAGCTCCTCTAATGGCCTGCAGTCAGCCTACCTTGGTTTCTGATCTTGTTAAATCCAAGAAGCTAAACAGCTTCAGACTGATTACTTGATTCGGTGACCTCCAAGGAACATAAAGTGCCACAGAGAATGGTATTAGTAGTTTAGCAGGAACTGTTTTGCCTCTGAGTCAATACAGAGCTATAGGCTCAGCATGGAGCTAGAAGAGTTATATGCTATTGGAGCTTTTCTGGAAATTACATTATTCAGTTTCTGACTGTCTTGCAAATTCAAGTCTTCATGTCCCTATTCATTGTTGTACTCAGTGTCCCTTCTGAAGTAAAATACATATACTAGCAATGTATTTTGATTCTACTTGTTTTCTGTGTAAATTTAAATACCAGAAAATAATTTAATAATTGTTAATGTAAGTAAGTCTACATTTCTAACTAGCTCATTTCTCTTCTCCATTGCACAGTTAGGTAGTATAGTACAATGCTACTTTTGATCCTCTAAACCAAAGTTGCCGCAGAGTGGAAGCAATTTTTTGTTATCCTGCAGTTGTTTTAGAAAACCTCAAGAAGAAGGTACACACAAAAAGGTCATTTGCATTGTCCTGTCACATTCAGAGAGGCTTTAGAATTATATGTTCTGATGCAAAATTTCCAAAATTTTGAATTGTGATCCCAAATTTACAGTGCGTGCTCACCCATACTTTCTCTATGCAGTATATATTGCTGGGTGAAGTAGTCTCTGATCGTCCAAAATGTAAAATAGGATATTCTTCTTAGCCTAAAACTTCTTAAACTTCTAGTTCCAAATGATCCCACAGGAGCACACACAGAATGTTGAGAACTCTTGTGATTACAGTGCATTCTTTATGGAATTTTTTGGGGGGGTTTACAATATTTTTTTTTTAATGAGTGCTAGACAAAGAATGAAAATCTATTGAACTTCCAAAGCCCAATTCAAGAAAGAGATACTTCTTCCACGATCTGTTAGGACTTAACAATGAAGAAATGACTGAACATAGCATCTATTACCCCTTTTGGAACCATAGTTTTCCTAACTCAAACATTTGAGGTGGGACAGCCAAAGACATTCTCACTATTGAATTTATGTGCCTTTTGTAAAGAAGACCTAGATAGCAACCTTTTACTCCTTCATTCCACACCTCCTTTCTCCTAACTGTATTTTCATCAACCATATATTTATCAGTCTCTACATTATTCAGAGGAGAACTCTGATATAAAGCCAGCCCATTTCAGTTAAACAACCTTTCCACCACTGAAATTAAGGGAAATAGTGAAGAACATACACGTGTAAACTGAGAATGAAATAGGAATCTGAATAGACTAAAACGAAGACAGCTTTCAATAACCCGGAAAAACTGGCATTATAGAGGAAAGACTAAGGTTAATTGCATGTTGTTTATGGGAGAAACAGAAAAATTAAAGAAAGAAAAATGTGAAACTACTTTACAGAAAATAATGGTTTTGTTGTGTTTGAGTGTTAAAGATAAACAGAATTTCCTACCTCATCTTTTCCTGATTTTTTTTTTCTTTTTTCTCTTTAGTGACCTATTATCTTTTTTTTTCTGTAATCTTTTCAGTTTGTGCGGAGTTCTTTGATTTTTATTTTTTTTTTATTGTGATATTTTCACAATCTGAATACATCTATCCATCATTGCAATTATCTTGAAAAACTCCACATATAGTTAAATAAAAAGACCTAAAAAAAAGTATGAAGTGAATAACAGAAGAATCTCAAGAAGTATTCAGACAATATTAACATTCTCTAAAAGCATTATGATAGCACTTTTTTTAAACTGGCAAATTAATATACATCTTAATCCAGGAAACTGGATTACCAAATTTTAATATAGAGTTAATCAGGTTATGCTGGCCTAGTCATTAATACAAAAATAACTAGTTTAGGAGCTGGGATTAGAAAACCTGACTGCAAGTCCTATGATAAGTTCATTGAACATCGTCAGTCCTTCCTTTTCTCATCTTTGGCATTTTTTCATAAAACTAGACTTCCTGCAAGAAGGTTGTCACCTCAATAACTTCCTTTTAACTTTAAAAGCTAACATTATCTGGTAAATGTGTTCCAGAGCTGAAAAAAGAATGAATAAACCCCTCAAATATCTGGCTATGTGTGAAATTTTTTTCAGTAAATTTTACCTATATGTGATTATGTACTGATAATGAGATTTGATATCATCCTCATCATATTTACATATATTTCTTACCCAACTTGTCTCTATGTAACAGGCACCATTACAATAGTTTCCTTATCTTTTAGCAGCCAGGATCTGAGAACAGTTGGATGATTCATTCAGTGACTCTTAACACTATCTGAAAAGAGAACAGCTGCCAATTTTAAATTCCTTGTTACTGAATTTCCAGCTTTGTGCCTTATTTAGGAGTATCTGGAACAGGTAATGCTGAAGAAATTATGTTCCCAAAGAATTAGTTGCATAAGTGTCACAAATTCAAAAGTAGTAACAAGCTGGTATAAGGTTACATGACAGCTATATAGTTAAGTGCTCTCTAAACCAAATACAAATGTGTTTGTATTCCTAGTCAAGGTGTCAGTCTATTATAGAATAATTCGCAGATCACTGAAGTCAGCTAGCACCTGCCTGTCCATGGACTTAGTAAGGTTTTATCTCAACCCCACTCCTTCTTACATTCATCCCTTACATTTTTGATAAAATATTGAATATGTCTTTTGCCCTCTGTGTTATTTAGGGTTGGTTGTTTTTCTTTTTTTCCTTTAGAGGTTTCTCATTTCTTCACTATGTTATGTTGTCCTCATTGTAATAGCTAACTTCCTTACTTTGAAGCTTTTTTTACTAGGCTAACTCTTGGTTAATAGTTTTGCCTGTTTTTCTTCTCTTAAGAGTATAGCAGGTATTATCAGTTTCAATTTAATCCATTGCATAGTATCTCTTTCTCTGCATTTCCTGTGGCAAAAGTACTCCTTTCCAGGCTTAGATAGGACTTATTTCTCAGTCCTGCAGTACAATTTATCTGCTTTCATACTGAGACTTTGTATTGCTAGGGATTTCTAGCAGTTACCCCCTCGTGGTAACCAATTTACACGCAGTCAAACCAATTTAGACATGTTCCTTTCAAAATTATATGGAGCTTGCAATATTGTTAGTAATATTTCCTTCTTCATTTTTCAATTAACACAAATAGCTTGTCCAAAATCAACATTTATATGTGTCCAGAATTAAAGGTATACTAAACCCCACATTTTGTATGAGATGGAGTGTTTAATGAATAAAACAAAAATTAACATGCTGCCTGGTATTTGAAGAGAGTTCCCTTACATTTATTTACATGTTTTGAATGTGTGTTAAATTTGTTTGGTTCTTCTTCTTATATGTGCATAGTTGACAACCCATAGTTATTTACATTTTTCTATTATAATTGTAATCTATCATTAGAATTATACCTAGAGAAGTTGTCGTCTATGTTAATATCCTTTGCGAGTGATCAGCTGACAGTTTGTCATAGACTGTATGTTTTGTACCAGAGCATGCAGTCTGAGAACCAGGTTCTCACTGGTTGTATAACACGACCCTCCTGGCATGCCACACATGCTGTGTGGGACCTCATTTTTAAGTGCAGAATAACTTGTAGAAGTCTAATGAAACACATACAGGAGAATATTACATTCCAGACGTTTTAGATTTTCTATGTCGTTATGAACGTTTAATGGTCTCCTATACATATAATAAGAATAGTTATTAATGTTAGTTAAAAAAAAATAGAAATTGATCTTTCAATTCTGCTATTTCATAGGTCTTGTGTCTGACTTTTATTTACTCATTTTTTTAATCAATCTCTAAATTTTAAACCTCTGAGATTTTAAATAGTTAATCGCTTCTTTTTCTTTCCTTCAAAGGAAAACTAATTTATTCTGTGAACTTTCATCCTTGAGGCCTTTTTCAACCTTTATTTTAAACTGAACACCAACTAATAACACAACATAAGGAAGAAATCCTTGCAAATTGGCAGCTGAAATAAATCTAGATTTAAATAAAATGATTGCTTTGCTACCTTGTTGAATGCAAAGAATATTTCTATGTCATCTCTGAAACTGTTTCATAAGTGGGAAAAAAGTAGACATGAAGTTAAGAGCTCTCTTGGGAAGAGAACTTAAGAGCAAGGATAAGATATCTCACTATTCACTGTATTAGGAAATCAGTAATTCATTTCCTCACTTCTCTTCTTTGTTGAGTGTAATTATGACTATAAGTCCTCTGCAGGATGTGGTCAGCTGGTATCTAGATGCAGACCCAGTCAGAGCAACAAGGAAGCTAAGTCAAGGGACTGTTTGTAGATCATCCACTAAGCAAAGAATCTCAGCCTGGGAGCTAATACTGTTTCTGTGTCCATATTTCTTTTGAATTTGGACACTTCAGGGGTTCAAGCAATGACTACCAATGCTCTCCTTAATAAGCTGAATTAGAAGTGTCTGAAGTTATGCCATAGAATACATTCTCTTACGTTCATCAGTAGAAATTAAAGAGATCTTTTTGGTGAAAAAAAATCTCTTGGGAAAAATAGAGTTCTTAAAGGCAAGCATCTTCTTTGTATCAGCAGAAGAATTTATTTAATGTATTTAAGAATGTATTTAAGAAATAAATACATAAATTTTCATAACTTAGTTGTACCTAAGGAGCAACCTCTATCTGAGAGATATACAATGGTTATTCCCATGAGATAAAAGATCCTGAAGCAAGACAGTGCCTTCAAAGCTTGGCTTACTGAGAGTGGAAGCAATTATAACTGGGAAGTAGGTTAGGGGATTTTGAGGTTTTGGGGAAGTTAACCATGACTTTGGTTCTCAAGAGGGAAGAACAGCTAAAGCCTCAAATTTTGTTGGTATTCCCAGGCTTCAGAATGTGAACAATTATCCTGTTCACTATGTACGGTGTTTATGTTTCATCATTTATTGAATATCTAGAAACACTATTTTGTGAAACTACAAATAAAGTTGTAACATGCTATATAAATCTTACTTTAACACATACCACTCTCCAGCCCCTAAGTCAAATTACATTATTTTATTATTGAACCTTTGTATTTCTGACTTTTCACTTTTTAAATGAAAGCATGTTTGGGTAATGCTTATCAATGAGATGGATTTACAAAAGTAATTTCATTAGATCTAAATTAGGTGTGTGTTATCATGAAGTACACAACATCCACCATTGCTGAGAAAGATACTTTCCACTCTTTGCCAAGAGGCCAACTATGTGTCCTACCAAAACTACCTCATTGCATAAGATTTCTTCTTATTTGTATGGTTCCCACAGAATAACAATGAAGGGATGTAAGTTCCATTAGCTCCAGAGCCGGTGAACTGTGCTGCAAACTGCAAGATCCCATGCTGATAAATATATGTCAACTAATAAGTTTAGTATAAGACATATATAGTAGGCTGATAGAATCATTCTGTCTAAATGGAATTATGCTTATTACAACACAAAAAGATTAGACTTGGGATTTCTATTAATGATCTTGAATCTTGAACTGGTTGACACTGGGATGCAAATATACATTCCCAATGTTAGCCACTCATCTACACAATTCTTAGGCCAAGAAAACTCATGAGGAAACTAATTCAGTTACTTTTTTTGCTATAGCACAGAACATGGGTCTTGCAATTTCTTTTTGCTTTTACTTTACCCAGTTGCTTACCTGTTTCTAGTTATTGCAGACAGTTGTCATGTAAGAGTCAGTTCTTCTAAGGACTGGGTTAGAAAGGCAAGATTCATGCAATCGCTTACAGCATGATCCACTCAAAGAAGACTCATTTTTCCTTACACACAAATAAGTGTAGTGTTTGTGGTAACTTTCACGTTAGCACCATGACATATCCTAAAACAGTTGCTTGACATACACCAAAACTGTTTCTGAATACTAAACAAACATGACATTAAGGACTTGAATACATCTCTCAACTCTAGTAGCAATATAATCCTACTGTGTAATGAAAATGCTTCAGTTTCATTGAACAGTATGTATCTTGGTCTAAATCATCTTTAGTATAAATACAGTAAAAGGCACAGTAATTTAGTTCTAAAAGGAAATAGCCATTATCTTATTCTACAATATACACCCTGACTTCAAGGCCTGTCCAGGAGGCAGCGATGGAGAAAGAGCTGGCAGTGGTAAACCTACAGCACTAGCTCAGGCAGGAACTGAAGGCCCAGGGTTGAGCTTAACAGGGGCTCTTGGACCAATGGGCTAGTAGACAACAGGTCCAGAAGAATTACTTGTCTAGTCAGGTCAGAATCATCTGTATTACTTCCACCTGCCACATTGCCATTCTCAGAGATGTTAGGGTAACTGAAGTCTCCTATGATACAAAGGTCTGTGGTTTTACACAACTTCCTTGAGCTGTCTGAAGAAGTTTCATCTATGTCTTCTTCTTGATCTGGTGACCTTTAGCAGACACTTGTTATGGTGTCTGTCATGGTCATCTGTCCTCTGATCCTTGCCCATAAGGTAAGGTACCCTTACCCCGATGGATACACCCCCCATAACATGTTCTTAGCATTTAGCTTCTTCCTAGGTTAATGCACCGCCTGCACCCTTCACCTTTCCTGCCTGTCCCTCCAAGAAATCCCTCTTCCATCCATCACCACACTCTAGCCATGAGAGCTGTCTACAGCTGTGCACAAACTTTTAATTCCTCCTGACTCCCAGGTAACATATGTTTGCATAACTCTATTTGAGGTGGATCCTCTTCACTGAAAAAATCAAGGAGATACCACCTATGCCTGCCTGTGATATGCCCTTTATATCACCCTCAGAGCTCTGCAGTCGCTATGACCATGCTAAGGGTTAACTCAAGAGTATCACTGGTGCCTATGTGGCTGATCAGAAAAGGCTAACAGCACAAGGGCTTGCTGATCCTGAGCACTTTCTCCACACTATCCCAGAAAAAAAAGCCTCCCAGGAGCAACAAATCTCCCAAGACAGCAGTGGAGTCCCCACACCTCACAGAGGTGTAGTGTCCCCTGCACTTCCACTGTGACATCCGTCCTTCCATTTTTCACCATGCTTTGATTATTACTCCCTGACAAATCTAACATAAGGTCCTTCTCACTGGCTTAGCAAGCATATAGTCATCAAAATGTGAAGCCGTGCACTTGCTTGTTCACTTTTAAATTGTAAGCGATAGATACTAATAACCTGTAAACAGTGCATTCAGTCCTATCAAGTAAGACGGGCTTAAGCACCAGACTTGCAAGTAGTCTTTGCAACTTGAAGAGAACTTGTTTTACAAAACTGTGAGGGCTAAAGCCATACGTGAGTGATTACTTCTGTGTAATATTACAATATCTCGATGCCTGTTTTATGCTTGTATTACTGTACTGTGTTTCTACTCAACTATTTTCCAGACTTGAACCTTTAGATGGATTTCCCCCCTCATTGTGTGTGTCTGCCTCAGGCTTTATATGTGTGCTTTCTATTTGGGATGTTTTTGCTCTTGGTGGGTGGAGGTTGAGACAGGAGGGAGATGCAGACATTTTTAACATTGAGGTTTGCGCAAAATATGCTAGCTTGTATTTTTAAGAAAACAGTAATAATAGAAATACTCTTTTGAGAAGCCCTGACAGCTCCATGCTAGAGGTTGCCCTGACATACAGGGTTCATTACGTCATGGTTAAACTGTTAAACTGATATGAAGTGCACAGAAATCTTGATTGATGTGGTTTGGTGTTCTGGGTCATGTATAGAGTGAACTCATGATCTCATTCAAAAAAAAGGCAGCCTTACAATACTATGCTGGACAAGCCATGGGCAGGAAAAGTGCAGAAATTTCCTTTTAGAGTGCCATCAACTAGAAATTATAGAAGAGAAAAAGACATCCTTATTAGTTAAACATCACAACATGATTGCTTGTCCAATTTTGTTTAATATATTCATTAATGACCTGGATGAGGGGACAGAGTGTATCCTCAGCAAGTTTGCTGATGATACCAAACTGGGTGGGGTGGCTGACACCCCAGAGGGCCGTGCTGCCATCAGGCATGACCTGGACAGGCTGGAGAGCTGGGCAGAGAAGAACCTAATGAGGTTCAACAAAACCAAGTGCAAGGTCCTGCACCTGGGGAGGAAGAATGCTAGGCACCAGTACAGGTTAGGGGCGGACCTGCTGGGAAGTAGTTCTGAGGAGAAGGATCTGGGGGTTGTGGTAGACAGTAAATTATCCATGGCCCAGCAATGTGCCCTTTTTGCCAAAAAGGCCAATGGAATCCTGGGCTGCATAGGGAAGAGTGTGGCCAGTAGGTCGAGGGAGGTCATTCTCCCCCTCTATTCTGCACTGGTGAGGCCACAACTGGAATACTGTTTCCAGTTTTGGGCTCCCCAGTTCAAGAGGGACAGGGAGCTGCTGGAGCGAGTCCAGTGAAGAGCAACTAAGATGATTAAGGGCTTGGAGCATCTGCCTTATGAAGAAAGGCTGAGAGAGCTGGGACTCTTTAGCCTGGAGAAGAGAAGGCTGAGGGGAGACCTTATTATGGCATACAAGTATCTAAAGGGTGGGTTGAAGGAGGATGGAGCCAGGCTCTTTTCAATGGTTCCAAGTGACAGGACGAGGGGCAATGAGCACAAGTTAGAATACAGGAAGTTCCGTTCAAATACACGGAAAAACTTCTTTACGGTGAGGGTGACAGAGCACTGGCACAGGCTGCCCAGGGAGGTTGTGGAGTCCCCTTCTCTGGAGATTTTCAAGACCCGCCTGGATGCAGTCCTGAGTAATGTGCTCTAGGCAATCCTGCTTTGGCAGGGGAGTTGGACTAGATGATTTCTAGAGGTCCCTTCCAACTCTGAAAATTCTGTGATTCCGTGATTCTGTGATTGCTGCAACTAAAGAACAGGCAAATACAAATTACACTGCAAGGAGTAGGGGAGTATTGTATTTCTGTTGGTGCTGGTAGGAAGTTCAGCTAGAACTCTGGGCAGAGTTGTAGTCTTAGAGAAAGAGCTGTTGAAAGATTAATTTAAAATGTGCAGGAAAGCTGTGTATTGAAGGAAGGAGCTTAACCCCTTAACTTTGAGGGGGGAAAAAAAGCTCAATAGTTTCTGTAGAAGCATTGAGTTTAGAGGAAAAGAGAAAGCTGCTAGTGCACAAGTACATAGGCATGAATATTCTATGGAGAATGTATAAACTGGAAAATGTGTTTCTAACCATCATTGGTTTAAAAACAGCATTCTGTAGAAGTAATAATCTAATGGATTGTAAAACAGTGATATTTTTATGAGAGCTTTTGTAAAGCACAGTTGACTGTAATAGCAGGACCCTGTTATTCAGTGACCTGAGTTGTTCCTCTCAACGATATGCAGTGCAAGTATGGAATAAGAAAAGAGTAAGGAGCTTTAATCAGGTAGAGAAGGAGAAGAAAATGACAGCCTGGGTGAGAGTGAAGGTGGGATAGGGACAAAAGCTTAAAACTGAGAAACATATCAGTTTTCTGGTATCAGAACTAAAAGAGGTGAGAGCAGAAGAGGGAGTGAAAGAAATAAACAAAGGACAATGCCTGATTAGATTGAAAACCTAACAGATTGTTCTGGAGGATATCTTTCTCTTTTCAGTTTTTGTACATATTCTTCTGTCATATTGATTAGCTATTGAGAAAACAAAGTCAAATCTGTCCTGTTTTAATTCATTCCCTTTGTGTATGCACATTGTAATAAGTTTTCTGATCACTTATCTTCCTTCCTTGCCTGACTTCCTGCCTGCCTCCATTCCGTCCTCCCTTCATTTCTTTTTCCTCTCCTCTTCTTTTCAGAATATGACCAAATAGCACCTGCACTTCCTCAGCACAAAGAAGTAAAAGCTTCTACCACTTCTATAACATATAAACTAATTCACATGAGTTGGACAGCCCTGGCCACACTGTTTTTCCTAGTGCTTTGGTTTTTTTTTATGCAAAAGGAAATACACTTTTAACCAACAATCTCCTAAAACTGAGGCATATTATTGTCCCAAAGAATTCATCACCATTTGTAAGTCTGCTACATGGCAAGAGTCATGCCAAAAATGTACCAAAACATGGTCATATATGCTCTGCTGATAAGATACATTTTCCATAACTAGGATCTTGATGAAGAAGTGTCAGAGAGAGGTTCTCCATTACCTCAAAGGTACACTTCAGCAAGTCAGGCAGTCTTTTCCCATGGTTACATGCAGGTGTAGCATTTGCTGTTCAGCAAAGAATTGTCTGGCATACTCAGATTTGTGGCATTCCCTTGCCTGCTTCCTCTTGGTGTTCAAAAAATACATACCTGTAAAAAGAAACAGTGGTAGTTGCAAGAGTAAAGTAGCATTTTAGTAATTGCATCAGAATTTCTACAGGCAATTTTTAATAATTTTACGTGTTCTTTATACTTTTAAAACTAAATGAATATCGTATACCTAAATTTTTTACAAGAATAATCCATTTATGATGAAATTAGCAAAGAATTGACAAATCATCTGGTTGACCAATAATTCCCTTTTTTAGTGCAACACAAAAAGGCATTCTACTGTATATGTACCAGTAACTTGTCATGAATCTAGAGCTGAGTAAAGACTCTAGAATATAATATTAGCAATTGCCTTTGAATAGCAACCCTAGACCATCCTTGGTCTCTCTTGATTTTTCTGCAAGGAAAAATTGCTGATTTTTAATTTATAAATTGTGAAAATTATGAGTTGCAACTAGCTGCATACTTACTCAATTTTAAAAAATATCCTAAGAAACAGTGATCTTCTGGCAAATATCCCTATCTGAAATACTACTCTTGATGTTTAGAATAAATGACTTAAATAACAATGTCGCGCAATGTCTGCATTTCTTTGTTTATTTGTTTTGAGGTGAAGGGGTTTTTCGTTCTTTTTTAAGTACTGAGAACTCTAGTCTCACATCAAATGAAACATTGAATCAAAAAAAAAAATTATTACAATTTCAGGATTTAAGAGGAAATTTTTTTAATACCTCACAATAGGTGATCCAATTACAGTATGCAAAATAATACCTTGCCATTCAAAAGTCGTGAGTACCACTGAAGTTGCTAGTTAAAAGCAAACCTTTTTGTTTTATTTGTTTTAAAGCATCATTTTTAGAAATGTTTTGCAGAAAGTTTTCTTCTTCTCTGAAGTATCACAAAGGAAACACTTGTCTTTTGTACTCTGAAAATTTTTACATTTTTTCTTAATTCAGATGTCTTTGTGACTTGGGTTGGGATTTTTTTTTGGGGGGTAGGGGAGTTGCTTTGGAGGTTCCCCCTCCTCTTTCTCCTTTAGCCAAGTAAGACGTATCCCAGAAGATTTCAATCTTAGTCTGTGACCACCAGTCTCTAGTGAGTTCTAACCCATTTCTCTGTTTAAAATACCTATTACAGCAATGTATGAGAGTTCCAAAATCCAGCTCAAAAAGCGAAAATTGCATATGTTCTTACAAGTTTTGGTGTAGGAACAAATTATTTTTTATTCTATATACACATCATTTTGACTGCAATTATTTGGGTTTTTCAATTAATATGAAAAAAAGAGATGTAATATTGTCCCTTCTTCCAGAATTAATTGGCTGCCTTCATGATACTCCTTCAAACAATTACTAAGAGAATAAGACTGAAAATTGTGTTAGTGAAGGCATGCTAAGCAATCTGTGAGAAAACATGTTATTTGCTATGGTAGCTCCTCCCTTTGCAGTCAATGGGGGAGTTGTGATAGATTGTGTAAACAATTCTGCTCCATGGAAAACTTTCTTTAAATGATTTATTTGCTATTTCAACTTTGATTTTTAATGTGCTTTCTATATTTAATATACAGGAAGGTGCTGTCAAAGGAATAATAACAACCACTTTAACGAGGTATATATAATTAGGACTGTCTGCTCTGATTGATAACAATAAATCTTTAACCAAACTTCCACACATTTGTTTCCTGTTAGGCTACTGCACTAACCTTAGTTTTCAGCTGGTATTTATTTATCTGCTTGATGCAGCACTTTGCCTGCATTTGTTGCTTTGGTGTTTACCCAGTTTTCAGAGAGTGAGAAGGGATTTTGAATTTCAGAGGAGCTTAACCTTGCTATGTTTACACCATTATTAAAACCAGGTGGCGTACACGGCGGTCAACAACTTCTCAAAGGAAACATTATAGCTAGTATTGTGTTTTGCCAGATCAGAGGCAAGAGCATTGCTTTCTCAGAAACTGCTTTCTCAGTAGGAACCAGGAAAGGTTTTTGTTTCTTTGCAAAGCAGGAGTGTCTTGCCTCTTTGAATCAGTGTACTTAGTAGTGCTTAGTAGTGTCTTGCCTCTGTATGAGTTTCACTCCCTCTGATTCCAACCATTCCTTTAAACAGTGTTACTTTGCTATAGAGGAGTCTGGTTTTTAAGTTTATTTCTTATGGAATTCAAGTTTAAATTTGATAAAGGCAAATGTTCCTAATACTGCAATTTGTGAGCAAGTTTTTCCATTGAATTTTAAAAAACATACTCAGAGAAAATGTTGTATGCATAAATACCTTACTTCTTGTAGCATGTTTATTGTACACACAGGACAAAATTTTGTTTCATTGATATGCTGGGGAGACATTCAGCGAAAACATAGCTCTTATCTTGAAGTTCCATAGGAAGCGCTGGTTTGCATTGCATTTGTGACCAGCTGTACTGAAGAGTAATATCTTCATTTGTGGGTGTACGAAGTAATTAAGTAATCAGTTCAAAAGTGCTGTTTTCTAGATTTGAAAAAGAAGATATTTTCCCTGAATGTTAATATGGTTTAAAGGCTCTGGGCTAGACTATAAACTCTTTTTCTCAGTTGCAACTTTCAGAAAAAACCAACACGCAGAATCTACAAATGCCATAGAATATTTTCAAGACAGTGTCTTCACATTTTATCTCAGTTGCTACAATCATTTCTCAATAGAGAGGCTTTAATAGGGGTTTCTACCAGTAAGAACAGTGAAAGCAAGTCCCAGATATCCTGTCATAAATATGCCAATAAGGCTTTAGTGGAAATATGTATAAACATTCAGTATCACAAATAAATTCAATAAATGCTGGCTTAAAAGAGTCTAAAAATGTGTTATTTAGTAGTAATGATACAATTTTAGCAGTTGTCTTACTAAAAAAAACTTAGTTTGCTCCTACGTAATATGGAGCAAGCCTAATACAAATTAAGGTAAACAATACATAGCAGAAACTCAAAATGGCTATCTTATGGCAGTATTTTAGGCTTTAAACAAAAGTCAGTAGATTAGTATCAGATGTATCCTATTTCATTTTTAAACATACCTTCAACAGAAGGTTTGAGGTTTTGTAGGATGGAGGAGTAGTATCTTTAATCTGACAATACGACAGTGCCCAAAATACAGAAGTTATATGACTGAAGTTTTAAAACAAATGGAAGACTGATTAATACCCAAATTAAGACTAGGACTTCAAGGGTTAGATAGTGTCCCATAAATAACTGCACGTGATTATTAATTTCAGACTCTCATACCTCATCTTAACACTTGGGTTTAAATAGCTCCAGATGAACTTTGTGCAAAACAGATGAATGCTAGCATCTGACTAAATAACTCATCTATACTTACGATTTAGGATACTAAATCTAAGACCTCAGAAATGAAAAGCCAGTTGCATCATCTGTTCTTCTAACACAATCTGGTCACATTTTGATTTACAGCTAATTGTTCTGCACAGTTTTTTCATAACATTTTTCATAGAAATACTCCAAAAGAACATTTTTTTTTTTTTTTACTTTACTTTACTGTGTCTTCTGTTCTTTGCACAATGTAAGCTCCCTTCTTTCTGTTAGTAATGGAGACGCAAACCAGAAAATGTAGAGTGAAATTACTTCTGGTGAACGGAACATGCCTCTGTCTTTGGAAGTTTGTTGGTTTTCAGGTGTTTAATTATATGGGACAAATATGGAGTGTATTCCAAAGAAGTATCAGTATAAAGTAAGGCTGCTACAGGTAGATTTAATATGCATTCTTGCTATTTGCATGTTGAGTTCTTTGCATCTATGCTTTTCCATTCATCACAAATGAGTATTTTTCCAAGAGCTGAGTAATTCTCCAAGTATTCACACTCTTTCCTCTTCTAAAGCTGTATAAACAAAACGTTACAGGCCAAATTGTGAAAATTTCTTGACTTACTTTGAATTCATGTAAGTTGCATTTTTTTTATCTCTGACTGAGTTTCTTCAACATAGTGACAGATCTTTATAGAAAAACAGGATTTATAGATAACAGCAAGGATGTGTTGGTGATCGTTAGTTAGTTATTGGGCACAGAGGACTAGACGACAACTGTTGATGAATGCCCCTGACAGCATATACATAACTCTCTGAGAATCTGTTGTTTGTTGCAAATATGTTTATATTCATTAATAATGAATATTTTAGCTCCTTCCTTCAGAGAATTGACCTTCTGGGAATGTATTTTTCAAAATTACTTTACCATTTGGATATTTCCCCCCTCTATAGTTTTATAGCTCTTTCATTATTTAATTCAATTGTAGTTTTATACATTTTTACTAATCTGTTGATTGGCCAAAAATTCATTTCGGCAACACATCCCTGTGGGAAGGAAGTGACTCTGCATTCATTGGAAGACTTTTGTTGTCTTGACTATATGAATCATTGCAGTAACTACTCTAAGATTTTATTTCTGTTTTCTGTTTTTCCTCAGAAGCACATTTCCCAGACAGTCTTTGTTTCTGCTTTCTTCAATCTCAAGTCTAAAGACTCAAAGTGACTGTTTATTAACACCTTTAATGCCTATGTTCTTCTGGAACTGAAACATATTAAGTTACATTAATTTATCATTTAATTTAATTTTCTATCACTACACATTTTCAAAGTTCCCAGAAGGTCAAATAACATGCATTTTGTAACATAACACTTGAATACAGAGTTAAATGCAACAACATTCCATAAGACCATCCTTCTATGAATCAAATTAAAACTAAAGACCAGTGTACCAATGATTTGTCCCTGAATCCAAGTATCTTTCCAATCACAAGATCAGAGTTTTGTAAAGTTAGGTTTTGAGAGCTGTGGAGAATCAACATCCCACAGCTTCATTACAGTGAATTCTACTATAACTTACACTGGTCATTACTTCAGCTAACAGAGATGGCCCCCAGAGGCAGCATTTTGTGCAGAAGTGGAAGTAAAAATTCTGAAGACAGAGTTTGTGTGTTCAGCAATGGTGGGAATGTGCCCACCATTTTGCAGTGGTACAGGGTCCCCTGGCACCCCCCAGGTAAATCAGAAGTCTTTACCCAGCATGAGCTCCCATGGGAGGCAGTAGTTCTGCGGGTCAGGGGCTGCAGTGACCTCTAGGACCTCTAACTGGAGCCACAGGCAGTAGTCTCAGTACTTGCAGGAGGCATGCACCGGTAGAGGGTTTGCAACATAAGTAATGGAGCTGTGGGAAGAGGCCAGTGGACCATACAGCATCAAGGATAACGAAAAGGAGATGGACCTAATGTCTCTCAAGACACTGTAATACAAAAGCCTGAACCTTCAGCTGCACTAAGAAGGGACAGGCAACACTTGTGCATGTCAGGCTGGGAAATGGAGACAACTGGGCTGGTAAAGGCTGGGAGCTTGCAAACTCTGGCACCAGGAGTTCCTGCTCCACCTGGATCTATGACCTGCACAGCAGGTTCAGGACCCTCGCATAGGCAAGGGCAGGGACTTCTGCCAAACGAAGCCTCTGAGCTGCCTGTGTCTGAGACCTGTGAGAGCACTGGCAGGACAGGGCAAAAAATGGTGGTGGGAGACTCCCTGCTGCAGGGATGGAGGTTGCTCTGCTGACTCAGCCTGCTAGCAGATGACATTTGCTGTATGTTGGGGGTTTTGGTCCAGGACATCATGGATAGACTGACAAGGTTTGTCCAGCTTATCAGTTGGACCGAGTATTATTCCACCTTTCTTCTCCATGTGGGCACTAGCAATACATCCACAAGATTAGGACCTCATAAGGAGTGACCACACAACTCTGGGGAATGAGAATGAAGGGCTTGCGCCTGGTGGTTTCTCCTGGGTCTTGGTGAATGGGAAGGACCTGGGGAGGAATGGATGGATCTTGGAGGTCAAAAGCTGGTTGCACATTTCGTGTTGGCAACAGAGTTTTAATTTTTATGACCATATGACCTTTTTGAGGATTGTTTGAAAGAAAAGGGAACCAACTGACCAAGCAGGGAAAAGCATCTTCGTAATCAGGCTGGGTAACCTCAAAAAAAGAGCATTAAACTACAAACAAAAAGGGCAGGAGATAATGGCCAACAATCCAATGAGGAAGCATTGGACCAAGTTGGCAAGAAGTGGACTGATGTAAATACTAAGGACTTTGTAAGCAACAGCTGGAGTGCTGCCATAGATAGGTGCAGACTCTTTAGGAAGATCAGACCGGGAAGGTAAGAAGTGAGAGTTGCCCTTCATGCAAGGGAGCAGCAGGATTTATGGACCTCTTTCTTTGATGGACCAGACAAATTGGTGTGCAAACCAAAGTGGAAAACATTGTTATAGGTGTCTGCTACAAACCGTCTTGATAAGAACACACAGTTGAGGCCTTCTTCAGGCAACCGGAAGAAGACTCAGACTTGTAGGCTCTGTCTTCTTGGGAGAATTGAACCACCCCAAAGTATGTTAGAGGGACAACACAGCAAGGCACAAGTAATCCAGGAGGTTTCTGAAGGGGTTACCATCAGCTTCTTGACACAAATAATCAAAAAACCAGCAAGGGGAGATGAAGTGCAGGACCTGGCAGAGAACTGTAAGAAGAAAAAGGTGCCTCCTGTCTCCAAGACAGCAAACAGAAGTATCTAGGGAACTACATGCAAGCCAGCCCCACCTTGGTCCATGAGAGTTCATCTTGTTCTTTCAGAAAGTTTACTTCTGCTCTATTTAATATCTTTTGGTACAATGTACTTTTTAATTTTTATTTAACCTGTATGGTTTGACCTATAATTTTTTTTAAATCACGTTGAGTGTTTTGAACAGAAGGTGTTTGAAAAGTGAAAAATACTCTTGAATAAGTTTAACACCTTCTTGCAAAAAAATAATAAAAAAATGGAAATTTACATGTACAGGTAAACTATATGATTTTCTTTCATTTGATTGTAAATTCATCTGAATAGTACTTAAGGAATAACTCATTTCAGGGGCCAGGCCCAAACCACAACATGACGTTAAGCTATTACTTTTTTTCATTGATATTAACTTAAACTAGCAATACCAGGGATTTCTTAACTAATAAGTTTAGTAAATATCAAGCAACGGAAAATTGTAACAACTGTCTCAGGAAAAAGTAGAGCACCTGTATTAGTCCATTGTGTTCATAAAATTGGATCATTTGCCCTCTGCCACCACTGAGTGAAACATTTGTATTAACTCAGAGGTCAAGTATCTATTAAAATAGCGATAAATCAATCGCCACCCTCACCCTCATCCACAGAAGTACAGGAGCTCAGAAGTAATGACTGATGTTCAATGACAGCTTAGTGGGCTTTTCTGTCTCACATAATGAGACAGAAAACTTGGGTAGTTAATGAAGTGTTGTGATTTGGCCTCAGCCGGCAACAAAGAACCACGCGGCCGCTCGCTCAACTCCCACAGCGTGGGCAAAATCGGAAGAAAAAGGAAAAACTCGTGGGTTGAGATAAAGACAGTTTAACAGAACAGCAAAGGGAAGAGAAAACAATAACAATAACGCCGGTAAAGGAATATACAAACATGATTACAGTGCCACCGCTCACTGACCAGACCTGGACCGCCGCAGCCCGCTTCCAGCCACGACTCCCTGCCCCCTCCCCCGGCCAGCTCCCCCCTCCAGCCTGGGCATGGGTCACAGGGGATGGAATACCTGTGTCCGCTGCCGGTTCCTTGGGAGAACTAACCCCATCCCTGCTGGAACCAGGACATTATCCACCCCTTATTCCATACCATCTACACCATGCCCAGATCTTACAGTTCCCAATGAATTACCACCACTTTCCCCTGTCTTATATATCTATATGTACTATATACACATACAGATTTAATTCCTATAGTCTATGGGCCATCCTTCTAAAATGTTCATTACTGTGGGCTCCATCTGTGAGAACAGTCTCTCAGGGCGTGTAAGATTGTGTGTGGTGCTGGACTGGTACGTTCTGTATTTGGAGCTCGTGGCTGGTGTACCTGGTGCAGCCCACGCCCATGGTCCGCAGATTGAAGATGTAGGTCTCAAGGAAGTTGCTTGGCGCCAGCGCTGATGTCAGTTCTTATTACATCGTCACTGCACTTTACTCAGTCTCATCAAAGTCCATCTGTCATTGGCTTGGGTGATTCTTACTGTAGTACCATTGATAGGAATCATAGTAATGATGACATACAGTAGCAGTGTTATTTAGCACTTAACAGCATAAAATTTTATTCATTGGCTATTCTCACCCAAAATCAGATCCCCATGAGGTACGCACCGGACATCCCCATCCTCCTGCATCACCCACAAAGTGCACCCAGGTCCTTGTGCAAAAGCAATCCCACAGATGGGTTTGCCTTTGCCTGAGGCAGGGCTAACCCAGACTGTCTTCCCTAACATATTCTTCATGTGCACTACAGGGACTTTATCCCCTCCTACTGTACGTGGAAATTTTGACTGGGCAAGGCCAGCTCGATTGGCCGATACCCTGGCGTTGACTAACCAGGTGGCTTTTGCTAGATATGTATCCCAATGTTTGAAGGTCCCACCCCCCATGGCTCTCAGGGTAGTCTTTAGCAGTCCATTGTACTGTTCTATCTTACCCGAGGCTGGTGCGTGATAGGGGATGCGATATACCCACTCAATGCCATGCTCTTTGGCCCAGGCGTCTATGAGGCTGTTTCGGAAATGAGTCCCGTTGTCTGACTCAATTCTTTCTGGGGTGCCATGTCACCATAAGCCTTGCTTTTCAAGGCCCAGGATAGTGTTCCGGGCGGTGGCATGGGGCACAGGGTATGTTTCCAGCCACACAGTGGTTGCTTCCACCATTGTGAGCACGTGGCGCTTGCCTTGGCGAGTTTGTGGGAGTGTGATATAATCAATCTGCCAGGCCTCCCCGTATTTATATTTTAGCCATCTGAACAGTGATGTTATCATATCATAAGCTGATATTGCACATGACAGCAAATGATAATCCTGATCCCTCTCCCCGAGGTAACAAAAGGCATCACGGGGAGTACATACAGCATATAAGAATTTACATAACACAGCCACGCAAACAAACGAAGCAACATTGTAACCGGCGACCAACTAACTAATATGAGAGATGCATATAAGAAATTCGTTTTAACAAACTTTGGTCAGATCTGTCGTTTTCTCAACCCTCCGTGCCCCACGTTGGGCGCCAAAAAGGACTCTCGTGGTTTGGCCTCAGCCGGCAACAAAGAACCACGCGGCCGCTCGCCCGACTCCCACAGCCGTAGGCAAAATCGGAAGAAAAAGGGAAAACTCGTGGGTTGAGATAAAGACAGTTTAACAGAACAGCAAAGGGAAGAGAAAACAATAACACCGGTAAAGGAATATACAAACGTGTTACAGTGCCACCGCTCACTGACCGGACCCGGACCGCCGCAGCCCGCTTCCAGCCGCGACTTCCTGCCCCCTCCCCCGCCCAGCTCCCCCCTCCAGCCTGGGCGTGGGTCACAGGGGATGGAATACCTGTGTCAGCTGCCGGTTCCTTGGGAGAATTAACCCCATCCCTGCTGGAACCAGAACATGAAGGCACTGTATATTTGAACACCGTGATAAAAAGTCAGTGAGTCAGTTGATGCAAATCAAGGCATGAATCCAAGAAACTGCAGGTGGGATGAAGTGCACAGACTCTATCAAAGCTCATCACATTTGAAAGTCAAAGACAAGATTTTCTTGGTTAGAAAATTTGAAATGATGTCTGCTTCTCTTTTCCTCCATCTTTATTACCTTGTTCTGTACAGCAAATAAGAGCTATGTAGACTGACTGCATTTTATACATTGAAGTGCAAGCGTATTTTTGTTTTTTAGCTTACATGAACAGTTATTAACAGCACCCCACCACCTTTCTATTGCAATAATTCTCTGTTATTCTTTTCTTTAAATTTTCTTTGAAAGATGGTTCTTGCCTGACTTGGCAGATTTTGCCAACGCTTTTGCATTTTCCTGATAGACACAAAATGAACAATACTCTACCTCTTGTAAGATTGGGGAGGGGTTTGTCAATGTAATTATTCCACATTTCAGATGAAAGGAAGTGTCCTCATAAGATGATCACTCTATTTAGTGATGAAAGAGGCCCTGATCCCTGATGAGTGTATTTCTGCTATGTTTTCAGAGTGCAGATTTTAGCTACCTATATCGCGGACATTTCCTATAGTAGATTCAGTGGGAATAAATATTTGATTTCTGGTGTCTCATTCTCACTTTCTGAAAGTGAATCTGCCCATTTGAGACTACCCCTTAAGGAAAGTCTTTTCACATCTGTCTGTGGGATAATAACAGACTTCACCAGAAGCAGTATGTGGATTTGGGACTCTCCTAAAATATTTAGAGCTGTCACTCACTAAATCCTCCATTAGTATTGGCTGTAAAAATCTGTGAAGGACTGGAGGAAGCGCAGGCAGTTTCTTTTTTGAATGCAGCTCCTGAAATGGACAACCATCTATTTTCTATCTCTCACAGTAAACCATCAGCGTGAACTCTGTCATCTGCTCATGATGTACTGTTTCAGAGGCAATCCAGAAGAAACACTGTCACAATAGTGCTGTCTGCTGAATATTTACTGGGGGAATGAAACTCCTCATGGCATAACAAAATTCAGTCATCCAATTGCTCTTATACTACATAATCTGGCTCATCTATAGTGAGCCTAAGGATTAGGAAACTGCAGGCAAGCATTAGTATAGTTTCACTTCCTTTGGGTGTTTCTGAAATTCCCAAACAGGATAAATTTATAAGTATGAACCAAATATTATGATTTTCTACATTTGTATGATTTGTGTTTATTAATAAAAAAAAATGCAATCTAGTTATCATAATGGTAGGGTAGTATTCCTTGCCACTTAAAACATTCTGTACCCCTGTCCTTCACTGCTGTGACCATTACAGCTGTGGTCTGCTGCCATCGGCCAGCCCACTTAGCCTTTAAAAGAGCATTCATTGGTATTCAGGATCATCTTTATCTCATCCCAGGTGGATTCTGAAAGTTTTAATGTCTTAAATTAGGGTTTTTTCTGTTCTTTAAATGAAATTTTTGTATCTGATTTTCCTCCCCATTTTGAAACACACAGTAACTCTTTCATACCAAATTGTTTTCTTCATTTTTGTGCTATAGAGATTTCACCTATTTTTGTCTAACGTGGGACACACATGTTTTGGCAACTGGAGATTCTTCGGAAAGACATAATAACAAATATAAACATATCTTGGCATTTACAGTAATTAGCATAGAATAAAGAAAATCCATAGATGTGATTCAGAAAAAAAAAAAAAACACAAAGAAGTGGGGAAAAAAAACAAACTCCAAACCCAAACCACAAAAACTCTCCCACACGTGCATATTGAGTGTATTAATAGATAAGCTAGAAAATTCATCATGCATACCACATAGTGTAGACATCCATCATACAATGCATTGTCCTTGCAAAATTTGACACATTTTATAGTACAATGCCTTTTTTTCACATTGGCATGATGTCATTGCAAGATGGCTAAAATAAAATGAAAACGGGACAGTCTTACATTAGCTACAGATTCTCAGACCAATTGTTTTCTCTGCATTTCCTTTATATTAGCCTTTTGCCTTTCTGCTACCATTTACTGAAAATGCAGGTTTGAATTTACTCCTTCAAAATTTGAAGAACCCACTCAATACAGAATACAAATTCAGTGTCATAAAATAATAGCATCTCGCTATTTCATAGTCTTAAATGTACACTTAAATGTACTGGGATTGTGCAGTCCTGTTTTTATTTTGGTGGAAGGAATACTATAAATATAATGAACATTACCACATTTGCATTATTTTAATAATACACATGCCACTACCTATATAACTCTTCAAACAAAAAGTAGTACCGAAAGAAGGACTGATCCTAACATTACTCACAGAATGAATGAATGAATGAATAATAGGGGTTGGAAGGGACCTCTGGAGATCATCTAGTCCAACACCCCTGCCAGAGCAGGGTCACCTACAGCAGGTTGCATAGGAATGCTTCCGGGCTGGTTCTGAATGTCTCCAGAGTCGGAGACTCCACACCTGCTCTGGGCAGCCTTTTCCAGTGCTCTGCCACCCTCAAAGTAAAGAAGTTCCTCCTCATGTTTAGATGGAACTTCCTATGTTCAAGTTTGTGCCCATTATCTCTTATCACTGTGCACCACTGGGAAAAGACTAGTCCCATTGTCAGGGAGTAGAACTAAGAAATAGTTTTCCATGTCTCTTATAGAAGACAATTTTTCTTATTTTCTTATAATTGATTTTATTTGAGCAGATAAGCAAACCGAGTTCTTCCAGCATTTCAACTCAGTGATGTCCCGTTTCCCAAGGGTTGTGCATTTTTTGTCCAGGTGCTATGGTCATAGCTTCCTTATTAATCAAGATAATTTGGCCACATTTAATTTTTCACAAATTCTTTTCCTTGAATATTAGATAAAGGCAAGGGTGCTTATACATTGCAGGGCAGAGGAGATACATGTTACCAAATACAGCGTCCATGGCAGTACCTAATGGAGAGCTAAGTTGCTTCTCATCGGTGCAAGTTATCTAGCCTGAAATTCTCTGTTTCCAAGTTTGCTCGATTGTTGGGTTGGTTTTTTTTTTAATATTTATTAAATAAACCTACTTTATTTGCCCATAAGTTATTAACTGAAGTATACACTATAGGCTACTTTGATATGAGTAGAATTAATTTTATATACTACTCTTCCTTTATATTTTCTATGAGAATCTAATGGAAACTTTCTTCTTCTTCTTCTTCTTCTTCTTCTTCTTCTTCTTCTTCTTCTTCTTCTTCTTCTTCTTCCTCTTCTTTTCTCCCACTCCAAAACTTAGCAATATCTACCTTGGGACCCTTCAGGGCCTTCTATTTCACCTCATACATTGCAGAGGAAGTCTTGTTTTTTGATTTGGAGTGCTGTGTTCTTAAACATTTGAAATCTAAGCACAAATTTCAAGCCAAAAGCTAGGTGTAAGCCGGGAGATCCAAATTTATAGATTATAAATTTCATAGAATCATGGAATCATAGAATCATAGGGTTGGAAGGGACCTTTGGAGATCATCTAGTCCAAGCCCCCTGCCAGAGCAGTGACACCTTAGAGCAGGTTGCACAGGAACGCGTCCAGGCGGGTTTTGAATGTCTCCAGAGATGGAGACGCCACCACCTCCCTGGGGAGCCTGTTCCAATGTTCTACCACCCTCAAGGTAAAGAAGTTCCTCCTCATGTTTAGGTGGAACTTCCTATACTCAAGTTTGTGCCCATTACCTCTTGTCCTGTCACTGGGCACCACCAAAAAGAGCCTGGCCCCATCCTCCTGGCACCCACCCTTTAAGTATTTATAAGCATGGATCAGGTCCCCCCTCAACTGTCTTTTTTCCAGACTTAAGAGATCCAATTCCCTCAGTCTTTCTTCATAAGAGAGGTATTGCAGTCCCCTAATCATCTTGGTAGCCCTATGCTGCACCCTCTCCAGCAGTTCCCTGTCATTCTTGAGCTGGGGAGCCCAGAACTGGACACAGTACTCCAGGTGTGGCCTCACCAAGGCAGAGTAGAGGGGGAGGATGACCTCCCTCGACCTGCTGGCCACACTCTTCTTGATGCACCCCAGGATGCCATTGGCCTTCTTGGCCACAAGGGCACATTGCCGGCTCATGGTCATCCTGTTGTCCACCAGGACTCCCAGGTCTCTTTCTACAGAGCTGCTCTCCAGCAGGTCAGCTCCCAACCCGTACTGCTGCATGGGGTTATTCCTCCCCAGGTGCAGCACCCTACACTTGTCCTTATTGAATTTCATAAGATTCCTCTCCGCCCAACACTCCAGCCCGTCCAGGTCATGCTGTAAAGCAGCACAGCCTTCTGGTGTGTCAGCCACCCCTCCTAGCTTTGTATCATCAGCAAACTTGCTGAGGGTGCACTCTATCCCTTCATCCACGTTGTTGATGAATATATTGAACAGGACTGGACCCAGTACTGACCCCTGGGGAACACCACTCGTCACTGACCTCCAACTAGATTCTGTGCCCCTAACCACAACCCTCTGAGCTCTGTCTTGCAACCAGTTTTCTATCCACCTTACTGTCCATTCATTTGTCATTCAAATTTCCTAATATATGAGTTCTGGTGATCCATACAAAGGTATTCCACTGTATATCCAAATGAAAGGTGTGTGTTTCTGTACTGTAATTTAAGAAAATGTCTGTGCTCAGCATGGGAGATAAACAGTGTGCATTTCAGCAGGTTCCATGAATTGAACAACAGGGGAGCCAGGAAGAAAACATGTATGGGTTTAAGTCTATATGCAGCCTAAAGTAAATTTGGCAATCTATATGCACTGCAGATTAAAAAGATTGCATGACATCCTAAGTAAAAAAAAACATACTGAGGTTTTTATCTCCCTATCCAGATAACACCAGAAACAAGCAACTTAGAAGTCTCTGTCCTTAGGCATTTCTTAGTTCACTCTTCTCAAGAATCTTCAACTGGAGAAAAGGACTCAACAGGAGGTAGAGGGGACATGATACACAAGGAAGGACAAAATAATATGAGACTATATCAAAAGTGTGGCCAGCAGGTCAAAGGAGGTGATTCTGCCCCTCTACTCCACTCTCATGAGACCCCCACCTGGAGTGCTGCATCCAGCTCTGGAGTTCCCAACATAAGGAGGACATGGACCTGCTGGAGCGTGTCCAGATGAGAGCCACGAGGATGATCCGAAGGCTAGAGCACCTCTCCTGTGAGGAGAGGCTGAAAGAGTTGGGATTATTCAGCCTAGAGAAGAGAAGACTCCGGGGAGATCTTATTGCGGCCTTCCAGTACCTAAAGGGGGCCGACAGGAGAGCTGGGGAAGGATTTTTTACTAGGGCATGTAGCAATAGGATGAGGGGGAATGGCTTTAAACTGGAAGAGGGCAGGTTTAGATTAAACATGAGGAAGAAATTTTTCACTTTGGGGGTGGTAAGTCACTGGAACAGGTTGCCCAGAGAGGTTGTTGAGGCCCCATCCCTGGAGGTGTTCAAGGCCTCCTGGCTGGACGTGGCCTTGGGCAACCTGGTCTAGTGTGAAGTGTCCCTGCCTATGGCAGGGGGGTGGGAACTCGATCTTCAACGTCCCTTCCAACCTAAACCATTCTACGATTCTATGATTTAAGTTTGCCATTACAGAGTAGGAGAAATAAAAATATCCATGTTTACATTACTGTCCTGGTTCCGGCAAGGATGGGGTTAATTTCCAAGGAGCCGGCAGGGGAGGCACGTATTCCATACCACGTGACCCATGCCCGCTATAAAAGGAGCTAGCCGGGGCGGGGGAGTCAGTCGCCACTCGGGGGCGGGTCGCGGCGGTGCGGGTCCGGTCGGTGCGCTTCGCGGCGGTACTGTAATCGCGTTCTTGTATTCCTTTACCGGTGTTATTGTTTTTCTTTCTTTCTTTTTCCCTTTGTCTGTTCTGCTAAATTATAATATTTCAACCCACGAGTTTTGCCCTTTTTTTGCTGATTTTTCCCACGGCTGTGGGAGTCGTGCGAGCGGCTGCGTGGTTCTCTGTTGCTGGCTGAGGCCAAACCACGACAGTCCTTTTTGGCGCCCAACGTGGGGCTCGAAGGGTTGTAATAACAACAGATCTGACCAGAGCTTGTTAAAACGGATTTCTTATATGTATTTCTCCTATTAGTTAAATAGTAGCCGGTTACAATGTTGCTTCATTTGTTTACATGGCTGTGTTATGTAAATTCTTATATGCTGTATGTACTCCCTGTGATGCTGTTTGTTATCTCAGGGAGAGGGATCAGGACTATAATTTTGCTGTCCTGTGCAATATCAGCTTATGATATGGTAACATCACTATTCAAGTGGCTTTGTTGGGGTTTCTATGTAGTATTGCTGTCCTGTCCATACCTTGGTTACCGTCTCTCAGAAGTTATCAATAATCACACCCAATCTATGGGAGAAACAGGGGGAGATACTTTCCCCAGCTCTTTTGCCTCCTTTTTCTCCTTTGGGCCAGGTGTAACACCTCTTGAGAATTTTGAATATCCTTGGGATGCTCAAACCAGCGTGTTCCTATTGCTATGTCTCCTGAATGTTTTTCAAGTCTTTTTTAGGGTAAAAAAGCTGTTTAAGACTACCACTCAGAAATCTGTCCCAAGGCCAGATAGTCAGGGGTGGCATGGGATGTGGGAGAACATGGGCAGATATCTAGAGAACTTCTCACCTCCAATGGTTTGGGACTTCACCCTTGAACAACTACAGGACCCTGATAAAGTAATAGAATATTTCAAAGGAAAATGCTGTGGCTATTCCAGAGAGGCACAACTTATGGCACTGTGTTGGGCCCTGGCCAGTATCTACCAAACACTGCTCAGTACTATGCAGGACCCTCAGGGGAAAGAGGGGAAAGCCAGACCAGCAGACAAGGAGGCTACTCCAACCCCGGTGGCAGACAAGGAGCCTACTCCAACTCCAGTGATAGGCACTATGCCTACTCCAACTCCGGTGGCAGACAATGAGGCTACTCTAACTCCAGTGGCAGGCACTGTGGCCACTCAAACCCCAGTGGCAGGCACTGCAGCTGAATTGGACAACCAACCTGTGCCAGTATCAGTTGCTCCTATACAGAAGAAGAAATACACCAAGAAATCAGTTCGCATAGTAAAGGATGATGATGAACCAGGGCCATCAAAGGAACAGGAGGAAGAGACAGAACCAGAGGTAATAACCCGATCCCTATCCCTGAGTGAGCTGCGAGATATGCGAAAAGATTTCAGTCGACTTCCTGGTGAGCACATTGTCACCTGGCTGCTCCGATGCTGGGATAACGGGGCCAGTAGCTTGGAATTAGAGGGCAGGGAAGCTAAGCAGCTGGGATCCCTGTCTAGGGAGGCAGGCATTGACAAGGCAATTGGGAAAAAGACACAAGCCCTCAGCCTCTGGAGACGACTCCTGGCAGGTGTAAGGGAAAGGTATCCTTTCAGCGAAGATGTTGTATGTCGTCCAAGCAAGTGGACCACCATGGAAAAAGGTATCCAGTACCTAAGGGAATTAGCCGTACGAGAGATGATTTACTTTGACCCAGATAATGCGCAGTTACCCACAGATCCTGATGAAGTCCAGTGCACAAGGCCCATATGGCGGAAGTTTGTACGGAGCGCACCATCATCATATGCCAACTCCTTGGCAGTGATGGAATGGAGAGGTGAAGAGGGACCAACGGTGGATGAGGTGGCTGGACGACTCCGTCAATATGAAGAAAGCCTATCTTCCCCCCTCGTTTCAGCTGTGGAGAAACTGTCCCAGAAGGTCCAGCAACTTGAAGAGAGTATGTCCTACTCCCCACCTGTACAGGCCAGCATCTCAGCTATTAGGAGCAGGCGTTTCCCTACTCAAGAGGAAGAGTACAGGGGGTACACACAACGAGGCACCCTGTGGTTTTACCTGCGTGACCACGGAGAGGACATGAGGAGGTGGGATGGACAACCTACCTCAGCACTACGGACACGGGTACGTGAGCTGCAAGGAAGAACAAACACAAAAGGGGATCCCTCCAGAAAAAGTGCAGCTCCTGTTTCCAGCAGACAGTTCCCCAGACAGAATGGAAGGCCTGATCTAACCTCCGATCCTCTTGAAGGGACTTCCAAATCATTTTTGCAACAGGTGAGTAATGTATACTATGATCAGGATTAGAGGGGCCCTGCCTCCAGCCAGGTGGGGGAAAAGGACAACCGGGTTTATTGGACTGTGTGGATTCGATGGCCTGGCACATCTGAGCCACAGGAGTATAAGGCTCTGGTGGACACTGGTGCACAATGCACCTTAATACCATCAAATTACAGAGGAGCAGAACCCATTTGTATTTCTGGAGTAACAGGGGGATCACAAGAGTTGACTGTACTGGAAGCTGAAGTAAGCCTAACTGGAAATGAGTGGCAAAAGCATCCCATTGTGACTGGCCCAGAGGCTCCATGCATCCTTGGCATAGACTATCTCAGGAGAGGATACTTTAAGGACCCAAAAGGATACCGGTGGGCTTTTGGCATAGCTGCCTTGGAGACGGAAGAAATTGAACAGTTATCCACCTTGCCTGGTCTCTCAGAGGACCCCTCTGTGGTAGGGTTGTTGAGGGTCAAAGAACAACAGGTGCCGATTGCTACCACAACGGTGCATCGACGGCAATATCGTACTAACCGAGACTCTGTGATTCCCATCCATAAGTTGATTCGTCAACTAGAGACTCAAGGAGTGATTAGCAAGACTCGCTCACCCTTTAATAGTCCCATATGGCCAGTGCGAAAATCTAATGGAGAGTGGAGGCTAACAGTGGATTATCGTGGCCTGAATGAAGTCACACCACCGCTGAGCGCTGCTGTGCCAGACATGCTAGAGCTTCAATACGAACTGGAGTCGAAGGCAGCCAAGTGGTATGCAACGATTGATATCGCCAATGCATTCTTCTCAATCCCTTTGGCGGCAGAGTGCAGGCCACAGTTTGCTTTCACTTGGAAGGGCATCCAGTACACCTGGAATCGACTGCCCCAGGGGTGGAAACACAGCCCCACCATTTGTCATGGACTGATCCAGACCACACTGGAACAGGGTGAAGCTCCAGAACATTTGCAGTACATTGATGACATCATTGTATGGGGCGACACAGCAGAAGAAGTTTTTGAGAAAGGGAATAAAATAGTTCAAATCCTTCTGAAAGCTGGCTTTGCCATAAAACGAAGTAAGGTTAAGGGACCTGCACAGGAGATCCAATTTTTAGGAATAAAGTGGCAAGATGGACGCCGTCAGATCCCAATGGATGTGATCAACAAAATAGCAGCTATGTCCCCACCGACTAGTAAAAAGGAAACACAAGCTTTCTTAGGTGTTGTGGGTTTTTGGAGGATGCATATTCCAAATTACAGTCTGATTGTGAGCCCTCTATATCAAGTGACGCGGAAAAAGAATGATTTTAAGTGGGGTCCTGAGCAACGACAAGCTTTCGAACAAATTAAGCAGGAAATAGTTCATGCAGTAGCGCTGGGGCCAGTCAGGGCAGGACAAGACGTTAAAAATGTGCTCTACACTGCAGCCGGGGAGAATGGCCCTACCTGGAGCCTCTGGCAAAAAGCACCAGGGGAGACTCGAGGTCGACCCCTGGGGTTCTGGAGTCGGGGATACAGAGGATCCGAAGCCCGCTATACCCCAACAGAAAAGGAGATATTGGCAGCATACGAGGGGGTTCGAGCTGCTTCGGAGGTGGTTGGCACTGAAGCACAGCTCCTCTTAGCACCTCGACTGCCAGTGCTGGGCTGGATGTTCAAAGAAAGGGTCCCTGCCACACATCATGCAACTGATGCTACATGGAGTAAGTGGATTGCACTGATCACACAGCGAACTCGAATGGGAAACCCCAGTCGTCCAGGCATACTGGAAGTGATCATGGACTGGCCAGAAGGCAAAGATTTCGGAATATCACCAGAGGAAGAGGTGACGCGTGCAGAAGAGGCCCCACCGTATAATGAACTGCCAGAAAATGAGAAGAAACATGCCCTGTTCACTGATGGGTCCTGCCGTATTGTGGGAAAGCATCGAAAGTGGAAGGCTGCTGTGTGGAGTCCGACACGACGAGTTGCAGAAGCCACCGAAGGACAAGGTGAGTCGAGTCAGTTTGCAGAGGTAAAAGCCATCCAGCTGGCTTTGGACATTGCTGAGCGAGAGAAATGGCCGGTACTTTACCTCTATACTGATTCATGGATGGTGGCAAATGCTCTGTGGGGGTGGTTACAGCAGTGGAAGCAGAACAACTGGCAGCGCAGAGGTAAGCCCATCTGGGCTGCTGAACTGTGGCAAGATATAGCTGCCCGGATTGAGAATCTGGTTGTGAAAGTACGTCATGTAGATGCCCACATCCCCAAGAATCGGGCCACTGAGGAACATCAAAACAACCAGCAGGTAGATCAGGCTGCTAAAATTGAAGTGGCTGAGGTGGATCTGGACTGGCAACGTAAGGGTGAACTATTCATAGCTCGGTGGGCCCACGATGCCTCAGGCCATCAAGGAAGAGATGCAACATATAGATGGGCTCGTGACCGAGGGGTGGACTTGACCATGGACACCATTGCACAGGTTATCCACGAATGTGAAACGTGTGCTGCCATTAAGCAAGCCAAGCGGTTAAAGCCTCTTTGGTACGGAGGACGATGGCTAAAATATAAATATGGGGAGGCCTGGCAGATTGATTATATCACACTCCCACAAACTCGCCAAGGCAAGCGCCATGTGCTCACAATGGTGGAAGCAACCACTGGATGGCTGGAAACATACCCTGTGCCCCATGCCACCGCCCGTAACACTATCCTGGGCCTTGAAAAGCAAATCCTATGGCGACATGGCACCCCAGAAAGAATTGAGTCGGACAACGGGACTCACTTCCGAAACAGCCTCATAGACACCTGGGCCAAAGAGCATGGCATTGAGTGGGTATATCATATTCCTTATCACGCACCAGCCTCGGGTAAGATAGAACGATATAATGGACTGCTAAAGACTACCCTGAGAGCCATGGGGGGTGGGACCTTCAAACATTGGGATACTCATTTAGCAAAAGCCACCTGGTTAGTTAACACTAGGGGATCTGCCAATCGAGCTGGCCCTGCCCAATCAAAACTTCCACGTACAGTAGAAGGGGATAAAGTCCCTGTAGTGCATATGAAGAATATGTTAGGGAAGACAGTCTGGGTTAGCCCTGCCTCAGGCAAAGGCAAACCCATCCGTGGGATTGCTTTTGCACAAGGACCCGGGTGCACTTGGTGGGTGATGCGAGAGGATGGGGAGGTCCGATGTGTACCTTATGGGGATTTGATTTTGGGTGAGAATAGCCAGTGAATAATTTTATGATGTAATAAGAACTGATCTTAGTATCTGGTGCCCAGCAATTTTCCTTGAGATCAACATCTTCAACCTGTGGACCATGGGCATGGACTGTATTGCATTCCCCAGTCACGAGCTTCAAATACAGCACCCACCAGTTCAGCACTACACATCATCTTATGTGCCCTGAGAGACTGTTCTCACTGCTGGAGCCTACCGTCATGGACTACGTGAGCTTAATGGACATTTTTAAGGGATGGCTCATAGACTATGGGAACTGAAAGATCTGGGCATGACATAGATGGTATGGAATAAGGGGTGGATAATGTCCTGGTTCCGGCAAGGATGGGGTTAATTTCCAAGGAGCCGGCAGGGGAGGCACGTATTCCATACCACGTGACCCATGCCCGCTATAAAAGGAGCTAGCCGGGGCGGGGGAGTCAGTCGCCACTCGGGGGCGGGTCCGGTCGGTGCGCTTCGCGGCGGTACTGTAATCGCGTTCTTGTATTCCTTTACCGGTGTTATTGTTTTTCTTTCTTTCTTTTTCCCTTTGTCTGTTCTGCTAAATTATAATATTTCAACCCACGAGTTTTGCCCTTTTTTTGCTGATTTTTCCCACGGCTGTGGGAGTCGTGCGAGCGGCTGCGTGGTTCTCTGTTGCTGGCTGAGGCCAAACCACGACAATTACGTTAAAAAACAAAGTAGTGCTTCTGGAAGTGGAAATCGGTTTTACTGAAGAGTGTTTTCAGAAGGCTGGCTACATTTTATGTAGCCTTTTTGAAATCAAATGTCAGTTCAACTCCACTGTAGGTTTCACAGAATAGAAGTTACAGTTACAACAGTGCTTGGAAGTTTGATTTCCGTTTTGCTTTGAAACACTTTATTACAGACACAAAATTAAAACAAAATACAAATACATAGACTTTTTACATTTGCTATGGTCATCATTAAGGTGTCTAAGTGTATCAATAAGAGAAGTAAATATATTCTGTGATGACTCCTGTGTCATGGTCCAGTGTGACACTTTATGCAGAGGTAGATAAAATGGCCAGCTTTAATCTTTGTCAGATAAAGCTGGAAACAGAGCTTACCTTTTACTAGTAAAGATTATCTCTTGCTTACAATTTCATGCTAATTGACCCCTAAACTTGGGGATTGTTAATGTGTAATATACTAAGATAATTTCTTCATATACACAAACAATGTAATTATAGGATTATGTTAACACAGAAAACTTGAATTATTAATTCCAAGGAACCCACCATATGTGATGACATTTATTCAAATCAACTTTTATAGATATTTTACTTATGGGGTGCAGATGAAAAATTAATATGAAGGAAAATGGTGTCTGGTTATTTTCTGTTTCTCTTTCCTGCATACTGAAATTTAATTCTCATTAAAAAAAAAAAAAAAGGTGGTGGGCAGGGGAGAAGAAAGTATATTGTGTGATGTGAAAGAAAGTGTGATGTGTCAATTC
Source organism: Vanellus vanellus (assembly GCF_965231255.1). Classification (NCBI taxonomy): domain Eukaryota; kingdom Metazoa; phylum Chordata; class Aves; order Charadriiformes; family Charadriidae; genus Vanellus; species Vanellus vanellus. The sequence continues at coordinate 55,510,799 of NC_138908.1, forward strand.
AACTAGATCATTGTCAGTACAAGGCAGTTTGCTTATAAGAAGCTGCAGGAACATTCAAAGTAGTTGCTGCTGTGAAGGATATTTAAGAATCAGCATGCCAGCTGATTGTGAACCATGAGGTTCAGGACCACCAGAACATGCTCCAACCCTGATATAAGAGTTTTTTAGCTTTGCTACATTTTTTTCTGCATAAGTAAGTTTTTTGCCAGCTAATACACCCTATCAATTTTGCTGGAAATTTTAAAGAACAGAAGAATTAACTTCAGTAATCTAGCCAAATTCTAGCTGGAATAATTGCAGCCTAGATAAATTAACTTTCCATTTTTGATAAGGCAATATTGTCTTTAATTCCTTGTCCTAGATTGTGTTAATGCCAATATAAACTATCTGTTGATTATCACCATTTGTCATAATATTGCCCATTTTTCCATGGGAAATAAATTGTTCCTGGTAAGCGTAATTTGCAATATGTACGTAATAATAATTAGCAGAACGTAAAATGCAATATTACTAATATGAAAACTAATACAGTGATAGAAACTTTCTGTTGTCACTCTGTTCCACAAGAAGCAGACACAAGTTACTGTCCTATAATTTCTGTATGACAGTGCTTATCCGTGTCTGATTCTTGTGAGCCCTCCATCTGGCCGCCTACGTTGTATTTTGTCTTAGACTATTGTCATGGCTCTGGGGCAGAGCCAGCCTTTTCAGTCTTTATGTTTGCAGATCACCCAGTACAATAGCTGACATGTGCAGGAATTATTCCATTACCCCTTGAGAACAGATAACTGTTTGTATGTATCAGTTATCAAACTGAAATGCATTGTAAACTTTCACCCTTCTGGATGAAAACCACTGTATATCCCAAGGTCTGTTTTCTATCCTTATTTACAGACAAGCAGAATCACTAGCCAAAGAAAAGAAAAGAAAAGAAAAAGGCTGATTATTTAGCAGTCCTTCCAAAGCTGCAGCCATGTCACATTATTGTTCCTTTAATCTTGTGCCTTTAGTTAAGATGTGTGGAATCATCTTGTAAGGTTTTCTCAAAAAAATAAAATAAAAAACCCCTTACTTTTTAACTCTTAAGATATTGTATGATCAATTCTGATGCAAGATCATCCTCAGAGGTTCAAATGTTGTACTGAACTTTGCTGAAAGGATAACGACCAGAAAGAGGGCTAAACAATAACAGCAGAAAGACTGTCCATCCCCCAGAAGTTTATAAAACTAGTTTTTCATCAGTATGCAAAATAACAGCATCCTTTCTGAAACTCAACATCTAGTTGTTTAGTTTATCTAAATGCTCAAAGTATCTTTTCACATAAAAATTAAAAAAAAAGGGGGGGGGCTGGGGTAGAGGAGGAAGACAATTATAACCAGAAGCACATCCAGACTCCACCATTATCTCCCCATCACCAAGATTTCAGCATTACATGAAGTACCTCAATAATCTCAGGGATACATCATGTCACTAAGACGATATTAACGCTACAAGGCACTTTCTTAACGTTGTAACTCTTACTCTAAAGTATTGTCATACTGCATAGACTTGTAGTGAAAACATGACCCCAGCAAACTCAATGGCAAAATTCACATTTACTTCAATGGAAATACAATTTCGCTCTTTAAGCTTGTTGTACAACAGACAGCAATCTTGAATTCCATGACCTGAAGTCTCCTTGAAGGGCAAAAGGATTTATCTGAAATATTCTGATTTACCTCACATTTATTTTTAAATAATCCCAAATATTTTAACAGCATCTTAAATTCTTAACTCTACAAAATTTTCTGGATTTTTTGTTTATTTCAAAACTTTAATGCTCTAGTGCTATTTCCTGGACTTCAAGAAGCCATGAAACATCTATAACCAACTAGCCTGCTTTTAAGTATTTATAATACATCTAGGCTTAGATAAAATATATTTCCTCTGAAGTCCTCACCCTGCTTGCTATGAATGATCAAAAATAAGAATATGTCCACCCTGGTGTCATGACTTTGTGAGAAAACGACTGGCAAATCACAAATATGAAAAAGATATTCCCCCCTCTCCCCTTTAGGATACTACCCAAGTTCTCTGAAAATTAAAAACTTTTAGGGAGACATATTTTATTGATCTGATTATTTCTAATATTGTCAAACATGGGACGCATTAAGTGGCAGTTTTTACAGTTTCTTACTTGATCTGTACACAAAGTGTCTAGGAAGAATGCTTTGGCTGTGCTTGCTAGAGCCTATGTTATCCTTTCAGCATATGAGCTGATTTATCATTTCCAGTTGCAAATAAAAGTAAGTATTACAGTTTCAGAAGTGAGTGATGCAGGAACACTTGGGAAAAATCATAAAATTTTGTGAATGTTTATGTACCTAGTCAAATGTACATTGAAATCACTGAAGAAAACTTCCCATTTATTTTAATGGATATTGGATCAAGTACTTGGTTAAAATCTCTATTTAATTGAGTAATATTTTTTTTATTGATGTGTGATATTCTGTCATACCAACACACATGAGGTAAAGACTGGAAAATATTTCTACATGTTTTTTCTTCACTTTCAGATTAGACTTTAGGAACTTTGAAAACCTAGCTGGATTTATAGAAAGAGACAAGTCTTCCAGAGTGTAGCTCTTGACCAATTTTTCACCAGTTATGCATTTTTGTGATCCATTTGGAGCCCATTTTTAATCAAAATATACAAAACTAGGTATGTTTTTCTTGTATTATTGGCATCCTTGATACCTATCACCAGTCTATAGGGAAATATTTAAAACACATTTGCAGGGTGAAAACAGAGCACTATATACTACTTACATAAGCCTTCAGAAATACAAGTTTCCAAATCTCTGTTTCTTTCTTTCTTAATGAATTTTGTTTCATTTCCAGCCAAAGAATATATGCCTATATTCTTTGACTGCACTTCTGTGCTTCCTCTCCTCTTTTGGCTAATTCTATCTCTTTTGGAGAGAGTTCAAATGTTATACAAATGTAGGAAGGAAAAACATATTAGTAAGTACCAGACAGTGTTTTAATTCTTACCATTTTTTTCAAAGATGTGTTCTTTGCACTTCTTTTTCAAGATTATAAGAAAGAAATACCACAGTCCAATACATAGCCCTCAGTGAAATGATATTGCTTTCTCTAAAGTAGCTAAAGGTCTCTTAAAAGCTTTCTTTTATTGTACAAAACCGCAAACTATCACCACAAATAAAGTTTTTAGAGTCCTTTATGGTCTACATGCTAAAAAAAATTATGCTGGATTTTTCTTTTAGTGATGCCTTGACAAGTTGTTCTTTATCAGTAATACTTAAAATACCTTACTACATTATGACACCATATTACTACATACTAACCAGAGCTAGTGCCAAAGTTGATCATTGTTAACATTCTGTCCACCACTTCTAAAGAATGATTATATGCAACTTTTCTGTAAGATCTCAAACCAAAAAAATTCGTAGTCCTTAAAGACAAGACATTAATAAATCTGATGTTTCAAAAAGGTAAGAAGAATAGTTTGCACATCTTTTGAAGTAAAAGTTCTCATTTTTCAGGAATTTTATAGTTAAATAATATCTTGTTATGTACATCAGAAACAAGATTTATTCTTCAGATGGAAATGAGTCTGTGACAGTTCTAGCCTGAATTTTGGTGACACGAGATTCAGCCAGAGAGACTCAGTCTTACTCCTGAAATCCTGGAAATCAGAAGAGAAAGTTGTTCTGTGACAGGAATCTTTATATTTCTTACATGACAGTCACCTCCATTATCAATAAATTATGACTCTGATTAAACTTTCCATGTTAACAGCTATCAAGGAAGAAGCATTTTTCTTAAAATGAAGTAATTTCTCATACAAATATGGAAAAAAGTAACAGATACCAGAATCAGCATCCAGTATTAACACAGTCATCTTCTTTTCCTTAGCAGTATTTCTCAGGATGACAGTGACTTTGAGTACTATGGATGGAATACACACCAGCTCAAGAAGATGTGTACCCTCCATTGTATCATGCAACAAGCTTTGAGCCTGTTTTTCAAGTATATGCACAACTTTTTTAAGCATAAGAAATTTGTGTTTAAATAGCTTAAAAATTTTGCATCTTGAGCTCTTTGCTGCTGTTATTTGTCTAGGTAATAATTTCTTTATTGCTCACTTAAACTTCTAAAACTATGTGTGCTCTTGTAAGCAAGAAAAACTGCGTAGATGAAATAGAATCATTTTTTAGGGAATAAACTCTTCAGCCCTTCCAATTTTAGTTTACCTCTCTCAGAACAATTTTTCAGGAACATGAAAATTATGAATAACAATGAGAGGAGCCCAAATAAACATCTAGATATGTTTTGGCTAACTGCTAAATTCCGATGTTACTTTGCCGTACCCACTTCTGCATTATCAATATGTGCCTAAGCATTATAAATCACAATTCAAACCAAGAAAATGAGGGGGTGTATAACTGATAGACAACCTGAAATGACACTTTCAAGTTTTGGAAGCTTGTCTTCTCCAGCTGAGATATGAAAGTGTATCATCAGTCAGTTATATATATTTGGGTCTTCCTGAAAACTCCCTGTAAAATTATAGTTCCCTCTGTTGACCAGGATTTAAGGAATTGAATAACACTCAGAGAGGCAAAGCAAAAACATCCAGTGCTGCTTATTTGTGCTCAAATAAAAAATGTGGGCCTATAGTTTGCTATGAAATTTTAGACACATTAAGATAAAATGTATTTTCAAAAATATGCATTGCTTGCTGAGGAAGAAAGAGATACATAGAGATCTGACATACCATACTTATTATTTATTACTTAAAATTAAATGGTGCTTTTGCCATTATCTTTACATTTTATGCAAAATGTTTATTGTGTCTTTATTAAACATTAGCATTACATTCATTTCACTTTTAAAACTCGGGTTATGCAAAAAAAGAAATATGAAATGTTCATAAAAACCTGGTAGTGCACAAATTCCACCAGAAATGTTTTTGTTTTTTTTTTTAAAGCATATTACATCGATATATTAAATAAAGCAAAATTACTCTTCTGCTCCCTAGTTAACCCTAGTTACTACAGTCTGCTTCATAAACTACGAAACTTTTGAGTTCAAGTAAATTAAACTAATAATTAATTCAATTCTGTACTATATATTATATTTAAATTCAAATTTATTTTTACTTAATAATATATAGAATTAGACTTCTCGTTAATTTATTATTTTCCTCACTTTCAGGTAAATAAAAGTTTGTATTACTCATAATTTATAAGACTTACTATTTTTAAGGAAAGAAGCCAAAATACCAAAGGCAGTGTTGTTTCATATGTAAGATATAAAACAACTTCTCTTTCTGTGAACAGACTAAAAGACACTCTTATTAGTATCTTGCCAAAGAAAGTTAATGCAATTGCGCTTCTGTTCCAGAAGGCAACTAGGTTGTTCCATGTCCATATTTCGTAGACTTTATTCCTACTTATTTTTAAAAATAATAATTTTTAAATTTAATGTTTAAAATCAAAGTGAATGTTTCAGTGAGACTTCTAGATATTCTTTCCGAGCATCAAAGGGCCAGGTTATGCTACTGGAAGCAATGAAACTTGGCTAACAGTAAGTCTAGAAGTCCTTCTATTTCCACAGAAAGCAGCTTTGTCTGCCATTCCTCTGGACAGACTGAAGAAAACCTGTTGCTTTTAGGTGACCTGTGCCATAAAAAGTCATCAATCTCTACAACATCCAGCAAAGAATGTAACTTTGAGTTCTTCATCTGCTGTCCAGTCACTCATATATCTGAGTACCCTGTGATGCTCGCCTCTCAGGTAGCTCAAAAAACTTTCCATTTGAACCTTTTGATATCTCTTAAAGATAAAAAATAAAATCTCAGAAAAATCTGCAAAATGATCTGTTCACACATTGCACTTAGGTCACTCATGGAAGATGGGGAATAATACAGATTTTTCAGCAAATTCTTCACTCAAAATTTCATTTGTGAGCAGCATCCATCCATAATTCCCTTCAGAATTTATACATAGCTAGCAAGTTTTAAATGAAAAAGTATACATTGATGAGGATTGAAGAAAGTGAATATTCTCAATCTGTTTTTTCTGAGTTGTGTATACGATGCATAAATATTTCAAGCTGTCTTTAGAATCCATTCATTGCCCGTTTTTTGCCTTCTAGTGAAGAGCCAGTCTTACAGTCTCTACAACTTAAAAGTAATATATGATCTTTTGCTATTTTCTGTTTAATATTTATGTTTGTACCTGAGTAAGGTATAAATGGATGCTTGATATAGGTCTCAGAACTTACTACAATGCATGAGAAAGTCTCCATATTTTTTTTTTATATACTATGTTTCTGTCTTTCTGTGAAACGTGCTGGCTTTTCTAAATTCCCATTTCACCCTTTTAAGCTAGAATGCTTATTAAGCAACACCTTTGCATTAACCTTTTCTTTCCACCATGAACATGCAATAGGTGATAATTACTTTCACAAACCACAAATAATTTTTCTTACTCGCATTTTTATCAAATACACTGAGCCACATGAATTCCACCAGGGGATACCAGCAGCATTATACTGTTAAAAAAAGTGAAGGAAATTAAGATAAAATAGTAATATTTTATTTCTCCAGTGATGCACATTTCAGATGTCTTTTCAGATGTGCAAACATGTTTTCAACTTACTGTCACACTATGACAGCAAGGCCGTTTTCTCTTTTTGATATTTTGCCTTTTCATTCTTTGAGATATTCCAGTGCATCAGCTGTTGTTTCAGCTGTGTCCAGTGCCTGGCCATATGTGCACTACATGCTTGTTTTGTGAGAAATAAACCATCATTGAAGGTAAGTTTTGCTTACTATTGCAAAGTCATATGCACATTCAAATTCACATTCTGAATTTATAATAAAAATATTGCATTGCAGTAGCATAGGGTGAATGCAGAGGAACTTTTTAATAAGAGGAGCAATAGCTTTCAGTAACATCTAATTCAAGTTAACTTGACTACTTGCCATTATTTATTCAAATCCTAGGTAAACGTAAATAGAACATAAAAGTAGGAACCCTGATCATTAGATTACTGACTCTAGTTGATTAGCAGGATTGGGTTTTTTTGAGAGTCTTAAATCATATCGTGTAACATCAGCATAATTTTACTCTTTTTGTTTAAGGAGTATCAAACTGTAATCTTTTCCTCCGTACCTCCTCTCTATTCTCTTATTGCAAGCTTTTTTTTTTAAGGCCTTTTTTAAGGCTCTCCATAAATTTGTGTTGGCCTGATTTTGGATGGCTGATTTTTACAAATGTAACTGACAACCTCATATCTTCTTTATGACAGTATGTCTAACTCAGTTATTATTCTGTATTATAAAAAAAAATCTTAAATACATCTGGAGTTATGATTTTGGAAAAATAAAATTTTCTTAAGGTGAAACTTTGTACTGTTTTGTTTTTTTTTTTTGTGGTTTTTTTTTTTTTTTTTTTTTTTCCTCAAAGATTTGATGCAGTCAATATCCCAGTCTCTGGATAGATTCCCTTTTCCTATAAAAACCTTTAGATATCATCTGAAGTCCTTGTCCATGGCAGGGGGTTAGAACTAGATGATCTTTAAGGTCCTTTCCAACCTAAGCCATTCTATGATATCTCTCTCTTATTTTAGTTTTATTTTAGTTATTTATTTGAAATTATATTCACTTTCATTTAAATGCAATATATAGCTAGCACAGGAAAATAAATGTGTAGTTTAACTCCATGATAAGATTGTAATTTTAAAACACCCTCTACTTACTGTTTTGCCCCAGATAAATTCCAGACATCTGTTCTGGCTATTCTAGATATTCCATTCTCAGAGGTCACACTTGCCAGAAAAAATTCATTACTGGCTAGTTTATATCCATGCTTTCATGTAAGTCCATGATCTTCAGTCATTTCTCTGTCTCCCTAATGTTTACCCTCCTGATGAATCTATGTGGAGCTGTGGTATTTCCTTGTAGCTTTCCTTTTCTAGATTAAACAAGCTGGATTGTATCTTCATCTTAGGCTGGCTGTGAGCTCTTCTGACCATTTTCATAACTCTTCAGTGCATACCCGTCTTTTATATAGCTGTAGCAGCTTTTTAATACAGGTGACCACAATTATCCACTGTAGACAGGTGATGTGAATTATAGTAAGACATTGTGAATGAATGTTTATCATAGTGGGTTTTTCCTCTCCTCTCCTCTCCTCTCCTCTCCTCTCCTCTCCTCTCCTCTCCTCTCCTCTCCTCTCCTCTCCTCTCCTCTCCTCTCCTCTCCTCTCCTCTCCTCTCCTCTCCTCTCCTCTCCTCTCCTCTCCTCTCCTCTCCTCTCCTCTCCTCTCCTCTCCTCTCCTCTCCTCTCCTCTCCTCTCCTCTCCTCTCCTCCTTTGCCATAGCGTGAACAAAGTAGAAGGCATATCTTAGAATTTTATAGCAGTGAAGTTCAATACAAACACCAAGAAAGAAAACCAAGTCTGCTTAGAGCAGTAGCTCCTTTCCATAAGAAGTCCAAACATCTTTCTGATTCCTGATTTCACTTTGGCATTTCAGTTCCTAAGAGTTCCTTGCTCTTTTTGCAAACTGAACCGAATGAATTTTTAACACCAAATCTTTTCTATCTCGCAAGTTTGTCTTGATATTTAATACACTGCTTTCAGAAACATGACCTGTTAAATAAAATGGTCATACCATTTTCAGTGTAAAATAATGCAAATGTGTAACTAAAGCTCAGATAAAATGAGTTGTTTTACTAAATTTAATAAAGGAATGTAAATATCTGGGAAAAGTCAAGTGTTGATGGCTTATCAATAGATAAACATTACACTTTTCTACTGGAAGTATACCTTTATGATTTTTAGCTTGTTTGTTTTTCTGCAGCCAAAATATACTTACATATAGTATTCCACAAATGTCCCAGCATAGCTTTTCTGGTAGCTAAAAGGTCTATTTAAGGCTTTAACACTAGTTAGAAGATAATAATCTTTTAAACAGGCAATGACCTAGATATTATAATTCATATACTGGCAGTTCTCCCAATGTAGAAGTTATTTATATCTGATATTTTAAATATTAAAACAGCAGATTGATACTAACAAAACCATTGGGATTCTAGCCCCTCCTTTTTAGTCTCTGATTATACAAGTCTCCCTTATTATATAGAGGTCAGACTACACATGAAACCTTTTTAGTAAGCCGAATGTTAGCCAAGTCGAACTTTTCCAGTAATTCTTACAGTCAAGTAAAGAACAAAAAAACCCCAAACAAACCAACAAACAAAGAAAAAGACCCAAGAATTACTAATTTTAAATGAATTAACCATATGGTGATTGTTCCTTTCTTGTGTTAAAGTTGTCAGAAATATTGAGTTATTTTCAACCTTACTTATTTATCTTAATTATGTTCACATATGCATTTGTAAACAAGAGTTAAAAATTAGATAGAAAATGTAAAGTAATTATTTTTTTCAGGGTGAATTAAAAAAATGTTATAAACAAGCATTACTTTCTTTAGAATCCCTAATTGCTATCAGCCACTTGAATGAAATAATACAATTCAGCTGGTGTACTACCATAAGTATGAAGCTGAAGTTATACTAATATCTGTTTTGTGGTATTTATTCTCTCCATTAGGAGCTGTGATTTAAAGGGCCCATTGCAGGAAAGACCAACTGAAAACATGTAACATACAACATGCAACACAGAATATGTACACAGTTTTCCAGCACTATATTCTAAAATCTCCCAATGTATTCCACGTCTTGTATTCTATTACCTCTTTAATGGATCCCATCTGGATAAAAAACCACAATATAAAACTTGATTTAAACTCACTGCATTATCATATTGATTTGTCTACATAGGTGGAGACAATAAATTCGGTAATACAAAAATGTCTCAAAAAAAAAATCAGAATAAAACCTTAAAATCTGCAATCCAATATGACCTCGACCCACTCAAATGTATTTCTGAATAAATATGAATACGGCATAAAAATAATGAAAAAGATATTTAGGAATGAAAGAGTTGCACCAGCTGAGAAGAAATTGGAACAAAAGGTAACTGCAATTACTTGTAGAACCTAATTGTCATTCCATGAAAAGAAATAATTATGAAGTGATTATGCCAGTGAATATATTTCTTGTGTAGAATGAATATGGCTAAAGATGTCCACTTATTGAAGTTTCACTGGAATTGTGATAATTAAGGGCCACAAGAACATATATACCATGAAGGCATTGTCAGGAACGCAAACTGAGACTATAGACCTGGAATCAAGTATGAGTATAAGATGATGGTGCAGAACCAGTAGCCCAAACGTTTTTATAGCTCTTTAGTTAATCACAGGATTTACATGGTTTCATAACTCCAAACTTCATTAACCAGAGCAAATTGCTAGTTTTGCAATCCAAGTATTGAACTGAAGGCAGGTAGCATGCAAGATGAGATCATCCAAGACCTCATTATCTAGAAAACTTAAAGCCTCATATAATTTCAACCTTCAAAATAAACCTCATTTCCAGAATCTTAATCCAATCTCGTAAGCAAAAGCTCTGGTAGTCAATATTCCAATAACAGAGCAAGCACAGTATTAAAATTGTGCCTGAAAAGGCTTGGAAAGGCAAGTTTTCGTTTGAAGTTGTTTCACTAACTTAATAAACCAGAACAAAAGTTCTGTGAATAGTTAGAATGACATAACATTGGAGAAGAGAAAGCCATTATGTGTAAGAGAAATTCAAAGAAACAAGCATTCATCTGAAATTAAGCCTTATGTCCGTGCTTTTCTGTTTGTGGTTTTCTGGCCGATCTAAGTAAGCATGTTCTACACGAAAAAAAAAAAAAAATGTGCAAGGCCTGGTCTGCATCAAGTTAAGTACAGACTAAAATATGTGCTGTAGAGAGAATGCAGGGAGGAAAGAATACTGAATTGTTGAGAAGAGTTTCTCTCATTCATGGTAGCTTGATATGTTTACATAACAAGACAAACTTTTGAATGTGGTACTTGACTCCCTGCTTGATATTTCAGTGACTGTAATTCTTGTTGTGTATGGTATCTACTACGACGCTTTTTAAGTGTCATTGCCAAGAGCTGTCCACCAATAACTTCTTCCTTAGAGGTCACCCTACCAGGGCATGTAGTGTTGACTTCAGTTTAGGGGGTTTGTGGGTTTTTTTTCCCCTTATTAGCAACGTTTTTGGAATCCTGTCATTCTTCTGTTACACAGGGATTAGTGGGGTCAGAAAACAGGATGCTGTCAAACAAGATAATCTCTTGCCTTCTCTGGTGGTAATTTCTCCTAAATTGTTTCTAACTCTGTCGTATTACCATCCAGACTCCTCACTGAATGATAATCTGCACCGTGTGCCTGCTATGTTCCATCAAATTAATTTTGCAATACTGAGACCCACCCGCTGTGCATAAAAAGATGAAAAAAAGCCCATAAACTGACACATTTGAAAGTCCAAAGTAACAAAAACAATCCTACCAGAAAAAACTATGAAGCCTGTACCTAGAATTTGAAATGGAACTGGAGAAGCAAAACAAAGAAATTATTCTGAAATTAGTAAAGTATTCAGGGTTTTACATCACTTTTTTGCCTTGCTGTTCAAACATCAAGCCTACCTTCTCAGGCTCATGAGAAGGGAAGGTTTTTCAAAGTGTGAAATGCATTTCTAGAAAAGTTAAGTAAATACATAATAATCCTAAAGCCTCATTAAAATACCCTGGAGAGCTGTTATTGGGGGGGGGGGGGAGGGGGGAACGTGATGTTGAGTCTAAACAACAATTCAAACAAAAGTGGCAAGATTAAGTTTTAAAGATTGCAAGATTAAGTTTTAAAGATTACAAGATTAGTTCAGGTTTCATCAAAAATATGAAAAACTAATTCCACAAACTTGCTTCTTTTCTTGAGCTATTGAGATTTTTTCTGACATTATTGCATGTCTAGTTAGATTGAGTCAGCAAGAGGACACAAAGGAAGAGTTCTTTTTTTTATTGGTCTACTGCAGAGGTGTTAATGGGAAAGAAGACAATATTCATCTGGTTTATTTAAATATAAATATGAAGTGTCTGTCTGCAGATGTCTGAACCTTCTGAAGACTATTTCTGCAGGGCATTGTCTTACAGAAAATAAAATTATGATCATCTGTTGCAGATTACAGTCCAAAATATAGATTTGAATAAATTGTCAAGTATAAACTGTTGATTGATGAAAAAATTAAAAATAACTGTAATCCAGATAACATGTTTTTTTTATCCTGTGTAGAGATTTTATCTGGTCATTTACTAACAGCTGCAGCCATCTATTAAGCAATTCCTTTTTCTTTACAATCTAAGTGCCTCCTAAAATGTGTCAAATCAAGTGTTCCAGTTGCTGAATTATAAAAATAATTAAATCATCTCTTAATCTTTAGAAAACTATAACATCTCAGAGAAATGTAATTTGGTGGACAAACTAATTTAGAATGTTTTACAGATGTAATTGGATATGGGTATTCTGGTATTGGTAGTCACTGAGACCATTAAGAAGGGGAGAAGAGTTTAAAACCTACTTTCCATGCACTTTTTTTGTTCTGTCTAGAACTTGCTCTTGCCTTAAAATTTTTTTCTCATTCTTCTTCCAAGGAAGTAGTTAAAGATGAGAGAATAAGTTTCTTAGAGAAAAAGTAAAGATTGTTTGTACACATAGCTCAAGAAATTTACAAGGGCTAACCAAATTTAAATCCTTTGGGAAATGTCTTGAAATTGTTTGTGGCTTGTAGTCAATAATTTTCCCCTCTATGAATATTTTATTAAAATTTATTTTTTATAATTTCTCTCTCCTGACCTTTGCTCCCTATTTTTCCAGACTTCTGGCAGTGTTTGGAAAGTATCTAATGTACAGTGACTGTAACAGCAACAATAGGGTACGAAATAATACCAGAACTCAGAGCAACTCAGACCTGGAGATCAGGATGACTGACAAAAAGACTGTGAAAGAGATTTAGAGAACTTTATATTGACTAAAAAAAGTTGATCAGTTTTATTGCTTAGTTCTTTTAAAGACAGGGATAAAATGTCAGGCAACTGACTTTTCAGAAGTGTGTTTGAACTGCTGTTTTCATGTATTTTTTTTAAATTTCTTTGTTAATCTGCAAATTCGATCACAGATTCTCCTAGTTCTCATTCCCACCAATGGGAATACCTCACTTTACGTGTAAGGTGTCATCAAAATTGTTTTAATAAATGACAAAGACTTTTCACAGCTTGATACAGAAAAAAAAAGTGTGTTTACTTTCTGTTTATAAAAGGGGAATTTTTTAGTTTAAATAATTTGTCTCCTTATCAAAGTTGTGGCCTTTTTTAATGTGAAATATTTACTAAGCAGAGTTAAATGTCTTCATCTGTACTTCCTTCTCTGAAAATTCTTTTCTTTCTCTCTTTTCTAACAGGAGTTGGAATTCACAAAGTTGAGGTAGGAAACTCATTTTATTACTGGATAATTCAACTAGTTTACTCACAGCCAAGAGTATTAGAGCTTGATAATGTGATTCTTCTTCATGATTTGTATCTAAAAGTCATTCATGATGGTAGTTTACAGTGGCTGTTTACAGTCAGAACAAAATTTCTTTTCCACAATATAGAGAAATATTGTGGATTCTTCTTGTCAGTGGTGTGTTGGATAAAATGTTTATGTATTTTTCTAAGTTTGCAAATAACTCTGAAGCATGATATCAGTGGAAATGAAACTCTACTGACAAAAAAAAGTGTTTAAAGTTTTGCGATTTAAATTCAGGACTAAAGGGAATTTAAAAAAATGGACTTCAGGTTGGTCATATGACCTGTAATCAATCTCGAGCAATAAAAGACTTTACCACTGAGCAAAGACCTTCAGGTCCAGCAAACCAGATCTCCCTCTCATTTGCACAGCACAGTCCAAAGCACACCAAGGGATTTTGATGTTCTCTGTGGGGAATATGTGGGAGCACTATACAAACATGTTGAGCACAGTTAATGCCTCTTCATGGAAACATGTATGTGCCCTAACAAAATTCTTTGTGTGTCACTGTTTATATGTATATTGTTGTCCTCTCACTTATGTCAGTATCAGATGACCACATCAGAGATCTTCACAAGTAACAATGGAAATTCTAGCAGAAACCAAACAGTATCTTAGTCTAGGTATTCCAGGAAAAGCAAAAATTCCCTCCAGGTATTCCAGAATAAGTAAAACTTACTCCCAGTTATTACGAACAACAGGTGCTTATTTTTCTGATACAAGTAAGGAATTTCTTTGTTATTTAAAACCTTCAGGACAGGGCAGGGTTAGGTCATACACTACATTATGAAAATTAATGTTCCTATGTCTTATAGGGTCAGGACCTGTGTTTGGAATAGAAATTAATCCACTAGAGCTGATGAAAAATCAGCATATGAATTATATATGTAATTATATATATGTATTTATTTTTATCTCCTGAATTCCTTACTCTTAAGCTTTTAAACATAATAAAAGTCATTAACTGATTCAAATAGCTATTTTCTTCTTAATCCTGCAGGTATCTTTAATGTTATCATTCTCAAAAATACATTTACAGATAGTCTGGGCAGGTGTGTGACTGAAAAAGGTCAAAGCAAAATACCAGCATACTTAACAGATATATTTTTGCACTCTGTCACAAAAATCCTTTTGGTTGCATAGCAACTGTCTTTTAATTACTACTTGCAATCTAGATTTTAATAATTTAATTAGTATTTTTCTTCTTTAAATGTTTCACCCAATAAATTTAATGAATTCAATTCATTGCTTGTTTTTAAATGGTCTTATTTACCTCCCTTTTTCACCCTTCCAGCATCTTTGGTTATGCAGTACAGACTAAAAATCTCATTAATTTCATATCAAAAACCACAGTCAAAAGGACTCATCCTTATCTGATATGCAAAGATTCATCATTTTAGGTAGTCTTTGTAGCTGAAGTCATTGGACTTCAGCTACAAAGTAGTGAAGTCAGTGGGGCTTCGTAAACTGCCACATTACAACTACAAGGAGTCATTTGCAGGACTGGAACTAAAACTAAGGTTTTCGGCGGCAAAATTCAGAGTGATGTGGGATGTTTGGAGTGGCCTAATCTTAGAGAGAGACATTTCAGTGCTTTTGAAAAAATGTTTACCTTGTATTATTTAATCCTAGGTAATCAGAATCATAGTCCCTTATGAAAAATCCTCAGCTATTGCTCTGTATTAAGCTGCTGCTGAGAAGCTGAAGCTGAACAAGAACTAAGTAATGCAAGAGAGATTATGCAAGGGGAAGGAGATGGTATCTAAACAGCTGCAGAACCACAGCCACATTTATTTTAAAGAGCCATAGCAGCTTCACAGTGCAGGTCAAAGCTGTGAACTGATCTAAGGAGACATCAGTACTAGTAGGCAAGGTTTACATACTAAGCGGGTGAAAATGCATGGAGGTAGACACCAAACAACTCAGCCAATATCTTCCAGATATGAGGGAAGGAGATAATGGGAACATTCACTCTTAAATACTTTGCTTAGCGATACTGACATCTGTATTGGCAGACAGCAAGAAATTTTCACTCAGCGGGAACATCTATGTGATACCTATTGGAAACTCTGTGTCTGTCTTCCTTCTGAGATATCATGTGTTAAAAATTTTAATTTTTTAAAATTTTAAAAATTTTATAAAACTTCATTTTTTCAGTACCCATTTATGATTTGAAGAAGTATTCTTTTCTCTCACTTTCCCCCAAATTGAACTGGAACAGAAATTCAAGTCTGTATATGCTAGACTTAAATATCTGTGTATCTGAAACAGAAAAACATGTAAGTGGTTTATAAAAGTCTTCTGATATATTTAGCATTTAAAATATTATTTACTGAAACATGAAAAGATATTGTGTGATGGATAGGTTTGAAAACTGCTCCCGTGTCCAAAAATAAATAGTTGTTCTCTAATGAATTCTGAGAGGCTGAATTTGTACTGCAGTGTTTTCTGCCATTATTTGAGGTATTAATCTAACATACTTTTAATTATTTTTACAAGTAAAATCTTTACAATATTCATGCCTTCCCTTTCAACCATACAGTCTTACACATGCACTGCCTGCTTTCCCACCTACACTGAATTTTCATGGCAGTTTTGAGACTATGAAGCATTATTTTAAGAAAATTTACAGGTGGTTTTTTAAAACAGAAGCACCAAACAAGACAACCTTAGCCTTGTGGATAAAAGCTTTCATACCTCACCTAAAAAAAACCAAACACCTCCTTTGTTCATTATCACTCTCATTTTAACACGTTTGTCTAAATAGAATTAATAGAGTACCTACCACAGGTTTTCTACACTGATTGCACAGGAATTTTGTGGATGTTAATATTCAAGGACATTAAAACAAAAATAAAAGAAATTAGATCCTTTCAAATAAGTGATACTTTAATGTTTGGTCCCATAAAATAAAATAAACATTACAAAAAATTAAGCCCATAAACATCAGGAAGATGGATAAGTTGACATACCATTCTGCATATCTCTGTTTAATAATATTATATTTCATTTCCCATGCTAAGAAAACAGCCATTACCCAAAGCAGCCATTCGTAAACAGCCATTGTGAACAGATTGCATCCTTGTTGGTGGTATGATAATTGAAATAAGTTTACCAGTCTTTTATGAGGATATACCAGATGTATAAAATACCTATTAATCAACTCACTCACTTTTGCAAACAGTTTCAATACCAATGGCTCTGAAAGGATAAATAGAATATGAGGGGAAATATCAGAGAATTAGGAAAATGACTCAGCAGTCACTTGCAGTGAGGCAGGTAGAAGAGGAAGCAGTCTAAGGTAAAAGGATCTCATCTTTTGGGTTTTGCTTATGGTCATCAGTTTCACTTTTTATACCTGTCTGCTTTTGAATGTCTGTAATGCCTCTCTTATAAGCCTGCTTAAAAGCGACTTTGCAGACAGTAAGAGTCAGCTGCCCATTAGTTTCTCATAGATGTGCTTGTTTCTCTTCTACTAAACACATATTGCAATGACTGGTTCTGTGTTTATGCAATAGCCTACAAAGGCATTACCTGTCCTACAGTACGCTGAGCTAATGCAAATACTTTTTTTGGAACAGTGGTGAATTCCAGATTCATCACTGGATATATCTATGTTATTTCTGATTAACTTTGGTGTTTATTCAGATGAGAAATAAAAAATCTCATGGCAATTTGTCATGGTTTAGGCCAAATCAGCTACTTGGGATCTGGGGGACCCCAGATGAGACCAAGAGATGCTCCCCTCTACCCCTCTTCAAAGAGAGAGGCAGAGGAGGGAAAAAGAGAACTTGGAAGGAACTAAACTACTTTAATGAAATATTAATAATAAAATAAAAAGAAGAAATAATGAAAAATATATACAAAACCATATCAAGCTCCAAAGATGACAATCATGACACCGCCTGGCACTGGAGCAGTCCCAGGCTGGACGCAGTGATGGACAGGAACTGGGTTCCGAATGTGGATTCAGGATCGGGATCACAGGCAGACGAACAGAGTCCTCCTCATACGTCTGCCATTGGAGAAAGAGGCTGACCCTTTGATCCCTCAGCTTTTATACTGAGCATGAGGCAGATGGGATGGAATACCCTGTTGGTCAGTTTTGGGTCACCTGTCCTGTCCGCTCCTCCCCACAGGTGGGACCCCACTATGCTTTTCCGCTTCTGACCCTCCAACGGGGCAAATAACAAAGTTGGTTGACCTTGGCTGTTACAGCAATAAGTATAAGCAAGAGTGTCTCTGCATACCATGCCTGGGCATCAGCTATAAACATTGGTCTTATCACTGAGAGACTGAACAGTGTCTGCAAAATATGCTGCTAATTTCAGTAGTTAGAAGAAGACCAGCTAAGAAGCGAAGTTACTGAACAAAATTGGTCCTGTTTTACCTCAAACTAGGACACAATTTTTCTTGTTGTTATTGCAACAGACTCATCTTTTCCAAGTCATGCATTGTTTCCGTGTATAGACATTTCTGTCAAAGCAGAAACTGTGATTAGCTGGTAAAAGAAGTCCTAGAACAAGAGTTTATGCATCAGCTGCCGTTGCTCAGATAATGATGGAAGCTGCAAGAGCTGTGAGATACTTCGCTACTCCTAGGAGCTCTGGGAAACATGCAGATCATTGGCCTGTGGTCAGAGACTGCACATACATTCCCTTTGCATTGCTTGAACCACTTAGAGTAGTTGGGAATAAACAGTTCAACAAATTGACCAAATTACCTTTTTGAATCTACTAGGCCAATTTAGCTTATGTCTTTTAACCCAGTGGTGCAGGCCAATAGGACTGGTTTGGGAAAGGTAGACAGCTGATACTGAAGACTCTGTAGTCACTGAAGGGCAACTGACTTTAGACCACCTCGAGCATTCTTAGAGCACATCTGGTTATTTCTAGCGAAAGAACTCTAATTCCATGACTTTACTGAGTCTGACATGCAAAAGTATCACTATGACATATCAAAGATAACTGTAGTTGAGAACTTCCTTTTATTCATTACTTTCATTAGATGCCAATGGATTAATAATATATATAACATATAATTACAGGCATGCAAGGGTGTGAAAACATCAGTTTACATCTCTCTTACCACCGTTACTTAGAAAAATATTTTCCTTATGTCACAGGAAACTTTGAAAAAAGCACACAGACACATTAGTGAGTTTGTTTACGAATTGTGATCGATCTATGTCTGAATTTTAATATTTCTTCGCTTTCACAATACTGTGTGTGCAAAAGTCAAACTATTGACAGAGTGACTAATACCTTTGATTCAGTGATGAAAGAGAGGGCACATTTCAATGAAATACTTTTCTGGTGGGTGAACACTGAGGATGAAAAATATATCCACATTTAGCTACCTAATTAACCAATTAAGGCACAGGGATTGGCCAAGGACATGGAAGGACAAGGGAGTAACTTTTGTTAAACTTGTTCAGTGGCAATAAAGACCAGGTCTGTAGACTTCTGGCATCAAAATCAATACTAATCTGTTACTAAGGAACAGCTCAGCCAGTCAGAAATTACATGGCAACCTGGTCGCCTATCTTTAAACCATACCCAGAAAGTTTGTTTTTTCCTCTGACACTATACCTAGGTCAAACAAAAGGAAAAAACTTTGAATCCCAAATAGTCAAGTTAGTTGGAGAAAGCAGTGATTCAGGGTAATACTCAGGAGACAAAACAGATGTTATAGATGCTATTAAAGTCAATGCAAACTCAAAATCCATGTATTCTCAAAATGCTGATCTACGTCTAGTCTCTTGATTGACACCTATTTAGTCACAACAATGAGATCTGTAAAAGGCCATTGACAAATGCTTTTAATTCAATAAAAGAGAAGAGCAGGTCCCCACCTCTTTTGAATGATAACAGAGGTGCATGACCTTTTTTGATCTCCATGAAATATGAGCAAAATTCACATGTCTAACAGATGTGGATTATCCACTAGACATTTTCAATAATCATAGAATCATAGACTCATCTAGATTGGAAGGGACCTTTAGGATCACCAAGTCCAACCATCAACCTAACACTGCCAAAACTGCTTGTTACTTGGGAGAAGAGATAAACCCCCACCTCTCTACAGCCTCCTTTCAGCTAGTTGTAGAGACCAATAAGGTCTCCCCTCAGCCTCCTCTTCTCCAGACTAAACAATCCCAGTTCCCTGAGATGCTCCTCATGAGACTTGTTCTCTACACCCTTCACCAGCTTTGTTGCCCTTCTCTGAACACGCTCCAACACCTCAATGTCTTTATTGTAGTGAGGGGCCCAAAACTGAACATAGTATTAGAGGTAGAGCCTCACCAGTGCTGAGTACAGGGGGACAATCACTTCCCTAGTCCTGCTTACCACACTATTCTTGATACAAGCCAGGATGCCATTTGCCTTCTTGGCTACCTGGGCACACTGCTGGCTCATATGCAGCCAACTGTTGACCAACACCCACAGGGCCTTTTCTGCTGGGCAGCCTTCCAGCCACGCTTCCCCAAGCCTGTAGAGTTGCATGGGGTTGTTGTGACCCAAGTGCAGGACCCAGTACTTGGGCTTGTTGAACTTCATCCCACTGGCCTCAGCCCATCGGTCCACCCTATCCAGATCCCTCTGTAGGGCCATTCTATCCCCAGGCAGGTCAACACTCCCGCCTAACTTGGTGTCATCTGTGAACTTACTGAGGGTGCGCTCAATCTCCTTGTCCACGTCATTGATAAAGATACTAAAGAGAACCAACCGCAATACCAAGCCCTGGAGAACACCAACTGTGACCAGCCGCCAACTGGATATAACTCCATTCACCACCACTCTTTAGGACTGGCCATCCAGCCAGTTCTTTACCCAGCGAAGGGTATACCCATCCAAACCATAAGTGGCCAGTTTCTCCAGGAGAATGTTTTGGGTAAGTGTCAAAGGCTTTACTAAAATCCAGATAAACAACATGTACAGCCTTTCACTCATCCACTAAGCAGGTCACCTTGTCATAGAAGGAGATCAGGTTTATTAAGCAGGACCTGGCTTTCATGAGCCCGTGCTGGCTGGGCCTGATCACCTGGTTGTTCTGCATGTGCCACATAATGGCACTCAAGATGATCTGTTCCATGAACTTCGCCAGCACTGAGGTCAGTCTAACAGGCCTGTAGTTCCCTGGATCCTCCTTCTGACCATTCTTGTACATGGGTGTCACATTTGCTAACCTCCAGTCAACTGGGACCTCCCCGGTTAGCCAGGACTGCTGATAAATGAACATTTAGTGATGATTATGACAAAATACATACACTATAAACCTAGACAGTTTATTAGTGATTTGTGAACCTTTAAACATGCTTTGCTAAAATGCCTAGTTTTCACTAGAAAATAAGAAACACAATCCTCTTTAACATAGCTGCCAGTGAAGAATTTTTTCCAGAGTTTTCCTATCCAGTAACCCTGATAGACTTCACATAATAAACAATCATCTCAGAAAAGCATTGTGGCAGCTGGCATGTGTAAGTGCTGCTGAAATCATCAGTCAAAAATGATTAAATGTAGAAAGTATAGCCTTTACTTTATCAAAGGAAAGCTTTGCTTGTAACTGTTGTTTTGTTTCTGCTGAGTCACACCACAAGCCTGCAACTTTCTGTTCTTTAAAGCACCAATATCTCCTTTTGTCACACAAAATTAGAGATACAGAAGAGAAAAGATTGTTTTAATTCTTGGGTTTGATAGGTGGAGGACAACTGTTCAAATTAAGAAACTTTACCATAATATAATATTTCAAATATAGCAATATTTGCCTTATTAATTTTCCTGTCTCTTCCCAAAAATATAATGAACTCAGGAAATACTTTAATTGCTCTTTCTGATAGAAATTTGTTGTACTATTTACTTTGTTATTTCTGTAAGATGTGAACCAGAAGTCTCAACATAGTCCCTTTATGCTATTCTGCTCTACTAAAATATGTATAAAACTCTGCTACTTTTAAAGTCATAGTGAATAAGATTCAATGTGTACTGTTGTATTCCAGCAGTGAGTAATTCTTATAAATGCATAAAAAATAAATCAGGTCCATGTTTATTTTGAATTTTTAAACATAACAATAAAGGGAAATTGTAATCAATTTTATGTGGTTCACATAAATACTGCAAGTTATACATGTGTGATCACATAAACATATGACATACATACAATTGTAGAGCTAGAGAGTTATATAAGTTCAAAACATTGTGATACTTCCTATAAATTTTGTTTGGCGTGCAATTTTTGTAATTTATGGCAAGAAAATCAGGAGATGGGTCTGCCAAATTCAGTGAGTTAGATCCTGCCGATTTTAGACATTTCTGAATATTGCCTTTAAGATAAAAAGAGAGTCTCTCTCAGATTTCTACGTACATACTCAACATTACTCCCTATGTAGGTTCAGTGAGTCCTTGGATGAGTACAGTTAAGCACGTATATAAATGATTACAGGGGCATAATGTTAATCATTATTCTTGTCACAGCAAGACTATACAGTTTACAGCAGTTTGCCCCACCCATCTTGATATTATTCATGTTGTGGAACTGTCTTTGGCAGTTCATCAGAGAAGGAGAACCCAGACCAATGAGCAGCTGAGGCAGTCACTGGTGGTGCCCTGATCACAGAAAAGCCTCCTAGCTGAGACTACGATGCTGCTGTCAAGAAGGAAAACCCATGCTTTCATTTCCATCTAGATGCTTGGTGCATAAAAACTCCTTATTTATCTTGCATCTTAATCTCTTAGTTCCTTCCTGTTAATTCTAGTAGGACATATCCATACATATGCAGTAGGAATTAATAAGCAGTTTCATACCAGTAGGAATTTAAAAGTATAGAAATTTCAGAAGCGTGTATTGGTAAAAGGTGTCACATATGAAGTAAAAGATATCTTGGCTCAGAAAAGTTAAGAAAAGTCTTATCGGATGTATAACAAGTACTGTTTGAGTGTTATCAAGTCATTTACTGACCTCTGTGTGCTTTCCCCCTACAACAACATCACGTCTGTTCCACCCAATGGCATTTGCAGCCATTGAAAAATATAATCCTTGCAATGAATTAAATGAAAAACTAACCAGAAAAGCACTACATATTACAAGCATAATAGCTGGCTTGAAAGTGTATCCTGGGGTTTCAGATGATGTCATAATCTGCTACAGCAAATTTAATAGTATTGTTGCCTGGAAGCTAAGCCATTATACTATGTTTAATTTCACTAAGATGTAAATTACATGGTTCAGTGTTGTATAGTACTGGCTACTGCCATTGTAGATTCTTGTTCTTGCAGCTGTCAGGAATTCTAATGTTTATGGGGATTTTGTATAGCTAGAAGTCTTAAGCTTTTACAGACTTTTTTAAAAACAATTATTTTATCCCTCCTTTATTTATTTCCATGTCATCTTTGCACTTACCTCTTTTCCAGCAATATTAACAGAATAAGAGGCTGAATTTTTGAAGTATATGAATAAATATTCAGTCCTTGAAGAAAAGAGCACTGTGACTTGAGAGTGACTTCTTGCCTGTTATCACATGTGGTTTTAGTGAACCTTTAAGCCAAAAAAGAAAATGCTCTCCTTAAAGAAAAATAACCAGCTTGGATACTTATATTCTGTCTTTTATGGTAACTGCCAGCACAAAATTTGAGGATACATTCTGTATTACCACATAACTTTTATCAGAAAAATAGAGACAAAATTCGCCCCTAATAAATACATCAACACGTCTGTTATCATCTGAAATGTCCAGCCTAATTGCATAGGAAAATAGCCTAATTGATCATGTATAAAAGATAATAGATGTATCTTTAAAGTAGTAGACTGAATGTTCTATCATTAAAATCTAATACAGTAATTGACTGTTAGCATCTACTCATGAGCTTTAATATCAATGATTTCTTGACAACATATTGCAAGTATTGCAATACAGGGCAATGAAAATGCTACGGGGAGCTTATTTTTCTTTTCAAATATCTGTTAGTTAAAAAATATCTCACTCTTGCACATCTGTATATTTTTCTTTCTGCACTTGTCTGTGGGTGGATCTTTTGCCTATCTACACTGCTTGCCAATTCCATGATTCTGACAACATAATTGATTCTAAGCAGACATGCATATATGGGAAGTCGGTGGAGTCTTTAGCTTTTAAGAGCAAGTGTTGCTAATAAAGAGACGATTCACTATAAAGATATGCTTGAGAAGACATAAAGTAAATCAACAATAACTGGTGTCAATTGTAAACTATACACAATTAAAAATAATTTTATCGTTATCTTGAAAACTTAAAAGCAAAGATGAATGTTCCAGTGACTCAAATTTACAGAAATGTGTTAATGTTTGCTGCTGTCAGTTGGCTTTGTTCATGTAGCGAAGCCATTGCCTGCATTTTGATTCTGGCTTTATTTATTTGCTTGTTGTAGTTGTTGTGATCTACTGGCATAAATTCCCATCTTTATAGCACAGGTATGGTGTAGCAGCCATTCAGTGGCTGCGTGAGAGAAGGCATGCTTCTGTCAGTGTTCTGTAACGTTTCCGTGATTAACAGTCATCTAGAAACAGAAATAAAAGTGCTGTATATATAAAAAAAAAATTAAAACAGCCGTAAGATCTCTTCAAAATTGAATTTGTCTTTGAAATTGTCATTGTCTATACAGTAACTTGAAATCATGTAATGAAAGAATTCAGCTGAGTTTTTGTTACATATTTGAACAAAGAGAGAGGTTGGTGCTTCGTTTTGAGACCAGCGTTAAGGGAATTTTTAGGTTATTTGCTTCAGAAGAAGCTTTAGGTAGTACAAAAACTAAAGGTGTTATGACCTTAACTGAGGCTTCTCAAACAAAACTCTAACCAACCATAACCAAAATTTTCCAATTACCAAATGCCTTTGTACCCTAGATTTCACTTCCTTCTCTGTGAAGTTGCCTACATGTACTTACTCAAGGTATAGAAAAGTTGCATGGAAACAGTAGCCTGTAAGATCGTTGCCATTGTCTGAGAAGCTCCAGAAGTGAGCACAAGCCACTTTTAAATGAGATTTAAAATACATAGACAGTCACTAATGAAGGAAGCAATAAGGATTAAAAAATATTTTCTCTGAGATTCTCCATGATAGACACCAATTGGAAAAGCATGATGGTCAAATGTTTGGGACAAGTAACTCATCTATACAAAAATGATGTCCACCAGGGCAGGTGGAGGCATGAACTCCAAGGTTCAGAGCAGATAGTTTCTGTACTCCTGTCTTCATGAGGAAAGGGAAAAGTATTCACCATCTATATGGTGAATGATTATTTACAGCTCTTAAAATTCATTTAACCTTAATATTCTAGTAACACCATGAGACTACGGTTTTTATTAGAGTGCTCTGTCTGAAATTAAGTGAGAAAAGTACCCTACCTTGAAACACAGAAGACTGTGAAACTTGCCATGTTAGAGGACGCGTTCCTACATTGCAAAGGGATGGCAAATAGTTCTTCAAAATCTTTCTGCACTCCCTGTCCCTCTGGACCTTTCATCTGGAAGAAAAAACTTACAAATTATGAAGTAAAGAAAGGTTCTGCAGTCATGGAAGTAATAGATTTTCCTTTCTCTTAATGCAGATGTTTTTTTTATGCATGGTTTTTTATGTAAATGACATTCTTTGATATTCAGTTTATCAGAATTGTAAGAGATGCGATGGCTTAGTGCTTCATGTTCAGAGAGTATGCTATTCTAAAAATAAAATGGCAGTGGAAAGCAAGGAAGTGTCAGGCTAGCGGGAATCAGTCTAAAATCTCCAAATCTTTCTCTTCCAGTTTAAAGCTGTTCCCTCTCGTCCTATCACTACATGCTCTTGTAAAAAGTCCTTCTCCAGCTCTCCTGTAGGCCCCCTTTAGGTATTGGAAGTGGAACTGGAAGAGGGCAGGTTCAGATTAAACATCAGGAAGAAGTTTTTCACTTTGAGGGTGGTAAGGCACTGGAACAGGTTGCCCAAAGAGGTTCTTGAAGCCTCGTCCCTGGAGGTGTTCAAGGCCAGGCTGGACGTGGCCTTGGGCAACCTGGTCTAGTGGGAGGAGTCTCTGCCTATGGCAGGGGGGTTGGAACTCGATGATCTTCAAGGTCCTTTCCAACCTAAACCATTCTATGATTCTATGATTCCATGATTGGAAGGCTGCAATAAGATCTCCTTGGAGCCTTCTCTTCTCCAGGCTGAACAGCCCCAACTGTCTCAGCCTTTCTTCATAGCAGAGGTGCTCGGATCATCTTTGTGGCCCTCCTCTGGACATAATCCAATAGGTCCATGTCCTTCTTCTGCTGGGGGCTCCAGATCTGCATGCAGTACTCCAGGTGGGGTCTCATGAGAGTGGAGTAGAGGGGCAGAATCACCTCCTTTGACCTGCTGGCCACGCTTCTTCTGATGCAGCCCAGGATACCGTTGGCCTGGGCTGCAATCATACATTGCTGGCTCACATTGAGCTTCTCGTCAATCAGCACACCCAGGTCCTTCTCCTCAGGGCTGTATGTAAAAAAGAAAATATTGGAGCTTGAGAAATTCCTTGAAAGACAGATTACTTACTGTGAAATGCTCAGCTACAGTTAGCTTTTTCTTTTTAAAGAACAAATTTACAAAAAACATCATTACATAGTGAGCATCTACTTTTCCCTCTTCACTCATAATTGTACTATGCTTTTCTCAATACTCGACTGTATCCTGTCTTCTGAAATCTGATCTCAGAACACAAATTTTAAAGGAATAAAAAGTGAGCATCCACAACAGGACAAACCAGCAACCCACATGTATGTGCTGCAACCTTATGCTCTGAAATGAGGATCATGTGAACTATGTCTAAATTCCAAACCCTTCTGGTTTCTGTTTCTCTGGGTTGCATGGACATACAAAGTCCACAAAAACATTTTATTCTATTTAACCCTACATTATTCCCCAGCTTAAAGCTGAATCAATGGGTTTTGTCTGAGAAATTCTCACTTGTATTTCACTGAAGATCTCCAAACTGTAACCTGATCCTGTATCAATATTACATTCTTACATATTGATATAGACTTAAACTCTTGGCATCAAAATTATATTTAAATAGTAGATGACAATGGCAAACAATTACGAATTAAATTAGTTGTTTATTTCACAGTTCCG
The DNA here is from genome assembly GCF_965231255.1 of Vanellus vanellus. Lineage (NCBI taxonomy): Eukaryota > Metazoa > Chordata > Aves > Charadriiformes > Charadriidae > Vanellus > Vanellus vanellus. The sequence goes on from NC_138908.1 coordinate 55,537,445, forward strand.
TATTTCAGTAGCACATGCGGAAATGCTGTTTAGCTTTTTATTTTCAACAAAGTTATATTTAGCTACCTTTAATATATACAGTGAACTGTGGGCTTAACTCTACCTTTAGTTATTCATTCCTAAAATACCTCCTTTCACATTCAAGATACTTTGCCTAGCTGGAGTGTTGGGGAATGTGTTCAAATTTGATATTATTTGGAAAATGAATTTCAAAGTGACTTCTTTATAAAAATGATTTTTAAAAACCCCAACCTTTGCAAGCATAAGCCCAATCAGAAGCCCTATGTTTTGTGTTTGCATTGCTAATTTATCCTCATCTTATTGAAAATTCTAGAATTTTGCACATTCTTTTTAGGCTATTTCAGTATCAAATTGCATTCTGTCAATGTCTCATTTAAGCCTAATGTTTTATTCAATATCACATGTATAGCACTATATAAACGTAATGATTCTAAAAGATGAGTGAAGCTAAAGCTCTTTAGAAATTTATTACAGATGTTATTTTATCTTTGTTTCATAGCTTTCATAATACAAATTAGTGGACTAATTCTATTTTTACTTAAACCAGTTGGCTTTCCTTTTTTTTAAGACAACTTTTGTTTCCAGAGAAGTTTTGTGAGTCTAAATCAGTGAGAAAAATGTCTAACTTTGCTACTGCAGAAGACCATCGCCCAAAAATTTGTTCTTCATATCAAAAGTATTCATAAGTTTTCCACAGGAAATGATTAAAGAACTACAAAAGGAACAGGGTTTTTATATTAAGTCTACCCTTGGCCCAAGGAAACTAAGAAAATTAACAGTTGCCAAAATATTATTTATTTTTCTTTTGTAGTTGATGTAAATTGACAGAATAGAAGTGTTAAAGTAAATTTTAATTATGCCTATAGAAAATTAAATAATTTATAGTGTGCTAAATATTTCAGGTTTCCGTCATTTTTTATTTGCCAAAAATAACAAAAATGAAATTATGTCTTAGAAACAGATCTGATTCCTTCTCTGTTTCTTGTACTGATTCTCTGCTTTTTTTTTTTCTCTTTGTTATGGTGTGATTTTTCTACTAAACCACAAATTATTGGACATGCTTTTTATCTCAGTCTGTTATTACTTAACTGTTGCCCTTCTCTTGTCACTACATGGCCTGGTAAAAAGTATTTTTGCTGTATTTCTTATAAGCCCCCTTTAAGTATTGAAAGGCCACAATAAGGTCTCCATGAAGCCTCCTCTCCTCCAGGATGAGCAATCCCAGGTCCCACAGCCTTTCTTCACGAGAGGTATTCCAGCCCTCTGATAATTTTTGTGGCCTTCCTCTGGACCCGCTCTGTACTAGGTGCAGCACTTTGTACTTGGCCTATTGACCTTCACAAAGTTCTCACTTATCAAGTTGGTCAAGATCCCTCTGGATGGGACCCCTTCCCTCTAGCAAATCAACTGCACCACTAGCTTGATGACATCCACACAGTTGCTGAGACAGCACTCAATCCAATTGTCTATGTTGCTTACAAAGATATTAAATAGCACTGACCCCTGTATGGACCCTTGAGGGACAGCATTCATTTCTGGTTTTGTCTTGGACATTGAGGTGTTGACTGCAACTCTTTGAATGCGTCCTTCCAACCAGTTCCTTATCCATCTAGCGGTCCATCTTTAAAACCCATACCTCTCCAATGCAGTGGCCAGAACACTGTGTGGGACCAAGTCAAAGGCCTTACAGAAGTATAGGTAGATGACATCTGTTGCTCTTCCCTCATCCACTGATGCAGTTACTCCATCGTAGAAGGCCACCAGATTAGTCAGGTATGATTTGCCATTTGTGAAGCCATGTTGGCTGTCTCTAATCACCTTCCTATCTTCTGTATGTTTCGACATGCGTTCAAAAGGATCTGCTCCGTGATCTTACCTGACATCAAGGTGAGGCTGAGTGGTTAGTAGTTGCCAGGGTCCTCCTTTTTACACATTTTAAAAATGGGTGTGATGTTTCCCTTTCTCCAGTCACTGGGGACTTTGCCTGACTGCCACTACTTTTCAAATATGCTGGAGAGCAGCAGTGTGATACACAGTGAGTTCCTTCTGGTTTCTTAAGTGAATGCCATCTGATCCCAGCATACAATTCCTCTGTCTGGTCAAATCCATGTACAATTTGCCCGCCACAGACTGGGGCAAATATAGAAATCTTCCCAAAGTGTTCAGAAGCAAAAGAGTGGTAGAAAGAACTCCCTGAACTTCTTTTCTATTGTATTATCATTCTTGAGTACCCCTGGTACACAGTTTTCATCAAGTAGTGCTACTGATTCCCTAGATGACTTCTCTTTTATGTATTTAATAACTTTTTTGCTATCACTTTCAACATTATTTTAACAGCATTATGCTCTTAGTGGGTTAGTAATATAAATCTACCACCACATTTTTATTTAAGAAACCTAGGTCCCACTGAACAAACAAACAAAAAAAGCAAGTTGCACAAGCTGAAAATAAAACGAGAGTATTGGAGGAGTCCGAAGGCAATATAAAGACTCTGACTGATGTTTGGGTAAGACCTGTGAAGTACTAAGCCTCTTGAGTAATTACCATATTATAATTAAAGGAACAATATGCATTGATTGGTAGTCATACTACTCATCAGAAAAAAGGTGAAGCATTAGGAATAAGAAACCTTTTACACAGCCAAATATTGCAATAATTTTAGGAAGGAATACTGAATTAACATCTTTATTTTGACATACTAAGACATGGTTTCATTTCCTGCATAAATGCTATTCTTATAAGATTTTTTATTCATTTACACATATTTCAGAATTTGGGGTAGAACACCGCATAGAATAATCCCTTTCAGGCTCTTTCTACAGCATTTTCTGGTATAGTTCACGCTAATCAAAGCCCTGTAATTCATAAAAAACAAGTAAACAAAATCAGAAAACTAAAAATTGAAGAAAGAGGGGTGCGACAAGGAACAACAGACAGGATATTTATAAAATAAATTTAAACAAAAAATCACAAGAGAAAGAAAAAGATAATCTAGAAGTATATAAGCTTATAAAAAGACACAGACTTCATTTTTGCTTTATTGCATCACTTAATCAACATCAGTAATTATACTACTGTGACCCTACATGGTGTTAAATATCCCTGACACTAATGAAAATACTATGATCATGATACGAGTATGTGTAATATTTTTTGAGAGCTTTCATTTTGTATGATTGTTGCTTAAAAGGTGATTATTTCCCAACTGAGAAAAAAAAAAAAAGAAAGGAAAAGAAAAGAAAAGAAAAGAAAAGAAAAGAAAAGAAAAGAAAAGAAAAGAAAAGAAAAGAAAAGAAAAGAAAAGAAAAGAAAAGAAAAGAAAAGAAAAGAAAAGAAAAGAAAAGAAAAGAAAAGAAAAGAAAAGAAAAGAAAAGAAAAGAAAAGAAAAGAAAAGAAAAGAAAAGGAAAAAGAATGCAAACAATAGTGTACCAGCATAGTTTTATGCAGGCTCAACATACATCTATCACTGGCTTGTATCCTTGTGGCTGTTGCAGATGTTTTAGAATAGGGCTTTTTCGTGTTTTCTTTGGTCTGCATCATGTTTTGAATAAATAGCAAATAATAAGTGGAATTTTAAAGTTAAAGATTTCAGATTTCTAAAAGAGCAGGGTATTCCTAGACATGACTGCATCCTATCTGCATATTCCAGATCTGTATTGTCTATGTCATACTATGGAAACAGAGTTCAGAAATAGTCACCTGCATGCAGGTCAAGATTTTCAAAAACAGGGAGGGCTGTTTCAAAATGTTTCAAAAACATTTGAGGGCTCAGCAACCATAAAAAGATTCTAAATATATAAATTACTGAAAACTCTGTGGTGTCTATATAGCTGCAGGCTTTTTATGAAGGTTTTCTTTTTATCAAATAATAGTAGGCTTTAGCAGCCCTTCTTTGTCATAAACTATTTTATCATTTCCCATAACAGGAAAATAATAGTCTCAAATTCTGCCTCTTTTGTACCTCTTGCCTTGCACAGTGCTCTGTACAAGCAGCAACAGAACTGCATAAAGCATTAAATACTATGCTGTGAAACAAGGTCATTGAGCACCTGAGCCAAAAGCTGTTGTAGTAGAATAAAAAATTCCCATTGAGTTCAATGGGAACTGGGTCAAGTGAAGTCAGTTAGTATTTACAATGAAAAGACTGGCTACTTTAAAATGTGTGTAATACCAACCTTGTTTAACTGTGCGATCCTTATATAAGACCATTTGACTAGATAATAATCTTGCATTTCTCAGATATTTATATCTGGATTACCAGCAATCTTTTATCCTAGCTGTTCTCCTGAAAATAAAATGCGTTCTGTTTTGAGAATAATAGGACATTTTCTGTCAACATATAAACAAGTATGTTCTTATATTGTTCAAATTTCCATTTCTCTTCCGCCTATATTTCCTCTTGTAGCAGCCACTTGAGTCAGCAATCACTATTTGTGTTAGTAATACTAATACACAGACGTGCACACTTTTTAAATCTATTATGTTTCATTTAAGGGGCTGGAATTCCTTGACTGTCCTGAGGCCTTGCAAAATGCAGAACAAATATTATCCAAAACTTTGTATTTAAAAAGGAAGGGGAGGGAGAAAGAGGAGAGGGAAACCATAGCTGCATTTTTAAAAGAATTCTATGTTCCTTCCATCCCATTAATTCCTTAAATTATTTTTCCATTCATTTTTCCCATGACACATTCATCACTTTCAAAAAGCCAGAGTCCAAATGAACCAGATGTGCTGAACGTGCAAATAACTGAAAAATGGGTTTCCCTGGAAACCAGATGAAAGCCTTCAGAACAGCTCCACCTCCTGCTCAGCTTGCCTTTCCCTTTTAGCAGTTCAGTAATAGCAAATCAAGACACTTATACCCAGATTGTCCCCTCCACTTACATGAGCAGGGGGTAACCACTTCAGGCAGGATTCAGAAAGGATAGACTTCCATTTCAATGTTTTTCACTGTTTTATTCTCTGTAAATCTGTAACTCTTCTGTAATACCAGCACATGGATTGGGTAGGAAGGGCAATTTTGCAGATGGTATCAGACAACAGCTGCCTTTCACATTGTCCCTTGGCAATCCCATGGTTAACTGTGTAGAATATCTGCTAGAAGGCCACTCCAATTAGCACTCATTTATCTGGAATCCCTTCCCCGGAACTTTACGTTGCTGTTGCAGAGTGTTTTGAAATTCAGATGGAAACTAAATGACTATCCAGAAAACTAACCTACCACAATGTGCTAGCTCTTTTCCCATGTATTTTGTACTGTTCTGTAGATGCCAGAGGTGTAGCAATGAAGGCAAAGCTCCTTTCCCCTTGACTGCACCCTGCCTTTTCCCATGGTTCTCAGCAGTTCATGTGATTGACTTACCTTGGTCCCTGCCAAATGCTAAATCTTCTAGTACAGTACCTCTACTACAATTAAATTGCTGGAACACTGTAACATAGCTTTGGCCCTTTGTGTTCCTTTATGTAGTAACAATGTGAAAAGAATGATACAGCCCCAGCGGATGTTCAACATTAAGTGGCTCTGTAATCAAGATTCCTTTCCCTTAGTACAAAGATCTTTCCTGACCTCACAAATCTTTCTCTTTACTGACCAAGACCACTGCAGTGTACCTAGAGAAAAGTTGCTGTAACAGTAAAATTCAGCAGAAATTTTCATCACATTGTGAAGTAATCATGACTTACCCTGAGAATGAGGAGAGGACACCCTTTGATGCATTGCTCCTGTTTTCATTCCTCATCTGGTCAGGAGAGGTAGAATAAATCACAATGCTTCCACACAGACTAGAATAAATTTCTTAAGGGAGAGCCGAGTGAAGCACACTTATTAAAAATTGTCAACTGAAATGAACACAGGACAACAAACAACAGAAGTATCTTACCCTGTTAATAAGATGCTGCTATCTGGATTAGCATGTATTTGCTGTATTTCTAATTAGTTTTCATTATATTAACATGCTAATGTTAATATGATACATTACTTTCAGTCGTGCAGGCATAAAGCCAATTTTTAGGAAACTGGACTTATAGAGAACAAAAGTAGGGAATCAATGAATAAGTAATTTACAAAACTACTCAGCCTGACTCTACACCAGAGAGACAGGAGTTTATAATCCATCTTTTTTTCAGTATACCACTATAATTAAACAATGTACATATGATTAGCATTAGCAGTGATTTCCTCTAGAAGCTGGAACCTGGTTTTTATTCTGAACTTCTTTCCAGTAGAAGCAAATATTATACTCGACTTTGTTTTAGTAGAGTTGCATCCTTTGAATAATAACACAGAGTATCTGATACAGCATAGTATGAATGAAACATGGAGATCCCACTCCTCCCTTCCCTGCAAAAAAAAGTTATTTCTGAGGCCTAAGTTCTGGTTCATCAGAATGTAGGGCACCCCTTTAGTCGACAGCAGTAATATTGCTTGGACTTAAGGAACATTCTTATTGATTCATGAATATTCCAAGGGGATAGATTAATCTTTTGTGAACCATACAGCTCTGATGAAACTGCTGTTAACATGCTAAAGTGCCAAATTCATCTTCTCCCTGTACAAAAGAACTTCCTATAATAAAGACTCTTTGTAATAGCAATAAGGCATCTCTATGGGGAATGTTTATCATGAAGTGTTTGCACTTCGAAATACTAGACATTTTGTCTTGTATTACGCAGCTCCCAAAGGATATGAGTGTATGGCAATATCCAGTATCTTCCATTCAACTTTATAGCTTAATTATTGCTTGGGACATTCTGTCTATACATTTGTCTAGGGTTAGATAAGCAATGCACTTATTAAACTTCATAATCTGTGACATGACCTTTATTGTGTTTCACGTCTTCTGTCAGCATATGCAAAAATCAGGCAGATGGTCCACCACGCATACTCAGGTAGCCAGCCAGGTAGATAAATAGGTGGGTAGACAGATTTCAGGACAGGTAGAGAAACCAAATTGCAGCTATCAGAACTTTCTACAGAGAAATCTGTGCCTCATATGAGAGAATAAACCCAGATCTCTTGCTGGTAGCGAGTGCTCTGAGGACTAGACAGCCTCATTAAGGTGCTCACTGTACTCAGCCAATACAGTGTCCAAGTGCACAGCAGACCTGATCCTTCATGCCCCCAGTGGTCTACCAGGTTCAAGTGACCCATTGCGTGGCTGAATGTTACTGGTATGAAATATCACTTTACGCTGGGCCTGTGGCCTGAATGCAGCAACTCCGTAATAACAGTTACGCTTTTACTAACAGATACTTTGTTCCTCGGGTTAAAGAGATCTGTGAGCCTCCAGGGTTGCCAGTTGCAGACCGCTTGTATATAGCTTGTTAAATACAGTTGAACAGTGAGTAACCTGTCAACATGATGACCTCTACAAGCTGATACCTTTTCACATACATTGTCGATGGCCATACTGTTATTCATCTGCCTAGTTTTATTAGTGAAACGTGTGTGAAGGATCCAGTCATAAATTTGAATATTGCTCTGTGAAATGAATTGTGTAAGCAGACTAAAAATAAAATCCTACAAATGGATCTGGTTTTGTACACGGATAAATATCTACCTGCTATTTCAATTTTCATACTTTGAGTACAAGGCTTTCTTTCTTTCCTTTCTTTCTTTCTTTCTTTCTTTCTTTTTAACTTTAACAATTTCATCATAGTTTATGTTAGAAATTAAGAGTTTTGGTCTCTTATCTACTTGCCTTTGGCAGCACAGCCTCAAATTGTGAATTCCATAAATATTTAATGTGATGTTTACATAGAATATTAAGGAAATAGAGAACAGATGTCTATAAATGTCACCAGCAAGAAAAAGAGTGATTATATTAAAATAAAAAACAAAAAAAATGCTGAGTATTAGCAAAAAAAAAAAAAAGCAGAAAGTCTATGTGAAACATGCGTATTATGGAAAAATTAACTTGCTTGCTATTTAACCATACTGACAGCACTGTGTATCTACTGAAGTTTCCAGCACAAGATTTCAAACAACTGTCTCTATATTTCATTTCGTAAGCAGGCTGAATCTTTACGTGCTCTGCAGATGTTAACACAATTTTACTGGGGGAGAGGGAGATCATTTATTGGCCATAGTCACCTAAATAGTTTCCTTCTCATGTTGTACCCATTCATCCAACCTTCTTCCACAAAGAAAGAAAGAAGGCCAAGTATAAATTATTTTACTTCTGAAATAGAACAGAGGTTTTACAGCACTCTCATACCATACAAAATATAAAAGTTCATTCAGAAAATTATAAGAGACTTCACGACCTTGCAGAAAAGACAGGAATTTCATTTGACAACTATATATAATTTGCAAAGAATGGTTCAAGATCTGATTCAGTTTTGTGTTTTTCATGGCTGGTAGGAAGAGAAAAGAAGAACTTTAATCATGTTCAACACACCTTTAATGAGGGAACCAAGTCTAGACTGGGAGGACAAGTTGCAAATGTGTTATAGCTTGTGCAGAATCACAAAATCTGTATCTGCAATTCCCCATGGAAATGGTGTCCTTAATACATTGAGGTAGGTAGCAGAAAAATTAACATCTTCAAAAAACACAAGAGGGAAGATCTAGGGAACTGTAAATAAGGCTCACCTCAATCCACAGGAAGGTCACGGAGCAAGTTCTCAAGGGTTTGTTCAGCTTTAAGAAGACAAGTCTCAGGGGAGACTTTATTGCTAACTACCTAACGAGAGGATTTAGGGAAGACGGAGACAAACTATTCTGAGAAATGTGCAAAGAGAAGAGCATAGGAAGAACACACAGGTTAGAATATAGGAAAACTTAGTAAGATTTTTTTTTGTAACCAAACACCATCCAAACACTTGGACAGGCTAATCAAATATTGGAAGAGGTTGACCAGGAGTTTTGTGAAATTTCCATCTCTACAGATATTCAAAACTTGGCTTAACAAGCTCAGGTCCTGAGCATTCTTCTGTTCTTTGGCAGAGGTCCTTTCCAGTATCATTCATCGTACAATTCTGTAATTCTATGACTTCCATACGATATTGGAAAGTTCAGTCCTGATATGTTATCTACGTGTTTCATGTCTATAAAACAATGTAAATCTTAAAAAAATACATAAAAAATAAATTTTTGCCTTGTTACAAATATTAAACCTATAGAAATTATAGAGCTAGTCTAAGAATTACTATTTCTTATACTAACCATAATAATGAGTACAAAGCGATTTGAGAACATGGAAAAAAGGTCCAGCTAGCACTAATGTTATCAAATCTCCCTTGCTAAATGCCTTATAAATTGCTGAAAAAGAGAATGAAAAATTGTTGAAAAGTTAGTGGGATAAGATGGAACTGCAAGCAACTGTACTGAGAAAGGTAATGCAATGAAGTGCTTTCCACATTTATCACTGCTGTGTTCCCAGCCTCCCACACCAAGTCGTTTTAGCTCAATAGTATACGATATTGCTACAGACTTTATTGATCATATTTCACACTGTACTAACTTAGCACTCAATGTCTTGTCCTACTTTCATGTGTTGTCTTACTGGATAGATTCATAACTGCTAAGGGTCACACTGCAAAACAGTGCAGAGGCACTCATGATCTTTGCAAGACTGACTTCCCAGAGATGCTGTCTCTGGCACCGTTGGATGACTTGCTGGTGGTTTGGAGCAGCTGTTCATTACTGTCCTGCTAGCCCAGCACCATGCATATCATAATGCTGTCTCTGCAGGAGAAGAGAGAACGTGAAGTCACTGACAGTGAGGAGGATATACTAAGCACCATGGTTTTCATTCACATATGATTTTGGCATGTGCAATTGCACCTAATTTAAAAAGACTGCATAAAAGGCCAAACACAATGTACCTTGATACACTGGGGCGGAGACATCTTGAAGCTTATCTTCAGAAAGTGTCAAAATGCCCTGTCTTACCCTTCTAGAAGACATAAAACACTATGTTAGTGTTCTCAGTTTTATAAACTTTTTCCTTCCCTTTGCACCTGTACTGTCTTCTACGCCACTGCCTTTTCCTGGACCTTTCTCCTCATAGGACTTTGCAGTTGTGTAGGTGGGTGATAACTGCAGTCTTAATAAATAACAATTATGATCAACAACAACAAAAAAAATCCTGTAGACTTTGTCATTTATTTTATCTCAGTTCACAAACTTTGGGTTCATTCCTGAGCCAGACCCCTTCCTAGACAAACTATCTACAGGCTCCACAGCCTTCTGGCAACCACCTACTTTTGCCATCTATAAATCAATCATTAAATTCTTTGGATAGCAGTTTCCAGATCTGACAGAAACAACACAGGTCTTCAATATTATAGTCAGAAGCTGAGAAAAATTTATGTTTTTTTGAGAACTAAGTCTAAGTTCACAATGATATCCCATGAACTGAAATAGTATTAGATTAAAAAAAAAAAATACAGCAGCAAAAAAAAACCAAAAAACACTTAACCCTCCAAAACTTCTGAAAGCCTCAAACACCCTTTTGTCAAATGGGTGTTCCCCTTAAGTGAAAAGGGTGTTTGAAATCTCAAAGGACATTTCTTTATTAGACTAATAAAGAGACTGACTTAAAAAATAAATTTTCCAGTTTTTTATTTAACTGGATAAATAGAATCTTTTAGAAGAAAAAAATGATTCAAACCAATTAGTGTAAGAGTAATCAGATTTGTAAACCAACAATGAGTATTTTCAGAATATTAAAAAAAGAAGAGCAAAAAGAGAAGGAAGGATACTCTTTGAAATAAGGTGTAACTTATCTTGGTCAGAGAGTTCATTTCAAGGTAAGGGATTTTGCTGATGAAAACTTGGAATATTTAGGAATGAGAAAATAATTTATTTCTGCCTGTTGGATGATTTCAATGTAGAAGTCATCAATTTTATTACTAAAAAACCATACATTATGAATATTGAAAACATTTGTTACTTCTGAGAGAGTAAGATTTCAAATTCCTTAATACAAACATGAATTAGAACTACTTCCAGGGAGTTTGGTGCATCACATATTCAGCCAAAGTCACAAAGACACTCTGGTTGTAAATGAATGGACTGGAATTGGTTTATGCACAGTGACCTTTTGGCCCAGGAAAATCATAACACCACAAAACTTAAGCACTGGGGGAAAAGTATTTGAAGAAGAACGAAACTTAATGTTTATAGAATATATTCAGATTGAAAAGTCAGGAGTACTTTTGTCTTTTTTCCTCAGATTGTGTCTATCTTCACAGTAAGCATCCTATACTGTTTTCAGATGTGACATACATAGCTTCTTCTATGTTTTTACCTGCTGTAGGTGACTCTGCTCTGGCAGCGGGGTTGGACTAGATGATCTCCAGAGATCCCTTCCAATCCTGACCATTTTGTGATTCTGTGATTCTGTTTTTGCCACTGTTTTAATGGTTAGCATATTTCCTAAATATCCTCTACAGGCCTAGATAACTACTTTCCTTCACATCAAGATTTCTTCATAACTTCCACCCAATTAGAACTTCCAAAACTGTTCTGAGCATCGTATGCTTATCTACATCCACATGACTGAATAATTGAGCATGCATTTCTGAAGCAATAGAAGAAGCAAGAAAAGATTCCACTTAACTAAGGAGGAAAATATAGCAATTGTTCTAATGATCTGCTATCAATATATTCTTTGCTACTGATGTGATCAGATCCAGACCACATACATTTCAAAACAAAGTTACAAAATGTGGCCCTTTGGATTTAATTCTTTTATTTTAGGCAGTTTTAATAAGTCACATGGAATATTATGACTCCATCTTCTTTAGTAGACAGCAACCTTTCCCTAAAATTGCTTTAACAATCATAAGAAAAAACTGTTCCATTGTGATTCCTTCCAAGTCACTGTACTAGAACAAATTCAGCCCTTTCTAATTGGGTGACATCAGGCAGCAGTGAAAATGCAATTTGTTGTGAAATTTGTTTCTGCATTTTGCTGTTAGAAGCCCAGTGTTCAGCTCTTTCACAGCTCTCCATTGGACCTTATCAAAGAACATGCTAGCTGGAGGGCATCAGCAGCACTGATCACTCAAAGGGAAGTAGAACAGCTGTGTTCCTGACAGCTGGAGCAAGCATGACGTCCATCAGCAAATAACGGGGATATCTAAAACTGTTCTCCTTAGCAGGGTGCCCCCAAATCCTGTTATGCTGTAAATGAGAGTTCTCAGTGACTGCCAATTCCAACCATTATTTTTTCAGTAGATGATAAACATTTCTTTTTACATCTGTGTATTAGTTCGTCATGCTGTCATTCATCATCCATAAAGTAGCTTTAGGTAAGAATTATAAGAGGATAAGCTATTTCAGAGAAGCTCAAGCCCGAAGAATCCTCCTATGTAGATGCACCGCAAAAGCTCACGCTGTGAACATACACAGAAATTCCATACAAGAAATACATTTTCAGTTCATACTTTTAAGCCTAAAAGGAGTTGCTAATAAGATGAATGTACTCTTCCTGAATCTCCTCTGCATCATTCTTTTTCTATCTTGATACTGATATCTACACTCCAAGAATTTTATCTCCACTGTGATCAATTTACAGAGATCAAGACACATCTGAATTTTATGTTCTGGTGTACAGAATATGTTAACCCAGCTCTGCATAACACACAAAGTTACTCATATCATAGAAACTTATTTTGGCTAGATGCCTTCTGCAGAGAGGCAAAATTAAGTTAAAGCAAAAGAATGGTGCATGTTTGATGTTCTGAATTCTGACCAATGTCACTGTCACACTTCCTGTTTGTCTCTTTTGAGTTGTAATTAGAATTCACTTTAAAGGCCTTTCATAACATTTGTTTCATATGTGAAAGTGGCTTATTTGTTAGCTAACCTGTTCTATTAAAGCAGATATAACTGGACAAATAAAAGAAGCTGAAAGCTTACCTAGCTTTACTTCAGTTTTTACTTTACCTGTTTTTACCTATTTCAGCTCTAAAAAATCTGTAACCCATTCCTTAAGGCATTGGCATTAACTGAGGTGAATTACACCACAACAGATATATCTTCAACAAAATTAGTCCAAACTGTGAAGTTCAAACAGCTTTAGAACATGGCCTTATAATCAAAAAGCTACAAGCTTGCTGGCCAGTCTTATTCTTTCAGGTCACATGTTGCTTGGGAATAAACAGATATTATATTTGGTACATTAAGTTTTAAACTGGATTGTGTATGTCTATATGAACATGAGTACCGAAGACAGATCTCACAAGTTGCCTTCAGACTCCCAGCCTTCCAGTGTGCACTTCATGTGTTCGTGCTTTCCATGGTTTAGACTCCCTGTTGTCAGTCTCCCACAGCAAACTGTACATAGTTTTTCAAAAAATGTCTCCCTGAAAGAAAAAAAAAAAAAAACAAACATAAATTATAACTATGTCAAATCAATTTTTCATCACATACTCCTATGTATATTTGTATATTTTGTGTGACTGCATCTTTGCAAAAAACAAAATGCTGAAATGCTAAAATTTCACCCAGAGTAAATAAAATAACAATGTATTGCAGAATATGTCTCTTCCTTCAGTTACTAAATTTGCACTTCCAATCGAGGCATCAAAGAAGCGACAGTTAGTATTGAAAAATCTAAGGAATGCAAAAAAAACACTTTCATTGAAAGTTTGTTATTCTCAAAATACCGTAGTCTAATGTGTTTATGTTTTAGAGTGATAATGACTAAGTTCATGGGAACATCATCCAGGCAGCTGACTTGCTGCACAGAGCACTGAATTAAGGTCTAAGTATCATCTGTACTAACCTGTCTGAACTTCTAATATTTATAAAGTTAACATTTGTTATTCAAAGTAAAAATTGTGATGCTGCAGGTGAAATCTAAACATCAATTCTTTACCATACAGACAACACTTACTTATGCAGGTATCATGTATACCTCCATGCATGTTAAAAATAATCTCTTTTGTTCATATAAGGACAGACTATGGCCTTTCTTAACATCTTAACCAGGTAGACAGAAACAGTTCCCCTGGTCTCTCAGTGGGCTGCCACCCACTGACAGCAGCTTGATTTGAGGTTCTTACACAGTTTTTTTTTTTAAGCATAAAGAAGGGGGGGGGGGGGGGGGGGGGGGGGGGGAAGGGGGGAGGGAAAGTGAATCAAAAGCATACAGGTCTTTACTGTGCCCAGGGGAAGACTTTTTCCCGCTTCCAAGAGACACACTATGCTGTCTTGTACAGATGCCTCCCAAAAATTGTCTAAATTGCCTCCTGAAGCAGTGCTGCTCTGTGCTGGCCCTAGCTCAGGGCTATGACTAAATGCAGTAATCTAGCTTTTACAGCTGCAGTATGACAGACAGTGAGGCAAGATGCCTTAATTAACTGTGTTTACTTACGTACAAGACATGAAAACAAAAATTGATTGAAACTCATTTGAAAACAACAAGACTTCTTCCTACCTGCTGTTTGTCAGTTAAGAGAGGGTTTCAGTGGGATTTGAGATTTCTTTTCCTTTTAAATAAGTGATTTATAATCTCAGTAGTTCTAATTTACTGTAAGCAAAACATCAGATTAGTAATGTGTTTAATATGAGTTATTAAATTCCCATTAGACTAAATTACCACCCTGAGAGATACAGAAAACTACTCCAAATTAATTTGTGTCTTTCAATAACTATGCATTTCACCTATTTCCAAAAACATTGGTAATTTTAAGGTTTTTGTTACAGCAGCTTACTTGGTATTTATGTTAAAACCAAGACTCTTAGGTCAGATTATACGCCCTATTCTCTTGGGTCAATTTTTGTTTCAGAAGAAAACAATAAAATAAGATGTTCTTTCAAGAGTCCTTTCCATGCAGGAACAAGATGCAATTCATTTTGAGGGTTCTTTAGCTGAGGTTTAGTATGAAATAACCTTTATACTTCACCCATATCTGTGTAGACTTTACTGGGACAGGTCACAGTCTAACATCTTCCACGAACATTTTTCTAATGATGTCCCCATTTTTTCTCAATTGCAGCTTGCTTAGAAAGGAAGCACTGTTTCCAGATATTTTTATAAGCCTTTTTCCAAATCCTTAACGCTGTGAAGAAAATGCATGCCTTTTTTTCTTGCTGTCTATTCTAAATCTCAGATGAGTGAGCTGAGAATCTTATTGCAGCAAATATTCCCATTTCTTGAACTTGAACAGATTTGACTCCCTTTTACTGAGTTATGAAGCCACCACCCTTGATGCCTCTCCCTTAGTCTCTGTGCTCTACTTACCAGCATACTAATCCCTCAGCATATAGTTTGTTCCATTTTCATGTTTCTAAACGTATGTGTATGCCATAATTAATATGTTCTGCAGGTTGCACTTGCTGACTTAAGAAACCCTAACTTAAATGTTCTGCTGAATCAGGATCTTTGTGTAGCTTAGGTAGTAAAGGACACATATCTCCCAGGCTATTTGTCTGTTAATTTGCCTTATGATTTTGTAAATGATAAGTCAATCTGCCACCCTCCCACCTGTACTCCTCTTCTACACTCAGAACACCTCCTTTTGCTGCTTCTTACATAATTTTTAATGGACATGCGAGACTGCTGATACTGCTTTTTTATCTTGGTATAATCAAGAAGCCCTTAGTTATCAAATGGATTTTATTTCTAGGTCCAGTCTAAGGCATTTCAAAATAAAAACAATCTTAGACGCAGCCACCATGCTCTTCATAAACTTATTCCTATCTCTCTTGGCCGCATTTGGTCTTTGTTATTTGCCTATTTTCTGCAACAGGTGAAAGGCTCCATCTTTTTCTTACTGCTATATGCATGGCAGAGTGATGGGAAGGCATATTTCCTCACAGCAATGATACTTTTATGGTGTCAGTGGTCTTTCCAGGATAAACTATTTCAATGATAAGATCATCCTCTGTTCATTATGTGTTTTCCCTCCCTTTCTCTAATAGACTGCTGCTATTTCTAAAACGTCTAACTTTCCAGATATCTGACATCAGTTTGCATACCATATAAGAACTAGGATACATGGCACTCCATATTGAAAAATAGGGTGCTATTGAACTCTAGCACTTTTTAATCACTGTATAATCTGTTTAGCTACCATGTATGAATGAGATAAATTGAGGGTTGAAC